>NC_086115.1:58180578-58781828 GCF_963921235.1 Mobula hypostoma
AGGGAAGGGGGATCACTGTGCTGATGGAGAGGGATGGGGGATCACTGTGCTGACAGAGAGGTGTGAGGGATAACTGTGCTGATAGAGAGGGATGGGGGATGACTGTGCTGATAGAGAGGGACCGGTGTTCACTGTGCTTGTAGAGTGGAGAGAGGGATCACTGTGCTGATAGAGAGGGACGAGGGATCACTGTGCTGATAGTGAGGTGTGAAGGATCACTGTGCTGATATAGAGGGGTGAGGGATCACTGTGCTGACAGAGAGGGGTGAGGGATCACTGTGCTGATAGAGAGGAGTGGGGGATCACTGTGCTGATAGAGAGGGGTGAGGGATCACTGTGCTGATAGAGAGGGACGGGTGATCACTGTGCTGATAGAGAGGGACGGGGGATCACTGTGCTGATAGAGAGGGTTGGTGGATCACTGTGCTGACAGAGAGGTGTGAGGGATAACTGTGCTGATAGAGAGGGATGGGAGATGACTGTGCTGATAGAGAGGACTGAGGGTTTACTGTGCTGATAGAGAGGGGTGAGGGATCACTGTGCTGATATAGAGGAAAGGGTGATCACTGTGCTGATAGAGAGGGACGGGTGATCAGTGTGCTTATAGAGAGGAGTGAGGAGTCACTGTGCTGATAGAGAGGGACGGGGGATCAGTGTGCTATTATAGAGGGACGGGGATCACTGTGATGATAGAGAGGGGTGATGGATCACTGTGCTGATAGAGGAGGACGAGGGATCACTGTGCTGATAGTGAGGGGTGAAGTATCACTGTGCTGATATAGAGGGGTGAGGGATCACTGTGCTGAAAGAGAGGAGTGAGGGATCACTGTGCTGAGAGAGAGGAGTGAGGGATCACGGCACTGATAGAGACGGTGAGGGATCACTGTGCTGATGGAGAGGAGTGAGTGATCACTGTGCTGATAGAGAGGGACGGGTGATCAGAGTGCTGATAGAGAGGAGTCAGGGATCACTGTGCAGATAGAAAGGGGTGAGGTATCCCTGTGCTGATAGAGACGGATGGGTGATCACTGTGCTGATAGAGAGGGATTGGGGTTCACTGTGCTGATAGAGATGGGTGGGGGATCACTGTGCTGATAGAGAGAGGTGAGGGATCACTGTGCTGATAGAGAGGGACGGGTGATCACTGTGCTGATAGAGAGGGATGGGGGATCACTGTGCTGATAGAGAGGAGTGAGGGATCACTGTGCTGATAGAGAGGGGTTAGGGATCACTGTGCTGATAGAGAGGGATGGGTGATCACTGTGCTGATAGAGAGGGATGGGGGTTCACTGTGCTGATAGAGAGAGGTGCGGGATCACTGTACTGATAGAGAGGGTTGGGGGATCACTGTGCTGATAGAGAGGGGTGAGGGATCACTGTGCTGATAGAGAGAAATGGGGGATTACTGTGCTAACAGAGAAGGGTGAGGGATCACTGTGCTGATAGAGAGCGACGGGGGATCACTGTGCTGATAGAGAGGGACGGGTGATCACTGTGCTGATAGAGAGGGACAGGGGATCACTGTGCTGATAGACACGGATGAGAGATCATTGTGCTTATAGAGAGGGGTGAGGGATCACTGAGCTGATAGAGATGGGTGGGGTATCACTGTGCTGATAGAGAGGGGTGTGTGATCACTGTGCTGATAGAGAGGGATGAGTGATCATTGTGCTGATAGAGACGGGTGAGGGATCAATGTGCTGATAGAGAGGTGTGAGAGATCACTGTGCTGATAGAGAGGTGTGAGGGATCACTGTGCTGATAGAGAGTGACATGTGATCACTGTGTTGATAGAGAGGGATGGGGGATCACTGTGCTGATACAGAGGGAGGAGGGATCACTGTGCTGATAGGGAGGCACGGGGGATCACTGTGCTGAAACGGAGGGACGGGGGATCACTGTGCTGAAACGGAGGGACGAGGGATAACTGTGCTGATAGAGAGGGATGGGGGTTCACTGTGCTGATAGAGAGGTGTGAGGGATCACTGTGCTGATAGAGAGGGGTGGGGGATCACTGTGCTGATAGAGATGGGTGGGGGATCACTGTGCTGATAGAGAGGGGTGTGTGATCACTGTGCTGATAGAGAGGGATGAGTGATCATTGTGCTGATAGAGACGGGTGAGGGATCAATGTGCTGATAGAGAGGTGTGAGAGATCACTGTGCTGATAGAGAGGTGTGAGGGATCACTGTGCTGATAGAGAGGGACATGTGATCACTGTGTTGATAGAGAGGGATGGGGGATCACTGTGCTGATACAGAGGGAGGAGGGATCACTGTGCTGATAGGGAGGCACGGGGGATCACTGTGCTGATAGAGAGGAGTGAGGGATCACTGTGCTGATAGAGTGGCGTTAGGGATCACTGTGCTGATAGAGACGGATGGGTGATCACTGTGCTGATAGAGAGGAATGGGGGTTCACTGTGCTGATAGAGAGAGGTGCGGGATCACTGTACTGATAGAGAGGGTTGGGGGATCACTGTGCTGATAGAGAGGGGTGAGGGATCACTGTGCTGATAGAGAGAAATGGGGGATTACTGTGCTAACAGAGAAGGGTGAGGGATCACTGTGCTGATAGAGAGCGACGGGGGATCACTGTGCTGATAGAGAGGGACGGGTGATTACTGCGCTGACAGAGAGGGACAGGGGATCACTGTGCTGATAGACAGGGATGAGAGATCATTGTGCTTATAGAGACGGGTGAGGGATCAATGAGCTGATAGAGAGGGGTGAGGGATCACTGTGCTGATAGAGAAGGGTGAGTGATCACTGTGCTGATAGAGGGGATTCAGAGATAACTGCACTGATAGAGAGGGATGGGGGATCACTGTGCTGAAACGGAGGGACGAGGGATCACTGTGCTGATAGAGAGGGATGGGGGTTCACTGTGCTGATAGAGAGGGGTGAGGGATCACTGTGCTGATAGAGAGGGGTGGGGGATCACTGTGCTGATAGAGATGGGTGGGGTATCACTGTGCTGATAGAGAGGGGTGTGTGATCACTGTGCTGATAGAGAGGGATGAGTGATCATTGTGCTGATAGAGACGGGTGAGGGATCAATGTGCTGATAGAGAGGTGTGAGAGATCACTGTGCTGATAGAGAGGTGTGAGGGATCACTGTGCTGATAGAGAGTGACATGTGATCACTGTGTTGATAGAGAGGGATGGGGGATCACTGTGCTGATACAGAGGGAGGAGGGATCACTGTGCTGATAGGGAGGCACGGGGGATCACTGTGCTGAAACGGAGGGACGAGGGATAACTGTGCTGATAGAGAGGGATGGGGGTTCACTGTGCTGATAGAGAGGTGTGAGGGATCACTGTGCTGATAGAGAGGGGTGGGGGATCACTGTGCTGATAGAGAGGGGTGGGGGATCACTGTGCTGATAGAGAGGGGTGTGTGATCACTGTGCTGATAGAGAGGGATGAGTGATCATTGTGCTGATAGAGACGGGTGAGGGATCAATGTGCTGATAGAGAGGTGTGAGAGATCACTGTGCTGATAGAGAGGTGTGAGGGATCACTGTGCTGATAGAGAGGGACATGTGATCACTGTGTTGATAGAGAGGGATGGGGGATCACTGTGCTGATAGAGAGGAGTGAGGGATCACTGCGCTGACAGAGAGGGGTGAGTAATCACTGTGCTGATAGAGAGGTGTGGGGGATAACTGTGCTTATGGAGAGAGGTGAAGGATCACTGTGCTGATCGAGAGTGACGGGTGATCACTGTGCTGATAGAGAGTGACGGGGGATCACTGTGCTGATAGAGAGGGTTGGTGGATCACTGTGCTGACAGAGAGGTGTGAGGGATAACTGTGCTGATAGAGAGGGATGGGAGATGACTGTGCTGATAGAGACGACTGAGGGTTTACTGTGCTGATAGAGAGGGGTGAGGGATCACTGTGCTGATATAGAGGAACGGGTGATCACTGTGCTGATAGAGAGGGACGGGTGATCAGTGTGCTTATACAGAGGAGTGAGGAGTCACTGTGCTGATAGAGAGGGACGGGGGATCAGTGTGCTATTATAGAGGGACGGGGATCACTGTGATGATAGAGAGGGGTGATGGATCACTGTGCTGATAGAGGAAGACGATAGATCACTGTGCTGATAGTGAGGGGTGAAGTATCACTGTGCTGAAAGAGAGGAGTGAGGGATCACTGTGCTGAGAGAGAGGAGTGAGGGATCACGGCACTGATAGAGAGGGATGGGTGATCACTGTGCTGATGGAGAGGGATGGGGGATCACTGTGCTTATAGAGAGAGGTGAGGGATCACTGTGCTGATCGAGAGGGACGGGTGATCAGATTGCTGATAGACAGGAGTCAGGCATCACTGTGCTGATAGAGAGGGGTGAGGGATCCCTGTGCTGATAGAGAGGGACGGGTGATCACTGTGCTGATGGAGAGGGATGGGGGATCACTGTGCTGATAGAGAGGAGTGAGGGATCACTGTGCTGATAGAGTGGGGTTAGGGATCACTGTGCTGATAGAGACGGATGGGTGATCACTGTGCTGATAGAGAGGGATGGAGGTTCACTGTGCTGATAGAGATGGGTGGGGGATCTCTGTGCTGATAGTGAGGGGTAAAGGATCACTGTGCTGATATAGAGGGGTGGGGGATCACTGTGCTTATAGAGAGAGGTGAGGGATCACTGTGCTGATCGAGAGGGACGGGTGATCACTGTGCTGATGGAGAGGGATGGGGGATCACTGTGTTGATAGAGAGGAGTGAGGGATCACTGTGCTGATAGAGTGGCGTTAGGGATCACTGTGCTGATAGAGACGGATAGGTGATCACTTTGCTGATAGAGAGGGATGGGGGATCACTGTGCTGATAGAGAGGGGTGCGGGATCACTGTACTGATAGAGAGGGGTGGGGGATCACTGTGCTGATAGAGAGGGGTGAGGGATCACTGTGCTGATAGAGAGAAATGGGGGATTACTGTGCTAACAGAGAGGGGTAAGGGATCACTGTGCTGATAGAGAGGGACGGGTGATCACTGTGCTGATAGAGAGGGACGAGGGATCACTGTGCTGATAGAGAGGGACGGGTGATCAGTGTGCTGATAGAGAGCAGTGAGGAGTCACTGTGCTGATAGAGAGGGACGCGGGATCACTGTGCTATTATAGAGGGACGGGGATCACTGTGATGATAGAGAGGGGTGAGGGATCACTGTGCTGATAGAGGAAGACGATAGATCACTGTGCTGATAGTGAGGGGTGAAGTATCACTGTGCTGATAGAGAGGAGTGAGGGATCACTGTGCTGATAGAGAGGAGTGAGGGATCACTGTGCTGATAGAGAGGGATGGGGGATCACTGTGCTGATAGAGAGGGATGGGGGATCACTGTGCTGATAGAGAGGGGTGAGGGATCACTGTGCTGATAGAGAGGGACGGGTGATCAGAGTGCTGATAGACAGGAGTCAGGGATCACTGTGCTGATAGAGAGGGGTGAGGGATCCCTGTGCTGATAGAGAGGGACGGGTGATCACTGTGCTGATGGAGAGGGATGGGGGATCACTGTGCTGATAGAGAGGAGTGAGGGATCACTGTGCTGATAGAGTGGGGTTAGGGATCACTGTGCTGATAGAGACGGATGGGTGATCACTGTGCTGATAGAGAGGGATGGGGGTTCACTGTGCTGATAGAGATGGGTGGGGGATCTCTGTGCTGATAGTGAGGGGTAAAGGATCACTGTGCTGATATAGAGGGGTGGGGGATCACTGTGCTGATAGAGAGGGGTGAGGGATCACTGTGCTGATAGAGAGGGACGGGTGATCACTGTGCTGATAGAGAGGGATGGGGGATCACTGTGCTGATAGAGAGGAGTGAGGGATCACTGTGCTGATAGAGTGGCGTTAGGGATCACTGTGCTGATAGAGACGGATAGGTGATCACTTTGCTGATAGAGAGGGATGGGGGATCACTGTGCTGATAGAGAGGGGTGCGGGATCACTGTACTGATAGAGAGGGGTGGGGGATCACTGTGCTGATAGAGAGGGGTGAGGGATCACTGTGCTGATAGAGAGAAATGGGGGATTACTGTGCTAACAGAGAGGGGTAAGGGATCACTGTGCTGATAGAGAGGGACAGGGGATCACTGTGCTGATAGACAGGGATGAGTGATCATTGTGCTTATAGAGACGGGAGAGGGATCAATGAGCTGATAGAGAGGGGTGGGGGATCACTGTGCTGATAGAGAGGGATGGGGGATGACTATGCTGGTAGAGAGGGACCGGTGTTCACTGTGCCTGTAGAGTGGAGAGAGGGATCACTGTGCTGATAGAGATGGAAAGGGATCACTGTGCTGATAGTGAGGGGTGAAGGATCACTGTGCTGATATAGAGGGGTGAGGGATCACTGTGCTGACAGAGAGGGGTGAGTAATCTCTGTGCTGCTAGAGAGGTGTGGGGGATCACTGTGCTTATAGAGAGAGGTGAGGGATCACTGTGCTGATCGAGAGTGACGGGTGATCACTGTGCTGATAGAGAGTGACGGGGGATCACTGTGCTGATTGAGAGGGTTGGTGGATCACTGTGCTGACAGAGAGGTGTGAGGGATAACTGTGCTGATAGAGAGGGATGGGAGATGACTGTGCTGATAGAGAGGACTGAGGGTTTACTGTGCTGATAGAGAGGGGTGAGGGATCACTGTGCTGATATAGAGGAACGGGTGATCACTGTGCTGATAGAGAGGGACGGGTGATCAGTGTGCTTATAGAGAGGAGTGAGGAGTCACTGTGCTGATAGAGAGGGACGGGGGATCAGTGTGCTATTATAGAGGGACGGGGATCACTGTGATGATAGAGGAGGACGAGGGATCACTGTGCTGATAGTGAGGGGTGAAGTATCACTGTGCTGATATAGAGGGGTGAGGGATCACTGTGCTGAAAGAGAGGAGTGAGGGATCACGGCACTGATAGAGACGGTGAGGGATCACTGTGCTGATGGAGAGGAGTGAGTGATCACTGTGCTGATAGAGAGGGACGGGTGATCAGACTGCTGATAGAGAGGAGTCAGGGATCACTGTGCTGATAGAGAGGGGTGAGGGATCCCTGCGCTGATAGAGAGGGACGGGTGGTCACTGTGCTGATGGAGAGGGATGGGGGATCACTGTGCTGATAGAGAGGAGTGAGGGATCACTGTGCTGATAGAGTGGGGTTAGGGATCACTGTGCTGATAGAGACGGATGGGTGATCACTGTGCTGATCGAGAGGGACGGGTGATCAGAGTGCTGATAGACAGGAGTCAGGCATCACTGTGCTGATAGAGAGGGGTGAGGGATCCCTGTGCTGATAGAGAGGGACGGGTGATCACTGTGCTGATGGAGAGGGATGGGGGATCACTGTGCTGATAGAGAGGAGTGAGGGATCACTGTGCTGATAGAGTGGGGTTAGGGATCACTGTGCTGATGGAGACGGATGGGTGATCACTGTGCTGATAGAGAGGGATGGGGGTTCACTGTGCTGATAGAGATGGGTGGGGGATCACTGTGCTTATAGAGAGAGGTGAGGGATCACTGTGCTGATCGAGAGGGACGGGTGATCACTGTGCTGATGGAGAGGGATGGGGGATCACTGTGCTGATAGAGAGGAGTGAGGGATCACTGTGCTGATAGAGTGGCGTTAGGGATCACTGTGCTGATAGAGACGGATGGGTGATCACTGTGCTGATAGAGAGGGATGGGGGATCACTGTGCTGTAGAGAGGGGTGCGGGATCACTGTACTGATAGAGAGGGGTGGGGGATCACTGTGCTGATAGAGAGGGGTGAGGGATCACTGTGCTGATAGAGAGAAATGGGGGATTACTGTGCTAACAGAGAAGGGTGAGGGATCACTGTGCTGATAGAGAGCGACGGGGGATCACTGTGCTGATAGAGAGGGACGGGTGATTACTGCGCTGACAGAGAGGGACAGGGGATCACTGTCCAGATAGACAGGGATGAGAGATCATTGTGCTTATAGAGACGGGTGAGGGATCAATGAGCTGATAGAGAGGGGTGAGGGATCACTGTGCTGATAGAGAAGGGTGAGTGATCACTGTGCTAATAGAGGGGATTGAGAGATAACTGCACTGATAGAGAGGGATGGGGGATCACTGTGCTGAAATGGAGGGACGAGGGATCACTGTGCTGATAGAGAGGGAAGGGGGATCACTGTGCTGATGGAGAGGGATGGGGGATCACTGTGCTGACAGAGAGGTGTGAGGGATAACTGTGCTGATAGAGAGGGATGGCGGATGACTGTGCTGGTAGAGAGGGACCGGTGTTCACTGTGCTTGTAGAGTGGAGAGAGGGATCACTGTGCTGATAGAGACGGACGAGGGATCACTGTGCTGATAGTCAGGGGTGAAGGATCACTGTGCTGATATAGAGGGGTGAGGGATCACTGTGCTGACAGAGAGGGGTGAGTAATCACTGTGCTGATAGAGAGGTGTGGGGGATCACTGTGCTTATAGAGAGAGGTGAGGGATCACTGTGCTGATCGAGAGGGACGGGTGATCACTGTGCTAATAGAGAGTGACGGGGGATCACTGTGCTGATAGAGAGGGTTGGTGGATCAGTGTGCTGACAGAGAGGTGTGAGGGATAACTGTGCTGATAGAGAGGGATGGGAGATGACTGTGCTGATAGGGATGACTGAGGGTTTACTGTGCTGATAGAGAGGGGTGAGGGATCACTGTGCTGATATAGAGGAAAGGGTGATCACTGTGCTGATAGAGAGGGACGAGTGATCAGTGTGCTTATAGAGAGGAGTGAGGAGTCACTGTGCTGATAGAGAGGGACGGGGGATCAGTGTGCTATTATACAGGGACGGGGATCACTGTGATGATAGAGAGGGGTGATGGATCACTCTGCTGATAGAGGAGGACGAGGGATCACTGTGCTGATAGTGAGGGGTGAAGTATCACTGTGCTGATATAGAGGGGTGAGGGATCAATGTGCTGAAAGAGAGGAGTGAGGGATCACTGTGCTGAGAGAGAGGAGTGAGGGATCACTGCACTGACAGAGACGGTGAGGGATCACTGTGCTGATGGAGAGGAGTGAGTGATCACTGTGCTGATAGAGAGGGACGGGTGATCAGAGTGCTGATAGAGAGGAGTCAGGGATCACTGTGCAGATAGAGAGGGGTGAGGGATCCCTGTGCTGATAGAGAGGGACGGGTGATCACTGTGCTGATGGAGAGGGATGGTGGATCACTGTGCTGATAGAGAGGAGTGAGGGTTCACTGTGCTGATAGAGTGGGGTTAGGGATCACTGTGCTGATAGAGACGGATGGGTGATCACTGTGCTGATAGAGAGGGATTGGGGTTCACTGTGCTGATAGAGATGGGTGGGGGATCACTGTGCTTATAGAGAGAGGTGAGGGATCACTGTGCTGATAGAGAGGAGTGAGGGATCACTGTGCTGATAGAGTGGGGTTAGGGATCACTGTGCTGATAGAGACGGATGGGTGATCACTGTGCTGATAGAGAGGGATGGGGGATCACTGTGCTGATAGAGAGGGGTGAGGGATCACTGTGCTGATAGAGTGGCGTTAGGGATCACTGTGCTGATAGAGACGGATGGGTGATCACTGTGCTGATAGAGAGGGATGGGGGTTCACTGTGCTGATAGAGAGAGGTGCGGGATCACTGTACTGATAGAGAGGGTTGGGGGATCACTGTGCTGATAGAGAGGGGTGAGGGATCACTGTGCTGATAGAGAGAAATGGGGGATTACTGTGCTAACAGAGAAGGGTGAGGGATCACTGTGCTGATAGAGAGCGACAGGGGATCACTGTGCTGATAGAGAGGGACGGGTGATTACTGCGCTGACAGAGAGGGACAGGGGATCACTGTGCTGATAGACAGGGATGAGAGATCATTGTGCTTATAGAGACGGGTGAGGGATCAATGAGCTGATAGAGAGGGGTGAGGGATCACTGTGCTGATAGAGAAGGGTGAGTGATCACTGTGCTGATAGAGGGGATTGAGAGATAACTGCACTGATAGAGAGGGATGGGGGATCACTGTGCTGAAACGGAGGGACGAGGGTTCACTGTGCTGATAGAGAGGGATGGGGGTTCAGTGTGCTGATAGAGAGGGGTGAGGGATCACTGTGCTGATAGAGAGGGGTGGGGGATCACTGTGCTGATAGAGATGGGTGGGGTATCACTGTGCTGATAGTCAGGGGTGAAGTATCACTGTGCTGATATAGAGGGGTGAGGGATCAATGTGCTGAAAGAGAGGAGTGAGGGATCACTGTGCTGAGAGAGAGGAGTGAGGGATCACTGCACTGATAGAGACGGTGAGGGATCACTGTGCTGATGGAGAGGAGTGAGTGATCACTGTGCTGATAGAGAGGGATGAGTGATCATTGTGCTGATAGAGACGGGTGAGGGATCAATGTGCTGATAGAGAGGTGTGAGAGATCACTGTGCTGATAGAGAGGTGTGAGGGATCACTGTGCTGATAGAGAGTGACATGTGATCACTGTGTTGATAGAGAGGGATGGGGGATCACTGTGCTGATACAGAGGGAGGAGGGATCACTGTGCTGATAGGGAGGCACGGGGGATCACTGTGCTGAAACGGAGGGACGAGGGATAACTGTGCTGATAGAGAGGGATGGGGGTTCACTGTGCTGATAGAGAGGTGTGAGGGATCACTGTGCTGATAGAGAGGGGTGGGGGATCACTGTGCTGATAGAGATGGGTGGGGGATCACTGTGCTGATAGAGAGGGGTGTGTGATCACTGTGCTGATAGAGAGGGATGAGTGATCATTGTGCTGATAGAGACGGGTGAGGGATCAATGTGCTGATAGAGAGGTGTGAGAGATCACTGTGCTGATAGAGAGGTGTGAGGGATCACTGTGCTGATAGAGAGGGACATGTGATCACTGTGTTGATAGAGAGGGATGGGGGATCACTGTGCTGATACAGAGGGAGGAGGGATCACTGTGCTGATAGGGAGGCACGGGGGATCACTGTGCTGATAGAGAGGGACGGGGGATCACTGTGCTGATAGAGAGGGATGAGGGATCACTGTGCTGATAGAGAGGAGTGAGGGATCACTGCGCTGACAGAGAGGGGTGAGTAATCACTTTGCTGATAGAGAGGTGTGGGGGATCACTGTGCTTATAGAGAGAGGTGAAGGATCACTGTGCTGATCGAGAGTGACGGGTGATCACTGTGCTGATAGAGAGTGACGGGGGATCACTGTGCTGATAGAGAGGGTTGGTGGATCACTGTGCTGACAGAGAGGTGTGAGGGATAACTGTGCTGATAGAGAGGGATGGGAGATGACTGTGCTGATAGAGACGACTGAGGGTTTACTGTGCTGATAGAGAGGGGTGAGGGATCACTGTGCTGATATAGAGGAACGGGTGATCACTGTGCTGATAGAGAGGGACGGGTGATCAGTGTGCTTATACAGAGGAGTGAGGAGTCACTGTGCTGATAGAGAGGGACGGGGGATCAGTGTGCTATTATAGAGGGACGGGGATCACTGTGATGATAGAGAGGGGTGATGGATCACTGTGCTGATAGAGGAAGACGAGGGATCACTGTGCTGATAGTGAGGGGTGAAGTATCACTGTGCTGAAAGAGAGGAGTGAGGGATCACTGTGCTGAGAGAGAGGAGTGAGGGATCACGGCACTGATAGAGAGGGATGGGTGATCACTGTGCTGATAGAGAGGGATGGGGGATCACTGTGCTGATAGAGAGGAGTGAGGGATCACTGTGCTGATAGAGTGGGGTTAGGGATCACTGTGCTGATAGAGACGGATGGGTGATCACTGTGCTGATCGAGAGGGACGGGTGATCAGATTGCTGATAGACAGGAGTCAGGCATCACTGTGCTGATAGAGAGGGGTGAGGGATCCCTGTGCTGATAGAGAGGGACGGGTGATCACTGTGCTGATGGAGAGGGATGGGGGATCACTGTGCTGATAGAGAGGAGTGAGGGATCACTGTGCTGATAGAGTGGGGTTAGGGATCACTGTGCTGATAGAGACGGATGGGTGATCACTGTGCTCATAGAGAGGGATGGAGGTTCACTGTGCTGATAGAGATGGGTGGGGGATCTCTGTGCTGATAGTGAGGGGTAAAGGATCACTGTGCTGATATAGAGGGGTGGGGGATCACTGTGCTTATAGAGAGAGGTGAGGGATCACTGTGCTGTTCGAGAGGGACGGGTGATCACTGTGCTGATGGAGAGGGATGGGGGATCACTGTGTTGATAGAGAGGAGTGAGGGATCACTGTGCTGATAGAGTGGCGTTAGGGATCACTGTGCTGATAGAGACGGATAGGTGATCACTTTGCTGATAGAGAGGGATGGGGGATCACTGTGGTGATAGAGAGGGGTGCGGGATCACTGTACTGATAGAGAGGGGTGGGGGATCACTGTGCTGATAGAGAGGGGTGACGGATCACTGTGCTGATAGAGAGAAATGGGGGATTACTGTGCTAACAGAGAGGGGTAAGGGATCACTGTGCTGATAGAGAGGGACGGGGGATCACTGTGCTGATAGAGAGGGACGGGTGATTACTGCACTGACAGAGAGGGACAGGGGATCACTGTGCTGATAGACAGGGATGAGAGATCATTGTGCTTATAGAGACGGGTGAGGGATGAATGAGCTGGTAGAGAGGGGTGAGGGATCACTGTGCTGATAGAAAAGGGTGAGGGATCACTGTGCTGATAGAGGGGATTGAGAGATAACTGCACTGATAGAGAGGGATGGGGGATCTGTGCTGAAACGGAGGGACGAGAGATCACTGTGCTGATAGAGAGGGACGGGGGATCACTGTGCTGATGGAGAGGGATGGGGGATCACTGTGCTGAAAGAGAGGTGTGAGGGATAACTGTGCTGATAGAGAGGGATGGCGGATGACTGTGCTGGTAGAGAGGGACCGGTGTTCACTGTGCTTGTCGAGTGGAGAGAGGGATCACTGTGCTGATAGAGACGGACGAGGGATCACTGTGCTGATAGTGAGGGGTGAAGGATCACTGTGCTGATATAGAGGTGTGAGGGATCACTGTGCTGACAGAGAGGGGTGAGTAATCACTGTGCTGATAGAGAGGTGTGGGGGATCACTGTGCTTATAGAGAGAGGTGAGGGATCACTGTGCTGATCGAGAGGGACGGGTGATCACTGTGCTGATAGAGAGTGACGGGTGATCACTGTGCTGATAGAGAGGGTTGGTGGATCACTGTGCTGACAGAGAGGTGTAAGGGATAACTGTGCTGATAGAGAGGGATGGGAGATGACTGTGCTGATAGAGAGGACTGAGGGTTTACTGTGCTGATAGAGAGAGGTGAGGGAGCACTGTGCTGATATAGAGGAACGGGTGATCACTGTGCTGATAGAGAGGGACGGGTGATCAGTGTGCTAATAGAGAGGAGTGAGGAGTCACTGTGCTGATAGAGAGGGACGGGGGATCAGTGTGCTATTATACAGGGACGGGGATCACTGTGATGATAGAGAGGGGTGATGGATCACTGTGCAGATAGAGGAGGACGAGGGATCACTGTGCTGATAGTGAGGGGTGAAGTATCACTGTGCTGATATAGAGGGGTGAGGGATCAATGTGCTGAAAGAGAGGAGTGAGGGATCACTGTGCTGAGAGAGAGGAGTGAGGGATCACTGCACTGATAGAGACGGTGAGGGATCACTGTGCTGATGGAGAGGAGTGAGTGATCACTGTGCTGATAGAGAGGGACGGGTGATCAGAGTGCTGATAGAGAGGAGTCAGGGATCACTGTGCAGATAGAGAGGGGTGAGGGATCCCTGTGCTGATAGAGAGGGACGGGTGATCACTGTGCTGATGGAGAGGGATGGGGGATCACTGTGCTGATAGAGAGGAGTGAGGGATCACTGTGCTGATAGAGTGGGGTTAGGGATCACTGTGCTGATAGAGACGGATGGGTGATCACTGTGCTGATAGAGAGGGGTGAGGGATCACTGTGCTGATAGAGAGGGGTGAGGGATCACTGTGCTGATAGAGAGGAGTGAGGGATCACTGCGCTGATAGAGACGGTGAGGGATTACTGTGCTGATGGAGAGGAGTGAGTGATCACTGTGCTGATAGAGAGGGACGGGTGATCAGAGTGCTGATAGAGAGGAGTCAGGGATCACTGTGCTGATAGAGAGGGGTGAGGGATCCCTGTGCTGATAGAGAGGGACGGGTGATCACTGTGCTGATGGAGAGGGATGGGGGATCACTGTGCTGATAGAGATTAGTGAGGGATCACTGTGCTGATAGAGTTGGGTTAGGGATCACTGTGCTGATAGAGACGGATGGGTGATCACTGTGCTGATAGAGAGGGACGGGTGATCAGTGTGCTTATACAGAGGAGTGAGGAGTCACTGTGCTGATAGAGAGGGACGGGGGATCAGTGTGCTATTATAGAGGGACGGGGATCACTGTGATGATAGAGAGGGGTGATGGATCACTGTGCTGATAGAGGAAGACGAGGGATCACTGTGCTGATAGTGAGGGGTGAAGTATCACTGTGCTGAAAGAGAGGAGTGAGGGATCACTGTGCTGAGAGAGAGGAGTGAGGGATCACGGCACTGATAGAGAGGGATGGGTGATCACTGTGCTGATAGAGAGGGATGGGGGATCACTGTGCTGATAGAGAGGAGTGAGGGATCACTGTGCTGATAGAGTGGGGTTAGGGATCACTGTGCTGATAGAGACGGATGGGTGATCACTGTGCTGATCGAGAGGGACGGGTGATCAGATTGCTGATAGACAGGAGTCAGGCATCACTGTGCTGATAGAGAGGGGTGAGGGATCCCTGTGCTGATAGAGAGGGACGGGTGATCACTGTGCTGATGGAGAGGGATGGGGGATCACTGTGCTGATAGAGAGGAGTGAGGGATCACTGTGCTGATAGAGTGGGGTTAGGGATCACTGTGCTGATAGAGACGGATGGGTGATCACTGTGCTGATAGAGAGGGATGGAGGTTCACTGTGCTGATAGAGATGGGTGGGGGATCTCTGTGCTGATAGTGAGGGGTAAAGGATCACTGTGCTGATATAGAGGGGTGGGGGATCACTGTGCTTATAGAGAGAGGTGAGGGATCACTGTGCTGATCGAGAGGGACGGGTGATCACTGTGCTGATGGAGAGGGATGGGGGATCACTGTGCTGATAGAGAGGAGTGAGGGATCACTGTGCTGATAGAGTGGCGTTAGGGATCACTGTGCTGATAGAGACGGATAGGTGATCACTGTGCTGATAGAGAGGGATGGGGGATCACTGTGCTGATAGAGAGGGGTGCGGGATCACTGTGCTGATAGAGAGGGGTGGGGGATCACTGTGCTGATAGAGAGGGGTGAGGGATCACTGTGCTGATAGAGAGAAATGGGGGATTACTGTGCTAACAGAGAGGGGTAAGGGATCACTGTGCTGATAGAGAGGGACGGGGGATCACTGTGCTGATAGAGAGGGACGGGTGATTACTGCACTGACAGAGAGGGACAGGGGATCACTGTGCTGATAGACAGGGATGAGAGATCATTGTGCTTATAGAGACGGGTGAGGGATGAATGAGCTGGTAGAGAGGGGTGAGGGATCACTGTGCTGATAGAAAAGGGTGAGGGATCACTGTGCTGATAGAGGGGATTGAGAGATAACTGCACTGATAGAGAGGGATGGGGGATCTGTGCTGAAACGGAGGGACGAGAGATCACTGTGCTGATAGAGAGGGACGGGGGATCACTGTGCTGATGGAGAGGGATGGGGGATCACTGTGCTGACAGAGAGGTGTGAGGGATCACTGTGCTGATAGAGAGGGACATGTGATCACTGTGTTGATAGAGAGGGATGGGGGATCACTGTGCTGATACAGAGGGAGGAGGGATCACTGTGCTGATAGGGAGGCACGGGGGATCACTGTGCTGATAGAGAGGGACGGGGGATCACTGTGCTGATAGAGAGGGATGAGGGATCACTGTGCTGATAGAGAGGAGTGAGGGATCACTGCGCTGACAGAGAGGGGTGAGTAATCACTTTGCTGATAGAGAGGTGTGGTGGATCACTGTGCTTATAGAGAGAGGTGAAGGATCACTGTGCTGATCGAGAGTGACGGGTGATCACTGTGCTGATAGAGAGTGACGGGGGATCACTGTGCTGATAGAGAGGGTTGGTGGATCACTGTGCTGACAGAGAGGTGTGAGGGATAACTGTGCTGATAGAGAGGGATGGGAGATGACTGTGCTGATAGAGACGACTGAGGGTTTACTGTGCTGATAGAGAGGGGTGAGGGATCACTGTGCTGATATAGAGGAACGGGTGATCACTGTGCTGATAGAGAGGGACGGGTGATCAGTGTGCTTATACAGAGGAGTGAGGAGTCACTGTGCTGATAGAGAGGGACGGGGGATCAGTGTGCTATTATAGAGGGACGGGGATCACTGTGATGATAGAGAGGGGTGATGGATCACTGTGCTGATAGAGGAAGACGAGGGATCACTGTGCTGATAGTGAGGGGTGAAGTATCACTGTGCTGAAAGAGAGGAGTGAGGGATCACTGTGCTGAGAGAGAGGAGTGAGGGATCACGGCACTGATAGAGAGGGATGGGTGATCACTGTGCTGATAGAGAGGGATGGGGGATCACTGTGCTGATAGAGAGGAGTGAGGGATCACTGTGCTGATAGAGTGGGGTTAGGGATCACTGTGCTGATAGAGACGGATGGGTGATCACTGTGCTGATAGAGAGGGACGGGTGATCAGATTGCTGATAGACAGGAGTCAGGGATCACTGTGCTGATAGAGAGGGGTGAGGGATCCCTGTGCTGATAGAGAGGGACGGGTGATCACTGTGCTGATGGAGAGGGATGGGGGATCACTGTGCTGATAGAGAGGAGTGAGGGATCACTGTGCTGATAGAGTGGGGTTAGGGATCACTGTGCTGATAGAGACGGATGGGTGATCACTGTGCTCATAGAGAGGGATGGAGGTTCACTGTGCTGATAGAGATGGGTGGGGGATCTCTGTGCTGATAGTGAGGGGTAAAGGATCACTGTGCTGATATAGAGGGGTGGGGGATCACTGTGCTTATAGAGAGAGGTGAGGGATCACTGTGCTGTTCGAGAGGGACGGGTGATCACTGTGCTGATGGAGAGGGATGGGGGATCACTGTGTTGATAGAGAGGAGTGAGGGATCACTGTGCTGATAGAGTGGCGTTAGGGATCACTGTGCTGATAGAGACGGATAGGTGATCACTTTGCTGATAGAGAGGGATGGGGGATCACTGTGGTGATAGAGAGGGGTGCGGGATCACTGTACTGATAGAGAGGGGTGGGGGATCACTGTGCTGATAGAGAGGGGTGACGGATCACTGTGCTGATAGAGAGAAATGGGGGATTACTGTGCTAACAGAGAGGGGTAAGGGATCACTGTGCTGATAGAGAGGGACGGGGGATCACTGTGCTGATAGAGAGGGACGGGTGATTACTGCACTGACAGAGAGGGACAGGGGATCACTGTGCTGATAGACAGGGATGAGAGATCATTGTGCTTATAGAGACGGGTGAGGGATGAATGAGCTGGTAGAGAGGGGTGAGGGATCACTGTGCTGATAGAAAAGGGTGAGGGATCACTGTGCTGATAGAGGGGATTGAGAGATAACTGCACTGATAGAGAGGGATGGGGGATCTGTGCTGAAACGGAGGGACGAGAGATCACTGTGCTGATAGAGAGGGACGGGGGATCACTGTGCTGATGGAGAGGGATGGGGGATCACTGTGCTGAAAGAGAGGTGTGAGGGATAACTGTGCTGATAGAGAGGGATGGCGGATGACTGTGCTGGTAGAGAGGGACCGGTGTTCACTGTGCTTGTCGAGTGGAGAGAGGGATCACTGTGCTGATAGAGACGGACGAGGGATCACTGTGCTGATAGTGAGGGGTGAAGGATCACTGTGCTGATATAGAGGTGTGAGGGATCACTGTGCTGACAGAGAGGGGTGAGTAATCACTGTGCTGATAGAGAGGTGTGGGGGATCACTGTGCTTATAGAGAGAGGTGAGGGATCACTGTGCTGATCGAGAGGGACGGGTGATCACTGTGCTGATAGAGAGTGACGGGTGATCACTGTGCTGATAGAGAGGGTTGGTGGATCACTGTGCTGACAGAGAGGTGTAAGGGATAACTGTGCTGATAGAGAGGGATGGGAGATGACTGTGCTGATAGAGAGGACTGAGGGTTTACTGTGCTGATAGAGAGAGGTGAGGGATCACTGTGCTGATATAGAGGAACGGGTGATCACTGTGCTGATAGAGAGGGACGGGTGATCAGTGTGCTAATAGAGAGGAGTGAGGAGTCACTGTGCTGATAGAGAGGGACGGGGGATCAGTGTGCTATTATACAGGGACGGGGATCACTGTGATGATAGAGAGGGGTGATGGATCACTGTGCAGATAGAGGAGGACGAGGGATCACTGTGCTGATAGTGAGGGGTGAAGTATCACTGTGCTGATATAGAGGGGTGAGGGATCAATGTGCTGAAAGAGAGGAGTGCGGGATCACTGTGCTGAGAGAGAGGAGTGAGGGATCACTGCACTGATAGCGCCGGTGAGGGATCACTGTGCTGATGGAGAGGAGTGAGTGATCACTGTGCTGATAGAGAGCGACGGGTGATCAGAGTGCTGATAGAGAGGAGTCAGGGATCACTGTGCAGATAGAGAGGGGTGAGGGATCCCTGTGCTGATAGAGAGGGACGGGTGATCACTGTGCTGATGGAGAGGGATGGGGGATCACTGTGCTGATAGAGAGGAGTGAGGGATCACTGTGCTGATAGAGTGGGGTTAGGGATCACTGTGCTGATAGAGACGGATGGGTGATCACTGTGCTGATAGAGAGGGATGGGGGATCACTGTGCTGATAGAGAGGGGTGAGGGATCACTGTGCTGATAGAGAGGAGTGAGGGATCACTGCGCTGATAGAGACGGTGAGGGATTACTGTAGGAGTGAGTGATCACTGTGCTGATAGAGAGGGACGGGTGATCAGAGTGCTGATAGAGAGGAGTCAGGGATCACTGTGCTGATAGAGAGGGGTGAGGGATCACTGTGCTGATAGAGAGGGATGGGTGATCACTGTGCTGATGGAGAGGGATGGGGGATCACTGTGCTGATAGAGATTAGTGAGGGATCACTGTGCTGATAGAGTTGGGTTAGGGATCACTGTGCTGATAGAGACGGATGGGTGATCACTGTGCTGATAGAGAGGGACGGGTGATCAGTGTGCTTATACAGAGGAGTGAGGAGTCACTGTGCTGATAGAGAGGGACGGGGGATCAGTGTGCTATTATAGAGGGACGGGGATCACTGTGATGATAGAGAGGGGTGATGGATCACTGTGCTGATAGAGGAAGACGAGGGATCACTGTGCTGATAGTGAGGGGTGAAGTATCACTGTGCTGAAAGAGAGGAGTGAGGGATCACTGTGCTGAGAGAGAGGAGTGAGGGATCACGGCACTGATAGAGAGGGATGGGTGATCACTGTGCTGATAGAGAGGGATGGGGGATCACTGTGCTGATAGAGAGGAGTGAGGGATCACTGTGCTGATAGAGTGGGGTTAGGGATCACTGTGCTGATAGAGACGGATGGGTGATCACTGTGCTGATCGAGAGGGACGGGTGATCAGATTGCTGATAGACAGGAGTCAGGCATCACTGTGCTGATAGAGAGGGGTGAGGGATCCCTGTGCTGATAGAGAGGGACGGGTGATCACTGTGCTGATGGAGAGGGATGGGGGATCACTGTGCTGATAGAGAGGAGTGAGGGATCACTGTGCTGATAGAGTGGGGTTAGGGATCACTGTGCTGATAGAGACGGATGGGTGATCACTGTGCTGATAGAGAGGGATGGAGGTTCACTGTGCTGATAGAGATGGGTGGGGGATCTCTGTGCTGATAGTGAGGGGTAAAGGATCACTGTGCTGATATAGAGGGGTGGGGGATCACTGTGCTTATAGAGAGAGGTGAGGGATCACTGTGCTGTTCGAGAGGGACGGGTGATCACTGTGCTGATGGAGAGGGATGGGGGATCACTGTGTTGATAGAGAGGAGTGAGGGATCACTGTGCTGATAGAGTGGCGTTAGGGATCACTGTGCTGATAGAGACGGATAGGTGATCACTTTGCTGATAGAGAGGGATGGGGGATCACTGTGGTGATAGAGAGGGGTGCGGGATCACTGTACTGATAGAGAGGGGTGGGGGATCACTGTGCTGATAGAGTGGGGTGAGGGATCACTGTGCTGATAGAGAGAAATGGGGGATTACTGTGCTAACAGAGAGGGGTGAGGGATCACTGTGCTGATAGAGAGGGACGGGGGATCACTGTGCTGATAGAGAGGAACGGGTGATTACTGCGCTGACAGAGAGGGACAGGGGATCACTGTGCTGATAGACAGGGATGAGAGATCATTGTGCTTATAGAGACGGGTGAGGGATGAATGAGCTGGTAGAGAGGGGTGAGGGATCACTGTGCTGATAGAAAAGGGTGAGGGATCACTGTGCTGATAGAGGGGATTGAGAGATAACTGCACTGATAGAGAGGGATGGGGGATCTGTGCTGAAACGGAGGGACGAGAGATCACTGTGCTGATAGAGAGGGACGGGGGATCACTGTGCTGATGGAGAGGGATGGGGGATCACTGTGCTGACAGAGAGGTGTGAGGGATAACTGTGCTGATAGAGAGGGATGGCGGATGACTGTGCTGGTAGAGAGGGACCGGTGTTCACTGTGCTTGTCGAGTGGAGAGAGGGATCACTGTGCTGATAGAGACGGACGAGGGATCACTGTGCTGATAGTGAGGGGTGAAGGATCACTGTGCTGATATAGAGGTGTGAGGGATCACTGTGCTGACAGAGAGGGGTGAGTAATCACTGTGCTGATAGAGAGGTGTGGGGGATCACTGTGCTTATAGAGAGAGGTGAGGGATCACTGTGCTGATCGAGAGGGACGGGTGATCACTGTGCTGATAGAGAGTGACGGGTGATCACTGTGCTGATAGAGAGGGTTGGTGGATCACTGTGCTGACAGAGAGGTGTAAGGGATAACTGTGCTGATAGAGAGGGATGGGAGATGACTGTGCTGATAGAGAGGACTGAGGGTTTACTGTGCTGATAGAGAGAGGTGAGGGAGCACTGTGCTGATATAGAGGAACGGGTGATCACTGTGCTGATAGAGAGGGACGGGTGATCAGTGTGCTAATAGAGAGGAGTGAGGAGTCACTGTGCTGATAGAGAGGGACGGGGGATCAGTGTGCTATTATACAGGGACGGGGATCACTGTGATGATAGAGAGGGGTGATGGATCACTGTGCAGATAGAGGAGGACGAGGGATCACTGTGCTGATAGTGAGGGGTGAAGTATCACTGTGCTGATATAGAGGGGTGAGGGATCAATGTGCTGAAAGAGAGGAGTGAGGGATCACTGTGCTGAGAGAGAGGAGTGAGGGATCACTGCACTGATAGAGACGGTGAGGGATCACTGTGCTGATGGAGAGGAGTGAGTGATCACTGTGCTGATAGAGAGCGACGGGTGATCAGAGTGCTGATAGAGAGGAGTCAGGGATCACTGTGCAGATAGAGAGGGGTGAGGGATCCCTGTGCTGATAGAGAGGGACGGGTGATCACTGTGCTGATGGAGAGGGATGGGGGATCACTGTGCTGATAGAGAGGAGTGAGGGATCACTGTGCTGATAGAGTGGGGTTAGGGATCACTGTGCTGATAGAGACGGATGGGTGATCACTGTGCTGATAGAGAGGGATGGGGGATCACTGTGCTGATAGAGAGGGGTGAGGGATCACTGTGCTGATAGAGAGGAGTGAGGGATCACTGCGCTGATAGAGACGGTGAGGGATTACTGTGCTGATGGAGAGGAGTGAGTGATCACTGTGCTGATAGAGAGGGACGGGTGATCAGAGTGCTGATAGAGAGGAGTCAGGGATCACTGTGCTGATAGAGAGGGGTGAGGGATCCCTGTGCTGATAGAGAGGGACGGGTGATCACTGTGCTGATGGAGAGGGATGGGGGATCACTGTGCTGATAGAGATTAGTGAGGGATCACTGTGCTGATAGAGTTGGGTTAGGGATCACTGTGCTGATAGAGACGGATGGGTGATCACTGTGCTGATAGAGAGGGACGGGTGTTCAGAGTGCTGATAGACAGGAGTCAGGGATCACTCTGCTGATAGAGAGGGGTGAGGTATCCCTGTGCTGATGGAGAGGGACGGGTGATCACTGTGCTGATGGAGAGGGATGTGGGATCACTGTGCTGATAGAGAGGAGTGAGGGATCACTGTGCTGATAGAGTGGGGTTAGGGATCACTGTGCTGATAGAGACGGATGGGTGATCACTGTGCTGATAGAGGGGGATGGGGGTTCACTGTGCTGATAGAGAGGGGTGAGGGATCACTGTGCTGATAGAGAGGTGTGGGTGATCACTGTGCTGATAGAGAGGGGTGGGGGATCACTGTGTTGATGATAGAGAGGAGTGAGGGATCACTGTGCTGATAGAGAGGGATGGGGGATCACTGTTCTGATAGAGAGGTGTGAGTAATCACTGTGCTGATAGAGAGGTGTGGGGATCACTGTGCTGATAGAGAGAAGTGAGGAATCACTGTGCTGATCGAGAGGGACGGGTGATCACTGTGCTGATAGAGAGTGACGGGGGATCACTGTGCTGACAGAGAGGGGTGAGGGATAACTGTGCTGATAGAGTGGGACGGGGGATCACTGTGCTGATGGTGAGGGATGGGGGATCACTGTGCTGACAGAGAGGTGTGAGGGATAACTCTGCTGATATAGAGAGATGGGGGATGACTGTGCTGATAGAGAGGGACCGGTGTTCACTGTGCTTGTAGAGTGGAGAGAGGGATCACTGTGCTGATAGAGACAGACGAGGGATCACTGTGCTGATACAGAGGAGTATGGGATTACTGTGCTGATAGATAGGTATGAGGGATTATTGTGCTGATAGAGAGGGACGCGTGATCATTGTGATGATAGAGAGGGGTGATGGATCACTGTGCTGATAGAGAAGGACGAGGGATCACTGTGCTGATAGTGAGGGGTGAAGGATCACTGTGCTGATATAGAGCGGTGAGTGATCACTGTGCTGACAGAGATGGGTGAGTAATCACTGTGCTAATAGAGAGGTGTGGAGGATCACTGTGCTTATAGAGAGAGTTGAGGGATCACTGTGCTGATCGAGAGGGACGGGTGATCACTGTGCTGATAGAGAGTGACGCGGGATCACTGTGCTGATAGAGAGGGTTGGTGGATCACTGTGCTGACAGAGAGGGGTGAGAGATAACTGTGCTAATAGAGAGGGATGGGAGATGACTGTGCTGATAGAGAGGACTGAGGGATCACTGTGCTGATATAGAGGAACGGGTGATCACTGTGCTGATAGAGAGGGACGGGTGATCAGTGTGCTTATAGAGAGGAGTGAGGAGTCACTGTGCTGATAGAGAGGGACGGGGATCAGTGTGCTATTATACAGGGACGGGGATCACTGTGATGATAGAGAGGGGTGATGGATCACTGTGCTGATAGAGAAGGACGAGGGATCACTGTGCTGATAGTGAGGGGTGAAGTATCACTGTGCTAATATACAGGGGTGAGGGATCACTGTGCTGATAGAGAGGAGTGAGGGATCACTGCGCTGATAGAGACGGTGAGGGATCACTGTGCTGATGGAGAGGAGTGAGGGATCACTGCGCTGATAGAGTGGGGTTAGGGATCACTGTGCTGATAGAGACGGATGGGTGATCACTGTGCTGATAGAGAGGGATGGGAGTTCACTGTGCTGATAGAGAGGGGTGAGGGATCACTGCGCTGATAGAGAGGGGTGAGGGATCCCTGTGCTGATAGAGAGGGACGGGTGATCACTGTGCTGATGGAGAGGAATGGGGGATCGCTGTGCTGATAGAGAGGAGTAAGGGATCACTGTGCTGATAGAGTGGGGTTAGGGATCACTGTGCTGATAGAGACGGATGGGTGATCACTGTGCTGATAGAGAGGGATGGGAGTTCACTGTGCTGATAGAGAGGGGTGAGGGATCACTGTGCTGATACAGAGGGGTGGGGGATCACTGTGCTGACAGAGAGGTGTGAGGGATTACTGTGCTGATAGAGAGGGATGGGGGTTCACTGTGCTTATAGAGAGAGGTGAGGGATCACTGTGCTGATCGAGAGGGACGGGTGATCACTGTGCTGATAGAGAGTGATGGGGGATCACTGTGCTGATAGAGAGGGTTGGTGGATCACTGTGCTGACAGAGAGGGGTGAGGGATCACTGTGCTGATAGAGTGGGACGTGGGATCACTGTGCTGATGGAGAGGGATGGGGGATCACTGTGCTGATAGAGAGGGACCGGTGTTCACTGTAATTGTAGAGTGGAGAGAGGGATCACTGTGCTGATAGAGACGGACGAGGGATCACTGTGCTGATAGAGACGGACGAGGGATCACTGTGCTGATACAGAGGAGTATGGGATTACTGTGCTGATAGAGGGGTGTGAGGGATTACTGTGCTCATAGAGAGGGACGCGTGATCATTGTGATGATAGAGAGGGGTGAGGGATCACTGTGCTGATAGTGAGGGGTGAAGGATCACTGTGCTGATATAGAGGGGTGAGGGATCACTGTGCTGACAGAGAGGGGTGAGTAATCACTGTGCTGATAGAGAGGTGTGGGGGATCACTGTGCTTATAGAGAGAGGTGAGGGATCACTGTGCTGATCGAGAGGGACGGGTGATCACTGTGCTGATAGAGAGTGACGGGGGATCACTGTGCTGACAGAGAGGGGTGAGGGATAACTGTGCTGATAGAGTGGGTCGGGGGATCACTGTGCTGATGGAGAGGGATGGGGGATCACTGTGCTGATAGAGACGGTGAGGAATCACTGTGCTGATGGAGAGGAGTGAGTGATCACTGTGCTGATAGAGAGGGACGGGTGAACAGAGTGCTGATAGACAGGAGTCAGGCATCACTGTGCTGATAGAGAGGGGTGAGGGATCACTGTGCTGATAGAGAAGGGTGGGTGATCACTGTGCTCATTGAGAGGGATGGGGGATTACTGTGCTGATAGAGAGGGGTGAGGGATCACTGTGCTGATAGAGAGGGATGGGGGATCACTGTGCTGACAGAGAGGGGTGAGTAATCACTGTGCTGATAGAGAGGTGTGGGGGATCACTGTGCTTGTAGAGAGAGGTGAGGGATCACTGTGCTGATCGAGAGGGACGGGTGATCACTGTGCTGACAGAGAGGTGTGAGGGATAACTGTGCTGATAGAGAGGGATGGGGGATGACTGTGCTGATAGAGAGGGACCGGTATTCACTGTGCTTGTAGAGTGGAGAGAGGGATCACTGTGCTGATAGAGACGTATGAGGGATCACTGTGCTGGTACAGAGGAGTATGGGATTACTGTGCTGATAGAGAGGTGTGAGGGATTACTGTGCTGATAGAGAGGGACGCGTGATCATTGTGATGATAGAGAGGGGTGAGGGATCACAGTACTGATAGAGAAGGATGAGGGATCACTGTGCTGATAGTCAGGGGTGAAGGATCACTGTGCTGATATAGAGGGGTGAGGGATCACTGTGCTGACAGAGATGGGTGAGTAATCACTGTGCTAATAGAGAGGTGTGGGGGATCACTGTGCTTATCGAGAGAGGTGAGGGATCACTGTGCTGATCGAGAGGGAGGGGTGATCACTGTGCTAATAGAGAGTGACGCGGGATCACTGTGCTGATAGAGAGGGTTGGTGGATCACTGTGCTGACAGAGAGGGGTGAGAGATAACTGTGCTGGTAGAGAGGGATGGGAGATGACTGTGCTGATAGAGAGGACTGAGGGTTTACTGTGCTGATAGAGAGGGGTGAGGGATCACTGTGCTGATATAGAGGAACGGGTGATCACTGCGCTGATAGAGAGGGACGGGTGATCAGTGTGCTTATAGAGAGGAGTGAGGAGTCACTGTGCTGATAGAGGGGGACGGGGGATCACTGTGCTATTATAGAGGGACGGGGATCACTGTGATGATAGAGAAGGACGAGGGATCACTGTGCTGATAGTGAGGGGTGAAGTATCACTGTGCTGATATAGAGGGGTGAGGGATCACTGTGCTGATAGAGAGGAGTGAGGGATCACTGCGCTGATAGAGACGGTGAGGGATCACTGTGCTGATGGAGAGGAGTGAGGGATCACTGCGCTGATAGAGTGGGGTTAGGGATCACTGTGCTGATGGAGAGGAGTGAGTGATCACTGTGCTGATAGAGAGGGACGGGTGATCAGAGTGTTGATAGACAGGAGTCAGGGATCACTGTGCTGATAGAGAGGGGTGAGCGATCCCTGAGCTGATAGAGAGGGATGGGTGATCACTGTGCTGATGGAGAGGGATGGGTTATCACAGTGCTGATAGAGAGGAGTGAGGGATCACTGTGCTGATAGAGTGGGGTTAGGGATCACTGTGCTGATAGAGACGGATGGGTGATCACTGTGCTGATAGCGAGGGATGGGAGTTCACTGTGCTGATAGAGAGGGGTGAGGGATCACTGTGCTGATAGAGAGGGGTGGGGGATCACTGTGCTGACAGAGAGGTGTGAGGGATAACTGTGCTGATAGAGAGGGACCAGTGTTCACTGGTGCTTGTAGAGTGGAGAGAGGGATCACTGTGCTGATAGAGACGTATGAGGGATCACTGTGCTGGTACAGAGGAGTATGGGATTACTGTGCTGATAGAGAGGTGTGAGGGATTACTGTGCTGATAGAGAGGGACGCGTGATCATTGTGATGATAGAGAGGGGTGAGGGATCACAGTGCTGATAGAGAAGGACGAGGGATCACTGTGCTGATAGTGAGGGGTGAAGGATCACTGTGCTGATATAGAGGGGTGAGGGATCACTGTGCTGACAGAGATGGGTGAGTAATCACTGTGCTAATAGAGAGGTGTGGGGGATCACTGTGCTTATCGAGAGAGGTGAGGGATCACTGTGCTGATCGAGAGGGAGGGGTGATCACTGTGCTAATAGAGAGTGACGCGGGATCACTGTGCTGATAGAGAGGGTTGGTGGATCACTGTGCTGACAGAGAGGGGTGAGAGATAACTGTGCTGGTAGAGAGGGATGGGAGATGACTGTGCTGATAGAGAGGACTGAGGGTTTACTGTGCTGATAGAGAGGGGTGAGGGATCACTGTGCTGATATAGAGGAACGGGTGATCACTGCGCTGATAGAGAGGGACGGGTGATCAGTGTGCTTATAGAGAGGAGTGAGGAGTCACTGTGCTGATAGAGGGGGACGGGGGATCACTGTGCTATTATAGAGGGACGGGGATCACTGTGATGATAGAGAGGGGTGATGGATCACTGTGCTGATAGAGAAGGACGAGGGATCACTGTGCTGATAGTGAGGCGTGAAGGATCACTGTACTGATATAGAGGGGTGAGGGATTACTGTGCTGATAGAGAGGAATGAGGGTCACTGCGCTGATAGAGACGGTGAGGGATCACTGTGCTGATGGAGAGGAGTGAGGGATCACTGCGCTGATAGAGTGGGGTTAGGGATCACTGTGCTGATGGAGAGGAGTGAGTGATCACTGTGCTGATAGAGAGGGACGGGTGATCAGAGTGTTGATAGACAGGAGTCAGGGATCACTGTGCTGATAGAGAGGGGTGAGCGATCCCTGAGCTGATAGAGAGGGATGGGTGATCACTGTGCTGATGGAGAGGGATGGGTTATCACAGTGCTGATAGAGAGGAGTGAGGGATCACTGTGCTGATAGAGTGGGGTTAGGGATCACTGTGCTGATAGAGACGGATGGGTGATCACTGTGCTGATAGAGAGGGATGGGAGTTCACTGTGCTGATAGAGAGGGGTGAGGGATCACTGTGCTGATAGAGAGGGGTGGGGGATCACTGTGCTGACAGAGAGGTGTGAGGGATAACTGTGCTGATAGAGAGGGACCGGTGTTCACTGGTGCTTGTAGAGTGGAGAGAGGGATCACTGTGCTGATAGAGAGGTGTGAGGGATTACTGTGCTGATCGAGAGGGACGTGTGATCACTGTGCTGATAGAGAGTGACAGGGGATCACTGTGCTGATAGAGAGGGTTGGTGGATCACTGTGCTGACAGAGAGGTGTGAGGGATAGCTGTGCTGATAGAGTGGGACGGGGGATCACTGTGCTGATGGAGAGGGATGGGGGATCACTGTGCTGACAGAGAGGTGTGAGGGATAACTGTGCTGATAGAGAGGGATGGGGGATGACTGTGCTGATGGAGAGGGATGGGGGATCACTGTGCTGACAGAGAGGTGTGAGGGATAACTGTGCTGATAGAGAGGGATGGGGGATGACTGTGCTGATAGAGAGGGACCGGTGTTCACTGTGATTGTAGAGTGGAGAGAGGAATCACTGTGCTGGTAGAGACGGACGAGGGATCACTGTGCTGATACAGAGGAGTATGGGATTACTGTGCTGATAGAGAGGTGTGAGGGATTACTGTGCTGATGAGGGACGCGTGATCATTGTGATGATAGAGAGGGGCGAGGGATCACTGTGCTGATAGAGAAGGACGAGGGATCACTGTGCTGATAGTGAGGGGTGAAGTATCACTGTGATTATATAGAGGGGTGAGGGATCACTGTGCTGACAGAGATGGGTGAGTAATCACTGTGCTGATAGAGAGGTGTGGGGGATCACTGTGCTTATCGAGAGAGGTGAGGGATCACTGTGCTGATCGAGAGGGACGGGTGATCACTGTGCTGATAGAGAGTGACGGGGGATCACTGTGCTGATAGAGAGGGTTGGTGGATCACTGTTCTGACAGAGAGGTGTGAGGGATAACTGTGCTGATAGAGAGGGATGGGAGATGACTGTGTTGATAGAGAGGGGTGAGGGATCACTGTGCTGATATAGAGGAACGGGTGATCACTGTGCTGATAGAGAGGGACGGGTGATCAGTGTGCTTATAGAGAGGAGTGAGGAGTCACTGTGCTGATAGAGAGGGACGGGGGATCACTGTGCTATTATAGAGGGACGGGGATCACTGTGATGATAGTGAAGGACGAGTGAGGGGTGAAGTATCACTGTGCTGATATAGAGGGGTGAGGGATGACTGTGCTGAAAGAGAGGAGTGATGGATCACTGTGCTGATAGTGAGGGGACGGGTGATCACTGTGCTGATGGAGAGGGTTGGGGGATCACTGTGCTGATAGAGAGGAGTGAGGGATCACTGTGCTGATAGAGTGGGGTTAGGGATCACTGTGCTGATAGAGACGGATGGGTGATCAATGTGCTGATAGAGAGGGATGGGGGTTCACTGTGCTGATAGAGAGGGGTGAGGGATCACTGTGCTGATAGAGAGGGGTGGGGGATCAGTGTGCTGATAGAGAGGGGTGGGGGATCACTGTGCTGATAGAGAGGCGTGAGGGATCACTGTGCTGATAGAGAGGGATGGGGGATTACTGTGCTGACAGAGAGGTGTGAGGGATCACTGTGCTGATAGAGAGGGACGGGGGATCACTGTGCTGATAGAGAGGGACGGGTGATTACTGTGCTGACAGAGAGGGACGGGGGTTCACTGTGCTGATAGAGAGGGATGAGTGATCATTGTGCTTATAGAGACGGGTGAGGGATCAATGAGCTGATAGAGAGGGGTGAGGGATCACTGTGCTGATAGAGAGGGGTGAGGGATCACTGTGCTGATAAAGGGGATTGAGAGATAACTGCACTGATAGAGAGGGATGGGGGATCACTGTGCTGAAACGGAGGGACGAGGGATCACTGTGCTGATAGAGAGGGACGGGGGATCACTTTGCTGATGGAGGGGGATGGGGGATCACTGTGCTGACAGAGAGGTGTGAGGGATAACTGTGCTGATAGAGAGGGATGGGGGATGACTGTGCTGATAGAGAGGGACCGGTCTTCACTGTACTTGTAGAGTGGAGAGAGGGATCACTGTGCTGATAGAGACGGACGAGGGATCACTGTGCTGATACAGAGGAGTACGGGATTACTGTGCTGATAGAGAGGTGTGAGGGATTACTGTGCTGATAGAGAGGGACGCGTGATCATTGTGATGATAGAGAGGGGTGAGGGATCACTGTGCTGATAGTGAGGTGTGAAGGATCACTGTGCTGATATAGAGGTGTGAGGGATCACTGTGCAGATATAGAGGAACGGGTGATCACTGTGCTGATAGAGAGGGACGGGTGATCAGTGTGCTTATAGAGAGGAGTGAGGGTCTCTGTGCTGATAGAGAGGGACGGGGGATCACTGTACTATTATAGAGGGACGGGGATCACTGTGATGATAGAGAGGGGTGATGGATCACTGTGCTGATAGAGAAGGACGAGAGATCACTGTGCTGATAGTGAGGGGTGAAGTATCACTGTGCTGATATAGAGGGGTGAGGGATCACTGTGCTGAGAGAGAGGAGTGAGGGATCACTGCACTGATATAGACGGTCAGGAATCACTGTACTGATGGAGAGGAGTGAGTGATCACTGTGCTGATAGAGAGGGACGGGTGATCAGAGTGCTGATAGAGAGGAGTCAGGGATCACTGTGCTGATAGAGAGGGGTGAGGGATCCCTGTGCTGATAGAGAGGGACGGGTGATCACTGTGCTGATAGAGAGTGACGCGGGATCACTGTGCTGATAGAGAGGGTTGGTGGATCACTGTGCTGACAGAGAGGGGTGAGGGATAACTGTGCTGATGGAGAGGGATGGGGGATCACTGTGCTGATAGAGTGGGGTTAGGGATCACTGTGCTGATAGAGACGGATGGGTGATCACTGTGCTGATAGAAAGGGACGGGTAATCAGAGTGCTGATAGACAGGAGTCAGGGATCAGTGTGCTGATAGAGACGGGTGAGGGATCCCTGTGCTGATAGAGAGGGACGGGTGATCACTGTGCTGATGGACAGGGATGGGGGATCACTGTGCTGATAGAGAGGAGTGAGGGATCACTGTGCTGATAGACAGGGGTGGGGGATCACTGTGCTAATAGACAAGGACAAGTGATCATTGTGCTGATAGAGAGGGGTGAGGGATCACTGTGCTGATAGAGAGGGACGGGGGATCACTGTGCTATTAGAGAGGGACAGGGGATCACTGTGCTGATAGAGAGGGATGAGGGATCACTGTGCTGATAGAGAGGTGTGAGGGATCACTGTGCTGATAGAGAGGGAGGAGGGATCACTGTGCTGATAGGGAGGCACGGGGGATCACTGTGCTGATGGAGAGGGACGGGGGATCACTGTGCTGATAGAGAGGGATGAGGGATCACTGTGCTGATAGAGAGGTCTGAGGGATCACTGTGCTGATAGAGAGGGACAGGTGATCACTGTGCTGATAGAGAGGTACGGGGGATCACTGTGCTGATAGAGAGGGATGAGGGATCACTTTGCTGATAGAGAGGGACAGGTGTTCACTGTGCTGATAGAGACGGGTGAGGGATCAATGTGCTGATAGAGAGGGGTGAGGGATCACTGTGCTGATAGAGAGGTGTAAGGGATCACTGTGCTGATAGAGAGGGACGAGGGATCACTGTGCTGATAGGGAGGGACTGGGGATCGTTGTGCTGATAGTGAGGGATGGGGGATCACTGTGCTGACAGAGAGGGGTGAGGGATCACTGTGCTGATAGAGAGTGATGGGGAATAACTGTGCTGATAGAGAGGGTTGGTGGATCACTGTGCTAATAGAGAGGGTTGCTGGATCACTGTGCTGACAGAGAGGGGTGAGGGATAATTGTGCTGATAGAGAGGGATGGGAGATGACTGTGTTGATAGAGAGGGGTGAGGGATCACTGTGCTGATATAGAGAAACGGGTGATCACTGTGCTAATAGAGAGGGACGGGTGATCAGTGTGCTTATAGAGAGGAGTGAGGAGTCACTGTGCTGATAGAGAGGGACGGGGGATCACTGTGCTATTATAGAGGGACGGGGATCACTGTGATAATAGAGAGGGGTGATGGATCACTGTGCTGATAGAGAAGGACGAGGGATCACTGTGCTGATATAGAGGGGTGAGGGATCACTGTGCTGAGAGAGAGGAGTGAGGGATCACTGCACTGACAGAGACGATGAGGAATCACTGTGCTGATGGAGAGGAGTGAGTGATCACTGTGCTGATAGAGAGGGACGGGTGATCAGAGTGCTGATAGAGAGGAGTCAGGGATCACTGTGCTGATAGAGAGGGGTGAGGGATCCCTGTGCTGATAGAGAGGGACGGGTGATCACTGTACTGATGGAGAGGGATGGGGGATCACTGTGCTGATAGAGAGGAGTGTGGGATCACTGTGCTGATGGAGAGGAGTGAGGGATCACTGTGCTGATGGAGTTTGGTTAGGGATCACTGTGCTGATAGAGTGGGGTTAGGGATCACTGTGCTTATAGAGGCGGATGGGTGATCACTGTGCTGATAGAGAGGGATGGGGGTTCACTGTGCTGATAGAGAGGGGTGAGGGATCACTGTGCTGATAGAGAGGGATGGGGGATCACTGTGCTGATACAGAGGGAGGAGGGATCACTGTGCTGATAGGGAGGCACGGGGGATCACTGTGCTGATGGAGAGGGACGGGTTATCTCTGTGCTGATAGAGAGGGATGAGGGATCACTGTGCTGATAGAGAGGGCTGTGGGATCACTGTGTTGATTGAGAGGGACAGGTGATCACTGTGCTGATATACAGGTACGGCGGATCACTGTGCTGATAGAGAGGGATGAGGGATCCCTTTGCTGATAGGGAGGGACAGGTGATCACTGTGCTGATAGAGACGGGTGAGGGATCAATGTGCTGATAGAGAGGGGTGAGGGATCACTGTGCTGATAGAGAGGTGTGAGGGATCACTGTGCTGATAGAGAGGGACGAGGGATCACTGTGCTGATAGGGAGGAACTGGGGATCGTTGTGCTGATAGAGAGGGATGGAGGATCACTGTGCTTACAGAGGGGGGTGAGGGATCACTGTGCTGATAGAGAGTGATGGGGAATAACTGTGCTGATAGAGAGGGATGGGAGATGACTGTGTTGATAGAGAGGGGTGAGGGATCACTGTGCTGATATAGAGAAACGGGTGATCACTGTGCTAATAGAGAGGGACGGGTGATCAGTGTGCTTATAGAGAGGAGTGAGGAGTCACTGTGCTGATAGAGAGGGACGGGGGATCACTGTGCTATTATAGAGGGACGGGGATCACTGTGATAATAGAGAGGGATGATGGATCACTGTGCTGATAGAGAAGGACGAGGGATCACTGTGCTGATATAGAGGGGTGAGGGATCACTGTGCTGAGAGAGAGGAGTGAGGGATCACTGCACTGACAGAGACGATGAGGAATCACTGTGCTGATGGAGAGGAGTGAGTGATCACTGTGCTGATAGAGAGGGACGGGTGATCAGAGTGCTGATAGAGAGGAGTCAGGGATCACTGTGCTGATAGAGAGGGGTGAGGGATCCCTGTGCTGATAGAGAGGGACGGGTGATCACTGTACTGATGGAGAGGGATGGGGGATCACTGTGCTGATAGAGAGGAGTGAGGGATCACTGTGCTGATGGAGAGGAGTGAGGGATCACTGTGCTGATGGAGTGGGGTTAGGGATCACTGTGCTGATAGAGTGGGGTTAGGGATCACTGTGCTGATAGAGGCGGATGGGTGATCACTGTGCTGATAGAGAGGGATGGGGGTTCACTGTGCTGATAGAGAGGGGTGAGGGATCACTGTGCTGATAGAGAGTGATGGGGAATAACTCTGCTGATAGAGAGGGATGGGAGATGACTGTGTTGATAGAGAGGGGTGAGGGATCACTGTGCTGATAGAGAGGGACAGGTGTTCAGTGTGCTTATAGAGAGGAGTGAGGAGTCACTGTGCTGATAGAGAGGGACGGGGGATCACTGTGCTATTATAGAGGGACAGGGATCACTGTGATGATAGACAGGGGTGATGGATCACTGTGCTGATAGAGAAGGACGAGGGATCGCTGTGCTGATAGTGAGGGGTGAAGTATCACTGTGCTGATATATGGGGGTGAGGGATCACTGTGCTGAGAGAGAGGAGTGAGGGATCACTGCACTGTTAGAGACGGTGAGGAATCACTGTGCTGATGGAGAGGAGTGAGTGATCACCGTGCTGATAGAGAGGGACGGGTGATCAGAGTGCTGATAGAGAGGAGTCAGGGATCACTGTGCTGATAGAGAGGGGTGAGGGATCCCTGTGCTGATAGAGAGGGACGGGTGATTACTGTGCTTATGGAGAGGGATGGGGGATCACTGTGCTGATAGAGAGGAGTGAGGGATCACTGTGCTGATAGAGTGGGGTTAGGGATCACTGTGTTGATAGAGACGGATGGGTGATTACTGTGCTGATAGAGAGGGACGGGTGATCAGAGTGCTGATAGACAGGAGTCAGGGATCACTGTGCTGATAGAGAGGGGTGAGGGATCACTGTGCTGATAGAGAGGGACAGGGGATCACTGTGCTATTAGAGAGGGACAGGGGATCACTGTGTTGATAGAGAGGGATGAGGGATCACTGTGCTGATACAGAGGGGTGAGTGATCACTGTGCTGATAGAGAGGGATGAGTGATCATTGTGCTGATAGAGACGGGTGAGGGATCAATGTGCTGATAGAGAGGTGTGAGAGATCACTGTGCTGATAGAGAGGTGTGAGGGATCACTGTGCTGATAGAGAGGGACATGTGATCACTGTGCTGATAGAGAGGGATGGGGGATCACTTTGCTGATACAGAGGGAGGAGGGATCACTGTGCTGATAGGGAGGCACGGGGGATCACTGTGCTGATAGAGAGGGACGGGGGATTACTGTGCTGATAGAGAAGGCTGAGGGATCACTGTGCTGATAGAGAGGGACAGGTGATCACTGTGCTGATGGAGAGGGATGGGGGATCACTGTGCTGATAGAGAGGAGTGAGGGATCACTGTGCTGATAGAGAGGGGTTAGGGATCACTGTGCTGATAGAGAAGGATGGGTGATCACTGTGCTGATAGAGAGGGGTGAGGGATCACTGTGCTGATAGAGAGGGGTGGGGGATCACTGTGCTGATAGAGAGAGACGGGGGATCACTGTGCTGATAGAGAGTGACGCGGGATCACTGTGCTGATAGAGAGGGTTGGTGGATCACTGTGCTGACAGAGAGGGGTGAGGGATAACTGTGCTGATAGAGAGGGATGGGGGATCACTGTGCTGATAGAGAGGGGTGAGGGATCACTGTGCTGATAGAGAGGGGTGGGGGATCACTGTGCTGATAGAGACGGATGGGTGATCACTGTGCTGATAGAAAGGGACGGGTGATCAGAGTGCTGATAGACAGGAGTCAGGGATCACTGTGCTGATAGAGAGGGGTGAGGGATCCCTGTGCTGATAGAGAGGGACGGGTGATCACTGTGCTGATGGAGAGGGATGGGGGCTCACTGTGCTGATAGAGAGGAGTGAGGGATCACTGTGCTCATAGACAGGGGTGGGGGATCACTGTGCTGATAGGCAAGGACAGGTGATCATTGTGCTGATAGAGAGGGGTGAGGGATCACTGTGCTGATAGAGAGGGACGGGGGATCACTGTGCTGATAGAGAGGGACAGGGGATCACTGTGCTGATAGAGAGGGATGAGGGATCACTGTGCTGATAGAGAGGTGTGAGGGATCACTGTGCTGATAGAGAGGGAGGAGGGATCACTGTGCTGATAGGGAGGCACGGGGGATCACTGTGCTGATGGAGAGGGACGGGGGATCACTGTGCTGATAGAGAGGGATGAGGGATCACTGTGCTGATAGAGAGGGCTGAGGGATCACTGTGCTGATAGAGAGGGACAGGTGATCACTGTGCTGATAGAGAGGTACGGGGGATCACTGTGCTGATAGAGAGGGATGAGGGATCACTGTGCTGATAGAGAGGGACAGGTGATCACTGTGCTGATAGAGACGGGTGAGGGATCAATGTGCTGATAGAGAGGGGTGAGGGATCACTGTGCTGATAGAGAGGTGTGAGCGATCACTGTGCTGATAGAGAGGGACGAGGGATCACTGTGCTGATAGAGAGGGACTGGGGATCACTGTGCTGATAGAGAGGGGTGGGGGATCACTGTGCTGATAGAGAGGGATGAGGGATCACTGTGCTGATAGAGAGGGATGAGGGATCACTGTGCTGATAGAGAGGGTTGGTGGATCACTGTGCTGATAGAGAGGGTTGGTGGATCACTGTGCTGACAGAGAGGGGTGAGGGATAATTGTGCTGATAGAGAGGGATGGGAGATGACTGTGTTGATAGAGAGGGGTGAGGGATCACTGTGCTGATATAGAGAAACGGGTGATCACTGTGCTAATAGAGAGGGACGGGTGATCAGTGTGCTTATAGAGAGGAGTGAGGAGTCACTGTGCTGTTAGAGAGGGACGGGGGATCACTGTGCTATTATAGAGGGATGGGGATCACTGTGCTGATAGAGAAGGACGAGGGATCACTGTGCTGATAGAGAAGGACGAGGGATCACTGTGCTGATATAGAGGGGTGAGGGATCACTGTGCTGATGGAGAGGAGTGAGGGATCACTGCACTGATAGAGACGGTGAGGAATCACTGTGCTGATGGAGAGGAGTGAGTGATCACTGTGCTGATAGAGAGGGACGGGTGATCAGAGTGCTGATAGAGAGGAGTCAGGGATCACTGTGCTGATAGAGAGGGGTGAGGGATCACTGTGCTGATAGAGAGGGACGGGTGATCACTGTGCTGATAGAGAGGGATGGGGGATCACTGTGCTGATAGAGAGGAGTGAGGGATCACTGTGCTGATAGAGAGGAGTGAGGGATCACTGTGCTGATGGAGTTTGGTTAGGGATCACTGTGCTGATAGAGTGGGGTTAGGGATCACTGTGCTTATAGAGAAGGATGGGTGATCACTGTGCTGATAGAGAGGGATGGGGGATCACTGTGCTGATAGAGAGGGGTGAGGGATCACTGTGCTGATAGAGAGGGATGGGGGATCACTGTGCTGATAGAGAGGGAGGAGGGATCACTGTGCTGATAGGGAGGCACGGGGGATCACTGTGCTGATGGAGAGGGACGTGGGATCACTGTGCTGATAGAGAGGGATGAGGGATCACTGTGCTGATAGAGAGGGCTGAGGGATCACTGTGCTGATAGAGAGGGACAGGTGATCACTGTGCTGATAGAGAGGGACGGGGGATCACTGTGCTGATAGAGAGGGATGAGGGATCACTTTGCTGATAGAGAGGGACAGGTGATCACTGTGCTGATAGAGACGGGTGAGGGATCAATGTGCTGATAGAGTGGAGTGAGGGATCACTGTGCTGATAGAGAGGTGTGAGCGATCACTGTGCTGATAGAGAGGGACGAGGGATCACTGTGCTGATAGGGAGGGACTGGGGATCGTTGTGCTGATAGAGAGGGATGGAGGATCACTGTGCTTACAGAGAGGGGTGAGGGATCACTGTGCTGATAGAGAGTGATGGGGAATAACTGTGCTGATAGAGAGGGATGGGAGATGACTGTGTTGATAGAGAGGGGTGAGGGATCACTGTGCTGATATAGAGAAACGGGTGATCACTGTGCTAATAGAGAGGGACGGGTGATCAGTGTGCTTATAGAGAGGAGTGAGGAGTCACTGTGCTGATAGAGAGGGACGGGGGATCACTGTGCTATTATAGAGGGACGGGGATCACTGTGATGATAGAGAGGGACGAGGGATCACTGTGCTGATAGAGAGGGACGAGGGATCACTGTGCTGATAGAGAGGGGTGAGGGATCACTGTGCTGAGAGAGAGGAGTGAGGGATCACTGCACTGATAGAGACGGTGAGGAATCACTGTGCTGATGGAGAGGAATGAGTGATCACTGTGCTGATAGAGAGGGACGGGTGATCAGAGTGCTGATAGAGAGGAGTCAGGGATCACTGTGCTGATAGAGAGGGGTGAGGGATCCCTGTGCTGATAGAGAGGGAAGGATGATCACTGTGCTGATGGAGAGGGATGGGGGATCACTGTGCTGATAGAGAGGAGTGAGGGATCACTGTGCTGATAGAGAGGGATCGGGGATCACTGTGCTGATGGAGAGGGGTTAGGGATCACTGTGCTGATAGAGAGGGGTTAGGGATCACTGTGCTGATAGAGAGGAGTGGGTGATCACTGTGCTGATAGAGAGGGATGGGGGATCACTGTGCTGATAGAGAGGGGTGAGGGATCACTGTGCTGATAGAGAGGGATGGGGATCACTGTGCTGATAGAGAGGGACGGGGGATCACTGTGCTGATAGGGAGGGATGAGGGATAACTGTGCTGATAGAGAGGGACGGGTGATCAGAGTGCTTATAGAGAGGAGTGAGGAGTCTCTGTGCTGATAGAGAGGGACGGGGGATCACTGTGCTATTATAGAGGGACGGGGATCACTGTGATGATAGAGAGGGGTGATGGATCACTGTGCTGATAGAGAAGGACGAGGGATCACTGTGCTGATAGTGAGGGGTGAAGGATCACTATGCTGATATACAGGGGTGAGGGATCACTGTGCTGATAGAGACGGTGAGGGATCACTGTGCTGATAGAGAGCGGTGAGGGATCACTGTGCTGATAGAGAGGAGTGAGTGATCACTGTGCTGATAGAGAGGGACGGGTGATCAGAGTGCTGATAGAGAGGAGTCAGGGATCACTGTGCTGATAGAGAGGGGTGAGGGATCACTGTGCTGATAGAGAGGGACGGGTGATCACTGTGCTGATGGAGAGGGATGGGGGATCACTGTGCTGATAGAGAGGAGTGAGGGATCACTGTGCTGATAGAGTGGGGTTAGGGATCACTGTGCTGATAGAGACGGATGGGTGATCACTGTGCTGATAGAGAGGGACGGGTGATCAGAGTGCTGATAGACAGGAGTCAGGGATCACTGTGCTGATAGAGAGGGGTGAGGGATCACTGTGCTGATAGAGAGGGACAGGGGATCACTGTGCTATTAGAGAGGGACAGGGGATCACTGTGTTGATAGAGAGGGATGAGGGATCACTGTGCTGATACAGAGGGGTGAGTGATCACTGTGCTGATAGAGAGGGATGAGTGATCATTGTGCTGATAGAGACGGGTGAGGGATCACTGTGCTGATAGAGAGGTGTGAGAGATCACTGTGCTGATAGAGAGGTGTGAGGGATCACTGTGCTGATAGAGAGGGACATGTGATCACTGTGCTGATAGAGAGGGATGGGGGATCACTTTGCTGATACAGAGGGAGGAGGGATCACTGTGCTGATAGGGAGGCACGGGGGATCACTGTGCTGATAGAGAGGGACGGGGGATTACTGTGCTGATAGAGAAGGCTGAGGGATCACTGTGCTGATAGAGAGGGACAGGTGATCACTGTGCTGATGGAGAGGGATGGGGGATCACTGTGCTGATAGAGAGGAGTGAGGGATCACTGTGCTGATAGAGTGGGGTTAGGGATCACTGTGCTGATAGAGGCGGATGGGTGATCACTGTGCTGATAGAGAGGGGTGAGGGATCACTGTGCTGATAGAGAGGGGTGGGGGATCACTGTGCTGATAGAGAGAGACGGGGGATCAGTGTGCTATTAGAGAGGGACAGGGGATCACTGTACTGATAGAGAGGGATGAGGGATCACTGTGCTGATAGAGAGGGGTGAGTGATCACTGTGCTGATAGAGAGGGATGAGTGATCATTGTGCTGATAGAGACGGGTGAGGGATCAATGTGCTGATAGAGAGGTGTGAGAGATCACTGTGCTGATAGAGAGGGATGGGAGATCACTGTGCTGATACAGAGGGAGGAGGGATCACTGTGCTGATAGGGAGGCACGGGGGATCACTGTGCTGATAGAGAGGGACGGGGGATCACTGTGCTGATAGAGAAGGCTGAGGGATCACTGTGCTGATAGAGAGGGACAGGTGATCACTGTGCTGATGGAGAGGGATGGGGGATCACTGTGCTGATAGAGAGGAGTGAGGGATCACTGTGCTGATAGAGTGGGGTTAGGGATCACTGTGCTGATAGAGACGGATGGGTGATCACTGTGCTGATAGAAAGGGACGGGTAATCAGAGTGCTGATAGACAGGAGTCAGGGATCACTGTGCTGATAGAGAGGGGTGAGGGATCCCTGTGCTGATAGAGAGGGACGGGTGATCACTGTGCTGATAGAGAGGGATGGGGGATCACTGTGCTGATAGAGAGGAGTGAGGGATCACTGTGCTGATAGAGAGGGGTGGGGGATCACTGTGCTGATAGGCAAGGACAGGTGATCATTGTGCTGATAGAGAGGGGTGAGGGATCACTGTGCTGATAGAGAGGGACGGGGGATCACTGTGCTATTAGAGAGGGACAGGGGATCACTGTGCTGATAGAGAGGGATGAGGGATCACTGTGCTGATAGAGAGGTGTGAGGGATCACTGTGCTGATAGAGAGGGAGGAGGGATCACTGTGCTGATAGGGAGGCACGGGGGATCACTGTGCTGATAGAGAGGGACGGGGGATCACTGTGCTGATAGAGAGGGATGAGGGATCACTGTGCTGATAGAGAGGGCTGAGGGATCACTGTGCTGATAGAGAGGGACAGGTGATCACTGTGCTGATAGAGAGGTACGGGGGATCACTGTGCTGATAGAGAGGGATGAGGGATCACTTTGCTGATAGAGAGGGACAGGTGATCACTGTGCTGATAGAGACGGGTGAGGGATCAATGTGCTGATAGAGAGGGGTGAGGGATCACTGTGCTGATAGAGAGGTGTGAGGTGATCACTGTGCTGATAGAGAGGGACGAGGGATCACTGTGCTGATAGGGAGGGACTGGGGATCGTTGTGCTGATAGAGAGGGATGGGGGATCACTGTGCTGACAGAGAGGGGTGAGGGATCACTGTGCTGATAGAGAGTGATGGGGAATAACTCTGCTGATAGAGAGGGTTGGGGGATCACTGTGCTGATAGAGAGGGTTGGTGGATCACTGTGCTGACAGAGAGGGGTGAGGGATAACTGTGCTGATAGAGAGGGATGGGTGATCACTGTGCTGATAGAGAGGGGTTAGGGATCACTGTGCTGATAGAGAGGTAGGGGGGATCACTGTGCTGATAGAGAGGGACGGGTGATCAGTGTGCTTATAGAGAGGAGTGAGGAGTCACTGTGCTGATAGAGAGGGACGGGGGATCACTGTGCTATTATAGAGGGACGGGGATCACTGTGATGATAGAGAGGGGTGATGGATCACTGTGCTGATAGAGAAGGACGAGGGATCACTGTGCTGATATAGAGGGGTGAGGGATCACTGTGCTGAGAGAGAGGAGTGAGGGATCACTGCACTGACAGAGACGATGAGGAATCACTGTGCTGATGGAGAGGAGTGAGTGATCACTGTGCTGATAGAGAGGGACGGGTGATCAGAGTGCTGATAGAGAGGAGTCAGGGATCACTGTGCTGATAGAGAGGGGTGAGGGATCCCTGTGCTGATAGAGAGGGACGGGTGATCACTGTACTGATGGAGAGGGATGGGGGATCACTGTGCTGATAGAGAGGAGTGAGGGATCACTGTGCTGATGGAGAGGAGTGAGGGATCACTGTGCTGATGGAGTTTGGTTAGGGATCACTGTGCTGATAGAGTGGGGTTAGGGATCACTGTGCTTATAGAGGCGGATGGGTGATCACTGTGCTGATAGAGAGGGATGGGGGATCACTGTGCTGATAGAGAGGGGTGAGGGATCACTGTGCTGATAGAGAGGGATGGGGGATCACTGTGCTGATACAGAGGGAGGAGGGATCACTGTGCTGATAGGGAGGCACGGGGGATCACTGTGCTGATGGAGAGGGACGGGTTATCACTGTGCTGATAGAGAGGGATGAGGGATCACTGTGCTGATAGAGAGGGCTGTGGGATCACTGTGTTGATTGAGAGGGACAGGTGATCACTGTGCTGATATACAGGTACGGCGGATCACTGTGCTGATAGAGAGGGATGAGGGATCCCTTTGCTGATAGGGAGGGACAGGTGATCACTGTGCTGATAGAGACGGGTGAGGGATCAATGTGCTGATAGAGAGGGGTGAGGGATCACTGTGCTGATAGAGAGGTGTGAGGGATCACTGTGCTGATAGAGAGGGACGAGGGATCACTGTGCTGATAGGGAGGAACTGGGGATCGTTGTGCTGATAGAGAGGGATGGAGGATCACTGTGCTTACAGAGGGGGGTGAGGGATCACTGTGCTGATAGAGAGTGATGGGGAATAACTGTGCTGATAGAGAGGGATGGGAGATGACTGTGTTGATAGAGAGGGGTGAGGGATCACTGTGCTGATATAGAGAAACGGGTGATCACTGTGCTAATAGAGAGGGACGGGTGATCAGTGTGCTTATAGAGAGGAGTGAGGAGTCACTGTGCTGATAGAGAGGGACGGGGGATCACTGTGCTATTATAGAGGGATGGGGATCACTGTGCTGATAGAGAGGGATGAGGGATCACTGTGCTGATAGAGATGGACGAGGGATCACTGTGCTGATATAGAGGGGTGAGGGATCACTGTGCTGAGAGAGAGGAGTGAGGGATCACTGCACTGACAGAGACGATGAGGAATCACTGTGCTGATGGAGAGGAGTGAGTGATCACTGTGCTGATAGAGAGGGACGGGTGATCAGAGTGCTGATAGAGAGGAGTCAGGGATCACTGTGCTGATAGAGAGGGGTGAGGGATCCCTGTGCTGATAGAGAGGGACGGGTGATCACTGTGCTGATGGAGAGGGATGGGGGATCACTGTGCTGATAGAGAGGAGTGAGGGATCACTGTGCTGATAGAGAGGAGTGAGGGATCACTGTGCTGATAGGGAGGGGTTAGGGATCACTGTGCTGATAGAGAGGAGTGAGGGATCACTGTGCTGATAGAGAGGGATGGGTGATCACTGTGCTGATAGAGAGGGATGGGGGATCACTGTGCTGATAGAGAGGGGTGAGGGATCACTGTGCTGATAGAGAGTGATGGGGAATAACTCTGCTGATAGAGAGGGACAGGGGATCACTGTGCTGATAGAGAGGGGTGAGGGATAACTGTGCTGATAGAGAGGGACGGGTGATCAGTGTGCTTATAGAGAGGAGTGAGGAGTCACTGTGCTGATAGAGAGGGACGGGGGATCACTGTGCTATTATAGAGGGACGGGGATCACTGTGATGATAGACAGGGGTGATGGATCACTGTGCTGATAGAGAAGGACGAGGGATCACTGTGCTGATAGTGAGGGGTGAAGTATCACTGTGCTGATATAGAGGGGTGAGGGATCACTGTGCTGATGGAGAGGAGTGAGGGATCACTGCACTGATAGAGACGGTGAGGAATCACTGTGCTGATGGAGAGGAGTGAGTGATCACTGTGCTGATAGAGAGGGACGGGTGATCAGAGTGCTGATAGAGAGGAGTCAGGGATCACTGTGCTGATAGAGAGGGGTGAGGGATCCCTGTGCTGATAGAGAGGGACGGGTGATCACTGTGCTGATGGAGAGGGATGGGGGATCACTGTGCTGATAGAGAGGAGTGAGGGATCACTGTGCTGATAGAGTGGGGTTAGGGATCACTGTGCTGATAGAGACGGATGGGTGATCACTGTGCTGATAGAAAGGGACGGGTGATCAGAGTGCTGATAGACAGGAGTCAGGGATCACTGTGCTGATAGAGAGGGGTGAGGGATCACTGTGCTGATAGAGAGGGACAGGGGATCACTGTGCTATTAGAGAGGGACAGGGGATCACTGTGCTGATAGAGAGGGATGAGGGATCACTGTGCTGATAGAGAGGGGTGAGTGATCACTGTGCTGATAGAGAGGGATGAGTGATCATTGTGCTGATAGAGACGGGTGAGGGATCAATGTGCTGATAGAGAGGTGTGAGGGATCACTGTGCTGATAGAGAGGTGTGAGGGATCACTGTGCTGATAGAGAGGGACATGTGATCACTGTGCTGATAGAGAGGGATGGGGGATCACTTTGCTGATACAGAGGGAGGAGGGATCACTGTGCTGATAGGGAGGCACGGGGGATCACTGTGCTGATAGAGAGGGACGGGGGATTACTGTGCTGATAGAGAAGGCTGAGGGATCACTGTGCTGATAGAGAGGGACAGGTGATCACTGTGCTGATGGAGAGGGATGGGGGATCACTGTGCTGATAGAGAGGAGTGAGGGATCACTGTGCTGATAGAGTGGGGTTAGGGATCACTGTGCTGATAGAGACGGATGGGTGATCACTGTGCTGATAGAGAGGGGTGAGGGATCACTGTGCTGATAGAGAGGGGTGGGGGATCACTGTGCTGATAGAGAGAGACGGGGGATCAGTGTGCTATTAGAGAGGGACAGGGGATCACTGTACTGATAGAGAGGGATGAGGGATCACTGTGCTGATAGAGAGGGGTGAGTGATCACTGTGCTGATAGAGAGGGATGAGTGATCATTGTGCTGATAGAGACGGGTGAGGGATCAATGTGCTGATAGAGAGGTGTGAGAGATCACTGTGCTGATAGAGAGGGATGGGAGATCACTGTGCTGATACAGAGGGAGGAGGGATCACTGTGCTGATAGGGAGGCACGGGGGATCACTGTGCTGATAGAGAGGGACGGGGGATCACTGTGCTGATAGAGAAGGCTGAGGGATCACTGTGCTGATAGAGAGGGACAGGTGATCACTGTGCTGATGGAGAGGGATGGGGGATCACTGTGCTGATAGAGAGGAGTGAGGGATCACTGTGCTGATAGAGTGGGGTTAGGGATCACTGTGCTGATAGAGGCGGATGGGTGATCACTGTGCTGATAGAGAGGGGTGAGGGATCACTGTGCTGATAGAGAGGGGTGGGGGATCACTGTGCTGATAGAGAGGTGTGGGGGATCACTGTGCTGATAGGCAAGGACATGTGATCATTGTGCTGATAGAGAGGGGTGAAGGATCACTGTGCTGATAGAGAGGGACGGGGGATCAGTGTGCTATTAGAGAGGGACAGGGGATCACTGTACTGATAGAGAGGGATGAGGGATCACTGTGCTGATAGAGAGGGGTGAGTGATCACTGTGCTGATAGAGAGGGATGAGTGATCATTGTGCTGATAGAGACGGGTGAGGGATCAATGTGCTGATAGAGAGGTGTGAGAGATCACTGTGCTGATAGAGAGGGATGGGAGATCACTGTGCTGATACAGAGGGAGGAGGGATCACTGTGCTGATAGGGAGGCACGGGGGATCACTGTGCTGATAGAGAGGGACGGGGGATCACTGTGCTGATAGAGAGGGATGAGGGATCACTGTGCTGATAGAGAAGGCTGAGGGATCACTGTGCTGATAGAGAGGGACAGGTGATCACTGTGCTGATAGAGAGGTACGGAGGATCACTGTGATGATAGAGAGGGATGAGGGATCACTTTGTTCATAGAGAGGGACAGGTGATCACTGTGCTGATAGAGACGGGTGAGGGATCAATGTGCTGATAGAGAGGGGTGAGGGATCACTGTGCTGATAGAGAGGTGTGAGGGATCACTGTGCTGATAGGGAGGGACGAGGGATCACTGTGCTGATAGGGAGGGAGGAGGGATCACTGTGCTGATAGAGAGGGATGGGGGATCACTGTGCTGATAGAGAGGGGTGAGGGATCACTGTGCTGATAGAGAGTGATGGGGAATAACTCTGCTGATAGAGAGGGACAGGGGATCACTGTGCTGATAGAGAGGGGTGAGGGATCACTGTGCTGATAGAGACGAGTGAGGGATTACTGTGCTGATAGAGAGGGACGGGTGATCACTGTGCTGATAGAGAGGGGTGGGGGATCACTGTGCTGATAGAGAGGTCTGGGGGATCACTGTGCTGATAGGCAAGGACATGTGATCATTGTGCTGATAGAGAGGGGTGAGGGATCACTGTGCTGATAGAGAGGGACAGGTGATCACTGTGCTTATAGAGAGGTACGGGGGATCACTGTGATGATAGAGAGGGATGAGGGATCACTGTGCTGATAGAGAGGGACAGGTGATCACTGTGCTGATAGAGACGGGTGAGGGATCACTGTGCTGATAGAGAGGGGTGAGGGATCACTGTGCTGATAGAGAGGTGTGAGGGATCACTGTGCTGATAGAGAGGGATGAGGGATCACTGTGCTGATAGAGAGGGACGGGGGATCACTGTGCTGATAGAGAGGGACGGGGGATCACTGTGCTGATAGAGAGGGATGAGGGATCACTGTGCTGATAGAGAGGGACAGGTGATCACTGTGCTGATAGAGAGGTACGGGGGACACTGTGATGATAGAGAGGGATGAGGGATCACTTTGTTGATAGAGAGGGACAGGTGATCACTGTGCTGATAGAGAGGGGTGAGGGATCACTGTGCTGATAGAGAGGGGTGAGGGATCACTGTGCTGATAGAGAGGTGTGAGGGATCACTGTGCTGATAGAGAGGGATGAGGGATCACTGTGCTGATAGGGAGGGACTGGGGATCGTTGTGCTGATAGAGAGGGATGGGGGATCTCTGTGCTGACAGAGAGGGGTGAGCGATCACTGTGCTGATAGAGAGTGATGGGGAATAACTCTGCTGATAGAGAGGGACAGGGGATCACTGTGCTATTAGAGAGGGACAGGGGATCACTGTGCTGATAGAGATGGATGAGGGATCACTGTGCTGATAGAGAGGGGTGAGTGATCACTGTGCTGATAGAGAGGGATGAGTGATCATTGTGCTGATAGAGACGGGTGAGGGATCACTGTGCTGATAGAGAGGTGTGAGAGATCACTGTGCTGATAGAGAGGTGTGAGGGATCACTGTGCTGATAGAGAGGGACATGTGATCACTGTGCTGATAGAGAGGGATGGGGGATCACTGTGCTGATACAGAGGGAGGAGGGATCACTGTGCTGATAGGGAGGCACGGGGGATCACTGTGCTGATAGAGAGGGACGGGGGATCACTGTGCTGATAGAGAAGGCTGAGGGATCACTGTGCTGATAGAGAGGGACAGGTGATCACTGTGCTGATGGAGAGGGATGGGGGATCACTGTGCTGATAGAGAGGAGTGAGGGATCTCTGTGCTGATAGAGTGGGGTTAGGGATCACTGTGCTGATAGAGGCGGATGGGTGATCACTGTGCTGATAGAGAGGGATGGGGGTTCACTGTGCTGATAGAGAGGGGTGAGGGATCACTGTGCTGATAGAGAGGGGTGGGGGATCACTGTGCTGATAGAGAGGGGTGGGGGATCACTGTGCTGATAGGCAAGGACAGGTGATCATTGTGCTGATAGAGAGGGGTGAGGGATCACTGTGCTGATAGAGAGGGACGGGGGATCACTGTGCTATTAGAGAGGGACAGGGGATCACTGTGCTGATAGAGAGGGATGAGGGATCACTGTGCTGATAGAGAGGGGTGAGTGATCACTGTGCTGATAGAGAGGGATGAGTGATCATTGTGCTGATAGAGACGGGTGAGGGATCAATGTGCTGATAGAGAGGTGTGAGAGATCACTGTGCTGATAGAGAGGGATGGGAGATCACTGTGCTGATACAGAGGGAGGAGGGATCACTGTGCTGATAGGGAGGCACGGGGGATCACTGTGCTGATAGAGAGGGACGGGGGATCACTGTGCTGATAGAGAGGGATGAGGGATCACTGTGCTGATAGAGAAGGCTGAGGGATCACTGTGCTGATAGAGAGGGACAGGTGATCACTGTGCTGATAGAGAGGTACGGAGGATCACTGTGATGATAGAGAGGGATGAGGGATCACTTTGTTCATAGAGAGGGACAGGTGATCACTGTGCTGATAGAGACGGGTGAGGGATCAATGTGCTGATAGAGAGGGGTGAGGGATCACTGTGCTGATAGAGAGGTGTGAGGGATCACTGTGCTGATAGGGAGGGACGAGGGATCACTGTGCTGATAGGGAGGGAGGAGGGATCACTGTGCTGATAGAGAGGGATGGGGGATCTCTGTGCTGACAGAGAGGGGTGAGGGATCACTGTGCTGATAGAGAGTGATGGGGAATAACTCTGCTGATAGAGAGGGACAGGGGATCACTGTGCTGATAGAGAGGGGTGAGGGATCACTGTGCTGATAGAGACGAGTGAGAGATTACTGTGCTGATAGAGAGGGACGGGTGATCACTGTGCTGATAGAGAGGGGTGGGGGATCACTGTGCTGATAGAGAGGTGTGGGGGATCACTGTGCTGATAGGCAAGGACATGTGATCATTGTGCTGATAGAGAGGGGTGAGGGATCACTGTGCTGATAGAGAGGGACGGGGGATCAGTGTTCTATTAGAGAGGGACAGGGGATCACTGTGCTGATAGAGAGGGATGAGGGATCACTGTGCTGATAGAGAGGGATGAGTGATCATTGTGCTGATAGAGACGGGTGAGGGATCAATGTGCTGATAGAGAGGTGTGAGAGATCACTGTGCTGATAGAGAGGGATGGGAGATCACTGTGCTGATACAGAGGGAGGAGGGATCACTGTGCTGATAGGGAGGCATGGGGGATCACTGTTCTGATAGAGAGGGACGGGGGATCACTGTGCTGATAGAGAGGGATGAGGGATCACTGTGCTGATAGAGAAGGCTGAGGGATCACTGTGCTGATAGAGAGGGACAGGTGATCACTGTGCTGATAGAGAGGTACGGGGGACACTGTGATGATAGAGAGGGATGAGGGATCACTTTGTTGATAGAGAGGGACAGGTGATCACTGTGCTGATAGAGACGGGTGAGGGATCAATGTGCTGATAGAGAGGGGTGAGGGATCACTGTGCTGATAGAGAGGTGTGAGGGATCACTGTGCTGATAGAGAGGGACGAGGGATCACTGTGCTGATAGGGAGGGACTGGGGATCGTTGTGCTGATAGAGAGGGATGGGGGATCTCTGTGCTGACAGAGAGGGGTGAGCGATCACTGTGCTGATAGAGAGTGATGGGGAATAACTCTGCTGATAGAGAGGGACAGGGGATCACTGTGCTGATAGAGAGGGGTGAGGGATCACTGTGCTGATAGAGAGGTGTGAGAGATCACTGTGCTGATAGAGAGGGATGGGAGATCACTGTGCTGATACAGAGGGAGGAGGGATCACTGTGCTGATAGGGAGGCATGGGGGATCACTGTTCTGATAGAGAGGGACGGGGGATCACTGTGCTGATAGAGAGGGATGAGGGATCACTGTGCTGATAGAGAGGGACAGGTGATCACTGTGCTTATAGAGAGGTACGGGGGACACTGTGATGATAGAGAGGGATGAGGGATCACTTTGTTGATAGAGAGGGACAGGTGATCACTGTGCTGATAGAGACGGGTGAGGGATCAATGTGCTGATAGAGAGGGGTGAGGGATCACTGTGCTGATAGAGAGGTGTGAGGGATCACTGTGCTGATAGAGAGGGATGAGGGATCACTGTGCTGATAGGGAGGGACTGGGGATCGTTGTGCTGATAGAGAGGGATGAGTGATCATTGTGCTGATAGAGACGGGTGAGGGATCAATGTGCTGATAGAGAGGTGTGAGAGATCACTGTGCTGATAGAGAGGGATGGGAGATCACTGTGCTGATACAGAGGGAGGAGGGATCACTGTGCTGATAGGGAGGCACGGGGGATCACTGTGCTGATAGAGAGGGACGGGGGATCACTGTGCTGATAGAGAGGGATGAGGGATCACTGTGCTGATAGAGAAGGCTGAGGGATCACTGTGCTGATAGAGAGGGACAGGTGATCACTGTGCTGATCGAGAGGTACGGAGGATCACTGTGATGATAGAGAGAGATGAGGGATCACTTTGTTCATAGAGAGGGACAGGTGATCACTGTGTTGATAGAGACGGGTGAGGGATCAATGTGCTGATAGAGAGGGGTGAGGGATCACTGTGCTGATAGAGAGGTGTGAGGGATCACTGTGCTGATAGGGAGGGACGAGGGATCACTGTGCTGATAGGGAGGGAGGAGGGATCACTGTGCTGATAGAGAGGGATGGGGGATCTCTGTGCTGACAGAGAGGTGTGAGGGATCACTGTGCTGATAGAGAGTGATGGGGAATAACTCTGCTGATAGAGAGGGACAGGGGATCACTGTGCTGATAGAGAGGGGTGAGGGATCACTGTGCTGATAGAGACGAGTGAGGGATTACTGTGCTGATAGAGAGGGACGGGTGATCACTGTGCTGATAGAGAGGGGTGGGGGATCACTGTGCTGATAGAGAGGTCTGGGGGATCACTGTGCTGATAGGCAAGGACATGTGATCATTGTGCTGATAGAGAGGGGTGAGGGATCACTGTGCTGATAGAGAGGGACAGGTGATCACTGTGCTTATAGAGAGGTACGGGGGACACTGTGATGATAGAGAGGGATGAGGGATCACTTTGTTGATAGAGAGGGACAGGTGATCACTGTGCTGATAGAGACGGGTGAGGGATCAATGTGCTGATAGAGAGGGGTGAGGGATCACTGTGCTGATAGAGAGGTGTGAGGGATCACTGTGCTGATAGAGAGGGATGAGGGATCACTGTGCTGATAGGGAGGGACTGGGGATCGTTGTGCTGATAGAGAGGGACGGGGGATCACTGTGCTGATAGAGAGGGATGAGGGATCACTGTGCTGATAGAGAGGGACAGGTGATCACTGTGCTTATAGAGAGGTACGGGGGACACTGTGATGATAGAGAGGGATGAGGGATCACTTTGTTGATAGAGAGGGACAGGTGATCACTGTGCTGATAGAGACGGGTGAGGGATCAATGTGCTGATAGAGAGGGGTGAGGGATCACTGTGCTGATAGAGAGGTGTGAGGGATCACTGTGCTGATAGAGAGGGATGAGGGATCACTGTGCTGATAGGGAGGGACTGGGGATCGTTGTGCTGATAGAGAGGGATGGGGGATCTCTGTGCTGACAGAGAGGGGTGAGCGATCACTGTGCTGATAGAGAGTGATGGGGAATAACTCTGCTGATAGAGAGGGACAGGGGATCACTGTGCTATTAGAGAGGGACAGGGGATCACTGTGCTGATAGAGATGGATGAGGGATCACTGTGCTGATAGAGAGGGGTGAGTGATCACTGTGCTGATAGAGAGGGATGAGTGATCATTGTGCTGATAGAGACGGGTGAGGGATCACTGTGCTGATAGAGAGGTGTGAGAGATCACTGTGCTGATAGAGAGGTGTGAGGGATCACTGTGCTGATAGAGAGGGACATGTGATCACTGTGCTGATAGAGAGGGATGGGGGATCACTGTGCTGATACAGAGGGAGGAGGGATCACTGTGCTGATAGGGAGGCACGGGGGATCACTGTGCTGATAGAGAGGGACGGGGGATCACTGTGCTGATAGAGAAGGCTGAGGGATCACTGTGCTGATAGAGAGGGACAGGTGATCACTGTGCTGATGGAGAGGGATGGGGGATCACTGTGCTGATAGAGAGGAGTGAGGGATCTCTGTGCTGATAGAGTGGGGTTAGGGATCACTGTGCTGATAGAGGCGGATGGGTGATCACTGTGCTGATAGAGAGGGATGGGGGTTCACTGTGCTGATAGAGAGGGGTGAGGGATCACTGTGCTGATAGAGAGGGGTGGGGGATCACTGTGCTGATAGAGAGGTGTGGGGGATCACTGTGCTGATAGGCAAGGACATGTGATCATTGTGCTGATAGAGAGGGGTGAGGGATCACTGTGCTGATAGAGAGGGACGGGGGATCAGTGTTCTATTAGAGAGGGACAGGGGATCACTGTGCTGATAGAGAGGGATGAGGGATCACTGTGCTGATAGAGAGGGATGAGTGATCATTGTGCTGATAGAGACGGGTGAGGGATCAATGTGCTGATAGAGAGGTGTGAGAGATCACTGTGCTGATAGAGAGGGATGGGAGATCACTGTGCTGATACAGAGGGAGGAGGGATCACTGTGCTGATAGGGAGGCATGGGGGATCACTGTTCTGATAGAGAGGGACGGGGGATCACTGTGCTGATAGAGAGGGATGAGGGATCACTGTGCTGATAGAGAAGGCTGAGGGATCACTGTGCTGATAGAGAGGGACAGGTGATCACTGTGCTGATAGAGAGGTACGGGGGACACTGTGATGATAGAGAGGGACGAGGGATCACTTTGTTGATAGAGAGGGACAGGTGATCACTGTGCTGATAGAGACGGGTGAGGGATCAATGTGCTGATAGAGAGGGGTGAGGGATCACTGTGCTGATAGAGAGGTGTGAGGGATCACTGTGCTGATAGAGAGGGACGAGGGATCACTGTGCTGATAGGGAGGGACTGGGGATCGTTGTGCTGATAGAGAGGGATGGGGGATCTCTGTGCTGACAGAGAGGGGTGAGCGATCACTGTGCTGATAGAGAGTGATGGGGAATAACTCTGCTGATAGAGAGGAACAGGGGATCACTGTGCTGATAGAGAGGGGTGAGGGATCACTGTGCTGATAGAGACGAGTGAGGGATCACTGTGCTGATAGAGAGGGGTGAGGGATCACTGTGCTGATAGAGAGGGACGAGGGTTCACTGTGCTGATAGAGAGGGGTGAGGGATCACTGTGCTCATAGAGAGGGACGGGTGATCTGTGTGCTGATATAGAGGGGTGAGGGATCACTGTGCTGATAGAGAGGGACGGGTGATCACTGTGCTGACAGAGAGGGTTGAGGGATCACTGTGCTGATAGAGATGGGTGGGGGATCACTGTGCTGATAGAGAGGGACGGGGGATCACTGTGCTGATAGAGAGGGGCGAGGGATCACTGTGCTGATAGAGAGGCATGAGGGATCATTATGCTGATAGAGAGCAACGGGTGATCACTGTGCTTATGGAGAGGGGTGAGGGATCACTGTGCTGATAGAAAGACACGGGTGATCACTGTGCTGATAGAGAGCGATGGGGGATCACTGTTCTGATAGAGAGGGGTGATGGATCACTGTGCTGATAGAGAGGGACGGTTGATCACTGTGCTGATAGAGAGGGGTGAGGGATCACTGTGCTGTTAGAGAGAGATCGGGGATCACGGTTCTGATAGAGAGGGGTGAGGGATCACTGTGCTCATAGAGAGGGATGGGTTTCACTGTGCTGACAGAGAGGTGCAGGAAGCACTGTGCTGATAGAGAGGGGTGAGGGATCACTCATCAATAACAGACCGCAAATTTCAGTCCATTGGCAATGTTATTTGCTTCAGTCATCCCAGTGGTAGTGCAGAATGCTGCCGGTTGGGAGATTGGCATGGGGACTGAACTTCAGTTGGACAAGTACTTTACTGCAGCCAACTAAAATACCTCATATTAAAATTAAGTAACCATATCAAATAACGTATCATATCTCATTTTGACTGAAGGCAATATAGCGGAATGTCTTCTGTGATATAAAATGGACATTCGATTCTATGTGTAGAACTTGTTTTATACTACCTCCAAATTTAAAATAATTTACGGAAGTCAACATTTGGTTCAGGCACTGTGCATCACTGTCACTCATGTTATTATCTGTACGCTTGAAGGAGACAGACTGGGCTTTTTTAAACTGTATTGCTCCCTACAACTGTGTATCAATTTGAATCGAGAGATCAGTTGAAAGAGATGCTGCTGATAAGATTGACGTGCAGCCATTGCATTTATAAATGCTCTCATAATAAAGTTAAGCTTTTCCCACTTTTACCAAAGTCAAAGTTTTTGCCTCGTAAATTATCTGTGTTTGAAGACTGGTTAATATCTTCTAGTATGTTCATATGACCCTTGACTTATGCCGATGTGTTGTAATATAAATAGCAGAAAATCAAATATCGAGAGTGAAGCACATCACTTTCAAATCTTAGAAATATGCCAAAAGCAATAGTTTGGTTAATTACCAGGTGCTTTTTCATCTGCCTGGCTGCATTGACGTTTTCTGTAAGTAAGCACTTTTTTTACACTACTGTTAAAGTGTGTAACTGCAATATTTTTTTGTTTAAAGTGGGAAACATGAACAAAGTGCTCTTGCAACCTAATGTGCATACGCATAATTCCACCACCAAAGCAATTACACACAACTTTCCTGGTTCAATGTAATTAAAAGTTAAGCATGGTTTAGAATATAATTTGTCCATTCACTGCAAAATCTTTGATGAATCACCAATTCATTACAGTGCCTCGATATCTCTCCTCTGATTATTACAATTTCCCTATTTCTTTTTACGTGATTTCTCTGCTCATTTGACTCTATATTAACTTCATTAAACCTCTCAATTACGAGATATCATTTTTGTGCCTGGAATTTTAAGTAAATGATATCATGCTGATTTTATTGTTCCTACTTAGAGTATAATACCATTTTTATTTGAAGTAATAAAAACATTGCAGAGATCATTGCAGGTCGATGGGAGTAGGCAGTTTAAATGGTTTGGCACAGACTAGGTGGGCTGAACGGCCTGTTTCTGCACTGTGTTGACTCTATGACTCTGTGACCAGTTTTATAATAAGCAGCTGAGAAAAGATCATTGTAATTATTCAAAATGTATTAAAAGAATGGCTGGGAACAAAGATCTCATTTCGTTCAAACAAAATCTTAAAGGGACATTGCCGACAGTGAATATTTTTTGCAAGCCATTTAGTCAAGTGATGTGCAAACATGCTCATTGTAAATGTTGACGCAGTGATGTCATAATGTTTTTGCACCAAGTTCACTTATATGTAAGGGCATTTAATAATCAAAAGAGAAAGTTTAGTTTGAACTATAGTTGATTTAATTTAAATTGGAGCAGTAAAGAACCTTTTATTATGATAGGATATAACTGGTGTTCCAGGGACTTGTCTGAAAGCTTTAAAATACACTTTTTAAACTTATACTGCTCGATAAATTTACTTACACTTTTTTTTAAACAATCATATTTTTGTTTCTCCACAGAAAGCCTATAGTGACTATGGTAAGTGTATTTTAACCTATCTCTATGTTATATACACAGTGAAGTCAAATTACACTTAATAACGAAATGGCATTTGATTGGGCAGATCACAAAATTCTTCAATCATTTTCCACAGGGAGTAAATAGCTGAAAGATGAAAAGTGATTGAGATTAGAAGTGAAAAAGCTCCTCCACAATTTCATTGAATTTTTTTGCAAAACTGGTCTTGACTTGAATCTTATAAAAGGGGTTTAGCTTTGGGATGGCAACTAGTTGAATGCCTCATTACCATCAGGCAGAATGATACCACCATTCAGACAGCAGTTGCTGTACAATTCCTTTGTTATTTCATGTAAATCTAGCAAGTTGGTAATAATTGACCTCTAATCCGGAGTTTCTGCTTTTAATAGAATGGAGCTAATTCCAGCTTCAAGTATTTTCCCCAAGAATATTAATCCTCCACTATGCTCCCCATCCTATCCTTTCCCCACTCCCCAAGAACTATTTAACTTTTATCTTTTAACTTTTAACTTTTAACTTTTAACCATTTCACTTTTAACAGGTCTGCAGTTGCAATCAGGGACACTATTATTTATTTTCTTTAAAATCAAACTTGCCATCCGTGTCCAGGTAATTGCCCTCATTTTACCACTGAAACGGAAATGTTTTTATTTGAAAATACCTTCTTTTTCAATACATGGCACTGATTCGTCAGCATGAAGAACCCTGGTAGAGTCCGTGACTAATGGTGTAATTTCAACATCAGTGAACAATGCATTAATTCTTCCTCATTGCTGCCAGGCCATATGTTAGGAAGACCACATTTTTGCAAACTGTGCTGATATTGTCAACCAAAATGTTCCTCTTTTAGCACAGAGACCAAATCAAAACCGACAATGAGCCAACATTTAACAAAAATTCTTGCAATGAGTGGGGCTGCAATAAGTCTGCTTCTATTCTTCATGGCTGGTTGCACTGAGAAAGAGTTAGTACATTTTCTTTCTCGGTTTGCTGCCGTCTTCATGGTTCTGCAGTGTTATTTGATGGAGAAGTCCAGGATAGGAGCTGAACAGATAAGAAAGAATAGTGATTGATATCAGGTTAGGAACTGATATTGTTCCCACTACATTGGCAAGAAAGTGTATTAATAACTAGGTGCGTGCGCTACCAGCTACCTCGTCTGCCTAATAAAGTGGCCACTGAATGTACGTTCATGGTTTTCTGCTGCTGTAACCCATCCATATATACTAATGGTGACAGGGAATAGATTAGCATGTACTTTTAGATTGTTTATCTGTTTCAATCTGATGGGATGGTAGAACAGACTCTGCAAACTCAACATTCTTGTCATTCCTACACTCAGTGGCCACTTTATTAGGTTTTTGCAGTATCTATTAAAATAAACACTGAGTGCAAGTTCATATTCTACTGCTCCTGTAGCCTATCCACCTTAAGGTTTGACATGTTGTGCTTTCAGAGATGCTGTTCTGCACACCACTGTTGTAAAGTACGTTTATTTCAGTTACCTTCGCCTTCCTGTCAGCTTAACGCAGTCTGCCCATTCTCCTCTGACCTCTCTCATTAACAGGGTGTTTTTGCCCACAGAAATGCTGTTCACTGGTTGTTTTTTTTTTGTTTTTCACACTGTTCTCTGTAAACTCTAGAGACTGTTATATATGAAAATCCCAGGAGTTCATCAGTTTCTGAGATACTCAAGCCAACCTATCTGGCACCAACAATCATTCCACAGTCAAAGTCAATTAAATCAAATTTCTTTCCCATTGTGATGCTTGTTCTGAACAAAGTAAACCTCTTAACCATGTCTGCATGCTTTTATGCATCGAGTTGATGCCTCATAATTAGCTGATTAGATATTTATATTAATAAGCAGGTGCGCAGGTGTACCTAATAAAGTGGCCCCAGAGTGTAGTTTCCCTGCTATTTTCTCCTTATGGAAAGCAGCATCCATCATCTGTGATCCCCACCACCCAGGACATGTTTCCTTCTCACTGCTGCCATCAGGGAGAAGGTACGGGAGCCTCAGGACTCAGACCACCAGGTTCAGGAACAGTTAGTATCCCTCAACCATCAGACTCTTGAACCAGAGAGGATAACTTCACTCACTCCATCACTGAAATATTCCCACAACCTAGGAACTCACTATCAAGGACTTTTCATCTCATGTTCTCAATATTTATTGCTTATTTATTTTTATTATTATTCATTTCATTTTGTATTTGCAGAGTTTGTCATCTTCTGCACATTGGTTGAGTGCCCAAGTTGGTGCAGTTGTTCATTGTTTCTGTTATGGTTATTATTCTATTATGGATTTATTGACTATGTCCACAAGACAATGAATTGTAGGTTTGTAATGGTGACATATATGTACTTTGATAATAAATTAACTTTGAACTTTGAACTTTTGAACTTTGATGTTTGCTGGGGCATATGTGCAATTCAGAAAATATTATTCAAGTCATAAATAAGTGTGTTATGAATGTAAACTTCTAGTGATGAAGCGCACGCAAAGGCTTTATGAAGATTTTATAGCTGGTCCCAAAACATATATAATTGACTGGGCAATGTTTATTCTATACACTGTGCATTAGTTAGCTTTGTGCAGGCAGGACATAATGTTTTAATCAGTGGGATTCATTTCAACAACGAGGGCAGGTCCTTTGTATGGATTGAATAATTTAATGATTGGATAATGTTAATATAACAAATAATATAAGCCATGGAGTTAGAAGTTTTCAGAAAGAGAATGTTATGGAGAGAAGTGGGGGATTGGTTAGCACTCAGATGGGAACTTTGGACAGCCAGTCTGCCCTCTCCAATGAACAGCTGAGGAAATGCTTCCACTGTTCACAAATAACTTCAAGCAGCAACAGAACAAAGTGAGCTCCATGGTTATTGTCAGGTAACCTTGCTTCAGTCATGCCCCAGCTGGAGAGGATAGGAAATTCAAGAATGCCTCAAAACAAGCGGGCACAGAAAGCTGCTCCCATCCCATCGCAGGCAAAACTGCATTGCTGCTACCTGCTGACAACCACGAGTCAGGGGCTGCAGCTACTCCTGATACACTCTGAAAGTGGAAGCTCAGCTTCACCCTGGCTGCCTTAAATGGGCCACCTAAATGACAGGTTCATCTCGGCAGCAGTCAACAACGAGTCACTCTGTACTGAGAGCCAGCTTCTACATATTCTTAGAAAGCACAATGTATTCTAATAAACACAAGAAATTGTGCAGATACTGAAAATCCAAACCAACACACGCACACAACATGCTGGAGGAAATCAGGAGCACAGGCAGCATCTATGGAAATGAACATACAGTCGACGTTTTGAGAGGGAGGATCTCAGCCCGAAACGTCAACCTCTTATTCATTTCCATAGTTGGTCCTTTAATGCTCTGAGATCCTGGTGTGAGTGCTTTCAGGAGGAAGAAAACTTGTTTGCTCAGGGATTGGAGTGGGAACAGGAGGGCAAAATATTGACTGGACAACTCCACTACCAACTGAAATTCATAATAGCTATTAGGGCACTCCAACTATGCCAAAAGAAGTTTAGTCAGAAATGAAAATACAGTTATACTTTTGCTTTTCTCTCTCACACCTCCAGCCTCACTACTCACATTTCTTTCCCACCACATCCATTCCCTCTCTTATAATCTTTGTGTCTTTATGGAGCCTGTCAAAATGGTAAATAACTTAGATCCTAAATAAAGAGCCATCTTTCCATAGGGACCACCAGTGACATGAACTTCCAGAGCTAAGTCTTTCTTTATTTTAATTTATTCATTCATGAGATGTGGCTGTCATTAATCTTTTAAAAAATCAATTGCCTGTCATGTCACAAGTGCCTGCTGAACATGGGATCTGGAGCAAAGGTACAGGATGCTGTGGGAACTTGAGCAGCTCAGACCAAGTCTGTGGGATAAATTGGACAGTCGATGTATCGGGGTGAGACCCTTTGACTAAACTGGACAGGGTGGAGGTTGGTAGCAAATTCGATGATGGTGACGAGTCCCACGTGAGAGCAGGAGGCAGAGAAAGAATTCTGCAGTCGTGCTGGTGAAAGTTTAAAACATAGACTGCTCCACATAGGCGTTCCAGTGCCCAAGCTGCATCTTTGAACTGGAGAAGGTGGGAGGAGTCAAAAGAGAACTTATTCAGGGCATACGCAAGTTATGCCAGGCAAAGGAGGGTGTTAGTAGATGGAAACTAGCTAACTCTTTATTCTAGAAAAAAATGGAGAGCCCTAGAGCCTTCCTGATAATTGTATGAAAGTATAAATTATCCAGCCCGGATATTTCCCTTCATAGATACTGCCATACCTGCAGAAATCCTCCATCATCTTGTTTTTCAAAATCCATTTCCCATTGCTAATTGATTGTATCCTGATGACTTATAAAGTGTCTGGATTTGATTTGTTCTGCCTTTTGTCAACTAGATCCCAAAGAACTGTTGTACTTTGTTGTGGCTCAAGGAGTAATGAGTCTTAGCGAGCAAGTCTTGAGATGAGATATTATCAGATCCCAAAGTCTATGCTGTAACCATTATGTTCAGCCATTTCTTTATATCACATGAAGTGTGGAACCAGCAAAGCGGAGGACCTTAGCAAGAGGCTAAGGTGACCCACTTGCATGTCTGTTTCCTGCAAAGAACTTCATTCCCAGTAGACTGGCCTGGGTTACTCAGAAGTAGCCACTGTTGATTGATTCAGATGCTTTAAAACAAATTTCTACTTGTGCTTTTCCATGTGATTGATGTAATGAACTTGCCCATCACAACATTCTACTTACTGAGCCTGATGAAGTGAATATTCAGTTATAGTATCTGTTGTTGTTTAAAAAAGACTGGAGACTAATCTTAAATCACAAAGAATTTTTAGAATCCTTATTTTAGATTACAATGCAAAATATTATGAACAGAAATCATGTTCTAGCTTTGTTCCTTTGAATCTAATGGCTTTAATTTACTCCTACATTTATTTCTCAGAGTTAGCCTCGTAAATATGAGGCTACCAAAGAAAATACCACTGTACATGCACACAAAAAAAGTACATAGATGGCCCAGGTTACAGATATGCTGATTTACAGAACCTCAACAATGAATTTTTCAAGATAATAATAATAACTTTGCTCATTGCGATACCGCACGGAACAAGCCCTTCCAGTCCTTCGAGCCACGTCACCCAGCCACCCACCGATTTACCCTAGTCTAATCATGGGACAATTTACGATAACCAACTAACCTACTAATTGGTACCTGTTTAGACTGTGGGAGGAAACCAGAGCACATGGAGGAAACCCACATGGTCACGGGGAGAACATACAAACTCCTTCCAACAGCAGCAGGAATCGAACCCTGGCCACTGGTACTGCAGAGCGTTGTGCTAACCGCTACACTACCATGTTATCATAAAATGTTTTGTGCATTCATTAAGGATAGGATAACATTTAACTATGGGCAGCATAAGTGTGAATAGTCAATGAAGTGGACGAATTATAAGACCATAAGCTATAGGAACAGAATTAGGCCATTTGGCCCATTGAGTCTGCTCTGCCATTTCATCATGGCTAATTAATTTAATTTTCCCTCTCACCTCCAATCTCCTGCCTTCACCCCGTATCCATGCCCTGGGTAATTAAAAACCTATCAACCCAATATACCCAATAACTTGATCTGCACAGCCGCCTGTGGCAACAGCTTCCACAGATTCACCACTCTCTGACTAAAGACATCCCCCCCTTATCGCCGTTCTAAAAGGACACCCCTCTATTCTGATGCTGTGTCCTGTGGTCATACACACCCCCTGCCATTGGAAACATCCTCTCCATATCCACTCTGTCCAGGCCTTTCAACATTCGATAAGTTTCAATGAGGTCACCCCTCATTCTTCTGAATTCCAGTGAGTAGAGGCCCAGTACCAACAAATGCTCCTCATATGACAAGCCTTTCAATCTCGGAATTATTTTTATGAACCTCCTTTGAACCCTTTCCAATGTCAGTACATCCTTTCTTAGGTAAAGGCCCAAAACTGCTCACAATACTCCAAGTGAGTCCTCACCAGTGCTTTATAAAACTTCAACATTACATCCATGCTTTTATATTCTATTCCTCTTGAAATGAGTGCAAACAAGTGTTTACAGCAAGTGCATATAGTGTGATAGCTGGGTAGCTGTAGAAAATGGACTTTCTGAAACCAGGTCATGGACATTTAGATTATGAGAACACTCAGTCCTCCTTTTATTGTCGTTTAGAAATGCATACATGCATTAAGAAATAATACAATGTTTCTCCAGAGTGATATCACAGAAAACAGGACAAACCAAAGACTAACACTGACAGAAACACATAATTATAACATATAGTTACAGCAGTGCAAAGCAATACCATAATTTGATGAAGAACAGACCATGGGCACAGTATAAAAAGTCTCAAAGTCCCGAGTCGATCGACTCCCCAGTCCCCGATAGCAGGCGGCAAAAGAGAGAAACTCCCTGCCATAAGCCTCCAGGCACTGTCAACTTGCCGATACCTTGGAAGCAGCCGGTCACAGCCAACACTGAGTCCATCTGTCTGAAAACTTAGAGCTTCCGACCAGCCTCCCTGATACAGCCTTCTGAGTGCCATCCTCTGCCAAGCGCCTTCGACCTCGCCCCGGCCGCTGAAACACGCAAAGCCGAGGATTTCGGGATGTTCAGCTCCAGAAGTTCCAGTTACCACACAGTAGCAGCGGCAGCGAAGCGGGCATTTTATAAGTTTTCCAGATGTTCTTCCGTACTCTCACGTCTGTCTCCATCAAATCAGAATTGTACCCAGTCCCCTACTTGACAGATAACAGATATTCATCACCGGAGAGGCCACACACGCTGCCGTCGTGCCACCATCTTCTCCTCCTTCTGGAGGATTTTCTTGGGAACTGAAGCTTTACATAACCCAGGGACTGTCTGTATTCCTGTATAACCACTTTTATTGAAGGAACTGATAGAAGCCTACAGTTTTTCAAAATTTGATGAAATGCCAGATTGCTCATTTCAATGCATTGGATTTAACAGTACAGTTTCTTTTTAGAGAAATCAAAGATAGGGATAGATAACGCTGAAGGATAGCCAATCATTCCATACAGGCAGAACCTGAAGCTAGCCGCAGTGTGAGTGCCAACATCTTCCAGACATCAATGTGCACAGCCTCGTGGCACCAGTGTGCCCAGCCTCCTGCAATGCCTCTCATTCTACACCACACCTCGGGCCATTTACATAACTGCTAGAGTCAGTTATCAAAGATGTGATAACAGCACATTTGGAAAGTGGTGAAATCATCGGACAAAGTCAGCATGGATTTGTGAAAGGAAAATCATGTCTGACGAATCTCATAGAATTTTTTGAGGATGTAACTAGTAGAATGGATAGGGGAGAACCAGTGGATGTGGTATATTTGGATTTTCAAAAGGCTTTTGACAAGGTCCCACACAGGAGATTAGTGTGCAAACTTAAAGCACACAGTATTGGGGGTAAGGTATTGATGTGGATAGAGAATTGGTTAGCAGACAGGAAGCAAAGAGTGGGAATAAACGGGACCTTTTCAGAATGGCAGGCAGTGACTAGTGGGGTACCGCAAGGCTCAGTGCTGGGACCCGGGTTTTTTACAATATATATTAATGACTTGGATGAGGGAATTAAATGCAGCATCTCCAAGTTTGCGGATGACACGAAGCTGGGCGGCAGTGTTAGCTGTGAGGAGGATGCTAAGAGGATGCAGAGTGACTTGGATAGGTTGGGTGAGTGGGCAAATTCATGGCAGATGCAATTTAATGTGGATAAATGTGAAGTTATCCACTTTGGTGGCAAAAATAGGAAAACAGATTATCTGAATGGTGGCCGATTAGGAAAAGGGGAGGTGCAACGAGACCTGGGTGTCATTGTACACCAGTCATTGAAAGTGGGCATGCAGGTGCAGCAGGCGGTGAAAAAGGCGAATGGTATGCTGGCATTTATAGCGAGAGGATTCAAGTACAGGAGCAGGGAGGTACTACTGCAGTTGTACAAGGCCTTGGTGAGACCACACCTGGAGTATTGTGTGCAGTTTTGGTCCCCTAATCTGAGGAAAGACATCCTTGCCATAGAGGGAGTACAAAGAAGGTTCACCAGATTGATTCCTGGGATGGCAGGACTTTCATATGAAGAAAGACTGGATGAACTGGGCTTGTACTCGTTGGAATTTAGAAGATTGAGGGGGGATCTGATTGAAACGTATAAGATCCTAAAGGGATTGGACAGGCTAGATGCAGGAAGATTGTTCCCGATGTTGGGGAGGTCCAGAACGAGGGGTCACAGTTTGAGGATAGAGGGGAAGCTTTTTAGGACCGAGATTAGGAAAAACTTCTTCACACAGAGAGTGGTGAATCTGTGGAATTCTCTGCCACAGGAAACAGTTGAGGCCAATTCATTGGCTATATTTAAGAGGGAGTTAGATATGGCCCTTGTGGCTACGGGGATCAGGGGGTATGGAGAGAAGGCTGGTGCAGGGTTCTGAGTTGGATGATCAGCCATGATCATGATAAATGGCGGTGCAGGCTCGAAGGGCCGAATGGCCTACTCCTGCACCTATTTTCTATGTTTCTATGTTTCTATTTCCAGTCAAATCAAACAGAGAGGGTAGATTTGACTGGATCACCAAACTTCACTAAAAAGTCAAGTGAGAGCATGTGGTTGATTGTGGTTATTTGAGCTATATTAATGCTTTTGATTAATTGACATATCCAGTGTGATTCTAAATGCATTTATCTGTTATTTTTAAATTTGCGTTTTTTATGATTCAGATGTGTTTTATCTGTTTTTGTAAGACATTTGATATCAGTGAGAAAGTCTTCTGATGCCATGACTTGTCGGGGATTTAGTTTTCTCTGTGTGTGCTCTCGTTACTGCTCACAGCCGATTCTACCTTGTGGAAAGGCTGGAGCATCAAGGCCAGCGGAACTTGCAGGACAGGCTGTTGTAAAGTGTGAGGGTGGTACCAGGCATCCCATAGAGGTAAACACGAGGTACAAGGCTGGTCCAAACGCACCTTCCAGCCTGTTGGTATGGTTATGTCTTCGTATTTTCAGGATACAGCACTCACAGAACATAAAACATTACAGCACAGTACAAGTCCTTCTGCTCACAATGTTGTGCTGACATTTTAACCTACTCCGTGATCAGTTTAACCCTTCCCTCCTACATAGCCTTCCATTTTTCTTTCATCCATGTGCCTATCTAAGAGGTTCTTAAATGTCTCTGATGTATCTGCATCTACCACCACCCCAGTAATGCATTTCATGCACCAACGTTTCTCTGTGTAAAATAAAAACCTACCTGGGACAATGTCCCGAAACTTTTCCTCCAATCACCTTAAAATTATGGCTCCTCATATTGTCCATTTCCACCCTGGAAAAAGTCCTTTGTTCTCAACTCTGTCTTTACCTCTTAATATCTTATCACCTCTTATCTTCCTTCACTCTAAAGAGAAAAGCCCTAGCTCGCTCAATCTATCCTCATAAGTAAGACATGCTCTCTAATCCAGGCACCATCCTAGTAAATCTCCTCTGCACCCTCTCTGAAACTTCCACGTCCTTCCTATCATAAGGCAACCAGAACTGAACACAATCTTTCCAGTGTGGTCTAACTAAAATTCAACAGAACTGCAATATTACCTTGCTGCTCCTGAACTCAATTGCCCGACTTATGGAGGCCAACACTTTTTATCCACCCTGTCAACTTGTGCGGCAACTTTGAGAGATTTCAAAATTCCACAAAATAAAATATTGCAGGAAAGTCAGGAATCCCTGCCCAGTTCCCCCAGTCACCACTGCATTAACAGGTCACGACTGAATAGGCAAAAAGATCAGTTCAGCTCCTGAATATTATCCAGTAGCCTTTAGTGGCAAAAAACACATATTAATATTAATTGACAGTAGTATTAGGGAAAGCTGTAGCTTCCTGTGATTGGATAGTTGAATATCACTAACCATCTCAGCCTCCTTGCCCACTGTACCAGATGACATCTGGCGCCTTTGAGCTCTACAGCCAACATGACTCATTTTCTTTAGAGAAAAAGGGCAAATAAGAGAATGCTAAATGCATCCAAAATCATCCTTGATGTGAATGACTAATTACACTTTCCTTAACATTTGCCTTCGTGTAAATAGATTATGAAATTATTAAATACAGCAATTCATCTAAATTATTTGAACCTGCATTTCAAAAAAAAATGGACCACCGTATAGAGTTCCACCTCTGTATTATGTGTTATTAATTGTAAATACCTTTATAAATAAGAGTCAGAACTCTATAGCTCAGAAACAAACTATTTGGCCCATCTAGTTCATGCTGACCTAATCTTCTGCTCGTACCTGCACCCGGATAATCTCCTTCTAAATTCCTTCTATTCAATCTTCTCTTACAGTAAATGTTACATTTGAACACACTCCTACCACTTTCACTAGCAGATCGTTCTACACTTGCACCACCCTCAGGGTGAGAAATTATTTTGTTTTTGCAAAAGAGTAGAAAAGAAATCTTCAGTTGGGATTTCTGATGTGAAGGGGTTCCTGTGCAAGAGGAAAGTACTTTTACCAATAATTAATGTGGGTGTATGAGCTGGTTTATGCACTTGCCTAAAATAACAAGATCCTGAAAATTTGCCTGTAATCCCTTTAAATGTATAACCAAAAACAAACATCTTCAATGTTGTGAGGGCAACTATCTGAATAAAAAGTAAATATCTCTCAAGACAAATTCTCCAGAATCATTGATAAAATCTTCTTCTCAGGGAGTCCCTCGGGGTCAAGGTTGACTCGTGTCCGCACAACTCCTGTGAGCTCTGAAGTGTCTGAAGAGTCCTTTGTGGGATCGGCAGACTCAGCCACAGGTGGGGCAGGTGGTGCCTGACGGTGTGGGGAGGAGGGTGGGTTATTGGGATGTCACATGCTCCTTGAGTTCTTTGCGCGCTTCCACAGCCCTGTTTGAGTTGACTCCTAAGACACAGACACTGATCAACGTCTTTCAGGAATCTTGATCGTCAGGAGGGGTGACCTCATTGAAACCTAGCAAATGTTGAAAGGGCTAGATGGTATGGGTGTGGAGAGGATGCCTCCTATGGTGAGGGAGGCCTAGAACCAGACACAGGCTCAGAGTAGAGGGGTGTCATTTTAGAACAGAGAGGAGGAGGAATTTCTTTAGCCAAAGAGTAGTTGCCACAGGCAGCTGTAGAGGCCAAGACTTTATGTAAATTTAGGGAAGAAGTTGATAGATTCTTGATTATTCACGGCATGAAGGGATATGGGGAGAAGGCAGGAGATTGGGGCTGAGAGGGAAAGTGGATCAGCCATGATGAAATGCTGGAGCAGACTCAATGGGCTGAATGGCCTAATTCTGCTCCTATGTCTTATGGTCTTATGATCGTATGATCTTAGGAAGGGCAATTTGAAGCAGAGGGCACAAGGTGGATGAGGAACTTTATTTTGTAATGTCCAAGATAAAGTCTTCCCCTCATTTGTTTCAGTCAATCAATTAATGATGACTTGGAATTCAGCCTCCAAATAGGAACATCTGCAAGTATACTCTGCATAAAGTAAAAACACTTCTGAGGCTGGGAGACAATCTTGTTTTTGGAGAGGAGACAATCAAAGTTTATGAGCTTCCTGCTTGGCTTATTCATTGACACTCTCAAGCAGGAAGCATGTTAGAGGTGAGGTGAGGTATTGCAGAGAAAAAAGCAGTTAGGTGTGATAACACAGCCTTGCTTTGACCTCCGCCTGTGATGGGATGGGTCAATGACATACCTATTGATCAGGATTAAGACTTACGCATAATCAGAAAGCAGATTTTATTTATTTATTTTTTATTTAAAGAAACAGCATGGTACAGACCCTTCCATCCCAACAAGCCCATGCTGCCCATGTGACCAATTACTTTACTGACCCGCTGTATGTTTTTGGAACGTTGGTGGAAACCGGAGCACCCGGAGGAAACTTGTGCAGTCTTGGGGAGAACGTACAAACTACTTCCAGACTGCAGCAGGAATTGAACTCTGGTCACTGATCCTTTAATGGTATTATGCTGCCATGCTGCCAAGCTGCCATAGAGGGGTAAAAAATTCCTGAGCCATGCTTGAGAAAATGACATCATAATCCCTCCTGGCTGATGAAGAAGGAAAGTTTTTGTGAAGTCAGTGAAGGCCACATATGGATTAATGTCACACTCTGCACTTTCCCAGACGTCTCTATTATTACCACAATGTGACTTGCCTCTATTTCTGATGATGGTTCTGTGTTTGGTCTATTTCAGATCTGTGAGGATGCTCTCCTCTTCCCATTTTAGGGTTACTTGTTCAGTATGTTCCAGGCCAGGTTTTCTTGCTTAGTATTATTGGATAATTCTTGACAACCTCTTGCTTGGGAGGCTGCACTGAAATAGTGGTGGGTGACATGCTTTGGGATGGAATCAAGAATGTTTGTGTAAAACATATTTGAAGAAATCCTTGAAACTCTCTTTTTCCATTGGCGATGGCTGTTTTACTGTCTCTGATGAGAGAGCTCTCTCCAATGGTTGTTCTCAAGAGGGTGGGTTTGGATGTTTGGGTGATAAAAATATTTACTTGTAAAAAGATAAATGTTTTGTTTGGAAAACTGGGAAATAATGCAAAGTTAATGTTTTAAGTCTGAACCAACTTTACAGTGAAACTAATACTTAAATTGTTTTAATCGTAGGGGACGATCATGGGGGTATAGATGAAGAAGGTTATCACAGTTGGCTGGAATATTCCTACAATGATAATGGTTGGTTGACAATTTGTTTTGTCTGTAACATTATCTTGCAGTTATGATTTATGTAGGAAGTCTGAATTGCCTGTGCAGCAGTACAGTATCTAACTTGTACATTTATGGAATTCTACAAATTTGTAAAGAAATGATAATGGCAGTAGATTTGTTTTTGTTCTCTCTTTGTGCTATGTACTCAAATTGTCAAGATTAGCTTCCTAAGAGCCTATGAGATCCTATTATTTCATGTTGTTTGTGAAAAAATTTTTACAATATACAATGAATAAAACCCTACTCCAGATTGAATCATGGCCATCAAGGTAAGTGTGAACATCATCTCCAAACATCTAGTTGTCAGTGGTGTTTCAATCTAAAAACGGGAAACCCAGGATCACAGGGCCACAATGACCCTTTATGATAAGCATCATTTTTACCAGAAGGTGAAATCGATATTCATGCCATCAGGTTGGAGTCTATCCAGATGGAATTCAAGGTTGTTCCTCCACCCTGAAGATGGCCTCATCGTGGCACACAATGAATGTTAGTGCACTGTGGAGTACTGAAGTACAGAGGAACCTCACTCTACAGGTCCAAGGATTCTTAAAGGTAGCAACACAGATAGAAGAGGTGGTGAAGGAGGTATATAGGATATTTCCCTTCATTAGCGAGACATAGAATAAAAGAGCAGGGAGGTGATATAGAATTTTATAATACATTGTATAGGCTACATCTGCAGGACTGCATATAGCTCTGGTTGCGACATTGCAGAAACAGCGTGATTGAACTGGTGTGGCTTCAGAGGACATTCCTAGGACTTGAGAAGCTGGGCTTGTTCTCCATGGAGCAGAGAAGGCTGAGGAAGAAACTTGATGGAAGTAGACGAGGGGCACAAATAGGGTAATAATAGGAAACGTTTCTCCTTGCCAAAGTTACCTAAAACTGATGGGGTCAGAAGTAAGACCATAAGACATAGGACGCAGAATTAGACCATTCAGCCATCGAGTCCGCTGGGCCATTTCATCATGGCTGATCCCGGATCCCATTCAACCACATACACCTGCCCTGTCACCATATCTCTTGATGCCCGGCCAATCAGGAATCTATCAACTTCCACTTTGAATATACCCATAGGATGTTTTGTTAAGCAGCCTCATGTGAGGCACCTTATCAAATACCTTCTGAAAATCTAAGTAAAGGATATCCACTGCCTCTCCCTTGTCCAACCTGCTTGGTACTTCCTCAAAGAATTCCAACAGATTTGTCAGGCAAGATTTCCCTTTACAGAAACCATACTGACTTTGACTTATTTTATAATTAGTTTCCAAGTACCCCGAAACCTCGTCCTTAATAATGGAATTCAACACTTTCCTAACCATTGAGGTTAGGCTAACTGGCCTATAATTTCCTCTCTTTTGCCTTCCTCCCTTCCTAAAGAATGGAGTGACATTTGTAATTTTCCAGTCCTCTGGGACCAAGCCAGAATCAAGTGATTCTTGAAAGGTTATGACCAATGCATCCGTTATCTCTTCAGCAACCTCTCTCAGGATTCTGAGATGTAGTCCACCTGGTCCAGATGACTTATCCACTTTAAGACCTTTGAGTTTATCTCGCACTTTTTCCTTTGTGATAGCAATGGCACTCATTTCTGCTCCCTGACACTCACAGACCTCTGGCATACAGCCAGTGTCTTTCACAGTAAATACTGAAGTACTTATTAAGTTCATCTGCATTTTCTTTAACCTCACCTACATCATTTCCAGTGGTCCAATATCAACTCTCACCTCCTTTTTATTCTTTATATAACTGAAAAGACTTTTAGTATTCTGCTTTATAATCATCTAATTTGCCTTCATATTTCATCTTTTCCCCTCTTTTAGTTGCCTTGTGTTGGATTTTAAAAACTTCCCAATCATCCAACGTCCCACTCACTTTTACTACTTTATATGTCCTTTCCTTGGCCTTTATGCAGTCCTTAACTTCCCTTGTCAGTCGCAGTTGCCTAGCCCTGCCATTTGAGAACAACTTCTTCTGTGGGACATATCTATCCTGTACTTTGTGAACTATTCCTAGAAACTTCAGCCACCTCCGTTCTGCCATCATCCCCCACCAGTATTCCCCTCCAATCCATCTGGGCAAGCTCCTCTCTCATGCCTCTGTGATTCCCTTTATTCCATTGCGATATTGTTATGTGTGACTTATGCTTCTCCCTCTCAAATTGCAATATAAATCCGATCATATTATGATCACTGCCTCCTAAGGGTTCTTTTACATTAAGCTGACCAATAAAATCTGGGTTATTACACAACACCCAATCTAGGATAGCCTTACCCCTAGTAGGCTTGAGCACAAACTGCTCTAAAAATCCATCTTGTAGGCATTCAACAAATACCTTGTCTTGAGATCTGACACCATCCTGATTTTCCCAATCCCCTTGCATATTGAAGTCCTCCATTACAATTGTGACATTACCCTTGATACAAGCCCTTTCCAGCTCGTTTGCAATCTCAACCCCACATCTTGGCTGCTATTTGGAGTAAGAGATTTTGTCAGGATCTGAGGAAGAACTTTTCATCAGAGGGTGGTTGGGATCTAGAACACACTGACTGATTGATGTGTGGCAAATGCAGCTGCTCAGACTGCATTTTAGAAGTATCTGTAAGGTGCAAAATTCTTAGACACATAAATATAGCTAGGATGCCTAAGACTTTCACACAGTACAGTACTTGTCAATGTAGAGCAACATAAATCTGATGGGACCCAAGGATATTGGGAAAGGCAAGGGTGGAGTGCCATGGGAGAGGTGTAGGAGTGCTGGGTCAGGGGTTGGCGCGGGTACAGGCACACCCAGCCCTGAGATGCCAGACAAGGTCGTTTGATTCCAAACAATTGCTTTATTGATCATTACAGAAAGTTTCCTGGGTGCTTCCCAATCCTTCCCCTCTCCCTTCCCCTTTTCCCAACCATGATTCCCCTTTCCCTGCCACCCTTCCCACTGTCAGTCCACCACAGAGATCCATATCAGAATCAGGTTTATCATCACTTATATATGTCACGAAATTAGTTATTTTACTTTTGCAGCAGCAGTTACAGTGCATTACATAAAATTACCACAGTACTGTGCAAAGGTCTTTACAACCCTAGTTATATATATGTGCCAAGGACTTTTGCACAGTACTGTAGATGGACACTTGAATCACCAATACATGAAAAACTGCAGATAAAGTTCTGGAAAGCAGGATTTGTACAGATACGTAGTTGAAAGTCAGTTAGGACATAGTGGGCTAGGGGACCTGTTTCTCTATATAATGCTGTATGTCTCTACTGTGACTGAACGATACAAAGAGTACGTATGGCATTTTCTCCAGAAATTACTTTGCATAGCATTTTCTTGAATTTTTTTTGTAAAGCAGACTGCAGGCAAGAACAAAGTAAAATTTAAGGAGAATGGATATCAGGCCCTTTTCCATTAGTTCATAAATGCAAACATTTCTGCCATTTTCAGATTTCTTGCAGATCCAGCTTAAGACAAGAAAAACAGAATTAAGATTTCCATTTCACCTGAAAAGCTAACTTTGATTCTCTATGTGTTTTTCTTGCAACCAAAAAATGTGTATATTTTATGTTTAATTCATGTTTTTCTTGTGAATGCTGCTTATGTGATGCTATGTGCCGGTGATGTTGCTGCAAATCAGTTTTTCATTGCACCTGCGAAGGCATGTACTGAATCTACTGATGCATATGACAATAAACTTTTACCTTGACTTAGAGACTCTGCACTTACTGTCAGAACTGCTAAGTATTTCCAGCATTTGTCCATTGTGTATGCTCCCATACACAACATAGTGCAGTGCAGTGCATAATGGGCCCTCAACCCCTGATGGTGTGTTGGACTACACAAACCTAATTCACAATCAATTTAACCTTCCCCCCTACATAGCTCATTACCCTCCATTTTCATTACATCTGTATGCCTATCGAAGAGTCTCTTAAATGTTTTGATTGTATCAGACCCTACCACCATTCCTCCCAATGTGTTCCTGGCACCAAGCACTAAAAAAATCCTTCCTCTGAGAGCTCCCTTAAACTCTCCTCCAGTACCAATGTCCTCTGCTATCGATATTAAAATTAAAACAGCTTCAAGCGTATCTGATGATCTATTAACAAAAACATTTTTGTTTCCAGATCCCTGTCTTTCAAACCCTTGTCAAAACCATGGAGTCTGTGAAACCACTGCTTCAGGCTACAACTGTCGGTGTCCTCGTCCATTCCATGGGAAAAGATGCCAGAGAAGTAACATGCTTTACCTTACAATTATATTAATAACCCTTAAAATCATATTTCCCAAAATATATAATGAATGTTCTTTCCATAGGTTATTGTGCACTCGCTGTAGCTCCACCCCCCCAACCCCCAGAAACATACAATACTGTTTAAAAGTCTTAGGCACCCTAGATGGTTCAAATGGTTTCAGATGGTATGGCCACCACAGAGCCCTGATCTCAACATCAGCGAGGGCTGCCTGGGATTACCTGGAGAGGCTGAAGCAAGCGAGACAGCCAAAGTCTGCAAAAGAACTTTTGCAAGTTCTCCAAGATGCTTGGAACAACCTACCAGCCAATCTTCTTATAAAACTGTACGACAGTGTACCTAAGAGAACTGATGATGTTTTAAAGACAAAGGGGGAACCACACCATATGTTGATTTGATTTAGTGTTTTCACTGTTTACTGCACTTTATAGTACATTTTTGATATTTAGTTTGAGTTCATGGGACTAGATGTTTCAATCTGCTTTTGATAAGCAGATCCTAACGGGTCATAGCTTGGATGTCTTGAGGTGGGGCTTGGTGGGTGTCAGATGCCTTCCTGGGGTCATCAGGTGAGCACCCTTCTTCTTAGATGTTTCGTCAATTTAAGCCTGCTGCATCTCCAGAGGGCTGAACGTGCGACCCGGCGTCCCAAGCGCACCCCCTTCACATCAGGCCACCCATGGGTCATTTTATGGGCCCAGCTGCCGTCACTTTTCTTCGTCCATAACCAGTGGCTGCTTCACTTGGCTCCCTCCGAGAGATCTTTTATAGCTTGCCGTTGACCCTGGCCTCGGACTCCCAATTTCTTCAGCAGTCTGACCATGGAAGTAGTCACAAACCCTCTGCAGCCAACCTCCACTGGGAAGCTGTGCACCTCCCATCCACGCTGTTCAGCACCTGTGGCCAGCTCAGCTTTCCGCTCAATCACCTCGCAGACTGCATCTTCCCAGCTCTGAGATTACTACAGCCTTCAGACTGCTGGACCACAAGACCAAATCTGGTCAGAGGATTGTAGTGGCCACCTCCGGGGGAAATACTAGCCTTTTGTCAACGTCGACAGCCATGTTCTATTCACAAGCAGGCTCCAGTAGGCCTGACACCAACAATGTCACTGAGGGTGGCACTGTCTGTACATGCTGGACAAAGGGGATGGTGGTTCTTCAAGTCATTTGGGGCTTAGAGTTGTTATTCAGCCTTTGCCTCTCCACAATGGTTGTCAAACACCTGAGGACCTGGTTGTGTCTCTACGTGTATCTTCCTTGAGTGAGGCCTACTTTGCAAGATGAGAGGATGTGCTTGAGGTTTGCTGTTCTTCTACAGAGTGGACAAGCTGGGTCTTCACCGAGCCACTGGTTCAGATTTTTGGGAGTTGGAAGAACATCATAAACAGCACTTGTAAGGAAGCTAATCTTTCTTCCTTTTCCCATAAGTCTTTCCAGCTGAATTTTCTTTTCTCAATGTTTTCCCACCTTGTCCGCTGTCCCTGTTTTGCCTGAGGCACTGCTCATGCATACCTCATCTACTCCTCCTGTCGCTATACTTCCTCCACCACCATAGCTCATCTTCGCTTTTGTGTTGTTGCCTTTTGTCAGAAGGGCCTACTTGAGCCTGTGCCAAGGCCCCCTCTTCCAGATCGCACCTGGCCCACCACGTCTACAAACTGAGTGCTGCTTTTGCCTGTTCTACTGACTCTGCTGGACACCACTTTCTTCCTGTTCAGGTCCTGGGTGCAGTATCTGTCACGAGATTCTGAGAGTCATCTCAAGCCTCAATTTGGCACACTTGAACTCTTTAGTCAGCCCCGTGTCAGGCAACTGCAGAGCTCCTTTGTCACACAGGTAGATGTTACTTAGCGATCTTGGTAGGCCCATCCACTCCTTAATGAAGGAACTAACTGTCCTTTCCGACTTTTCAACATGAGTGATGGGACTTCATACAAAGTCAGTGGCCACAACACTCGAGGAAGCCATCCAAACTGAAGGCACCAGAGCTTGAGGTCTTATCGATGGCTTTAAGCCCTTTGATAATTTCTTCTCTCAGCAGTTTCACTTGATTTGTATCCTGAGGTTTTCATTGTAACAACAGCCCAAGCTTTTAACTGGCGTTTCTGACACAGTAGGAATTACTTTCCCATCCACATGGAACCAGCCTTTCCCTAACTATAGAAATGCTCCTAGACTTCTTGGTTTTTGATATTTAGAAAATTATAAGTTCATTATTTCTGAAAGAACTTTCGCTTTACAGATTTTTTTTTACATGTGGCTATGACTTTTGCACAGTACTGTATTCGGGATACGGAACTCGGTAACTTGTAAAATTAAACCTGTATGGCCTAAAGCTATGTTGCAGTGTATTCTTTGCAATCCACTACCCACTGAAAGCAAATCAGAATTATAACTGTTATATGCGGTTCTCTGTTTAATCGATCTATTAATGGATATTACAGTAGATGATGACATAACTGCTCATTTACTTTTGGTAGATGTCAGAATAATTTGAGAAAATGAGTTTTATCATTCTGATCAATGAAGCCTCACCAAATTTCTGATTAAAGTTCACAGAAATTGCAGATTCTGCAATACTATACCCCTTCTGCATTTTTTTTTTGTTAGGGAACAGCAGGGCTGACTCCTTCTCTCATGTGGAGTAGATTTCTCTATTCCGGACTCCCGATCTGGGAAGGAGAAAGCCAGTAAGCAGGGAAGGATGAGGAGGGATTGAAGCTTATGGGTACAAAGCAGGGGGCAACTAATAGAGAACAGGAAAAGTGGCAGGCACGCTGGATTGCCTGCAGGTCTTTTAGGGAGTCAGACCGTCCACACTGTGATGATGGATTGGCAAATCTCTTGTGACTGGATCAAACTAGTTCGAGAGGGATTTCAAACCAGCTGACGTCCAGCTCATTCCTGGGCCCTCACTAAAGGATGATGGCTTGTTAAGGAGAGACGTCAACAGAGTCCCAACATGAATCAGAATTCGGTTTAATATCACCAGCATATGTCGTAAAATCTGTTGCCTTTGCAGTGGCATCACAATGCAATACATAATAATAAAGAGAAAAGTTAATTACAGAAGTGTGGTTATATTAAGTAGTTAAATAAGTATTGCAAAAGGAGAAATAAAAAAGTGATGAGGTAGTGTTCATGGGTTCAATGTCCATTCGGAAATCAGCTGGCAGAGGGGAAGAAGCTGTTCCTGAATCACTGAGCATGTGCTTTCCGGCTTCTGTACCTCCTCCCTGATGGTAGCAATGAGAACAAGGCATCTCCTGGGTGATGGGGGTCCTTAATGACGGATACTGCCTCTTTGAGCCATCACTCCTTGAAGCTGTCCTGGATGCTACAGAAGCTAGTGTCCATGATTGAGCTGAGTTTACAACTCTCTGCAGCTTATCTCGATTCTGTGCAGTAGCTCCCCCCCACACCCCCGCCCAAAGCAAACAGTGATGCAGCCAATTAGAATGCTTTCTGCTGTACATCTGTAGAAATTTGCGAATCAAGAAACCATGTCACTAATAGCAAGTATAGATGTTTTTATTATGTATGAAATGTGCTTTATGTGATTTAGACTGCTTTTCCTTCCAGAAGTAAACTATTATTTGCAAATCACTGCTCCTAATAAACAGTCACAGTTACTTCTCTACAATTTTGTGTGTCTTGTCTGTAATTCAGCCATTATTGATTAAAGTTCGTCCTGCAGTGATGTAGGCCTTTGCAAATCAACCAACAGAATGACTGTAAACCAATATAAATATGATTTGGAGCAGCTTTTCTGCTTACTAATTTTCTTTTACACAAAACATCATAAGATTTTAAGTATAGCATATGTACTAGGCATGCCAGGTTTACATGCATTTTTAATGTTGCTTTAAATAAAACATGTTATAAGCCAGAACTGTACTCAAAAGAGATCACCTTTCCTGGATTCATTAGCCAGTATAGGGAAATTCTGCAAATTGCATTGCTTTGCTGGTCTTAAAGAAACCTTCAAAGTTAAGTTGGATTTTCTAGATGCAAAGAGATTGGCTGCATAGTTCTATACATTCCTAAATTGTTTCAAAGTTACTAAGAAACTGATTACTATTTCATTCGTTCATTATGTGCTATGTCCATGAGCATGATTGTGCTTGGCAAATTTTACTACAGAAGTGGTTTGCCATTGCCTTCTACTGGGCAGTGCCTTTGCAAGATGGGCGACCCCAGCCATTATCAATACTCTTCAGAGATTGTCTGCCTGGTGTCAGTGGTCACATAACCAGGACTTGTGATATGCACCGGCTGCTAAGATGACCAACCACCACTGTTCCCGTGGTTTCAGGCAGCCCTGATCAGGCAGCTAAGCAGGTGCTACACCTTGCCCAAGAGTGATCTGCAGGCAATTGCACAGAAGGAGCACCTTACATCTCCTTTGGTGGAGATGTATCCCCACTGATTACTATATCCCAAACTAATTAGGAAATGACTCGAAATTTGCTTTGAAGAATAGGTTTCAGTCATTTAAAATTGAATTGCTATTGGTGAACTGACACTAATATTAAATATATTTGTTTTATATGATAGTCGGTAGTAGGTAGTAGGGATAGTCCGGGTAATTATAGACCAGCGAGCCTTACATCTATGGTGGGAAAGCTGTTGGAAAAAATTCCTAGAGATAGGATCTATGGGCATTTAGAGAATCATGGTCTAATCAGGGACAGTGAGCATGGCTTTGTGAAAGACAGATCGTGTCTAACAAGCCTGATAGAGTTCTTTGAGGAGGAGACCAAGCATATAGATGAGGGTAGTGCAGTGGATGTGACCTACATGAATTTTAGTAAGGCATTTGACAAGGTTCCACATGGTAGGCTTATTCAGAAGGTCAGAAGGCATGGGATCCAGGGAAGTTTGGCCAGGTGGATTCAGAATTGACTTGCCTGCAGAAGACAGAGGGTCGTGGTGGAGGGAGTACATTCAGATTGGAGGGTTGTGACTAATGGTGTCCCACAAGGATCTGTTCTGGGACCTCTAATTTTCGTCATTTTTATTAACGACCTGGATTTGAGTGTAGAAGGGTGGATTGGCAGGTTTGCAGACGACACAAAGGTTGGTGGTGTTGTAGATAGTGTAGAGGATTGTCAAAGATTGCAGAGAGACATTGATAGGATGCAGAAGTGGGCTGAGAAGTGGCAGATGGATTTCAACCCAGAGAAGTGTGAGGTGGTACACTTTGGAAGGAAAAACTCCAAGGCAGAGTTCAAAGTAAATGGCAAGATATTTGATAGTGTGGAGGAGCAGAGGGATCTGGGGGTACGTGTCCACAGATCCCTGAAAGTAGCCTCACAGGTAGATAGGGTATATAAGAAAGCTTATGGGGTGTTAGCTTTCATAAGTCGAGGGATAGAGTTTAAGAGTCGCAATGTAATGATGCAGCTCTATAAAACTCTGGTTAGGCCACACTTGGAGTACTGTGTCCAGTTCTGGTTGCTCACTATAGGAAGGATGTGGAAACATTGGAAAGGGTACAGAGGAGATTTACCAGGATGCTGCCTGGTTTAGAGAGTATGGATTATGATCAGAGATTAAGGGAGCTAGGGCTTTACTCTTTGGAGAGGAGGAGGATGAGAGGAGACATGATAGAGGTGTACAAGATAATAAGAGGAATAGATAGAGTGGATAGCCAGCGCCTCTTCCCCAGGGCACCACTGCTCAATACAAGAGGGCATGGCTTTAAGGTAAGGGGTGGGAAGTTCAAGGGGGATATTAGAGGAAGGTTTTTTTACTCAGAGAGAGGTTGGTGCGTGGAATGCACTGCCTGAGTCAGTGGTGGAGGCAGATACACTAGTGAAATTTAAGAGACTACTAGACAGGTATATGGAGGAATTTAAGGTGGGGGGTTATATGGGAGGCAGGGTTTGAGGGTCGGCACAACATTGTGGGCCAAAGGGCCTGTAATGTGCTGTAGTATTCTACGTTCTATGATAAGTCCATATTCACTGCAATTAACTGAGCATTACCAAGTTTTTCATTATAGTAGGAAATATGTTTAAAAGTAGCAATATTTTTGGAAATAAAATGTACCATGCTGCCTAGTTAGCTGACTAATGACCAATATTGCAATCCCTGACATGTAAACGAGTTTAGATGGAAATTCAAGAGAAAATGAAACTTTCCCAAAGTCATATCAATTTCAGATTAATTTGCATCCATATCACCAATTTTACACAGACTAGAAAATTTCCCCTTGGACTATGAAAGGTTATATTTTACTACTTCAATTTTTTTTTATTGTAAGTCAACTGAATACATTCAATGAATCAGTGAAAAGGCTTTGACTATTCATTTTGGGAGAGAAAGATAAACAATATAAAACTCAACATTCTTGTCATTCCTACAGTGACCACTTTATTAGGTACCTCCTGTAGCTAGTAAAGTGGCTGCTGAGTGTATGCTCATGGTCTTCGCTGCTGTAGCCCATTCACTTCAAGGTTTGGCATGTACTGCATTCAGTTATTCTGCACACCACTGTTGTAATTGTGGTTATTTGAGTTACTGTCACCTTCCTGTTAGGTTGAACCACTCTGGCCATTCTCCTTTGACCTTTCTCGTTAACAAGGTGTTTTCACCCACAGGACCTAGTGGATGTTTTTTTTTTGTTTTTCACATTATTCTCTGTAAACTCTAGAGACTATTATGCAGGAAAATCTCAGGAGATTAGCAGTTTCTGAAATACTCAAATCACCCTCAATCATTCCTTGGTCAAAGTCACTTAGATCTATTTTTCCATTTTTTTTTCCTATTCTGATGTTTAGTGAACTGAACCTCTTGACCACGTCTGCATGCTTTTATGCTTTGAGTTGCTGCCGTGTGATTGGCCAATTAGATGTTTGTAATAACAAGTTGGTATACAGGCTATCTAATAAGGTAGTCACTGAGCATACAAGTAGCTTTAGCTAAGTCACAGTGGGGCAGTAACGGTGTAAATGGATTACAGTGCTTGATATTCCTGTGTTTTTCTCTTCTGTTCCAATTAGTCTTGGGGTGATAATAAAATGAAATCTATTGTTTGCCTTCAGATCAGGGTGTATCCCACACACATCATAGAAGAGTAATGTTTTCCAATACTTGAAGTTACTGTCCTGGTGGCTGGATCTATTGCTCCACAGCTGAGCAGATCTCCGCAGCAGCAACAGGTTTCTGCATTTCCACTGTCCCCAACACCAGTTGTGCTTAATGCTCATCAGTTCACTAACTACATGTCACTGGATGGATTTCGCAATGGTGCTGTTTGTGAAGAAGTCAACATTATAGGGTGCTTTGAAATTCTGAGCCTATGCAGACTTGGCAACAGGCCTTGTAAGTAATGTGCCAGTCATAGAAAAGCATAAGGGTGCCTTCAGTTCCACACCAGAATTTTAGTGAGGCTAGCTAGATTCAAGCTGCTAGAAGGAGAGTATTCATTAGTCTCCCCCATACTATCCCTGGCCTTTGGTGCAATCGTAGCCTGTTAAATCTCTCATCGTAACTAAAGCCCTGCATTCTTGCCAATATCCTGGTGCATTTCTTCTGCACTCTTTCTGTGGCTACTACAATGCTCCAAACGCAATTTAACCAATGCTTTCTTTACACAAGTGCCATGTAATGGTTCAAATCTTATATCCAAGCCCTCAGCCTATGGAGACAAAATTCCCAATGCCTTCTTCACTATCTGTCCACCTGTGTCATCATTGTTGGGGAAAATGAATTTGCACCCTAAGGTCTCTCTGTGTATCCTAGGCACTCGCTCCTAGCTTCCTGCCATTTACTGTATTATGACCTGCCAGTATTTGACATTCTAAATAAATTACATCAAATTTGTCTGGATTAAGTTTGAGTTGTACCTCTCCACCCAAATTTCCAACTGATCTATGTCGCTTTGTCCTTAGACAACCTTCTTTTTATCTACATCTGCACCAATTTTTGTGTCATTAGCAAACTTATGGTGATGGGCTTGAGTAAATGTTCCCAATGGCGTTGGTCTCAAAGAGCTCTGGTTACCCAGCCCAGCTCCTGGCCTTCATGTATGGTTTAGCTACTAAGCCTAATGGAATCATTTTGACTGACAGAAGAAGGGGCAAAAGTGGGTTACGGGTACCTTAACATCAGTGGCTTTGTGCAGATGGGCTCGTCAGTCATGGTTGGCCGCACGTCTAGGAGAAGGAAAACTTTGATCTTAAAGCTCTGCTGCTCAGCGGCTGTACCCACACATGGGGAAGGCTTCAGGAGTAAAGTCCAAGGAATAGTCCAGAGCTGAGTCCTTAAGGCAGTCCTGCATCGATTTCAATACTGACTGGCAACTCCTGTAATGCCACTGGTGCCAAACTGTGTCAGTCCCTGCCATTCCTTTAGATTCATCTGCTGCATAGAGAGGGGGTCTTGCTACATGGGCAACAACTTGCTCTCCATATTGTACTGCCTTAGCATGCATATCATGTAGATCGCTGGGATGCAGCATTCATGGTCTATCCTGACCAGTGAAAAGCCTCAAGGCTAACTTTCTAATCAGATCTCTTTATGGTCCATGCAGAACACACCTACCATCCTGCTTTCATTAATGACTTCCTCAAATGTTCAATTAGATTGTGAGAGGGGATTTCCCCAGCACTAGACTATGCTGATTCCCCTGATAGATTCCTTCCTTGCTGAGTGAACACATGTCCTGTTCTTTATACTTTTTTCCCAACAATTTCATAACCACTAATGTGAGGCTCTCTAGCCTGTAATTTCCTGGCTTATTCCTGCTGTCCTCTTGGATAAGTGAACAATGCACTTTGAGTAAAGAATTGTGAAGAAAGGAATTGCTGCTGCCTCTGCAAGTAATTCCCTTGAAGACGGGATTCACACTGAACTGTAAGACAATGTGCAGGATTGGGAACCATTTACAATATTGAGATGTTGCCCAGCTGTTTAATGTGTGATAATAACGAAGACAAATTAAGGAAATAGGACCTGTCGTTACCTCTGGGCATTTCAAAGTGTTATCCAACTAATGAACTACTACTTAACAAATGCTCTTGAGTGTCATTTTCTGTTCTGCCTGCTCTCAAGTAACTACCTCCTAATGATGGGAGATTATTAACCTGGTATCTCAGTACAAGTATATAACTAATGTTGAACATGAACAATTTCATTAATGTGGCATCATCCATTCTTTTTGATGCAAAAAATATATATATTGCTTCATTCCTGCCTCTTCCACTGCTCAGGCAATATTTGCTGCTGAATTATGTCACCTCACATCTGCAAATCTCATATTCAGGACGGGGATTCGAAGCGGTCGCCTTCACCACTGTTCAGTTAGTAATGAAGGAGCGCTTTGAAAACTCGTCGTCCTCAGCTCCAGAAGGCACTAGAAACCTGACACCATAACATCGAAAATAAAAGCAAAAGTCCAGACACATTCAGCGGATTTGGCAGTGCTGATGGGAGATAAAGTGTTAAACCATCGGTTTGATGAAGTTTCAAAGGATATTCCTTTACCCAGTTATTGGTCTGAAGCATTTCTTCATACCTGCCATCTGACCTTCTGTGTATCTTCGTATGTCCTATTATAATTCAGTTTTCCAGCAATCTGCTTTATGACAGTACATTCCAAACCCTGCAAGTGTCACTTCTTTTCAGTCCATTCTACTCCTTCCCAGAAAGAAGGAATCCTTGCTCCTTTATTAAACACCACAATTCTTCTAAAACAGGTTAAAATATCAAATGAGATTGTTTAATCTAAGGGACCACAATGGAAATGAGGTATATAAAGCAAAGTGATGCCACCTTCACCAAGGCAACTATGGGTAGTAATTCAACCACGAACAAAGCAACAAATCCCATATAGAGAATATTCTATAAATAATACAGACATTTAGAACAAATACATGTAAAATGTTTGTCTGTAAAATGTGACTTGGTCCGGAATTTTAAAAAATGGTAAAAGTCAAATGCAAAGTTCAAAGTACATTTATTATCAGAGTAGGTATGCGGTACACAACCCTGAGATTTGTCTTCCCACAGACAGGCACAAAAGAAAGAAACACCATGGAACCCATTCAAAGAAAGCATCAGACACCCAACGTGCAAAAAAAGAGAACAAATTGTGCAAACAACAAAAAAGAATGGGGGAAAAACACAGAATACAAAACATCAAACCACAGAGTCATTGAAACAGTCCAGGACTGTTCAGTTCAGTTCAGGTCAGTTAAGGTCTGCAGAATTCTGGGATGGAAGAGGGAGAAAAAACCCATAGCCAATCCAAATTAGCTTAAACTGAAACTGCCCTGAGGACAGACTACATGTTTGTAGTTTATTATAAAATCTACTACTCAGTAATTGTATTAATGAAACATTAACAAATATCAGAAATATATTTAAAAATAACCCTTCTAAATTAAATCAAAACAGTTTTTTTTAAATCTGATTTTACAATTTTTACAAGATTTGAATTAAATATCCTCTCTATATTACCAAAATAATTTTTTATTGAGATACAGCACAGAATAGGCCCTTCCAGTCCTTTGAGCTATGCCACACAGCAATCCCCCAGTTTAACCCTGGCCTAATCAGGGGACAATTTACAATGACCAATTGACCTACTAACCGGTACATCTTAGGACAGTGAGAGGAAACCGGAGCAATTTGTCCCGTTGCAGCCAGAGGAAACCCCTGCGGTCACAGGGTGAACATCCAAACTCCTTACCGGCAGCAGCAAGAGTTGAACCCAGGTCGCTCGTACTATAAAGCACCATGCCAACCACTACACTACCATGCCACCCTATTTAGCTCATGGATGGTAAATAAACTAGAAATAAACAAAAATACTGATTGAATCATTGATCTGCTGCTATAAACCCATAGTAACTAAATGCAGAAGATTAGTATACATTCTCTATTTTTCTTTTCAGTAAACGATCCTTGCAAGAAAAAGACATGCAAAAATGGTGAATGCATTATCCAGCCCAACCCACCGTATTACAAATGTAAATGCAAGCACCCGTACGTACTCCCAGGATGCAAACGAGGTAAGATATGTTTTATTATGAATCATAAAATCTTTTGAAATCTGAAAATGAGCTCATTTCTGTCCTTTACAGTTAGTAGGTTCAGGGGTTTATATGGGCAGAAATGAGAGTAGTGGATTACCTAACTTTACTCAGTGACAAAGCTCATAAAGTGAGTAACTAAACCAGCAAAGCCATAAAAATAGAAGTATGAATTCAATCAGTGTTGTTCCTCAGTCTTTGTGTGTAGAATCGTAATTTCATGTCTTAATACAAAACAGAACAAGGCTACAAAGCAGCAACATTCCCTCTAATTTTTTTTTAAAGCTGCACAGACCAACCATTGTTCTGAGCAGGAAGTTTTTGCATGGCCTGGAAAACGTAGGGCATTTTAAATGATTATATAAAAGAAAATTCCAGTTGTGTGGCAACAAAGGCTATGTGCACAAGAGCATTTCAGTTAACGCGCAGCCACACACCCATGCAGCTGAGAGCGAACAGTGAACAGCAATCTCTTTCCTCACTCCTCATTTCTTTGTCCCCTTGCAACCTGCTGCCTTTCACTCATGCCATTTTATCTTCTTTTGCCAGTAATCTGTTTCAAGGGTTAATTTACAGGAGTCAGAGTCATATAGAACTATAGCCCAGCAGCTGGCCTTCTGGCCCATCGAGTCCATGCTGAACCATTTAAATTGCCAACTCCCACCAGCCTGCACGCGGACCATAGTCATTCATACCCCTACTATCCATGTACCTATCCAAACTTCCCTTAAATGTTGAAATCGAGCTAGCATGCACTACTTGCACTGGCAGCTAGTTCCACACTCTCACCACCCTCTGAGTGAAGAAGATTCCCTTCAATTTCCCCTTAATCTTTTCACCTTTCACCCTAAACCAACCAGCAGCTCTGAGATATGGGAGCAAATAGGAGCACACAAAGGAAACCACAGACATTCATCAAGGGAATATACATGCTCTGCTTCAACAGTTCCTACCGTCAGGATTGAATCTGAGGGCCTGTAACTCTGAGGCAGCACCACAGTTGCTTATAAGAAACTGAAGTTTACTTTTTTTTGCGTTCTTAATTAAATGTTCTATTATTCGTCCTCTTATTAATTTGTTTAGAAGATGATCCTTTTTAAAAAACTAGATCAAAATAAAGCAAAGATCGGTAATAAACTTAGGGATGAATCTATAAATAGAGGAGGCATTGGTCACAACATTTCAATCTTCATTGGATGCAAGGGAGAAGCTGGAGGACATTTTAGTTTAGAATGTCCAAAGTTGTTCAAGATAAAGGAAAACCAATAAACTACTAGTTTAATATCAGTAGTGAGGAATTTATTGGAAGCCATTATCAGAGACAAAATTAACTGTCAGTTGTAAAGGAATGGTTTCATCAGGGAGAGCTACAAACCTGGATTGTCATGCTGACTAACAAGTTTTGTTTATTTATTGAGGTACAGCACAGAATAGGCCTTGCTGCCAAGCAGTCCCCAATTTAACCCTGGCCTAGTCGTGGGACAATTTACAGTGACCAATTAACCTACCAGCTGGTATGTCTTTGAACTGTAAGAGGAAACACTAAGAGGAGCACCCAGAGAAAATCCACACGGTCACGGGGAGAACATACAAACTCCTTACAGGCAGAGGCAGGAAATGAACCTGGGTCACTGATGCTGTAAAGTATTTTGCTAAACCACTACACTACCATGGTGTCTGGCTAACAATTAAATTGTTTGATAAAATTCAGATGGCATTCAAGACTGTAACAGTTGGGGGGGAGGGGAAGTGATTAAAAATGTGCACCATCTTGGAATGGAGGAGAAAGTGGCGTACAGATGCACTAGAGAAAACCTTTGTCCTTCGTTACCACCAATAACGTTGAGCCAAACTATATCCACTTTGACTCTATTGACCTGGAGTTAAATTTGAAAAAGTAAGTACGATCAGCCCAGTGCTCTTCCAGCCATTTAGAAGCAGTGACCAAGGATTAGCTTTTCATTCAAAATCTACTTAATAAACAAAAGATGGCAATGGGAGAGTTCCTTTTTGACAGGGAGGCATTTGGCCGAAGTCAAAAGGATTGCTTTTCCACCCAGCACTCTTCAGTTTTTATAAATGGCCTGGACCAACTGGAAGGAGCAGTCAGTATAAAGTTGCAAATGATGCAACTCTTGGGGAAAAAATAGTTGTTAACAGGCTCTAGGATGGTATAGATAGAATGAAATGAGCAAGGCAGCAACTGATTTCAGTCTAGTGGAATATGAAGTGATCCACTTTGGGAGGATAAGCATAGGACAGACATTGGAGTATTGCATGCAGTTTTGGTCACCTACCTACAGGAAAGATGTAAATAAGATTGAAAGAGTACAGAGAAAATTTACGAGGATGTTGCTGGGTCTAGAAGACCTGAGATATAAGGAAAGATTGAATAGGTTAGGACTTTATTCCTATAAACTGAAAATTTGCATAATATTTATAAGGATGTTGGCTAGACTTGAAGGACTAAGTTATAGGGAAAGGTTAGACAAGCGAGGACTTCATTCCTTGTAGTGTAGGAGAATGAAAGGTGACCATATAGAGGACATAAAATCATGAGGGCCATAAGTAGGACAAATACCAACAGTATTCTATTCTCCATGAGTTGGGGACTCAAGAACTCGAGGCAGAGGCTTAAGGTGAGGGGGGTACATCTTCAAGGAGTGGTACCTCAGAAAGGCAGTGTTCATTATTAAGAACCCCATCATCCAGGGCATGGCCTGTTCTCATTGTTACCATCAGAAAGGAGGTACAGAAGACTGAAGGCACAAACTCAGTGATTCAGGAACAACTTCTTCCCCTCTGCCATACAATTCCTAAATGGACATTGAACCCATGAATACTACCTTACTTTTTAAAAAATATGTATCATCTCTGTCTTGGCACTATTTTTAATTTATTCAGTATACATATATATACTTACTCTAATTGATTTAGTTATTTCTTCTCTTTCTAAATTATCATGTATTGCATTGAACTGCTGCTGCTAAGTTAACAAATTTCACGACACATGCCGGTGATAATAAATCTGATTCTGATGTGTTTCCAGCCTGGTGTCCACAGACCCCTGGGTTAACGGTAGGGGGTCCATGGCATAGAAAAGGTTGCCAACCCTTGCAATAAAGGGCAGGAGGTGAAATATGTACATGAGAGAAGAGATCCTTATATTTTTATATGCAAGTTTGTGAAGAAGGCAGGTAAAGCTGATAAACATATTAAGTGGATTATTTCAGTGTATATATAACGAATGGACTTAAAGGCAAAACTAGAAGTTTATAAATTATTGAAGAGAATTGAGCACACCTGATTTCAACTTAAGCAAGCAGTGTAGGATGGCCAAGATGTATGTACATATGAATGAGGTACTTCAGTCATCAGAAACTGGAAATGCTAGAACTATTTATGTTGGTACCAGAAGACAAAAATGTGATCTAATAGAGTCTTGGGTTGATGGCAGACTTTAGCAAAGTGAGTAGAATAAAAATTGATTGCCTTCAGCAATGGGTCAGTACTGAAGATCATAGATCTATTGGCAAAAGAGATTGAGGAAGATGAGGAGACGCTGAGATCGGGAATGTTCCACTGGAAAAAAAATGGAGGATGGGTGTTCCATAAATAATATTAAAAGGGATTTAAACAGTTTTTGAAGTGAGAAATTTCTAAGGTTAAATATAAAAAGCAGCATTGTGGAACTAATGTATACCAAAGTGATGAGAAAAATACCCTCCTGGTATGCTGTAGATGTTCCTGTGATGACTTAAAACCCTTGATAGAAAGAATGCCTGTCCATCCCCTAACAGGATGCCTGTTGATGATGTTTAGTCTATTCCTAATAACAGGATCTCATGTTTAAATACAGAAAAAAATTAAGTGTTTCCCTTTCATGACATCCATGGGTTTGATTTAACTTCTTCTTTTTATTGATGTGAAACTTTTTGAAAGATGGTTTTAGTAAACTAGAACCTTCAATGCATTTCCGGAACAATATTTTGTCTTTCAGCTGAGCATTTGTCTGCCATATGGCCTGAGTAGCAAGTTGTGCAAATGAAAGTTTTAGCAGCCTCCTTGATATTCCTGTCTCTGTCACCTGTCCATCTTCTATTTTAACAATGGCTAACTTCCTTACATTTTAATATATCTTACTAATGGCTAACTTCCCTACATGCTTCTTCCTTGTTCCCTTTTTTGGTATGAGATGCTTTCAATCTCTCACTTCAGTTTGTGGATTGAATTAGTTGATCTTCTCACATACTCTCATGTCTTTTGAGGAATTTTTAAATACCTCTCCATATAGAATTATAGGGTCATAGAGTCATACAGCAAGTAATCAGGCCCTTGGGCTCAGCTGATCCCTGGCGACCAAAATGCTCATCCAGCCTAGTCCCATTTGCCCGCATTTGTCCATAACCTCCTAAACCTTTCCTACATATGTATCTGTCCAACTACCCTTTAAAAGTTGCTATTGTACTTGCCTTAGTCACTTCCTCTGGCAGCTCATTCCATACACATATCACTCTTGGTATAGACAAGCTTTCCTTCAAGTTCCTATTGAACCTTTCCCCTCTCACCTTAAGCCTCTGCCTTTGAGTTCTGGAGTCTCCAACCCAGGGAAAAAAAACCTGTTGGTATTTGTCCTACTAATGGCCCTCATGTCCTCTATATGATCAACTTTCAGTCTCCTACACCCTAAGGAATAAAGTCCTCACCTGTCTAACCTTTCCCTATAACTCAGTCCTTCAGGTTTAGCCAACATCCTTATAAGTATTTTCTGCACACTTTCCAGTTTATAACATCTTTCCCGCGGCAGGGTGACCGAACCAGAAACAATGCTACATGTGCAGACTCGCCAGTATCTTGTACAACTGCACCATGACCTCGCATCTTTTACACTCAGTGCTCTGACTGATGAAGGCTAACAAGCCAAAAGCCTTCTTCACCCATTTGATGGTATTGGTTTCCAGTCCACAAAGCTCTAAACTCAAAAGATTTTAAGCCCTATCTGATACAGATATCTACAGGTATCCTCACAATACCTACTTACTTACTGGTGTTTAGGCAGCAATGAAGGTCTTCCATCTCTGCTGGTGTTCAGGGCTTCCTTCGTCACGCCAGTAGTGTCCACTCAGTCTTCACTACCGTCAGCCATGCAAGTCCCAGGTGGAGACCCAGGAAAACCATCACACTCAGATGTCAAAGGATTCCAAATTGCTGTTTCTGTAACAGGTTTTGTTTGACTAGATGCCCTGAACCTGGAGAACCAGTGGGCCCCCCTTCGTCTCCCTCTATCCTTTGAACTGTTTGGCATGGGTGACCCAACCTAAAGCCTAAGCACAAGGCCCTGACTCCAGCCAACATGGCACTCCGGGTCATTGAGGCACACAAGCCTCCAAACCATGACAAGGTTGTGGTCTTCTTGGAGGTATCCTCAGAGTAGGGAGGTTATACTGTATCCATCTGCTCTTAAGGACTAGTTCTGGATTCCATGCAATCTAACCTTCCAGCAGCCAAGCATGTGCAACTATATCAAATGATTTACTGAAATACATTTAAGGCATGTCTACCACCCAGTCCTCATCAATGTTCCTGGTCACATGATTCAAAACTCAGTTCATAAAACAAGATCTCCACATAAAAGCCATGCTGACAATTCCTAATTAACCCCAGTCTTTCCAGATGCATGAATATCTCTCATCCCTCAGAATCTTTAAATTATATCAGCTTTTCTTGTCAATTGTGATTAATCAACAGTCTATTGAAATCTATTTGGTTCATTAATATGTCTCCTCCCAGGTTTTGATGATGTACATCTGTTATCAATGCTTCTCTTCACAAGTGCTGATGGACTTGCTGCAAGTTTCTAGCTTTATCTTTTTTAAAAATCAGTCCTGCTTTAGACCAGGTCAGGTCAGGTCAGGTCAGGTCAGCCATGATCTCACTGAATGGTGGAGCAGGCTCGACCGCCAGGTGGCCTACTCTGGCTCCTATTTCTTATGTTCTAATGCTGCTTCCCTCATAATCTTTCTCTTTTCTCAAATGATTATTTTTAACAATTTTGTCTTGCCAGCAACTGCACCATGTAACCCTAATCCCTGTAAAAATGGAGCTACATGCAAAGTTGGGAAGAAAAAATCCTTCACTTGTCACTGTGCCGGATCATTCAGAGGAGAGCTATGTGAAATCGGTAAAATTACTAATCATACTAGTTGGGGCTGATATCTCTAATCTAAACACGTTCACCTAGGTAACATTGTTTGCTTTAATAGTTCCTATTATCCAAATGGGATCCTTGCAAATATGTCCTGGATTTAATCCTGGCAGATTCATTAGGGTGTCTACAGCCTTTTCCTATTGCTGACCCTGACTCCATTAAATGGCAAGATCTATAATTTGGAGTAGAATTTTCAGGGATAGCTTGTTCCTCTCTGCCATCAGATTTCCGAATGGAAAATGAACAATCCCACGCACACTACCACATTATTTTTTTTCTCTTTATTTAAGACTACTTATTATTTATTTAGAGAGAGAGAGAGCATTGTAACGTACATATATACTGTATATGTATGTGAGGAGGAATTATCCTTTTATTTACCTACCGTTAAGTATTCTGAAGTGACACACCATTTAAACATGGACGCACATCCTGGATGTTTGGATGATGAAAAATAAAATAAGCTTTGTGAGTGCTACTGTCCTGACAAGGCTCCAAAGTCCAATATGCTCAGCACTGCTGACTTGATTTCACCAGTTAGCCTGGATCCATTAACCTAGACCTTCACACCGGGAATGTAAAATAAACTGCCACTGCTTCATCAGAACACTAAAACCTGGTGAAGCAACTAGAAAGCAAATATTTATTGAGCTCTTCAAATATCAGTTGTTTCAGTGAAGGATATCGCATTCACAAGAAACATCCATGGATTTGATTTAATCCAAGAGCCTGCATTAAAATAAGATTTAAAGGACCATGTTATGTTCTTATCCATTGGTATTGAAGCAATAATGTTTAAACATAAATCATTTCAAAGTTTCCAAAGATATTTTGAATTTATTATTTATTCTGAGCAGAGAGTTGGTGATAAACTAGTGAGTTACATACATGAAACTTGCTCTCTGTATTTACAGAAATAGCCATCAACGTATCAATCAGGTTTATTGGAACATGGTTAGACATGGAAAATTCCACACTGGCACTTGAATACAACTAATTCAAGCTCTTTCCTGTACCTTGTATCAGACATCTTATTACTCATGACATATTATATTACCTCCAAAATTATTTTCAAGACCCAAGATACTTAAACTTAGTGAAGTTCTTATTTATATTCTGTTCATTTGCGCTTCCTTTTTCTACAGCACCAAATGAATGCTACCAGGGTAATGGTGTGTCATACAGAGGTCGTGTGAAGCAAACTGAACAGGGGAGGAGGTGTCTGTACTGGAGCTCTAACCTGCTACTCAAAGAAGCCATTGGTACTCACATGCAAAGTCCCAGCAAATATGGCATTGGTGATCACAATTATTGCAGGTATAAAAGCTTTGGTGGACCTTCCATCAGCTAAAGGATAACAGTCTGGATTTATCAGTTAAAGCACAGCATTGCTCTCAGCTTTTGAACCCATAGTCAATCAGAACATTGATTTCTAAATCAAATACTAGATTTGGGGGAAAGTACAACATCTGACTGTAATGATGAGTTTGGCCGTGCTTTTTTAAATAACTTTCAGGTAGAGGACATTATTTCAGATCTCCGAGTTGCCCACAAATGATTTTCCTACATTAAAATATTTGTGTGAGTAGAACCTATTATTATGTAGGTAACTTCCTCTGAAGAATAATGTCATCTTTATATGATTGGATTCATTTTATTGCAAGCTAAATGATCAGAATTGAATGATGCAACACACACAAAATGCTGGTGGAATGCAGCAGGCCAGGCAGCATCCATAGGAAGAAACGCAGTCGACGTTTCAGGCCAGGACACTTCGTCAGGACAGAATTGAATGATATATCAGTTTTATTGCAAAATAATCATTTCCATTTCTGTCCTTGTTTCTTATGTACTTTTAGGCCAGGATTAGCTCAACATCAAATGGTCGATCAAGCTCAAGGGGATGACTGAGCTACACCCACTCCTACCACTCATGATCTTATGTCGTTAATGTATAATTATGTGGAGTTATAGGGACTATTTTTGCAAAATTAAATTAAATCCCATTTTTTTATCCACAAAGGACAGTAGTGGTTTGGAAAGCTGCTGCTTCTGAGAATATGTGAAAGAACAAGTAATGACCGAATAAGATACAATCTAATATCAGTGATCCCTTGAATATTTCAGCAACAAAGCACATTACGCAAAAGATAACTATCACAAGTTGTTAATGGAATATGAAATACTGAAAGAACTCAGCTTTATGTTCAGAAAGTAAATTTATCCATGGTACTCTAAAAGGTTATATTTTGACTAGTTCCTGAAATTGAATTTTACAAAACGTATGCAGAATAAAGTCACAAGCTGCATTTCTCTATGAATTGAATTGACTTTATTTCTCATATATGAAACGTATAAATAGATCAGGTGTTCCCAACCTGGGGTCCATGGACCCCTCAGTTAATGGTAGGGGTCCATGGCATAAAAACGCTTGGAATCCCTGAAATAGAGGGTTTAAGACACTGTTAGAGTGAGATTAATTACAAGTTAAATGAGAAAGTAATAGATGTATCAGCTAATAGGCAAACCATAATATGTCATAGGTCCTTTGTTATACATTCTTCTTAATGGTCATTTCAGGTAGAAGGATTCAAAATAGATTATAAAGTGGTATGCATCATGAGTGTTTGAAGAGAATAGAAACTCTATTTTTCCTCTGAGAACTTAGAGGAATATTGAGAGGGAGAAATGCAGTGATGTGGATTATCCTGACAATTTCTGGCATTAACCATATAAGTGTCAAGAAATTCAAGGCACAAGCCTTTCCTAAATGCAGAGGGCTTGAACTTCTTGATGGACTTCACCAATGTCTTGCCATCTATGCTGTACTTCTGGTCTTTGCTTTGATTCCTCGTGGAGTATGGTAAAAGAACATAAACATTCAAGCAATCCTTAGGATTAATCAAAGCATGTATCCCTATATAACTCTGAAATTTGTAATCTTGAGAATCTGCTCAATAAACCCATACCAGGTTAAACCTGGAAAAGCAAGATCAACTCCATTTACTTCAAAGGAGAGAGACAGCTGGAGGAACGGAGTTAAGATTCAGATAGTAACCAGTTTTAATTAATCAGTTTTTTGTTGTTAATGCTTTAAGTGTTTTTTTGTTTTAAAATTATTTTAAATGTCTTGATATTTTGAGATATATATATATTAATAGTTTGCTGAATTTTAAACATTTCTGATGCTGCTGTAGCACCTGATTATTTTCTGCTTTGACAGCTGATTGAGCCATGGGCTTGACTTAGCCACTTGTCAAGGACTTTTTAGTATTTCCTTGGGCAGGGAATATCCTTGTCTCCTATAATACTGAATATATTCGTGAAGGGCTAAATGCTCTGTAGGGTCTACTGATGAGGATAGTCATTAGTCTATTCTAATGGCTGTCTGGTACATTCTCAATCTTCTTTAAGTGTTCTTCAAAGTTCAAAGTCCATTTATTATCAAAGTATGTACATGAAATAAAAGAGAAGGTTGATAGCTCGGGCTGGCTGTTTGTTTGAAGGGTTGTTTGTCGAGCCTGGAGATTAAGTTGCAAACGTTTCTCAGAGACAACACAATTGCACTCTGATGATGCCATGTCAACTGGTGATGAAATGATTGTGACCTAACCTCCAGGATCCCTAAAAGTACATCCATGTTTTGTGAGCTGCCTGTAATACCTTACTATGTATCACCAGTGCCATTTTGTTTACTCCCATAATCCCAGGGACCCACTACCCTCATATTTTCACATAAGGTCTTCACACTTAGCCATCAAATATAAAGAGACCCAGAGAATTCAATAACACATAATGTGGTCTTCTGAATCTATCCCAACTTCTGAAGAATCTATAAGTCTGATTTCCCAATAGCTTTGCAAATTATAACCGCTCATGCAAACATTGATTAATTCTCTTTCCACCACTCCTAAGGTTTGTATGATGATTCATAATTATTTCATAGCTGTTGATAAATGCATTTTTGTAGTTAAGATAGCACAGCATAGTTTGCTGATTTTTTAGTGAGCCCTAATGCATATTACTGCAGTTCAGAGTAAAAGCCCACAGATGTAGTGACCCAGGTTTTGTCCTGACCTCTGGTTCAGTCCGTGTGGCGTGTCTAGTTCTCCCTGTGACCACAGCATCTGAAGTGCAGATCTGAGACTACGGAAGGAAGACAGAGTAGCACCACAAAGTGGCTGTGAAGGCCAAGTCATTCATCATCAGTATTGTGTGCTGTGCCATAGGACGTGGGTGCTCATGGTCTTGACCATGACTATTCTTGGCAATTTTTTCTACAGAAGCGTTTTGCCATCACCTTCTTCTGGGCAGTGTCTTTACAAGATGGGTGACCCCAGCCATTATCAACATTATTTAGACAATGTCTGCCTGGCATCAGTGGTTACATAACCAGGATTTGTGATATGCACCAGCTGCTGATATGACTATCCACCACCTGCTGCCGTGGCTTCACGTGACTCTGATCGGGAGAGCTAAGCAGGTGCTACACCTTGCCCAAGGGTGACCTGCAAGCTAGTGGTAAAAGGAGCATTTCACACCTCCTTTGGCAGAGACATATCTTCACCCTGGGTATATTTAAAGCAAAGATCGATAGGTCCTTGATTATTAGTGGTGTCAAACGTTAGGTGAGAAGGTAGGAAAGTAGGATTGGAAGTGCTAGTTGAGAATGGGGTTGGAGATGTCACAGCAGTAGTAGCGTAGCAGTTAGCACGACACTATCACAGCTCAGGCCACCAGAATTCAGAGTCCAATTTCAGTGCCGTCTCTAAGTTTGTATGTTCTCCCTGCGGATGTGTGAGTTTTCTCTGGGTGTTCCAGTTACCTCCTACAGTCCAATGACGTACCGATTAGTAGGTCACTTGGTCATTGGAGAATGATGGGGCATGGGATGTTGTCCTGGTCCAGCTTGTTCTTCCACTGAGTAAACACTAGAGGCCAGCACCAAGCGAACACTGAAGGGTGACATTGATTGATGGGGGGTGGGGGCCAACCCCCAACCCTGCACAGACTCCAGCACCCTCCCACACTGCCTCAACATCTCCTCCTGAGGAGCTGCAGCAGGTGACCCCCGGGGCATGAGAGATTACTCCTCACCACAAGTAAGACAACGCAGCTCCTCCACCATTGCTCATGCCAACAAAACAGTGAACTGGACTTGCAGTACTCTACGTTATTAATATCCAGCCAAGTCTTGTGATCAGAAAAAAAAGTCCAAGATAATCGCTTGCACCTTTTGTTGGACTGAGCAGCACCTTGGCACAACAGTATGCAGCAAGTCCGAGAAACACCACAACAATGGTACTCAACAAGTCCAACTCTATTGCTATCAAGCCTCACCAATGGGGTAAACTTGCAGTGCTTGATGTTCTTCATAACCAGCAATGTTTGGCAATCATAGAGAAGGCACAAAAGGTGAACAATTACACCTTTGGTTGGACCTGGAGTGGCTGCTATGTCCTTGGTCAATTGTTCCACAGATCACCTTCTTCTGGGCAGTATCTTTACAACACTGGTGACCCCAGCCATTATCAATACTCTTCATAGATTGTCTGCCTGACATCAGTGGTCACATAACCAGGACTTGTGATATGCACCAGCTGTTCATACAACCATCCACCACCTGCTCCCGTGGCTTCACCTTGGGGACTAAGCAGGTGCTACAACTTGCCCAAGGGTGACCAGAAGGCTAGAGGAAGGAAGAAGCACCTTACACGTCCTTTTGTAGAGATGTAGCTCCACTCCACCACCCCAATGGATACAACTTTGCTTTTAAAATCAAAGTGGTTTTCATAAGAACAAAAAAAATTGACTAGCTTTGAACATAGAACATAGAATAGTACAGCACAGTACAGGCCCTTCAGCCCACAATGTTGTGCCGTCCCTCAAACCCTGCCTCCCATATAAGCCCCCACCTTAAATTCCTCCATATACCTGTCTAGTAGTCTCTTAAACTTCACTAGTGTATCTGCCTCCACCACTGACTCAGGCAGTGCATTCCACGCACCAACCACTCTCTGAGTAAAAAACCTTCTTCTAATATCCCCCTTGAACTTCCCACCCCTTACCTTAAAGCCATGTCCTCTTGTATTGAGCAGTGGTGCCCTGGGGAAGAGGCGCTGGCTATCCACTCTATCTATTCCTCTTATTATCTTGTACACCTCTATCATGTCTCCTCTCATCCTCCTTCTCTCCAAAGAGTAAAGCCCTAGCTCGGGCTTGGTTGAAACTTGGTTGAAACAGGCTACAGCCATTTGAAGAGAAAGCTGAGGCTATCATCGGAATCAGAAACCCAAAAATGTTATAGAGCTCCACTCATTTCTATGAATAATCCAACTAGGTTTCTACTGCACAATGCCACTACGTTGACATTGTTTCCACTAGTTATTTAAGAAAGGCGAGCCTTGATGATGTGATCAACAGCGAGACAAAGTGCATGATTTATGTAAAAACAGTGGTTGTATGAAATTTATTGCTTATAAATCAAGCTCACTGAGTAAAAGTGGAAAAAGATACAGTGGATTCCAGTTAACTGGGCCATCGGTTAATCGGGACAGCCCCTCATTTGGGACAAACTATTAAAGAACAAAATCTATTTGAGAAAATAGCCTGGATTACCTTTGTTTATTTGGGACACTATGCTGATTAATTGCGACAGGAGACTGTTGTCAAACAGCGTCTAACTAGTGTCAATTGAGTGCGCTTGCATGGCAGTTAGACACTACACGGTGCTTAGAATTAACAGTTTGTAAGTAGCATCGGAAAGGTGTACTTGTCTTCAAAAAACAGTGACTTTTGTCACTGACAGTTGGCAAGAAATAAGCAGTAAGACAATTCAGAATTGTTTTGTTCACTGCAATTTCAAACATTCAGGCTTGGAAATGCCAGAAATGGCAGGGAGTGAAAATGAAATGATTTCACTACTTCAACAAGATAGAAACTAGAAGGAATGTGAAGGTATCGACAATCGCCCTGGAGGCTACTTTTGGACCCACCAGACACTCAGTCCCCACCTGTGGCACCATGTAGCTGTTTGCATGCAACAGCGGCCATTCCCCCGTACACCGCTTCAACAGGTACACTAAACCAGGTGAGGATAGCCAGCAGGTCTGATAGTGAGATAGGGACATGCCTGTCCTACCTTACGAAGTCAGCCCCAGTGGACTGGGCAAATGAGATCTACCGTGAGGTCCAACGGCCAGAAAGGCTGTTCTTCAATGCTCCATGGAGAGCGAGGGGATGACAAAGCACAGAAATCTCATTATTATCCACTACTACCAAGGAAGATCAGTTGTGATGACTACTTGTACTACTGGTCCCAAACGTCTGAGGTCGAGGGAGTGTAACAACCCCTGTGCAACAGCTCTTCTCACTTTAAAAACTCTCCCACTCATTGTCACATATGACAGACAACCTCCTGTAGTATTGGTAGTGTTCTCATTTCTTCTATATTTTACTTAAATACATAATTTGTTACTCAAATAAATTGTAGTTTGTCTTTTTTGTTGAGGCCCTAGTTTGTTGGTGTCGACAATTCCCAACTGTCTACACACGATATGCAAGCCAGGGCAGTAAGATGTGGAGAGCAAGCTGCAGCCCGTGGGGCAGGATGAATCCAAAGGAACGGCAGAGACCGATACGGTTTGGCACCAGCAGCATCAGAGGAGTTGCCAGTCGATGTTGAACTCAATGTAGGACTGTCTTGGGGATTGAAGCTCCAGATTTTTCTTCAGAGTTTATTCCTAGAGCCTTCCCCATGAGTGTGTGTAGCCACAAAGCAGTGGAGTTTTGAGATCAAAGTTTTCCTTCTCCTAGATGAGCTGCCAACCTCGGGTGATGAGCCCCATCCACCTGAACCGACTGGTTCTAAGGCGCCTGTAGCCTGTCTTTGCCCCTTCTCCTGTCAGTAGAAACAGTTCCGCTGGGCTTAGTAACTAAGTCACATGTGAGGGTCAGGAGCTGGATTTGGTTGGCCCAGACTACTTGAGATGCGTGCCGTTGGGACCATTTAATGGGTAGTGGTAGTTTATCTCCTCTACATCCCCCAGCGATTATAAACTTAAGTAATCATATAAAAGGTCTGTTTTATACCTTTTTAACTATTTCCGTGAAACTTCAGCTAATTGAGGAAGCCACTTAATTAACCAAAATGTACTAGTCCTTGTGTGTCCCAATTAACCAGAAATCGCTGTATTGTTAGATAAAGAAAAAGGCATTAGTGACTATAATCAGAGATATCAGTTTATGGGGGAGGCATCAGTGGTTATATTCAGAAGTACAAACTTATGTCAAATTTGATGGGTCATACTAATTACTGACCATAAGTTCTGTTGGCCATTTTGGAGCTAAAGTCTGTTTTTCTCATCATGGTGCAAGTCAAGTCAAGTTTATTGATGGTATACACATATACCATCAAACAGGACAGTCCTCCGAGACGGGGTGTAAACATAATACTTCACATAACACGCACATAATACACGATAACTTAGGATAAAATCTACAGATGAATTACACATAAATAAACAAAGTAAAGTATATAAATTAAATACTGTAAGGTACAAAACAGATTAACCATTGACAGGGAGTTCAGAAGCCTAATGGCCTGGAGGCAGAAACTGTTTCCCACCCTGACCGTTCTTGTCTTTATGCATCGTAGTCTCCTACCTGCTGGTTAAAGTCAAAGAGGATGCTGGATGGATGGGTGGGATCCTTGATAATACTAAGGGCTCTGCGTACACAGTTCTCCTGAGAAATGTCTGCGATGGATGGTAGGGAGTTCAAGTTTAAGTTTATTGTCATCTGGCTGTGCATATATACAACTAAACAAAACAATATTCCTCCAGACCATGGTCACCCACACATCATATATCACACACAGCACATAAAACAAAATATTATACTATATATAAGTTAATATGTAGTAAAGGGCAGCACAAGTAAACAGTAATCAGTTCACGTTCCAAGTAACGAGACCTTAGTGGTGGCACGATATTTATTATTCTCACAGGCTGAGAGAAGATCCTAGTCTTGATGCTCCTGTACCTCCTTCCTGATGGTAGTGGGTCAAAGAGTTTGTGGGGTAGGTAATAGGGATCCTCAACAGTGCTTTTGGCTGCAACGCCCCCAGTAAATGTCACAAGTAGGGGGAAAGGAGACCGCCGATGATCACCTCAATGGTTTTTACTCTCCTCTGTAGGGTCTTGCAGCTTCCGTACCAGACGATGATGCGCTCTCGATGGTGCTCCTGTAGAAAGTTGTTAGAATGGGGTTGATGAGCCATGAACATCTTCATCTCCTCAGAAAGTGTAGACGCTGCTTTGCCTTCTTGAGTCGTGAGGAGGTGGTGTGGGTCCGGATTAGGTTGTTTGTTATGGATGCAGTGTAGATCATCATTTTATCTCAATTGACAATGACATCAAGTACAACCAATTGAAGATGATTTCCCTGGAACAGCACTGAAAACAGCAAGAGCTCCACAGGAACAGCCGATTTTGAAGAAAATGTATGATTATGCACTGAGGATAGATAGTGCCAATATAGAAAGGGGTCATTAAGGTTTTTAGGATAGGTATGGTTCCTTAAGGTTATTATAGCTGGAGATGTGCTAGGGATAAGCTCCTGATGGCTTGTGTCTCAAATAGCCACTGACAACTAAGTCCAGCTCCTGGCCTTTACATGTGGTTTAGCTACTAAGCCTAGTGGAACCATTTCTACTGACAGCAGAAGAGGCAAAGGTGGGTACTGGCACCTTAAAACCAGTTGCTTCAGGCAGGTGGGGCTTGTCAGCTGTGGTTGGCAGCTCACCTAGGAGAAGGCAAACTCTGATCTCAAACCTCCATTGCCTTGTGGCTATACCCAGTCATGGAGAAGGCTTTGGGAGTAAACCACGATGGAAAAATCCAGAGCTGGAGTCCCTATGGCAGTCCTACATTGAGTTCAAAGCTGATTGGCAACTCCTCTGATGCCACTGGTGCCAAATTGTTTTGGTTCCTGCAGGTCCTTTGGATTCATTAGCTGTGTGGAGAGGCGTAGTCTGCTGCTGCTCTGCTAATGATTGTGCCATCAGATTAACAATACCTTACGGAAAGTTCCAGAGACACAGTTTGCTGAGGTCCTCACGTCTCGTCTATATTAGTAGGACAGTCTGCAAAGGACTGTCATAAGGTACCCCATGCAAGGCTTATTGCGAAAGTAAGGAGGTATGAGATCCAAGGGGACATTGCTTTGTGGATCCAGAACTGGCTTGTCCACAGAAGGCAAAGAGTGGTTGTAGATGGGTCATATTCTGCATGGAGGTCGGTGACCAATGGTGTGCATCAGGAATCTGTTCTGGGCCCCTTACTCTTCATGATTTTTATAAATGACCTGGATGAGGAAGTGGAGGGATGGGTTAGTAAGTCTGCTGATGACACAAAGGTTGGGGGTGTTGTGGATAGTGTGGAGGGCTGTCAGAGGTTACAGCGGGACGTTGATAGGATGCAAAACTGGGCTGAGAAGTGACAGATGGAGTTCAACCCAGATAATTGTGAAGTGGTTCATTTTGGTAGGTCAAATATGATGGCAGAAAATAATGTTAATGGTAAGACTCTTGGCAGCGTGGAGGATCAGAGGAATCTTGGGGTCTGAGTCCATAGGACGCTCAAAGCAGCTGCTCAGGTTGACTCTGTGGTTAAGAAGGCATACGGTGCATTGGCCTTCATCAACCGTGGAGTTGAATTTAGGAGCTGAGAGGTAATGTTACAGCTTTATAGGACCCTGGTCAGACCCCACTTGGAGTACTGTGCTCAGTGCTGGTCGCCTCACTACAGGAAGGATGTGGAAACCATAGAAAGGGTGCAGAGGAGATTTACAAGGATGTTGCCTGGATTGGGGAGCATGCCTTATGAGAATAGGTTGAGTGAACTCGACCTTTTCTCCTTGGAGCAACAGAGGATGAGAGGTGACCGGATAGAGGTGTATAAGATGATGAGAGGCATTGATCGTGTGGATAGTCAGAGGTTTTTTCCCAGGGCTGAAATGGTTGCCACAAGAGGACACAGGTTTAAGGTGCTGGGGAGCAGGTACAGAGGAGATGTCGGGGGTAAGTTTTTTACACAGAGAGTGGTGAGTGCGTGGAATGGGCTGCTGGCAACGGTGGTGGAGGTGGATACAATAGGGTCTTTTAAGAGACTTTTGGACAGGTACATGGAGCTTAGAAAAATAGAGGGCTATGGGTAAGCCTAGTAATTTCTAAGGTAGGGACATGTTCGGCACAACTTTGTGGGCTAAAGGGCCTGTATTGTGCTGTAGGTTTTCTATGTTTCTATGTTTCTGGGACATTGTTAGAGATTAGGAACCCACTGAGGGAATAGACTGGAGTGTAGACCTTTCATATCTACTCTGAATCAGTAACATATCTGACCTCAGACCCTGATAATTGTCTGCTTTGATAACCTGAGGTCTACTATAAATCTTTAATATCCCACAATAGCTGACGGTGTATCTCTCTTCCTCCCATCACCACTCCTCACCTGTAACAATTCTTTCACAACTTTAATGACAAAGAGGGTCTGACTTTATTCTCAGAGACAATGATAGGTACAAAATGAAGAACGCTTAGCATTTGCTAGACTGTAAGCTAACTGGAGCAGACCAATGTGAGGTTGATGTAGAATGCTTTGGAATAATTAAGTCTAGTCTGGATCATAATTCTCAGAAGTAAATGATGAGCAAAAGAATTAAATGCATGGTCAAGATGGTACCTGCATACAACACTCCTTTGGTCAACGTCTTCGGGATAGATCGTGAAACCATCTTTATCACTGCTTTTATGTCTTTTACATTTGTTTCTTGTCTTGAATGTGATTCTGGAATTGTTGGAGCCGGTGATTTGCCGTTTGGAGATTGCTCGGGTGCTTCAGTGCTCTGTAGTCTCTGAGAGGATTCTGGGAGACAGAGGCAGAGTGAGCAAACCTTGCGGTGAGAAGGCTGAAGGATGGTGCGCAAGCCGATGTTTGGCTTCATTTCGCCGATTAAAACGATGAGGATGATTGAAGCATCAAGGCGAGTGTGGAAGTTTGGAGATTGTTTGGGTGTTCCAGCGCTTTGCAGTCTCTGAGAGGATTCCAAGAGGCCGGGGCAGCGTGCACGAACCTCGTAGCTGGCAGGCTGCAGGATGGGCACAAGCTGATGTTTGGCTCCACTTCTCTGATTAAAGCTCCCATTGTCACCGATTAAAGCGACAAGGAAGATTGAAGCATCTAAGCAAGTGCAGAGGGGAGAGCATACTGCTGCACCCAGGAGTTTTCAGTATTGTTGGATGTGGACTTTGGACTATAAACTCTATTTTTCAGTCTTATAGTTTTTATATTCTATGTTTTTCTACCGATGTTCTCAGTGTTTTTGCACATGGGAGGGGGATTTAGTTAGGGTCTCTGTGCCTGATCTGTTTAGTTGTTTTTATTGGGTGGGAGGAGGGATTTGTGGGTGTCAATGTACCTGATCTATTTTCTTCATTTTTTGTGTGCGGTAGGAGAGATTTAGGGGGTTGATGTGCCTGATGCATGTGATTCATTTTTCTTGGGCATGAAGAGAGATTTGGGGGTCAATGTCCCTGATCAATTTTGTTTGTTTTTTTTTGCAGGAAGAGGGATTTGGGGGTCGATGTGCCTGATCTGTTTTTGTTTCGTTTTTTGTGCTGGAGGGGGGATTTAAGGGTTTGTTAAGGATCTGGCCTGAACTCTGAGTCGAAGGGCCTCTGCTGGTAGCCCTGGATCATGACAGTCTTTAATTTCTGTTTTCTTTCACCTGGCCATGTGGGTTCTGGCCCAGCCCCTTTCCTTTTTGGACTTCCTCCAATTACCTGCTTGTCTCCTCATTTGCACCCACCTGTTTCTAATTTTCACCCATTTGCCCTGTCCATTTAAACCGTGCCTTGACTAGTATTCTCTGCCAGTTTGTCCTAGTTCTGATCTGTGTTGTTCTAGCCTGTCATTGTGACTTCTGCCAACCGATTTTGCCTGATTCTGTATTTTGGATTTTGGCTGTTCTTGGACCTGAATTTTGCCTGTGTGCTCTGGATTGTCTGCCCTCGTCTGACTGCCTTTCCTGGTTCAGACCTCTGCCTACCATTTTGGATTTGTGCCTGCGTTCTGTTTTTGAAAGACTGTTGCCTTCATGCTCCCTAATAAATCCAGGTGAAAAAGTATTCATTGGTCTGCACTTGAGTCCCACCAAAACCCAACAGGGTTGATGTGCTCATTCCATTTCTATTTTCTTTTCTTTCTTGGTTTCATGGTTACCTGGAGAATAGAAGAATTTCAGAGATAGATACTTTGATAATAAACAAACCTTTAAGCATTTGAATGTGTGGGGGACCAACTAATTCTAAAAAGGTAGAACTAGACCAGCCTTGGGGAATGCCAGGAGCTCACTGTTGCAAATAGATCAACTCAGTGCCAGACCTATCTTAGGAAGATGAATGGTGAGAACATCCAGAGGAATTGGTTTTCCTAATCGTTTGCTGAAAATATTTTTAATAACCCAATCCCATATGTCAGACAAACAATGTGACATTTCAAAGGCAAAAGAATGACTGTGAGAAATGGTGGTGAGTTTGATTAGGGAGAGACCATAAGAATTCATCGAGTTTGCTCATCTATTTCATCATGGCTGATCCATTTCCCCCTCAATCTCCTACCTTTTCTCGTATCCCTTCATGCTCTGGCTAGTCAAGAACCTATCAACCTCTGCCTTAAATATACCCAATGACTTGGCCTCCACAGCCACCTGTGGCAATGAATTCCACACATTCACCACTCTTTGGATAAAGAAATTCCTCTGCTTCTCCATCCTCTATTCTGAGGCCGTGTTCTTTGGTCTTAGACCCCTCCAGCATAAGAAACATCCTCTCCACATTCACCCAGGATAAATCCTTGGAAGTGCACCAAAGATAAAGGTGGAAAAACTACCGTTAGAGGTGATTCCTTGCCTATAATTTGGAATCAGGTGAGTAATGTCCCTTCCACATGGATGGTAGGGAGAGGTAGTGGAGGAGGAGTAAACATATTGAACAGAAGCAGCTGTTGACTGCATCAAATTCAACTCGTGCAAATAAACTTTTAAGCCAGCTAGTGGTGTAGTGGCGTCCACATAGGACTTCGAGACAAGTGGTCCCAGGTTCAAATCTGATCAACTCCTTGCACGCTTTCCATCCATGCTGCGTTGAGCTAGCAATTTGGTCTCATAAAAAACAGACAAAAATGCTAACGAAACAGCGTGAAAAATTGCTGCCCAATGCACCACAAGGTGTGGAAAGGAACAACAACAAATAAACTTTTAGAAATTCTTCACTGTGACATTTTCATTGAAATTACACATGTTACACACCTTAACAATAAAGGTTTACTTTTAACATCTTTTATCCTTTAGAAATCCCGATGGTGATGAAAAACCTTGGTGTTATTTTAAGGACAAGCATGACAAATTAAATTGGGCTCACTGTGACATATCTCAATGCACTGCAGGTATGTATTATTTCTCTTCATTTCATTTAGAACATAGAACATTGAACAGTACAGCAAAGTACAGGCCTTTTGGCCTAAAATGTTGTGCAGACCTTTTAATTTACTTCAAAATCAACCTTACCTCCCCCTTGCCATTTAGCTCTCCATTTATCATTCATCCATCTGCCTATCTATGAGTCTATTACATGTCCCTAATGTCCCCATTCTTGCTTCCCTCTCACATCTTCTCTTCTTACCTGTCCATCACCTCCCTCCAGTGCTCTTCCTCATTCCCTTTCTTCTATGCTCTTCTGTCCTCTCCTATCAGCTTCCTCCTCCTCCAGCTCTTTATCTCTTCCACCAGCTTCCCAGCTCTTCACTTCACCCCTCCCCTCTCCTGGTTTCACCAATCACCTGCCACCTTGTACTTCTTTCTCCCCTCCCCCCAACTTCCTATTCTGACTTCTCTCCCTTCCTTTCCAGTCCTGATGAAGGGTCTTGGCCCGAAATATCGACCTTTTGCTCTTTTCCATAGGTACTGCCTGGCCTGTTGAGTTCCTCCAGCATTTTGTTTGTGTTGCTCTGGATTTCCAACAGCTGAAGAATTTCTCATGCTTGTGTCCCTGATGTACCTGCCTCTACCATCTCCACTTCAACACATTTACCACTCTCTGTAAACAACTGCCAGTCATTCTCCCCTAGACAATCCTTCAATCACTTTAAAATTATGCCCCCTAACATTAGCTATTACCGCACTTGGAAAAAGGCATGAATGTCCATTCTACCTGTACCTCTTACCATGTTACACATCGCTATTAAGTCACCTCTCATCTGTCTTCGCTCCAAAGAGAAGGCTAGCACACTGAACCTATCTTTATAAAATGTCCTCTCTAATCCAAGCAGTGCCTTGGTAATTCTGCTTTGCATCCTCTCTAAAGCTTTCACATCCTTCCTTCAGAACAATTAACCTGTTCCATTAATTATTTGATCCTGATTGGTATTAGCCACATACACAAAATGCTGAGTTTGGCAGGTCAGGCAACATCTATGGAAAAGAGTAAACAGTCGATGTTTCGGGCCGAGACCCTTCCTTGGGGAGAAGGGTCCTAAAGAAGGGTCTCAGCCAGAAACATTAACTGTTTATTTGTTTCCGTGTAAGCTGCCTGGCCTGCTGAGTTCCCCCTGCATTTTGTGTGTTTTGGATTTCCAGGATCTGCAGATTTTCTTCTGTTTCTTATTAGTATTGTCTTAATCAATAAACAGAAACATCCCCAATCAAAATAAATAATTAACACTTTGCTGATTAATTGCTAAAGATACACACAAAATGCTGGAGGAACTTAGCAGGTCAGGCAACATCTATGGAGAGGAATCAACACTTTGAGGTGAGATCCTTCATCAGAACCCTTCACCCAAATGAAGGATCTCAGCCCAAAATGTCAATAATTTATTCCTCTCCACAGATGTTGCCTGACTTGCTGAGTTTCACCAGCATTTTGTGGTGTGTATGTTACTCTAGAGAATCTCTTATGCTAAAGATACTGTTCAGTGCTAACTGTTTCAATTTAAGAAATAAATTTGGACAGCATCTTTATAATTGATCTCAAACATTGGAGAATGATGTAACAGATCAGAGGATTTTCTGTGTAAGAGGAAAATACAGCAAGAGGATTCGAGTACAGGAGCAGGGAGGTACTACTGCAGTTGTACAAGGCCTTGGTGAGACCACACCTGGAGTATTGTGTGCAGTTTTGGTCCCCTAATCTGAGGAAAGACATTCTTGTCATAGAGGGAGTACAAAGAAGGTTCACCAGATTGATTCCTGGGATGGCAGGACTTTCATATGATGAAAGACTGGATCGGCTAGGTTTATACTCGTTGGAATTTAGAAGATTGAGGGAGAATCTTATTGAAACGTATAAAATCCTAAAGGGATTGGACAGGCTAGATGCAGGAAGATTGTTCCCAATGTTGGGGAAGTCCAGAACGAGGGGTCACAGTTTGAGGATAAAGGGGAAGCCTTTTAGGACCAAGATTAGGAAAAACTTCTTCACACAGAGAGTGGTGAATCTGTGGAATTCTCTGCCACAGGAAACAGTTGAGGCCAGTTCATTGGCTATATTTAAGAGGGAGTTAGATATGGCCCTTGTGGCTAAAAGGATCAGGGGGTATGGAGGGAAGGCTGGTACAGGGTTCTGAGTTGGATGATCAGCCATGATCATACTGAATGGCGGTGCAGGCTTGAAGGGCCGAATGGCCTACTCCTGCACCTATTTTCTATGTTTCTATGTTTCTATTTTCTTAGTTCCTTCCATTTTCACTCAGAGATACCACCAGGGCCGGACAAAAGAATTTAAGTCTTTCCTTTCTTCAGCAATCAGCAATTGCCATCTGAAGGATCACTTGTCCTGGTACTGTCAACTCTTGCTGTGAAACTAGTAACCTTCCTCTTGAGTGAGAACACGCTATCAACATTCCTCCACAAAAGGAAGTATTGTGAAGATACTAATGGGACTATGTGTCTATTTCTATCAACTAACTGTATATTGTTCACGAAAGCCATGTTAAATGACGAACAATTTTAAATTAATAAAAAGCAGCTTTCACACACATCTCAAGAAAAATAAGCTGCTGTGTAGTCACCGATTTTCTTTGAGAGTGAAGTAGATGGCAGGTCACCTTTTCGATTTCCTAATCCAAAATTGTAATGTCAATGGGAAAGGGAACTGGCTTGGTATTGTATCAAGTGAGCATTGAAACAAATCTCTGACAATAGAGAATCAAGGAGCAGAATCACAGTAGCTTATTAGGTCAAAGCAGAAGCCCTTTCCCTGTAGCTTTCCATTCTTTTCTCCCTCAAGTATCTATTCCTTGAAAACAATGATTGAATCTGCTTTTACTACTCTTTCAAGCAATGAATTCCAGATCATAAAGGCTAATCTTTGCGAGGAATTTTTCCCTTTATGCAATCTCTAAGTATTCTGCCAATCACCGTAAATCTGTCCTCACATTCCCAACATAAATCAATGCAAATGCTTACTATTTCCTCAGTCTAGAATGTTTATAAAACATATCATATCGTATCTCCGCTTTTCCTCAGGCAATTCCAGATTCGTCAATCTATCTACAGTACCTTAATGAAGCCCCACATCCCAAGAACTAGTCTTGCAAATTTTTTCTCTGCCCTTTCTCGGGATGTTCCATCCTTCCTGATGTGCGGTGGCCAGAGTGGATTTCAGTGGTCTATTTCCATCCCAACCAGTGTTTCAGAGTTTCAATGAACATAGAACATAGAATAGTACAGCACATTACAGGCCCTTTGGCCCACAATGTTGTGCCGACCTTCAAACTCTGCCTCCCAAATAACCCCCCACCTTAAATTCCTCCATATACCAGTCAAGTACTCTCTTAAACTTCACTAGTGTATCTGCCTCCACCACTGACTCAGGCAGTGCATTCCACGCACCAACCACTCTCTGAGTAAAAAACCTTCCTCTAATATCCCCCTTGAACTTCCCACCCCTTACCTTAAAGCCATGTCCTCTTGTATTGAGCAGTGGTGCCCTGGGGAAGAGGCACTGGCTATCCACTCTATCTATTCCTCTTATTATCTTGTACACTTCTATCATGTCTCCTCTCATCCTCCTTCTCTCCAAAGAGTAAAGCCCTAGCTCCCTTAATCTCTGATCATAATGCATACTTTCTAAACCAGGCAGCATCCTGGTAAATCTCCTCTGTACCCTTTCCAATGCTTCCACATTCTTCTTAGAGTGAGGTGACCAGAACTGGACTCCCTGCTTTGTACTTGGTGTCTCTATTTATGTAGTTTAGGATGCCTGAAATTCCATGTTTGGGCAAATGTTATTGCTTGAATATATGCGTACACAATCATTTTCTAAATCTACTTTGCTACCTTCAAAGATATGTATCCAAGTCTCTCTGTCCATCCACTTCCTTCAGAGTTGTACCTTCATATTGTATTGTATTTTGTTGCCCTTCTCATCTGTTTATTTATTCAATGATAGATTGATTGATTGAAAAAATAATGGGCAGAATAGGCCCTTCCAGCTTTTCGAGCCACATTGTCCAGCAATTCCGCCAAATCAATCTAAGCCTAGTCACAGTACAATTTACAATGACCAATTATCGTACCAACTAGTAAGCTTTTGGATTGCGATGCACCTGGAGGTAACCCCCACTATCACAGGGAGAATGTGCAAACACCTTACAGGCAACGGTGGGAGTTGAACCCAAGTTACCTGGACTGTAAATCGTTGTGCTAACCACTATGCTACCATGCCGCCCTCACGTTAGTTTTGGATGGCTATGATTATTAGATCCATGTCCTTATCTAATCCAAAATGATTAAAGCAAACTAAATTTTTATCTCTCAAATTTCCTCCATGTCAACACCACTTGCATTACAGCTTTGTTCTTCATACATGGTTCTTACCTTTGGACAACTCTTACAACTGCACGAGACGTTGGTGTGGCCGTAATTGGCATTTTATTTGCAGTTCTGGCCACCTCACTATAGTAAGGATGTCATTAAGCTGGAAAGGGTGAAGAAAATATTCACAAGGATATTACTGGAAATGGAGGATTAATTTATAAGCTGAGATGGGATAGGCTGGGGCTTTTATCCTGGGGTGTGGTAGGGTGACATCATAAAGATATACAAAATCATGATACATGATTCAAGCTTCAAGATTGTTTAATGTCATTTCCAGTACACAAATATAAAGGAGAATGAATTAATTGTTACTCTAGATCCAATGCAGCATGAAAAAGAACCACAATAAGATAAAGAATATCATAATCATCATTATGTGCCATGTCATATGAAGTGGGCAATCATGTCTTCCATCTGTCATGACCGTGATTGTTCTTGGCAAATATTTCTACAGCAAAATTGCCTTCTGGGCAGTGTCTTTACAAGAAGAGTGACCCCAGCCATTATCGATAATCTTCAGAAATTGTCTGCCAGGCACCAGTGGTTGCATAACCAGGGCTTGTGATAAGCACCAGCTGCTCATACAACTACCCACCACTTGGCTTCACGTGACCCTGATCGGGTGGGGGGGGGGGGCTAAGCAGGTGCTACACCTTGCCCAAGGATGACCTGCAGGCTAGCAGAGGGAAGGAGCACCTGACACCTCCTTTGGTAGAGACTTATCTCCACCCCGCCACCTAAAAGATAAAGAACACAATAACAAAAAAGCACAATAAATGTAAATACATAAGATAACTTATGTACATACTGTAGATTGATTGTATGTCCTTAAAGTGGTGCTAGATACAGGAGCCTAGGGGCATAAATAAGGGTAATGGTGACAGACTTTTTTCCAGAGTAGAAGAATCTAAAAAAAAGGACTTAGGTTGAGATGTGAGGAGGGAGGTTTAAAGGGGACCAGAGGGGCATTTTTTTTTCACACAGATAATGATGGATAAAGGAAACGAGCTGCCAGAGGGTGTGGTAGAGATGGGCACAATCACAACGTTTGAAGGACACATCCAGTAGGTAGCAACACACAAACTGCTGGAGGAACTCAGCAAGTCAGGCAGCATCTATGGAGTGGATTAAATCGTCAATGTTTCAGGTCAAGGATCAGGAGTCCTGAAGAAGGATCTTTGTCCAAGACATCAATTATTTATTCCCCTCCATAGAATCTACCTGACTTTCTGAGTTCCTTCAGCAATTTCGAGTGCTTTGCTCGGGATTTCTCATATTTGCAGAATCTCTTGTGTCTAGCTACGTAATAGGAAAGATTTAGTTCAAACACAAGCATATGGGACATGCTCAGGCAGGCGATTTAGTCAACATGGAGAGGTTGAGGCAAAGAGCCCGTTTCCAAGATGTATAAACTCTATAATTAGAATAACTCCCCAAATTCTGAAAACAGTATCAAATATCACAAATCCCAAAAGGGTTACAGTATGTGAGTTCATTAATGTTAATTCAGAGAATGCATTTTGATTCCATACTCTTGCTCCATCATAGCACCTGGAGCAACCAATCGACAAACTACAACCAAGCCTGTACCCCGATCTACTGCTTCTACTGCTGTCATTTCATCCTTCCAATGTGGAATACCAGAGGTTGGAAATGTCACCTTCAGGATCTTTGGAGGGAAAAGAACAGTTCCTGGAAAATATCCATGGCAGGTATCTCTACAGCTGAAGAACCGCATTGGGCTCTATAAACCAGGACATCTATGTGGTGGAGCATTGATTAGACCATGTTGGGTTCTCACTGCTGCTCACTGCATCATTCCACAGTAGGTATTAACATGTTAAAGATTATCTTGACTTATCTCCTTTCATATCAGCATATTTCTACACTTCATAATATTTTCTAGTAAGTTTAGTTTCTGTTCTAAGTAAAATACCACAGGTGTTGAATGTTTAAAATTTTTTGAAAAACAGGAAAGGCTAAAAATGGTGAGCAAATTAGGCAGCATCTGTGGAAAGATTTAATTTTACAATGGCTTATCATTCGTACTGTGAAAAGCTTGGCCATAAATGGATCTTAAGATATTGGAAAAGAGGAGGAAAGAGCTCACTGGGATTGTGATTGGTTCAAAAGCAGGAAAGATTAAAAGGAAACACAAGGAAATCTGCAGATGCTGGAAATTCAAGCAACACACACAAATTGCTGGTGAATGCAGCAGGCCAGGCAGCATCTCTAGGAAGAGGTACAGTCAACGTTTCAGGTCGAGACCCTTCATCAGGACTAACGGAAAAAAGAGATAGTGAGAGATTTGAAAGTGGGAGGGTGAGGGGGAGATCCAAAATGAAAGGAGAAGACCGGAGGGGGAGGGATGGAGCCAAGAGCTGGGAAGTTGATTGGCAAAAGGGATACAAGGCTGGAGAAGGGGGACTATCATGGGATGGAAGACCTTGGAAGAAAGAAAGGGGGAGGGGAGCACCAGAGGAAGATGGAGAACAGGCAAGGAGTTATTGTGAGAGGGAAAGAGAAAAAAGAAAAAATATATACATTTTAAAAAATAATAATAAATTAGAGATAGGGTAAGAAGGGGAGGAGGGGCATTAACAGAAGTTAGAGAAATCGATGTTCATGCCATCAGGTTGGAGGTTACCCAGACGGAATATAAGGTGTTGTTCCTCCAACCTGAGAGTGGCTTCATCTTGACAGTAGAGGAGGCCATGGATTGACATATCGGAATGGGAATGGGACGTGGAATTAAAACGTGTGGCCACTGGGAGATCCTGCTTTCTCTGGCAGACAGCGTAGGTGTTCAGCAAAGTGGTCTCGCAGTCTGCGTCTGGTCTTGCCAATATATAGAAGACCACACCGGGAGCACCGTATACAGTATATCACACCAGCAGGCTCACAGGTGAAGTGTCGCCTCACCTGGAAGGACTGTCTGGGGCCCTGAATGTTGGTGAGGGAGGAAGTGTAAGGGCAGGTGTAGCACTTGTTCGCTTACAAGGATAAATGCCGGGAGGGAGATCAGTGGGAAGGGATGGGGGGGACGAATGGACAAGGGTGTCACGTAAGGAGCGATCCCTGCAGAAAGCAGAAAGTCGGGGGAAGGGAAAGATGTGCTTGGTGGTGGGATCCCATTGGAGATGGCAGAAGTTACAGAGAATTATATGTTGGACACGGAGGCTGGTGGGGTGGTAGGTGAGAACAAGAGGAACCCTATCCCTAGTGGCATGGTGGGAGGATGGGGTGAGAGCAGATGTGCGTGAAATGGGGGAGATACGTTTGAGGGCAGAGTCGATGGTGGAGGGAGGGAACCCACTTGCTTTTAAAAAAGGAAGACATGTCCATCCTGGAATGAAAAGCCTCATTCTGAGAGCAGATGCGGTGGAGATGGAGGAATTGAGAGAAGGGGATGGCATTTTTACAAGTGACAGGGTGGGAAGAGGAATAGTCAAGGTAGCTGTGAGAGTCCGTGGGCTAGTTGGGTCTGGAATCCAAACAGAAACGGAAACCAGTTCCCCTCTACCACCACTCTCCTCCATCTAGTGGAATTGGTCCTTACTCTTAATAATTTCTCCTTTGGCTTTTCCCACTTCCTTCAAACTAAAGGTGTAGCCATGGGCACCCGTACGGGTCCCAGCTATGCCTGCCTTTTTGTTAGCTATGTGGAACAGTCCATGTTCCAAGCCTATACTGGTATCTGTCCCCCACTTTTCCTTTGCTACATCGACAACTGCATTGGCGCTGCTTCCTGCACGCATGCTGAGTTCGTTGACTTCATTAACTTTGCCTCCAACTTTCACCCTGCCCTCAAGTTTACCTGGTCCATTTCCGATACCTCCCTCCCCTTCCTTGATCTCTCTGTCTCTATTTCTGGAGACTGCTTATTTACTGATGTTTACTATAAGCCTACTGACTCTCACAGCTAACTGGCTATTCCTCTTCCCACCCTGTCTCTTGCAAAAATGCCATCCCCTTCTCGCTATTCCTCTATCTCCACCGCATCTTGCTCTCAGAATGAGGCTTTTCATTCCAGGACGAAGGAGATGTCTTCCTTTTTTAAAGAAAGGGGCTTCCCTTCCTCCACCATCAACTCTGCTCTCAAACGCATCTCTCCCATTTCACGCACATCTGCTCTCACTCCATCCTCCCACCACCCCACTAAGGATAGGGTTCCTCTTGTCCTCATCTACCACCCCATCAGCCTCCGTGTCCAACATATAATTCTCCGTAACTTCTGCCATCTCCAATGAGATCCCACCACCAAGCACATCTTCCCCCCCCCCCCACTTCCTGCTTTCTGCAGGGATCGCTCCCTTGTCTATTCATCCCCCCCATCCCTTCCCACCGATCTCCATCCTGGCAATTATCCTTGTAAATGGAACAAGTGCTACACCTGCCCTTACACTTCCTCCCTCACCACCATTCAGGGCCCCAGACAGTCCTTCCAGGTGAGGTGACACTTCACCTGTGAGTCTGCTGGTGTGATATACTGTGTCCGGTTCTCCCGATGCAGCCTTCTATATATTGGTGAGACCCGACGCAGATTGGGAGACCGCTTCGTTGAACACCTACACTCTGTCGCCAGAGGAAGCAGGATCTCCCAGTGGCCACACAATTTAATTCCATGTTCCATTCCCATTCCAATATGTCAATCCATGGCCTCCTCTGCTGTCGAGATGAAGCCACACTCAGGTTGGAGGAACAACACCTTATATTCCGTCTGGGTCGCCTCCAACCTGATGGCATGAACATTGATTTCTCTAACTTCTATTAATGCCCCTCCTCCCCATCCCTAATTTATGATTTTCATATATTTTTTTCTTTTCTCTCTTTCCCTCTTCACAATAACTCCTTGCCTGTTCTCCATCTTCCTCTGGTGCTCCCCTCCCCCTTTCTTTCTTCCAAGGCCTTCCGTCCCATGATACTCCCCCTTCTCCAGCTTTGCATCCCTTTTGCCAATCTACTTCCCAGCTCTTGGCTTCATCCTTCCCCCTCCTGTCTTCTCCTATCATTTCGGGTCTCCCCCTCCCCCTCCCACTTTCAAATCTCTTACTAGCTCTTTTTTCCATTAGTCCTAATGAAGGGTCTCGACCCGAAGCGTCGACTGTACTTCTTCCTATAGATGCTTCCTGGCTTGCTGCGTTCCACCAGCATTTTGTGTGTGTTGCAAAGAGTAAAAGACAAAGATGATAGATCAAACAATCTACCACCCTCTGGCTGAAGAAGTTTCTCCGCACCTTTATTTTAAATAGACCCCCCTCTATCGTGAGACTGTGCCCTCTTGTCCTACACTCTCCCACCATGGGAAATATGCTTTCCACGTCTACTCTGTCTAGGCCTTTCAACATTCGAGTGGTTTCAATAAGATCCCCCCTCATCCTCCTAAATTCCAGCGAGTACAGACCCAGAGTTATCAATCATTCCTCATATGATAACCCTTTCATGCTCAGAATCATTCTTGTGAGTCTCCGCAGGACCCTCTCCAATCCCAGCACATCTTTTCTAAGCTGAGCGGCCCGAAACTGTTCCCAAAATTCAAGTTAAGGCCTCACCAGTGCCTTATAAATCCTCAGTATCACATCCTTGCTCTTGTATTCTAGACCTCTTGAAATGAATGCGAACATGGCGTTTGCCATCCTCACCATCGACTCGACCTGCAAGTTAACCTTCAGCATGTTCTGCACAAGGACTCCCAACTCCCTCCACATCTCAGAGTCCTGGATTTTCTCCCCGTTTAGAAAATGGTCTGCACATTTATTTCTACTACCAAAGTGCATGACCATGCATTTTCCCACATTGTACTTCATTTGCCAATTTATTGCCCATTCTCTTAACCTGTCTAAGTCCTTCTGTATCCTACATTTTTCCTCAACACTATCTGCCCCTCCATCAATCTTCATATCATCTGCAAACCTGGCAGCAAAGCCATCTACTCCATCAAATAAATCATTTATATACAGCATAAAAAAAAAGCAGTCCCAACACCGACCCCTGCAGAACACCACTAGTTACTGGCAGCCACCAGAAAAGGATACTTCTATTCCCACTAGCACCTAGAAGGAGCAAAGTTCAAAGTGAATTTATTATCAAAGTATGTATACGCCACAGTGAGACTCATTTCCTTGCAGGCAATCACAGTAAAATAACGAAATCTAATAGAGTCAATGAAAAACTACAAACAAGTGATGACAAACAACAAATGTGTAAAAGAAAAACTGTATAAACACAAATAAATAAATAATGTAGTGGCAAAACTAATTCAAAATCAAAACAGAACACTGCCACATGCCTGTAACCATACAGACTGTTACGCTTGTGTGACATGCCCACAGCACCAACGATTGTTCCAAAAGTCAAACCCTTTATTCAATCCTTTATTAACAATTGGCGAACATACAACTAAGCAATATGGAGTGTAATCCCAGTGGTCAACCAAGATATGACCTCCACCAGTCACAAGCTACAAACTGCCACGAAATACACAAGAGTACGTAACTTATTCCCTTCGAATTTTAACCACGCCCCCACTCATGTGACTAGTTACCATGATAAGCAAAGCAAACGTGCAACAGAGAATACAATGCAGATCGAAAACAGGTACATGGCTCCTACAGAGAGAGAGAGAGAGAGAGAGAGAGAGATGAATGGATAGATAGATACTAAGAGCATGAGTTCTCAGACAAACATTGCCAGGAGAGTTCCTTCAAATAAGAATTTCCTTCCAATTGTCACATTTTACTGACTTGAGCACTTGCCAATTTTCTTTCATGACTACTTTCTTTGGTATCTGGAGATGCAAGGGCTCTCACCACGAGAGCCATAACAATTCAAGGTCAAGGAACCATCAGCATCAACTGAGGGAATTTCTCCCAACGTTCCTTCTTGTGGTGGAGGGATCAGTTAGAGGATCTACAGATACCATCTAGAATTCCAAGATCTGATCTAAACCTGAATTAAACATTTCAATTCAGATGAAACTTTTAGAAAGAATTTAAGCTATCATGTTTATTCGCACATTGTATTAGGAATATACACTTAATACTGTCCTAATGCTGTTGGTTTCTAACATTGATTATTAATTCTTTTTAGTTAGAAAAGCTCTTTATATTTTTCAAACTAACATATAGAGCACAGTCAAGAGATTTCCGCTTACAACTTGGCAAACAAGATCTTCAAAAGGACGAAACGCATCAACAGACCTTTGATGTTGAAAATATTATTGTCCATGATAATTACCAAGAAACTTCTGTGGGATTATATAACGATGTCGGTAAGCAAGCAGAGGTATTTTGCTATCAAGCTGCTAATTTATTCTCCTTGTAAGGTTTTCGGTATAGTAGTAACAACTAATCATTTGCATTCCAGCTTTGCTGAAGATTAAACCCGTCAATGGTCACTGTGCCAAAGAAACTAAATACGTTAAAACTGTCTGTTTGCCAGAGAGTGATTTTCCAGCGGGTACTGACTGCTACATTTCAGGATGGGGACAGACAGAAACAGGTATTGTGATTATTTTTGTTCTTTTCAAAGGTTTCAAAGGTACATTTAATGTCAGAGAAATGTGTACAATATACATCTTGAAATCCCTTTTCTTCGCAACCATCCACAAAAGCAGAGGAGTGCCCCAAAGAATAAACGACAGTTAAATGTTATAACCCCAAAGTACCCCCCAGCTCCCCTCCTTCTCGCGTGTAAGTGGCAGCAGCAACAATCCCCCCCTTCACCTACCAGCAAAAAAAAAGCATGGGCACCCGCCACCGAGCACTCAAGCGTGAGCAAAGCAACAGCAAAGACACAGACTTGCAGTTACGCAAAGACTACATTGTTCATTCGACATTCGACATACCACAGGCTCTCTCTCTCCCTAATAGAGGGGAAAGAGATGTCTCCATTTCACAGCAAGAGGGGAGACATAACAAACAACTCGTTGGTTTACGACGTTAAAAGTCCGTTACATCACTTTTTTCGAACTCTGTGCCCAAAACGCTCAAGTCTCTGGGCACATAGTTGTAGATATTCCGACTCCTCCGATGATACATGGGTCTCCTGCCATGACACCGACCTTCGATCCACCCATCTCCAGAGCCCCAAGATCCTAGGCCTCCAAAGCCAAGCCCAACTCTTAGGCAGAGCCCTTGGCGTGCCGAACAACAGCCAATTATGAAACCCTGATATCGGGTCCCATTCCCACAAAGAACTGTAGTCAGTGTGTAACTCCAGATCAGTATATTTAGTTCAAGTTTAGTTGTCATTGAACCAGACACGAATACTCACGAATACAGCCAAATGAGGCAGCGTTACTATGGGGTCAGGGGGAAAACACAGTACCAACAGTCATACACAGTACAAAGTACACATAGCACGTATAAGATAGAAAGGTACAGTCACTCAATAAAAGAGACCGAACTTAAGCCATCCAAATTTGCCAAAACCTGATGACGACTACAACACAGCTCGTCTTTTGCCTAGTGAACAATGGCAGGGGCGGGGGGGGGGAGATGGGAGGTGTCAGCACCAATTCCAGCTGGTGGTGCCAGCCCAACGCCTCTCCCTGGCAGCTATAACAGGCAACACTTGAGACCTGGTCCTTGCACGTATAGGATATCAGTAAAATACAATCACGCAAAATATGTATGTATATGCTCCAGGCCCTGAGTCTATTGTCCTGTGTTGCTACTGGGAGAATTTAATATCATTTTCCATTTATTACTGTTTGTACAGAGGCATCATCCAATCAGTTATTGCACACCAAGGTGAGAGTGATAGGAGATCAGCGGTGTAAAGACAAAGGGTCGTATGGAGCTGCCATCAATCACACCATGTTTTGTGCGGGAAGTCTGGATGGAAGTGTGGATTCATGTCAGGTTGGCAATAGCTGTGTTTTTGTTTGTGAAACTTGCTTCCACTGTGGAATAATTTCTCACTTAAATCAAAGTCAATCAACAAGTTAACTGCAGAACCTCAGAGTTGGTGTAAGAATGAGTGAGAGTTTCATGGTTTCAAAACCAATTTACATTAACGTTTAAAAGCTACTTGGATAGGAAAAGGTTTCGAGCAGGGGTTCACAACACGGACCCCTTCCTTAATAGTATGGGTTCATGGCATCAGAATGGTTGGGAACCCATGGTTTCAAGAGATATTAGCCATACCTGAGTGAGGTAGTGTCAGGTTAGGTGGGAATCTTAAATGGAACCAGTTTACTGAGCACCTTCAATCTGTGCACCATAAAAGGGAGGATCTCCTGGAGGCTACCCACTTCAGTTCAACTTCCCATTTGCATTCTGACATGTTTATTTGATTTATTGAGATACAGTGTGGAACAGGCCCTTCCGGCCCTTCCTGCTGCACTGCCCAGCAATCACCTGATTTAATGGGGTAATTTACAAAGACCAGTTAACCTACCAACTGGACTGTGGGAGGAAACTGGAGAACTTGGAGGAAACCCACACGGTTACGGGGAGAATGTACAAACTCCTTGCAGATGGTGCCGGGAATTGAACCTGGGTCTCAGTTACTGTAAAGCCTTGTGCCAACCACTATGCTAATGCAGCACCCCTTCTGTCCTTGACCTCGTCTACTCCTACGATGAGGCCAAACTTATATTTAACACCACATATTCCTTCTGGGTAGCCTCCAAACTGATGGTATCAAGTTTGATTTCTCCAACTTCCTGTAGTTTCTGCCCCATCCCTCCCTCCATCTTTTTCCACTCTCCATTCCAGTTACCATCTCACACCTTATCCTCTCCTCACCTGCCCATCACCTCTCTCTGGGTCCCCTCTTCCTTCCATGGTCCACTGTTCTCTCCAATCAGATTTCTTCTTCTTTGGCCCTTTACCTCTTCCACCTATCCCTTCTCAGATACTTGCTTTGTGCCCGTGCCCTCCACAAATCCACCTTCCCTCTCACCAGGTCTCACATTACCTGCCAGCTTGCTCTCCTTCGCCTCCTTCCACCTTCCTATTCTGGCTTCTGCCCTCTTTCTTTCCAAAACTGATGGAAGGTCTTGTCCCAAACCATTGATTGCTTATGTCCCTCCATCGATGCTGCCGGACCTGATGAGCTCCTCCAGCATTTTGTGTGTTTTGCTCAATATTTCCAGCATCTGCAGAATCCCTTGTGTGTGGATGGAGATCTTGTTCAAGATGGGCGGAAGGACCTTTTTCCATGCTGTGTGAAGTTCTGAATAAAACTGATGGAAGGATTGCATCTTAGCAGGGCTCTGTCTTCAACTTCCTCACACAGAGTGGGCGAATTAATACTGTGGGGTAATTTGGATTAAATTGACACGTGGAGTGAAACAGAAAGGGGTAAAAATGACCTGGTATAGGCAAATAAGTGTTGAGTTTAAAGAATAATCCAGAGGATCAGAAAGAGTAGAGAGGTCACATTACTGTGAGAACAGTCTGAAATGGCACTGTGCATGTTGAATAACTTTGGTGAGCTGTATACATAAACATGAGAAAGTCAGCAGATGCCAGAAATCCAAAACAACATATAAAATGCTGAAGAAACTCAGCAGGTCAGGCAGTATCTATGGAAAAGAATAAGCAGTTGACGGTTCAGGCCAAGACCCTTTATCAGGACTGAGAAGGAAGGGGGAAGACATCAGAATGAAAAGGTGGTGGGAGGGGGAAGAGGCTAGCTGGAAGGTGACAGGTGAAGCCATGTGGGTGGGAAAGGTCAAGGACTGGAGAAGAAAGAATCAGATAGGAGACGGGAATGGATTCCAGAACCTTTCCCCTTCTTTCTTGGTCCTGAAGAAGGGTCTTGGCCCAAAACATCAACTGTTCCTCCAGCATTTTGTGTGAGTTGTATACATGTCATATATAATGTCATAGCAATCTCAGAGACTAGGTTTAAAAGGGAAGATTGGAAAATTGCTTGTCTCTGTATTTGTCGTTTTGAAATTTCCACTGACTTGGAAGCTTGGGTGTCAGAATTTGGAGTTCAATTCCGACACCATCTGTAAGAAAGTTTGTATGTTCTTCCAGTGACTGTGCGGGTTTCCTCCAGGCGCTCTGGTTTCCCACAAAGTCCAAAGACGTACCAGTTAGTGGATTAATTGTTCATTGTAAATTGCCCTGTGAGTAGGCTAGGATTAAATACATAAATACATAAATCTTGTCCCTGGTAATCCACACTCATTGCGTGGAAAAAAAATTTACAGGCTAGGACTGTGCAGTACTGTGCAGAAGACTTAGGCGCATACAGTTAGGGTGCCTAAGACTTTTGCACAGTGCTCTGTTTGTCAACATGGAGCAGAGAGCAAGTTTGTAAATCTGATGGGAACAAAAGTTCTTGGGAATGGTGAGGGTGGAGCACTGCATGAGGACTGTGGGACAGGTGACAGAGAAGGGGTGCCGGGGTATGAGTGCAGACAGACCCAGCCTTAGGTCACCAAGTGCGTTGTTAATCATTATACCATGTCTGTCAGGTGCCTCTCACTGCATCCCCTCTCCCTTCCCATTTTCCCGACCATGATTACCCTCTCACTGCCCCCTTCCCAATCTCAGTCCACACTAGAGACCCATACCAGAATCAGATTTATCATCGCTCATATAAGACATGAAACTTGTCTTTTGCAGCAGCAGTTCAGTGCAATGTATAAAATTACTACAGTACTACACAAAAGTCTTAGGCACCCTAGCTATTTATATGTGCCTGAGACTTTTGCACAGTGCTGGAGGTTTTCCACTTCTGGACGAGAGATAATGATGGGTAAATGGGGGTTGATGGAGGAATGGAAATCGATCTTGGTTATCAGGTGGATATCAAAGGCACAGAACAAAAGGGTGGCAAGTTTTAATGAGAATGAAAGGTCAGTAATCATAAGAGAGGCTGCGAGGTTGCAAAGTGGACTGACCTCCAAAGGAAGTCATTTGATTATCTTAGGGAGATCAGGGCAGACCTCTCCTGAACCTTCTGGCAACGTTGGTAGTACCTCTACAGCTTCTACACTGAAATTCCAGCCCCCTCTTAATTTCTGAGTTTCTGGGGGGTTGGCAAATTAAGTGAACTAGATTTAATGTCACAGTGGTCTCTGGCATGTCTGAACACAGGTGCGGGGGAGCAGTAGACTGGGTATGGTGGTGTCCGGCAGTGACTCAACCCAGGTGAAGAAGAATGGTAGACTCCCTTGTAGGGAAGGAAACAAAATGTTATACACAGGAATACCAACAAAGCATTGAAGGCACGACCAAGCAACACTGCCAGACAAATAATTCTCCACAAGAAGACCCCGTGAGCAGCACTAAGTGAGAGTCCACTTTAAATAATCATAGAACATGGAAACCCCATGCCAGTCACAATTAACTTGACAAGATTAAACAGAAACCACAAGGGCTTAATGACTCTAGTTAAGACTAAAATTATTAAATACAGGTGCTCAAGATACCCAGAGGCCCAGGGCTCTGAGACTCGCTGCAGAGGACCAAAGGGCTCATGGCAGTTAATGTGTAAAACAAAAAATTTGAGGAAAAGAAACCTGATCAAAATTTTTCCCTCACACCAGTGATTCTTTATATTATTCCATTACTGGCAAAATGGGAAATGGGAGAATTCAAAATAGATTGGTTTGTAAGATATTTTTTTAAAATGTTCACAATCTCACTTGTTTTGGGAGATAAAATTCCTTCAGCTATAAGGAGCTGATAAAGAGGTATAAAGGAATAGGGGGAGATAATGGAAGGATTGATCAAACAAGATGTTGGATCACTGGTAAGGCATGGTGAGGTCCTCCATCTGTCATGATTGACCATGGATGTTGAATCCTAGCTGTCTACTTGATAGGCAAATTAGGTAGTAGAATATGGAGAGCAAGCTGTTGCCCATGTAGCAGGTACCCCCTCTCCACACGGCAGATGAATCCAAAGGAATGGCAGAGGCCGGATACCGTTTGGCAACCAGCGGCATCACAGGAGTTGCCAGGTCAGCACTGAACTCAGCGTAAGATTGCCTTAGGAACTCTGGATTTTTCCCTCAGGGTTTACTCCTGCAGCCTTCCCCATGAGTGGGTATAGCCATAAGACAGAGGAAGTTTGAGATCGGAGTTTTCCTTCGTCTAGGTGAGTTGCCAACCACAATTGATGAGCTCCATCTGCTCGCAGTGATTAGTTTTAAGGTGCCAGTAACCCACTTTTGCCTCTCCTCCTGTCAGTAGAAATAGTTCCACTGGGCTTATTAGCTCAGCCACACTTGAAGGCCAAGGGCTGGACTTGGTTGTCAGAGGCTATTTGAGATGCACACCATTGGAAGCATTAAATTACGTGGTGGGCACTTATCCTCACTACCATCTCCCAGCTATAGCAACCTGAAGGAAACATGTAATCTAAACACAAAGGAAAAATGGGGGAGTTTTTTTACACTACTTGCTCCGGAAGTAGTGGAATAGGAAAGGAGATGGATAATCTAATTTGCAAGGTAGTGACTAAAAATGCGAGAACAAGAATGGTGATAATGGGAGATTGAAATCATAATATTCCAACAGTGAAAACATGCATGAAATTCTTGAAATACATTTGGAAGGGCACTTTTAAGTAATGCGTTCAGTTCCTATTCTTAATGAAGCGGTTTTAAATCTGTACCGACAGGGGTTTCCAACCTGGGGTCCACAGGTCTCTCAGTTAATGGTAAGGGCCCATGGCATATAAAAGGTCACCCCTGTGTGCAGAGGTCTGAAATAGAATTGAGCAGTGTTCATTATATTAGGTTTGAACAGTTATCAGAAAAGACAAAGGATATTCAAGAATGAAAATATTTACCTGGAGGGATATTAATTGCAATGACTTGAAAATTGCTTTGTTCCAGTTGACTAGAATTTAAAAACAGAAGTATCATGGGAAGTGAGAGGTAAATTGGTTAGTGCAGATTGTGGTATTGGCATGGGAAGAGAAAGTAGTAAAAGTCTAGCAGTGCATCTTCATTCAGAGATGCAAATTACAATAAATGGGAACAGTAATGTTGCAGCTGGCTTCCAAAGTTAATTTCATTAACTTCAATGAAACTGGATTTTGGAAATTTCAGCTCACAGTCAGCAAAATATAATCCTTTCAGCTGATTAATGATGAATCTCTTGGCCACTCAGGACAAAATGAAATGGAAAAAGAGAACGGGACAAATGTAATGTTGATGATAATGTAGGAAATCAAGTGGAATATAAGAAGGACAGAGGAAATCTGAAAAGTGGACTGCAGGACGCAATGAGGGACTGGGAGAGTACCTTAGTGGAATGAATATATCTTTATAACAATGAAAATAGTAAAGTAACCCTAACAATGGAATGGATCTATAAAATAGAATGGATCTAATACAACACCAACAAAATACTGGAGGAACGCAGCAGGTCAGGCAGCATCTATGGAAATGAGTAGATAGTTGACACTTCAGGCCAAGATCTTCCTTCAGGTCTGAGAAGGAAGACAGAAGATACCAGAATGAAAAGGTGGTGGGAGAGGTAGAAGGCTTGCTGCAAGGTGATAGGTGGGAAAGATAAAGGGCTGAAGAAGAAGAGCAGAGTGGACTACAGGAGAATGAAAAGGAGCAGGGGATGGGGGAGAACCCTGGCAAGTAATAGGCAGGTGAGAATAGGTAAAAAGTCAGAGTGGGGAATAGAGGAAGAGGGGATTGTTTATTTGAGGAAGAAATCAAATTCCTGCCATCAGGTTGGAGGCTACACAGACAGAACATAGAGTTGATCCTCCACCCTGAGGATGGCCTCATGTTGGCATGAGGAATGGATCTATAAGGGATCTATAAAATAACATTGACAGTGGAATGGATCTATTATGGATCATTGACAACAGAATGGATCCATTAAGGATCTACTTATTGAGGCAGAGGAAATGCAAAAAGTACCAGAGGTACCCATGATTTTAGTCATCACAAGCTGACAGTTCTACCAATTTCATAGTAATTTAAATAGTACTGATAGAGGATAAGATATTGCACTGAAAATCAAAATGTTCCCTAGTGCTAGGTTAATAAAGGAGGGAGGGAATGTCGACTCAGACCAGGAGAGGTCTGCGTCAGGCATTTTCATACCTTACAAGGTGCAGAGTGGAAGTCTGTGGGGGGCGCCACTCCTCGCACAGGCACTAGAGCAATGTGTGGTTAAGTGCCTCGCTCAAGGGCACAAACACGTTGCCACAACTGAGGCTCGAACTAGCAACCTTCAGATCACTAAACGAACGCCTTAACCACTTGGCCACATGCCCAACACAAAATAATAAAGGAGAGGTGAAAATTAAAGAGGTTGCAAACCCATTCTTTCACAAGAGTCAATAAAATGGTCAAGTTTAAGAAAGGTTTGGGAGAGACAATTGCTGCACAAGTGTGTAGCGATACCACATGCAGAGTTGAAACTTAATTTATGGGGAGGTTTTAACAACAATAATCTGAAATAAAAATGAACTAGCACTTGGAGAAGGAATTGTCAATAATTAAAAGTCAACATGCACAGTAGCCACTTCATTAGGTACATCCCGTATTCAATAAAGTAGCCACTGAGTATTGCTCGTGGTCCTCTGCTGCTGTAGCTCATTAACTTCAAGGTTTGGTGTGCAGTAAATTCAGAGGTGTCTTCTGCACAGCGCTGTTGTAACAGGTAGCTATTTGAGTTACTGCTGCCTTCCTATCAGCTTGAGCCAGTCGGGTCAGTCTCTTCTGACCTCTCTCATTATAGGTTATTAACAAGGTGTTTTCACCCACAGAACTGACAATCACTGGATTTTTTTTTTGTTTTTCAAACCATTCTCCATAAATTCTAGAAAGTGTTGTGTGCAAAAATTTGAGGAGAGATCAGCAGTTTCAGAGATACTCAAACCACCCCATATGGCACCAGCAATCATTCCACAGTCAAAGGCACTTAGATCACATTTATTCCCTAGTCTAATGGTTGGCCTGATCAACAACTGAGCCTCTTGAGATACAGTTACCACACGCAGAGGGCATAAGAGCCAGAGTTTTTTTTTCTGCCATCTTTCAATTAACAAACCACACAGCTTACAATGTTTAAATTTTCAGATGGCATGAAATTCAAAAATTTAGTAATCATTTTTCTTCAGTATCGAAGGATTAAATGCAAGTCATTGCTAATACATTGTAAAACTGGACATCTGCTCTTTTATGTTCAGGGCGACTCTGGAGGACCTCTGACCTGTATGAAGAATGGGCGCTACCAGGTCTACGGAATAGTGAGCTGGGGCGATCGTTGTGGAGTGAAGTACAAACCTGGAGTTTACGTTCGTGTCACCACATTCCTTAAATGGATTAAAGCACGAGCTACCTAAGTGTCTCTAACACTGGGGATCATTGTAGAGCATAAAAGAAAGTTTGACATTGGTATTTAAATATACATTATTTCTGGAGAAACTACATTAAGGACATTAAAATGTGTCATTACCACAATGACAATAAGATCATTTCTACCATCTTAATATCAGTTCTGATTTTCGTTATCATTAATTACGTATTCCTCTAATACTGTTCATCATTATGGGGAAGTAGAACTGTAATCCTTTTGTGATTGCATTTATTAAGTGCCTTTGATTTTGACCTACCATAGTATAATTTTGATCTACAAAACTCAAAGCTTCTCATGTTATTTCATATTTTAATAAACAAATCAGAAATACAGAATTTCTTACATACAATGATGTCTTTGTACTCTGTTTATGCAGTGATGTACAATATTAGTATACACAACTGACAAAATGCAATTATTGAGTTTTGTCCCCAGAGAAGTGCTTTTACCATCTAATATGGAATTTACAGTTAGTTAACAGTAATTGTTTTCATAGATGGTACTTCATGAATAAGATACAAAACACCTTCAGAGTGATCATTTCCTGCATCTTTTTTTTTCAGTTCAATTAGCTTGAAACTATATCTTCATTATCCTTCTTTACAGATTAACAAATTTTGTGAGGGCACTCGTTATAAAAATCATTGAAAAAAAAATTATATATTTAAATTAAATAATCTTTTAAAATGGGCATTGTGATTATGGTCATTCATTCATTAGGTGCCATGTTGTATGATATGGGTGATCACGGTCTTTTTGTGACCATGATTGCTCTTAGTTAATTTTTTGACGGAAGTGCTTTGACATTTTCTTCTTTTGGGCAGTGTCTTTACAAGACAGGTGTCCCCAGCCATTATCGATACTCTTCAGAAATCGTCTCCCTGGCATCAGAGATCGCAAAACCAGAATTTGTGATGTGCACCAGCTGCTCGTATGGCCATCCTCCACCTGCTCCCATGGCTTCACATGACCCTGATCAGTGGGGTCTAAGCAGGAGCTGCGTCTTGCTCAAGGTTGACCTGCAGGCTAGTGAGGGAAGGAGCACCTTATACCTCCTTTGGTAGAGACGTATCTCCACCCTGCTACCCAAGTGATTATAGTGCAAAACTTATCAACCCATGATAAGATGTCAAGGAGTCAACTTTATACTGCATGTTCATTACTATCATTGTTCACCGTGTTAATTGGTGTGTACTTTTACAGGGATGCCAATGTTTTGAGCGGTCTGCAATATGTGAAGCTAGCTTGCACGCGAGAAGTTGATGGTGCTGGCTGGCAGTGCTGTGGAGAGCATTTCCAAGAATATAGTTCTAAGCTCATAGATAGAGTGCATGAAAATATTTAATAATCTTATACAAGTATAGAAGGTCAGTGAATACATCCTCAAAAGGTATATTATCACTAATGACACTAACTCCATTAACCAGTCAATACATTACCTATCTATTACTAATAACAGTCTTGGTCGGTCAGGTTTCATACCCATCATACCGTGCAGTTAATTTAACCCATGCACACTGAGCACTTGAAGACCACACCACCCAATTTTCACATCCTGGCCCCACAGTCTTCACTCATGTCTAACCTTCACTCAGCAGGATGTAACATACAGATAGAAGCAACAAGAGCTAACTGAGTGATACACTCACGTGGTCAGCTCTCATTGCTGGCTGTAATGGGTAAAGCCATTTGTTGGCATAGGTTGCCATATTTCCCAGATTTCAAAGTATTGTAATAGACTTTGTGACATTCTGGCATCTTGAAAGATGCTGTATAAATGCAAATCTTCCTTTCTAGTTTCTGAGACTGAAGTATTCAGGTGTTTCCAACGAGTGGACAGCTGCAAGGCTATGGGACCAGACGGCATCCCAGGGCGAGTACTCAGGATGTGCGCAGCCCAACTGACAGGTGTGTTTGCAGACATTTTTTATCTCTCCCTCTTCCAGTGTAGAGTGCCCTCCTGCTTCAAATTATCCACCACTGTCCCTGTATCTAAAAAGACCAAGGTAACATATCTGAATAACTGACATCCTGTCACACTCACCTCAATAATAAGTAAATGCTTTGAGAGGCTGGTGAAAGACTACATCTGCAGCCTGCTGCCACCCGCACTGGGTCCCCAACAGTTCACCTACCAATACAACCGATCGACAGATGATGCAATAGCCTCGCCTCTACACACCATCCTTACACACCTGGAGAAGAAGGATGCTTATGTGAGGATGCTGTTCTTGGACTACAGCTCAGCATTCAACACCATAATTCCATCCAGGCTCAACAAGAAGTTCAGAGACCTTGGCTTTCCATAAGACCATAAGACAAAGGAGCAGAAGTAGGCCATTCGGCCCATCGAGTCTGTTCCGCCATTCCATCATGAGCTGATCCATTTTATCCTATTTAGTCCCACTGCCCCGCCTTCTCACCATAACCTTTGATGCCCTGGCTACTCAGATACCTATCAATCTCTGCCTTAAATACACCCAAAGACTTGGCCTCCACTGCCGCCCGTGGCAACAAATTCCACAGATTCACCACCCTCTGACTAAAAAATTTCTTTGCATTTCTGCTCTGAAAGAGCGCCCTTCAATCCTGAAGTCATGCCCTCTCGTACTAGACTCCCCCATCATGGGAAACAACTTTGCCACATCCACTCTGTCCATTCCTTTCAACATTCGAAATGTTTCTATGAGGTCTCCCTTCGTTCTTCTAAACTCCAAGGAATACAGTCCAAGAGCAGACAAACGTTCCTCATATGTTAACCCTCTCATTCCCAGAATCATTCTAGTGAATCTTCTCTGTACCCTCTCCAACGTCAGCACATCCTTTCTTAAGTAAGGAGACCAAAACTGCCCACAGTACTCCAAGTGAGGTCTCACCAGCGCCTTATAAAGCCTCAACATCACATCCCTGCTCCTATACTCTATTCCTCTAGAAATGAATGCCAACATTGCATTCGCCTTCTTCACTACTGACTCAACCTGGAGGTTAACTTTAAGGGAATCCTGTACGAGGACTCCCAAGTCCCGTTGCATCTCAGAACTTTGAATTCTTTCCCCATTTAAATAATAGTCTGCCCGTTTATTTTTTCTGCCAAAGTGCATAACTATACACTTTCCAACGTTGTACTTCATTTGCCACTTCTCTGCCCATTCTTCCAATCTATCCAAGTCTCCCTGCAGACTCTCCATTTCCTCAGCACTACCGGCCCCTCCACCTATCTTCGTATCGTCAGCAAACTTAGCCACAAAGCCAACTATTCCATAATCCAAATCGTTGATGTACAATGTAAAAAAAAGCGGCCCCAACACTGATCCCTGTGGAACACCACTGGTAACCGGCAGCCAACCGGAATAGGATCCCTTTATTCCCACTCTCTGTTTCCTGTCAATCAGCCAATGCTCTATCCACGTATGTAACTTTCCTGTAATTCCATGGGCTCTTATCTTGTTAAGTAGCTTCATGTGTGGCACCTTGTCAAAGGCCTTCTGAAAATCCAAATATACAACATCCACTGCATCTCCCTTGTCTAGCCTACTGGTAATTTCCTCAAAAAATTGTAATAGGTTTGTCAGGCAGGATTTTCCTTTAAGGAATCCATGCTGAGTTCTGCCTATCTTGTCATATGCCTCCAGGTACTCTGTAACCCCATCCTTGACAATCGCTCCAACAACTTCCCATCCACCGACGTCAAGCTAACAGGTCTATAATTTCCTTTTGGCTTCCTTGCCCCCTTCTTAAATAGCGGAGTGACATTTGCAATCTTCCAGTCCTCTGGAGCCATGCCAGAATCTATCAACTTTTGCAAGATCATAGCTAATGCCTCCGCAATCTCCACAGCTACTTCCTTCAGAACACGAGGGTGCATTCCATCTGGTCCAGGAGATTTATCGACCTTTAGCCTATTCAGCTTCCTGAGTACTTTCTCTGTCGTAATTGTGACTGCGCACACTTCTCTTCCCTGCCACCCTTGAGTGTCTGGTATCCTGCTGTCTTCCTCAGTGAAGACTGATGCAAAATACTCATTCAGTTCCTCTGCCATCTCCTCATCTCCCATTACAATTTCTCCAGTATCATTTTCTATCGGTCCTATATCTACTCTCACCTGTCTTTTACTCTTTATATACCTGAAAAAGCTTTTAGTATCCTCTCTGATATTATTTGCTAGTTTCCTTTCATAGTTAATCTTTTCTCCCTTAATGACCTTCTTGGTTTCCTTTTGTAAGGTTTTAAAAACTTCCCAATCCTCTGTCTTCCCACTAATTTTTGCTTCCTTGTATGCCCTCTCCTTTGCTTTAACTTTGGCTTTGACTTCTCTTGTCAACCACGGTTGCATCCTTTTTCTACTCGAAAATTTCTTCTTTTTTGGAATATACCTGTCTTGCACATTCCTCATTTCTCGCATAAACTCCAGCCACTGCTGCTCTGCCGTCTTTCCCGCCAGTGTCTCTTTCCAGTCAACCTTGGCCAGTTCCTCTCTCATGCCACTGTAGTTTCCTTTACTCCACTGAAACACCGACACATCAGATTTCGGCTTCTCTTTTTCTAATTTCACAGTGAACTCAATCATGTTATGACCACTGCTTTGTGCAGCTGGATCCTGGACTTCCTGTTAGATCGCCAACAAGTGGTAAAAATGGGCTCCCTCTCCTCTGCTCCTCAGACCTGCAACACAGAAACCCCCCAGGGCTGTGTCCTATGTCCCCTCCTTTACTCTCTGTACACCCATTACTGTGTTGCTACTCACAGCTCTAACCTGCTAATTAAATTTACAGATGCTACTACACTGATTGGCCTAATCTCAACTAATAACGAGGCAGCCTACGGAGGAAGTCATCACAGTGGTGTCAAGAAAACAACCTCTCCCTCAATGTTGCAAAAACAAAGGAGCTGGTTGTGGACTACAGGAGGAATGGAGACAGACTCACCCTTATTGACGTCAATGGATCTGGGGTTGAGAGGGTGAACAGCTTTAAGTTCCTCGGTATACACATCACCAAGGACATCACTTGGTCTGCATGTACCGGCTATGTGGTGAAAAAAGCACAACTGTGCCTCTATCACCTCAGAAGGTTGAAGAAGTTCAGCATGAGTCCCCCAATCCTAAGGACTTTCTACAGAGGCACAATTGAGAGCATCCTGACTGGATGGTATGGGAACTGTACTTCCCGCAATCGCAGGACTCTGCAGAGAGTGGTGTGGACAGCCCAGTACGTCTGTGCAGATTTACAGCTGCACCATATTCTTTCCATTTCTTGATGATCGACTTAACTGTACTCCAAGGGATATTCACTGACTTGGAAATTTTCTTGTATCCATCTCCTGACTTGCGCTTTTCAATAACCTTTTTGCGGAGTTGCTTGGAGTGTTCTTTTGTCTTCATGGTGTAGTTTCTGCCAGGATACTGACTCACCAGCAGTTGGACCTTCCAGATGCAGGTGTATTTTTACTACAATTAATTGAAACACCTCAACTTTACACCAGTCTCCAAAAACAGATCTCCATTGAACAAATTATGTGATTTCTAAAACCAAATGGCTGCACCAGTGATGATTTGGTGGATTATTTAAAGGGGGTGAATACTTATGCAGTTAACTATCATGTGTTTTATATTTGTAACTTAGCTCATTTTGTAGAGATCTGTTTTCACTTTGACACAAAAGTCTTTTTTTCTGTTGATCAGTGTCAAAAAAGCCAAATTAAATCACTGCTAATCATTCAAAGTTGTAAAACAATAAAACATGAAAACTTCCAAGGGGAGTGAATACTTTTTAGAGGCACTTGCAGGTAGCCGACAGGAGAAACAGGGTGGAGTTGACAAGTGTATGAGACAGAATAGGTTACCGGGAAATAGTAGTAGAAGGGGGATTGTCACATTGTTCCAAGAGCCGAATCTGGTTTTATGGGCCAAATGGTCTTTTCCTTGCCATAAGGAAATACTTAAAGCTACTGCAGGCATAATCAAACAACAGGAATTCTGCAGATGCTGGAAATTCAAGCAACACACATCAAAGTTGCTGGTGAACGCAGCAGGCCAGGCAGCATCTCCAGGAAGAGGTACAGTCGACGTTTCAGGCCGAGACCCTTCGTCAGGACTAACTGAAGGAAGAGTTAGTAAGAGATTTGAAAGTGGGAGGGGGAGGGGGAGATTCAAAATGATAGGAGAAGACAGGAGGGGGAGGGATGGAGCCAAGAGCTGGACAGGTGATTGGCAAAGGGGATATGAGAGGATCTATATATTGGCGAGACCCAACGCAGACTGGAAGACTGCTTTGCTGAAGCCTTCTATATATTGGCGAGACCCGACGCAAACTGGGAGACCGCTTTGCTGAACACCTACGCTCTGTCCGCCAGAGAAAGCAGGATCTCCCAGTGGCCACACATTTTAATTCCACATCCCATTCCCACTCTGACATGTCTATCCACGGCCTCCTCTACTATAAAGATGAAGCCACACTCAGGTTGGAGGAACAACACCTTACATTCCGTCTGGGTAGCCTCCAACCTGATGGCATGAACATTGACTTCTCTAACTTCCGCTAATGCCCCACCTCCCCCTCGTACTCCATCCGTTATTTATTTATATACACACATTCTTTCTCTCACTCTCCTTTTTCTCCCCCCGTCCCTCTGACTATACCCCTTGCCCATCCTCTGGGTTCCCCCCCCCCCATCTTTCTCCCTGGGCCTCCTGTCCCATGATCCTCTCATATCCCTTTTGCCAATCATCTTTCCAGCTCTTGGCTCCATCCTTCCCCCTCCTGTCTTCTCCTATCATTTTGGATCTCCCCCTCCTCCTCCCACTTTCAAATCTCTTACTAACTCTTCCTTCAGTTAGTCCTGACGAAGGGTCTCGGCCTGAAACGTCGACTGTACCTCTTCCTAGAGATGCTGCCTGGCCTGCTGCGTTCACCAGCAACTTTGATGTGTGTTGCAGGCATAATCACACACTTTCACCTCTCCCCTCTCCCCTCTCCCCTCTCCCCTCTCCCCTTTTAACCCTTTTCTATCAGATCAGATACATAGGAATGAATATGAAAACAAGGATGTAATGCTGAAGATTTATAAAGGACTGGTGAGGCCTCAGTTGGAGTATTGTGAACAGTTTTGGGTCCTTTATCGAAGAAAGGATGTGCTAACATCGGAGAGGGTTCAGAGGAGGTCACGAGAATGATGCCAGGTATGAAGGGACCGATTGATGCCTCTGGACCTGTACTCACCGGAATTCAGAAGAATGAGGGGAGGATCTCATTGAAGCCTATCAAATGTTGAAAGGCCTCAATAGAGTGGACGTGGAGAGAATGTTTCCTATGGTGGGGGAACCTAGGACCAGAGAACACAGCTTCAGAATAGAGAGATATCCATTTAGAACAGAGATAAAGATGAATTTCGTTAGCCAGAGAGTGGTGAATCTGTGGAGTTTTTGTCATAGGGTGGCTGTGGAGGCCAAATCATTGAGTATTTTCAGGAAGAGGTTGATAGGTTCTTGATTAATCAGGGCACGAAGGGTTATGGGGAAAAGGCAGGATAATGGATCAGCCATAATGGAATGATGGAGCAGACTCAATGAGCCCAATGGCATCATTCTGCTCCTATATCATATGGTCTTATGGAATCACGTCTGAGCAACTGGTGAAGATGAAGATATAGCCTATGATCATTTTACAGTAGTAGCATCCAAGCTCATATCTACACTGTATGTAACTTATAAATCAGCACAGAGGAGGGAAGAACATATGTTGAAGGGCTGGGGACATTACAGCAAGACCAGGAGAAAAAGTGTCAATTTGTGAGTGGTGAGTTGCACACTAGATCCGCTGCAGGAAACTTAGATAAAGACTTTCATTTGAACTTTGAACTTTGAACTTCTTTGATCTGCTACTAGAAAGGAATAATGGCGTCTAGGCTGGAATGTCTGCAAAAAGACACCATTTAGTTTAGAACATGGAGACATTTGTCACTAACTTGCCAAGGGATCATAGGCAGACATTGCAACTTATCCCTTTCAACACTGGACAGTTAGTTGCATTCAGGCATGGAATTACTGGATTCAACCTCAATTCACATCTTACAGCCTCTGGCACTGTGAAACAGAACCCACCCAGCAGCCACATGTTTTGTGAACGACAGACCGCTGCCATTCCAAGCTCAGCTCACTCAGACTAATGCCTTTGTGGTCTAGATACCACACAATGATCGGGGCTTCCAGACTGTTCCTCAATGAGACTGCTCTGGGAAAACACTCCTCTGGTCTGAGCACAAGATCTTGGTTCCCTTCTCTAGAAACTTGTCCTTTTATGGATGTCTTTTCAAACTCAACCACCATGATCAAGTTTAACTAGACCGCGTACTTTTAAAGTTCAAAGTAAATGTATTACCAAAGTACCATACGCACCCTTGAGCTTCATTTTCTTGCAAGCATTCACAGTAAATACAAGAAACACAATAGAATCAATGAAAGACCACAACTAACAGGACGGACTAAGTGATCATGTAACCAGGATGTGAGATGCACCAGCTGCTCCCATGGACCCATGGCTTCACATGACCCTGATTGGGGGCGGGGGCTAATCAGGTGCTACACCTTGCCCAAGAGTGACCTGCAGGCTAGCCTTACACCTCCTTTGGTAGAGATATATATCCACCCACCACACAAAAAATAATTATTGTACGCTATAAAAAATAACAGTGTAAAAGTAGAATAGCAAGATAGTGTTCATGGTTTCAAGGACCATTCAGAAATCTGATGACAGAGGGAAAGAAGCTCCTGCTAAAATGTTGAATGTGGGCCTTGAGGTTCCTTTACTTCCTCCTTGATGGAAGTAATGATGGTTGGAATGCCTCTGATCAAAAACTCATCCATTTCATTCAATCTCGGGTGTACCTCTCTCCCAAATTTAATTTCCAATGAAGCCAGGGCCAAAACCAATAAGGCCAAGAAGGCAGGCCTTAAATGGTGACTATCTTCTTCATGATACTGCTGACAAGCAGGTGAAAAGATGGAGCAAGTTGTGTTAGATATTCACTTTCCAGGGCACAAGAGAATTGTTGCTAACTTCAGCTTTCTATCACAACAGCACAACATTTCCAAAGGGCCAAAGTTGTTTCTGGCAAAGTTAAACTTCAGAAAAATATTCCCTGCTCAGCTTCTTTTCATAAACAAAATTCAGTCTTCAGTTCTTAATGTATGTTGCAAACAATAATCACTTTGAAGCTAAAAGGACACCTGGACTGGTGCTGAGAGATACGATTTGCAAAGTGAAGTGACCATGAGCTTTCTTGTCTTCATTAGCAAACATAAAACAATGGGGTTATGTCACTAACACATCAGACGTTAGATTAGATTAGATTATGAGAACACTCCATCCTCATTTATTGTCATTTAGAAATGCATACATGCATTAAGAAATGATACAATGTTTCTCCAGAGTGATATCACAGAAAAACAGGACAAACCAAAGACTAACACTGACAGAACCACATAATTATAACATATAGTTACAACAGTGCAAAGCAATACCATAATTTGATAAAGAACAGACCATGGGCACAGTAAAAAAAAGTCTCAAGTCCTGATCGACTCCTGAGTCCCCGATAGCAGGCAGCAAAGAGAGAAACTCCCCGCCATAAACCGCCAGGCGCCGAAAACTGCCAATACATCGGAAGCACCCAACAACAGCCGACACTGAGTCCATCCATCCGAAAACTTTGAGCCCCTGACCAGCCCCTCTGATACCGCCTCCTGAGCGCCATCCTCTGCTGAGCGCCTTTGACCTCACCCTGGCTGCCGAAACAAGCAAAGCCAAGGATTCAGGGCCTTCTGCTCCAGAGATTTCAGACCACATAGTAACAACGGCAGCGAATCGGGCATTTCAGAAGTTTCTCCAGATGTTTCTCCGTACTCTCGCGTCTGTATCCATCAAATCAGAATTGCGCACGGTCCCCTACTTGACAGATTACAGATGTCATTCACCAGAGAGGCCGCGGGTGCTGCATCGCGCCGCCAGGAATAGGTGATCTATCAATGGTCAGATATCTGCGTACACAAGAGAGTCAGCCCTTGCAGCATTAATTGTGGATGTCTGGAATCTCTGTTGTCAGAAGCCTTTAGAATGTCTTTGTGAATTTCTTTGTCACAGCAAAGATATTTGAAAAATATCTCATTCAGATAACGTTAACTAGTTGCAACAAATATCAGAAAGCATTGAGGATTGTTAGGAATAACAGGGAAAATGACAGAAAAACAGGGTGACACAAAGAGCTAGAATTCATTGCTCAGCCTTCGGTTTCAGCAACGGATGCTTTGTTCACCTGCAACTTTTTTAAATTCTTTTAGTTCATAAGAATTGCATCTGTGTTTGGAAATCCTTTGTAGTTTGTAAATCTTTTGTAATTTGAAGATCTTTTATAAATCAGAAATCCGCTGTGAGTGTTAAATGCGTGTTAAGAGTTATTTGTCAAAATTTAATCAGGCATCATCAAAAATAAAATAACTGCATTTAAGCTACTTTGTTATCTGGAGTGTCTCCTCCACGGTGGGTGGGGGGGATCCTGCCACTTATCAATGGGTATTGGCATGTAGACCTTGTGGCAGAGACTTCATAGGAAGTAAGCTAGTCCTTGAAGACTAGGCTGTTAGAGTATAACTTCCCTGTTGTGAGGGTATCTGTGGCTATCTATATCGGATAGGGCTTAAATTCTCCTTTTGAGTTTAGGCCTTGCAGACGATGAACCCAATACCATCTCAATGTTGCCTTATTTTTAATTGATGTCACTAGACCAGGGGTTCCCAACCTTTTTTATGCCATGGACCAATTCTCAGCAAGGGCTTAATGAACAATTTCCACAAATCATGGTATAGAATTCCAGAGTTTATTGTTCAATTCTTTTTCAAATGATTGAGACTTGCGCTAGAAGAATTAGAATAGTTCCTAGAAAAAAGACATGGTTGAACTCTGTGACTCGGTGACTAACTCACAAATAGGACGGCCAAGCATTTTAATTTCAATTCCTATTCCCATTCCAACATGTTGGTCCATGCCTCCTCTTGTGCCGAGATGAAGCCCCCCTCTGGGTGGAGGAGCAGCATTTTATATTCGGTCTGGGTAGCCTCTAACCTGATGGCATGAATATCGATTTCTCCTTCTGGGAAAAAAATTCCTTCCCTTTCTTCTCTTGCTTGATCCCCCTCTCTGGCATTTTACTTCTTCTCAATTGCCTATCACTTCCCCCGGGCTTCTCCTTCTTCATTTCTCCCATGGTCCATTTTCCTCTCCTATCAGATTCCTTCTTCTCCAGCCCTTGACTTTTCCTATCCACCAGGCTTCAGCTAGCCTCCTTCCTCTCCCCCCACCTTTTTATTCTGACGTCTTCCTCCTTCCGTCTCAGTCCTGAAGAGGGGTCTCAGCCTGAATCGTCGACTGTTTATTCATTTTCATAGATGCTGCCTGACCTGCTCAGTTCCCTCAGCATTTTGTGTGTGTTGCTCAGGATAAAAATATGCCATTCAGCCTTGATTCAATGTCATTGTGTACTTTCACCAACACTTTCAATTAGTTAGAGAAGGGGAGAAACTGAATTCAATTGTGGTGATTTAGCCCAACAACTTAAGCAGAAAAAACACTGTTGTGTCTGAAGAGAAGCACAATATGTCAATTTTCTCAGCTTCTTGACAGTGCAGTTTGTGTCAATTAGATCAAAATGAAGGAAAGCAACAAAAATCATTTGGTTCAATGTAAGCAAATCATTTTCTCAGAAATATATGCAGTTCCACTAAGACAGACTTTCTGCTCATTATCACCATGTTACTTGTAGGAGCTTACTTGTTTGTAGGAATTGGTTGCCATGTTTCTCACATTTCAACAGTGACTAGACTTCAAAGTGTTGTAAAAGACTTTGTGACATCCTGGCATCATGAAAGATGCTATATAAATGCAAGTCGTTCTTTTTAGTTTCTTTTATAGATTATTGTTACTGTGAAGACCTGATAGCCTTTATCTTACTTGTTGTTACTTCAGGAAAGGTTTAAAGTAAATACACTGAGCTATAGTTGGTTATACCTTCAAATATACTTCTGAAATGACAACTCAAAGACAAATCAGATTTTGCCTGATCTATATCTCCTTTTGAAACCTTGGAGAGGGAGTCTAACCACACTCAAAAAACTGAAGTACAATTCTTTGGAAGAGAAAACTGTAACAATCACACATCTTGGTTCAATCACAAAGAGACACAAAAGATTTTTGTATATGCACCATACCGTATCAATCACTCACTGCTGCAAGAGTAGACCAGAACTGTTCTGAAGATTAAATTATAGCATTTAATTCAAAGAGGTAGTACTTATTGTGCTACAGCTTACAGTATGCTGCTTTGATTATAAAAACTGTATTTTGGCACTTCATATTATAATGCTTATATAATAGGCTGTGCCTCTGTAATTCTGAAGGTTGAATGTTATTGATGACCTAATGATGATTAGATTGATAACTGTGGCAAAATACCTCAGATTTTCATTCCAAGTCTCAACTTCAGCACAAGCTCCCTGGACATCCTACTTGAGTGAATTGACCTGTTAGTAACATAAAACAACATATAGATTTTGTTCATTGGCTCAAATGTGAGCCAAGGATCCTGGTAAATTGGCATCTCTCATCATTGTAATCATAATAACCATGTGATAGCCATTTGCTTGGCTGAATTTCATCAAGCATCAATCTCTACACAACTAAAGACAATATAATAGGCTCTCTGGTTCCAGACAAGGGTGTAATTGTTTGTCCTTCATGTCTTTTTCACAATCTCAAGACACTGTTGGATATTACAAACATCAAGTACTATAGGTTTACCCCACTAGCGAGTTGCTGGATAGGGATGGAACTGTGCTTATTGCGCTCTGTGTTACACCCACTACAGGAAGATGTGGGAGGTGGTCCAACAAATGGTGGAAATGACCTGTCTTGGATGTTATTCTTGGGATCATAAGACCTTATTGGACATTGGTAATGTAAAATACTGCAAGTCCAGTTCAGTAGTCCATTGGAAAGACCGTCTGCAGGGGAGCTGCATGGCTTCAGTTGTTGCGTGAGGCAGCCCCTCATGCCCAGGGGTTGCTCATTGCAGCTGCCCAGAGAGGCTGGTGGTGGAGTGGTGTGGCAGGCATCAAGGTTGGGTTGGGGACTGGCCCCTTCGTCAGCGGTGCCTTCCAGTGATGGCTCAGAGGAAGACAAGCCGGATTCCATTCATCTGCGGCTGCTATGGCACGTGATGAACAGATTGCTGTATGCTTGCTGTTGCAGAAATGTGGCTCCAGGATAACATCTCATGCACCATCAATCTACATTGCATGGCACTCCGGAACTTGGGTTATATTATTTTTTGTGATTGTATTTATACTGCTATTGTAATTCCATATGCTAAATGTGCCTTCTGCTGTATGTGATTTGTTGGTACTGAGCTCTGCACCTTGGCCCTGAAGGAACACTGTTTCATTTGGCTATATTCATGGGTAATGATGTATGGTTGAATGTCAATTAACCTTGGACTTGAAGTAGGTTAATTATATTTGCTTGTCCACAGTGTTTCCTCTAAGCTGCACAGGTGCATTGCTGTGCGGTAACTGAAATGCTCCTACACACATGCTAATACAATGTTGAAATCTATGTTAACATAAATATGAAATACCCTGTAATTGATTATTTGTTAATTAATATAATTCATAAATTTTCCAAATAATAAGGTTACCACAATCTTTTACTTTGGAACATTTTAGAGCTTCAATATATTTACATTATCAGTGTTCCAGGTTACAACACTGTTACAAATTGTAACAATAAGTACAGAATGGAAATCACTAGCTCATCGTTAATAAACCAGCGGCCTGCTGAACACTGATACAGTCTAGTGAAAAAAACATTTAAAGTGCTATGCAGTTTGCAGCCTGTGTAGAAATTCCCTACTAGGAGCAATGGTTGCAATGGATTGCAGAAGTGATACAATCTTCTTCAGAGGACACTGGCGATGAGACCTCATTGCTGGCTTATGCTCCATGAGAAGCTATGGGCCCAAGTAAGTAAATAAGGCTTTCTTTCTCATTGCACATTTTAGAGAAGTGGGTATGCCAGGCAGGATAGTGGAATGTTCATCTTGCAGGAAGACCTCTAGTGTCTCTGACGACTACACCTGCGAGTGCATCCAGCTGCAGCTTCTAACAGATACCGTGTTAAGGAGTTGAAGCTAGAACTGGGTGAACTCCAGATCTTTCTGGAGGCTGAGGAGTTGATAGACATTCAGGGAGGCAGTTACACCCAAGATGCAGGACACAGGTAACTGGATGTTCGTCAAGGTTCAAAGTTTAAATTAAATGTCATTATCAAAGTACATGTGTGTCACCATATACAACTCAGAGATTCAATTTCTTGTGGTCATAATTAATCCAGAGCACAATAACCATAGGAGAATGAATGAAAGACCACCCAACTTGGCCGTTCAACCAGAGCGCAGAAAACAACAAACTGTGCAAATACAAAAAGTGGAAATAATAATAAATAATAAATATCAAGGACATGAGATGAAGAGTCCTTGAAGGTGAGTCCATTTTTTGTGGGAAGATTTCAATGATGGGGCAAGTGAAGCTGAGTGCAGTTACACTTTGTTTCAAGAGCCTGATGGCTGAGGGGTAATAGTTGTTCCTGAACCTGGGGGTGCGAGTTCTGAGACTCTTGCACCTTCTTCTTGATGGTCGCAGTGAGAAGAGAGCATGTCCTGGGTGGTGAGGGTCTCTGATGGTGGATGCTGCTTCCCTGTGACAGCATTTCATGTAGGTGAACTCGGTGGTGGGGAGGGCTTTGCCCATGATAGACTGGGTCATATCTACGACTTTTTGTGGGATTTTCCATTCAAGGGCATTGGTGTTTCAATAGCAGGCCATGATTTAGCCAGTCAATACACTCTGCACTACACATCTGTTGACGCTTGTCAAAGTTTTAGGTGTCATGCAGAATCTCTGCAAATTCCTAAGGATGTAGAGATGCCGCTATGCTTCCTGAGTAATTGCACTTGCGTGCTGGCCCCAGGACATGTCCTCTGAAATAATAACACCTTGCAATTTAAAGTTGCTGACCCTCTCCACCTCTGGTTCTTCAATGAGGACTGGTTCATGGACCTCTGGTTTCCTTCTCCTGAAGTCAGCTCCTTAGTCCTGCTGATGTTGAGAAAGAGGTTATTGTTACAACACCACTTAGCCAGATTTTTAACCTCCATTCCTATACTTATACTTTATACTTTATACTTTACTGTCGCCAAAGAATTGGTACTAGAACGTACAATCATCACAGCGATATTTGATTCTGCGCTTCACACTCCCTGGATTACAAATATTAAATATTAAAAATATTAAAAATAGTTAAAATTAGTAAATATTAAAAATTTAAATTATAAATCATAAATAGAAAACAGAAAAATGGGAAGTAAAGTAGTGCAAAAAAAAACAAGAGACAGGTCCAGATATTTGGAGGGTACGGCCCAGATCCGGGTCAGGATCCGTTCAGCAGTCTTATCACAGTCGGAAAGAAGCTGTTCCCAAATCTGGCCGTACGAGTCTTCTCCCGGAGGGAAGAGGGACGAAAAGTGTGATGGCTGGGTGGGTCGTATCCTTGATTATCCTGGCAACACTGCTCCGACAGCGTGCAGTGTTAAGTGAGTCCACGGACGGAAGATTGGTTTGTGTGAAGTGCTGCGCTGTGTATGCTGTTTCATCACCACCTTTGAGCCAGCTTACATCAGTGGTGCCAGAAGCAGACTTGAAAATGGCTTTGGAGCTGTGCTAGCCAGACAGTCATCAGTGTGAAGCAAGGGGACTAGGCACACAGCCTATGTGGTGTACCTGTGCTGATGGAGGTCACGAAGGAGATGTTTTCTTTTTCCCCCAATCTGAACTGACTAACTGTGCAAGTGAGGAGATCCAGGATCCAGTTGCAGAAGGAGCTATTGAGAACAAGGACTTGGAGCTTATTAATTCATTTTGAGTGGATGGTGGTATGAGTCCTGAGGCTCCTGTGCCTTCTTCCTGGGTGTTGGGGCTCCGTGATGACGGATGCTGCCTTCCTGCAACAACGACCTATGTAAATATACTTAATGGTGGGGAAGGCTTAAACCCATGACGCACTGGGCCGTACCTGTGACTGTTTGCAGCATTTCCTATTTAAGGACTTTGGTGTTTCCAGACCAGGCTGTGATGCAACCAGTCAATATACTCTCCATTATACATCCATAGAAGTTTATCAATGTTTTAAATGTTATGCCATATCTTTACAAACCCCCAAGGAAGTAAAGGCTCTGCCATGCTTTCTTTGTAACTGTACTTAAATACTGGGTGCAAGACACGTCCTCCAAAATGATAACACCGAGGCTCATAGAGCTCTAGTTTTCTCCTCCTGAAATTAATAATCCACTCCTCGATCTTGTAAAGGGAGTAGACAAGGAAACCAAGCACACAGCCTTGTGGTATAGCTGTGCAAATAGGAGCCTCAGGACCCACGTCTCCAGCTTCAGGAACAGTTATACCTCTCAACCATCAGGCTCTTGAACCAAAGGGGATGACTTCACTTGCACAATTATTGAACTGTTCCCACAACTTATGGACTCACTTTCAAGGACTCTTTGGCTTATGTTATCAATATTTTTGCTTATTTATTCATTATTATTATTTCTTTCTTTTTGTATTTGCAGTTTGTTGTCTTTTGTACGCTGGTTGAACACCCAAGTTGGAGTGGTCTTCCACTGATCCTTAACCATATTATGGTTATTATTCCGTTATGGATTTATTGAGTATGCCCACAAGAAAATGAAGCTCACAATTGTATATGGTGATATATAAGTACTTCAATAATAAATTTACTTCGAACGTTGTTAGGTGGAGGATTTCAGGGAGACTGTAGGTGCAACAGAGAGAAACGCAGAGAAGCAAGGAAGCTTTCACAGGTTGGAAGAGTGAGACAATAAAGAACAAGGATAAAGCCATCCTGATTGGAAATTGGGCCAAAGAGCTTGAACAAGAAAGGGAATATCATTGATTTTGTGGAAGTTCTGTGTGTGTCTACACTTCCATTAATATATAACTATTGCTGTTCTATTAACATTGTAAATTTCAGCTCTCTGTCTAAAGTTTGGTCACATTTTGACAATGTGATAGGCAAATAGTATTTTTTTCAAAAATAGACGCCGAAACCTGAAGCTGCACTAAACTGGACTTTGAATATCTTATCTACAGAAAGTTTGCCAAGCAAACTGATGTCGGAATATTGACTGGATTGTGAAGAGGGAGAATAACCAAAAATGATCGGGATGGAGCAAGTGTGCAGGAACTCTGACTATTAAACATTAATTTGCATTTGGTGTCTCAGTGGCAGCTTCCCTCTGTGCCCATACACTGACCAGTCAACGTCCGGTAAATTAATTTTTCTTAGTATAAAGTGAAGGCTGCCACTACTGCCAAACAACAAACAGGTCAGGTCTAACTGTTATATATGTCGGTATGGCAAGGGGTATAACTTTGGTGTTTATTTGTGTGATCTGGCATACAGTTGTACCATTGACAGTAAGTAATACAAATAAATCTATTTTTCATTGCCTATTCCCATTAAAGTATCATAAGTCAATTTTTATGATTGTTTGATTCATGAATGTTGTGCATTTTACATCAAAGTTCCACGGTAACTTGATGCTCATAGTAGTAAATGCAAAGTAAGTGCATATTTATAATAAATTTTACTGTTTATTTTTTGTTTGTTTAAGTTCTGTGGCTTGCTTCGTATAAATTATATCTTATTGCTTTCTGCAATTATTTTTCTAAATGATGGAAAATCTAATACTATTTCTTTCTGTGTAGAAATCCACTGATTGGTATGAAGATGGTGAGTCGCAGTTTATTGCTATTTTTTATACCTGTGAAAGGATTTAAATTGTTTTAAAGAAAGTTGTAAATCAGGGAATGCTATTTACACAGGAATTCAAGGAAATAATCATAGTTCAGAATCCATACAATAATTAAGTAGAGTGCACATATAAAATTTTGCTAAAATGATGGTCGCGAGCTGAAGTGTTCAAGCAGAAGGATTTGCATACTATAATGAAAAAGTTAACAAGGTCCAATTGATTACACCTAGTCAAAGGAATTCATTAGTGCTGCATGCAGTTCTGAAGTTATTTATTCAGATTTGTTATTTTAATTACTTCTATTTTTGCAGAGTGCCTTTCGAGTTTTTTCCCACTTCTGCAAAGCAGATGTACTTAGCAAGTTAAGGAGAAAGATAAATCTTTGAACGGTTGATGGATAGAAGACAGTGACCAAGAAATGGTGCTGGCCATTTTCTCAAGTCTTCACATAAGGGAATAAATGATGGGAACCTTGTGATAATTGGGTGCTTTTGGGTGGGGTGGGATTTCTCTGAGCTATTCAACTCATTGTTATTTGGACCTTAGCATACAAACATAATACAAGGCAACACCATTTTAAGGTGATTGGAGGAAAGTATGGGGGGTGGTGGATGTCAGAGGTAAGTTCTTTCCACAGAAAGTTGTGGGTGTATAGAATGCCAGGGCTGGTGGATACAGATACATTGAAGGAATTTAAAAATCTCTTAGATAGGCACATGGATGATAGAAAAATGGAGGGTTCTACAGGAGGGAAAGGTTAGATTGATCTTAGAGTAGGTTAAAAGGTTAGCACAACATTGTGAGCCAAGGGGCTTGTGCTGTCCTATAATGTTCTATTTTCTATGTTCTAAGAATAAATGGGTCTCTTCAATGTAGCAAGGAAATTCCAAAAAGGTATAAATGAAACATAAAGAACTATTTATTAGAGATGACATATCATAAAAATTAATCTGCTTTGCATTACCTAATACTTTTGAAAACCCAAAGGAAGGCAGTTTTAAATAACTTGACAAAATTATAAAGCATGTAGTCGCTGAGGAATCAGCTAAAGGAACTGGAAGCAATTATATACAGTATATTACAGAATGTTTGAGATCTTAATGAGCAAACACAATCATGATCCATCAAGTCCATACTGATCATGGTTCGCACCCAGCTAGGTCCAATTTCTTGCATTTGGCCCACATCTCTCTCAGCCTGTCCTCTTCGTGTACCTATACAAGTGTTTCTTCCATGGACACCTTTTCAGCTGGGTCTCCACTTTGCCGGTATGCTTGCTTTGTCCATTCTATTGTTTTTCCCTGTTTCCAGCACCTCTTGCTCCTTGAGAAGATAAAGTAAGTTCTTCAGGAGGGTAATGCAAAATTCCCAAGTGATGTACAGTTATTGTTGACACTGGGTAAGTTGTCCATTATGGATGGGAGCATTGCCAGAATGGAAGGGTAAGGCCCTGATCAATAGAAGTTTGGAGATTAAGTGCTGGATGTGATGCAAATTGAGTCTGCAGTTGCTGGCTGTCTGTATTTGCTATGCTACCTAAAGACAGGCACATGCTGTCAAACACACAAGCCTTCAGCTTACTGATACATTCAGAACCTGCATTTTCATCTTCCTGAGATACACCAGTATTTATGCTGTTGATTTGCCTTTTAACATCTGGTTAAAGATAAACTCTCAGACCTTGACCAATATTGTGAAAGCACTAAACTTCCTGCCTTGCATCTATTTTTTGATGAGCAGTTCTCAGAGCATTGATTTCCACATCAGACCTGATGCAGCACATATCTCCTTTGATCTACTTCTTCCACTGATTCCATGATGCACTGAGCTGAATTCTACTGACCCAGGCCCTCTGCCCATAATCACTGCTTGCAGGCCCACCGTGACAGCTTTTTCTGCTCCAGGGGTGGCTAATCTTTTTTGTTAACCTGGATGTACTCCACGCTCCAAATGAATGGCCAAACCTGATGGAAGAGCCCCCCCCCCACCCCCATTTCCTCTGTTGCTCCCTGACCTCAAGAAGCTCTGACAACTGGAAAAGCATCTGTCATGGTCCGGTCCGTGAAGACCACATTCTGGTTCACGGTCCGGTCCATTGTTCCTTATTCCAGGTTTTCCAGTTTTCCCTTGTTCTGTTGGGTGCTCTAATTGAGGCACCTGATTCTCATTTGGGCTGGCTTTATAAATAGCTTCAGGATTCAGCCTCTGATTGCTGGACTGTTCCCTTCCCTTCCCCTTCCTTCAGAAGACTTGCCTGTAGCCTTTGCCTGAAGACTCGCCTGCAACCTTGCCTGCATCCTCGTATGTATCACTATCAAGTTCTATAGCCGGAGCAAGACCAGAGCCTTGCTGTGTCTAGATAAGGAACTGTCTATCGTTGTTTGGAACTGTCTCCTTGTGTCCAAAGCTTCACTACATAGGTCCAGCCGTTTGCCACTACCTTGAGTGGGAAACTATCTCTCAGTGTTCTGTGTATGAGTCCCAGCCCTACGTCCTGCTCCCTAGGAGAGGTCCTGACTCTGTGTAGAGCCCTGGCCCCCAAGTCCTGTTCCCAAGGAGGGGTCCTAGCTCTGTGTTCCATGTCTTTGTGTTCCTGTTCTCCCAAGACCAAGGCTCTGTGTTCCATGTACCTGTTCTGCCAAGATCAGTTCCCTGCGTTCCTGTTCTGCCAAGATCAGGTCCCTGCGTTCCTGTTCTGCCAAGATCAGGTCCCTGTGTTTCCTGTTCTCCCAAGACCAAGTCAAGGCTTCCAGTTCTCGTCTTGTCCATGTGTCTCATCCAGTGCAAGAGTTCCACATCCAGTCCTGTAGCCACGTCATGTCTTTGCCTAGCTCTGGAGTCTGAGCCCGAGTCAAGACGCAGGTTCTGGGTCCTTACCCAGTCTCCAGCTCGAAGAACCCAAGCCAGGTCCGGTCCTGTAGCCATGTCATGTCCTTACCTAGCTCTGGGGACTGAACCAGAGTCAAGACCCAGGTTCTGGGTCCTTGTCCAGTCTCTGGCTCAGAGTCCAAGCCCAGGCTCCTAGTTCCCAGTTCCTTGTCCTGGTCCTGCTTTCCTAGCCAAAGTCCTAGCCCAAGTCTGTGTTCCTGTCCCAGCTCCTCATCTGTGTCCTGTCCCGTCCCTAACTCTAGTCCTGTGCCGTTCCTTGTATTTCAGTGTCCGTGTCTTGCATTTGGGTCCGCATCAGCACCCCCCTTTTGACAGCATCACTTCCAGCTTTGCCATCTTTCAAAGATATGAAGGCAAGTTGTCCCTCTAATAACCAGAAATACTTACCAAATATTAAAGATAAACAGAGAGACAAGAGATTCTGCAGATTCTGGAAATCTTGAGCTATACATACAAAATGCTGAGGGATCTCTGCAGATCAGGTGGCATCGATCCTGCAGACAGACTCTCTATAGTTGCTGTCTGATCGCCTGAGATCTTCCTGCAACTTGTAGCTGGCGTTAAGAAAATAATCAAGCAATGTTAAAAATACAGAAATTAAAAATGACAACACAATATTTATTAAAAACAAACAAAAATATGAATAATTAAAATCTTAACCAAACTGAGGTAATTTGGAAAAAGCTTAAAGTCTTGATTGAATTCATTGAGATCATGTGTCCTCTCTTGAGTTGAATCTGACAACAGAGGAGGGACAGTATACATCATAACTCCAGGTTGAACCCTGATTTTTGTCTGTGTGGAGTGTGCACCATCTCCCTGCATATCCTCCACGGGTTAAATTAATGTGGTATTCCACTGTGTGTATTTAACTAATGACTTATAACTTTACTCAAGAAACTGATTACTATGAAGACAACAATGATCCAGATGATGATGACGAGCAGGATGCAGAAAACTTGCATACAGACTGGATATTTGAAGACTCTGAAGAAGAAGGTTTTTTATAGTTTTTAATTTTTTATGATCATAGAATGTAGCATTCACTTATTATCTGTTAGTTTAACTGTTGTTAACTTTGCCATGTACAAATGCACATTTATTTAATGATCTCTGTCTTGACATAATTTATAAAGTTATTAGACAGCTGCTTCATTGAAATTATTACTTCTTTTTCAAAGCTGTATGTAACTTTTCATTAGAACACAACCCATGTTTTTCCCACATTTATGGTGATGTGAAAGCAACTGCCACATGTCATGAAATTTGTTGTTATGTGGCAGCAGTACATTGTAACACACAATAAAGAAAACTATAAATTACAGTGAAAAGTGTATATATATTTAATAAGTTGTATTAAATAAGCAGTGCAAAAAGAGAAAACAAAGTAGTAAGGTAGTGTTCATGCAGTCGATCTCCAAGGAAATAATGTTCTAAGTTACTGTATGTAAAATGAGTTTGTGTCCTCTCTTGAGTCTAATCTGACAACATCATTTTAACAGAATGCAGGGAAAACAAATTGTACGGGTTTGATGTGGAGCTACTAGGACTTGATGTTTCAATCCCTATGGTAAGTCGGCACTCTCGATGTTGGCAGTGGGTTTGGAGTGGTGACAAGGAGAGGGAGTAGGTACGTCATCGGGGTCATCAGGTGGGCACCCTCCTTCTTTGGCGTTTCGTTGATAAGCCCACGACGTCTCCAGAGGGCTCAACGGTGCCACCTGGTGTCCCAGGTACACCCCCCCCTCTCAGTTCCATACCCTCCTGTCTTCATCTTGCATCCCAGTTGTTGTCTTTCCTTTTAATCCAAATCCAATTGCTGCTTTCTTCTGCTGCGTTTGACAAGGACTTGATTGCTTGTTGGAGGGAGTGACCCCTCACCCCCATCTTCTTCAATAGACTGTTCGTAGATGTAGCAACGAATCCCCTGCATCCCACTTCTACAGGGAAAATCTTGGTCTTCCGGCCATTCTGGGCAGCTTCAGTTGCCAGTTCAGAGCACTTGGTCTTTTTGCTCTCATAAGCTTCTTCGACACCATCTTCCCATGGTACTGTCAATCCCACAACATATGCCAGCTTGGCTGTTGTGGACCACAGGACCATGTCTGGCTGGAGTGTTGTAGCCGCAATGTCTGGGGGAAACTAGCTTTTTTCCAAGTCCACGTCCATTTTCCAATCCCGAGCAACCTGCAGAACGCTTACATCTTTTGATGTTATATGATGCTCTGGAGGTTGGCCTGCTGGTACAAATCATGTGATGTGGACATTTCCTGCTGATGTTTGTGGGAGAGCATTTGTGGTGATTCACCTCTGTTCCAAGATTGATACCAGCTGTCTCAGAACTTGGTTATGCCGCCAAGTATACCGCCCCTGGGTGAGGCTCGTGGTGCATCCTGTTAAAATGTGCCTTAGTGATCCAGGTGCTTGACAAAGAGAGCAAATGGGGTCTTCTCCCCACCACTGGTTCAGGTTCTGGGGTGTGGGTAGGAGGTCATAAGTGGCTCTGATGACAAAACTTAGCCGAGATCCCTCCATCTCCCAGATGTCACACCAGCTAAGTTTCCTCTTTTCCAGGCTTTCCCAATTAGTCCAGTGGCCTTGCTTGGTCATTGAGATGGCCCTGGCGTGTCGCTCTGCCCCCTCCTGTCTTCTCAACTCCTCCACCATGAGCTGTCTCTTCTGCACTGATGTTGCCTTGTGCCACTGAGGAGCTTTTGGGATGAGCCTGAGCCCAGCTCTCCCATGTTGGACTTGGCCAACCACATCCCTGAAGCGAAGAGCAGACTTAGCCCTCTGAATGGCTTCAGTTGGGGCCCACTTCATCCCTGTTGTCACACGGGGGGCCGCTGTTCAAAAAACAGTATCTTCAGATTCAGTGAGGGTCATGACCAACCTTGCTTTGGTGCATTTGAAGTCTTCCACAAGACTTGCAATTGGTAATTCCAATTTGCTGTTCCCGTACAGTCCAACAGGACTTGAGCATCATGCAAGTCCAAGCCACTGTTTTACATGTGTGCTGATCATTCTTTCGAGCTTTTCAACCTTGCTGATGGGGATTTCATACACTGTTAAAGGCCACACGAGTCTTGAGAGTATGCAGAACTGGAAGCACCAGTCTTGAGTTTTCCTGGCAGCCAGGTCTTGTTGATGTGAGCTATGTACATGATGATATCCTTTTTGTGTTGTTCAAACTGCTCGGTGTCCTTGAGTTTAGCATTATACCATCGGCCCAAGTTCTTCACTGGCATTTCTGAAACAGTTGGGACAGGTGTTCCGTCAATATGAAATCTTTTATCCGTGACTTGACCTTTGACGATGGAGATGCTTCCGCACTTGCTGGGCTTGATATTCATGCTCGCCAATTTGATGTCTTATTGAAGCTTTTCCAGAAGTCTCTTGGTGCAGGGGACAGTTGTCGTCAGTATTGTTACATCGTCCATATAGGCTCGTATCGGTGGTAACCGTTGACCAAACTGTAGTCCTTTTCCTCCCGCAACCTGTTTTGAGACTCTGATAATGAGCTCCATTGCCATAGTGAAGGCCAATGGGGAGATGGTGCACCCCGCCATGATGCCTACTTCCAGTGGTTGCCACGCTGTGATGAAGTCTGATGTTGTGAGGCAAACTTGCAGATCCTGGAAGTAGTGTTTTACCAGATTTGTTATTTTGAAAGAATTCAAAATCAGTCCACAGTACGGAAAGAGGAACTGATCCATAGGCATTGGCCAGGTCGAGGAACAAGACATGCAGATCCTTCCTTTCTTTCTTAGCCATCTGGATTTGATGCCATATGACGCTGGTATGTTCAAGGCATCCCGAGAAGCCTGCTATGCCGGCCTTTTGGATTGACGTATCAATGAAATGGTTTTGTTTCAGATACTTTGTAAGTCTTTGCACCAACATGCTGAAAAAGATCTTGCCCTCTGTTCAGAAGGTTTATTTGGTGAAACTGTTCGATCGTGGACGAATTATTTTCTTTTGGGATCAGAACTCCCCCAACTCTTCTCCAGGCTTTGGGGATAACTTGCTTTTCCCACGCAACCCTCATGTTTTTCCAAAGGAATTTCAGAACATCCGGGGTGTTCTTGTAGACACAATACGGAACACCGTTAGGGCCTGGCGCTGATGCTGATCTTGCCTTCTTCATTGCCTCTTTCACTTCGCTCAGCTTGGGAGGGCTGATGTTAAATTGATCTTGCGGGAGTGAGGTTGGTGGGATGTCAGCTGGGACAAGTATCGGTTCATCTTTTCGCTTACCAGTGTGGATGATTCTGAGATGTCTTTCAACCTCCTCTTTTGACACTTTCAAGTATCCGCTGTTCTCTTTTGTGAAAATGCCTTTCACATATTTAAAGCGATCTTTGTAGAAGTCAATTCTTGCTTTTTCCTTTTTGCGTTGTTTCCTTAAGTTCTCTGCTCTGCGCAGCTTCGAGGGCCTCTGTTGAAGGAGGTTGATGCCCTGGTATTATTTGAGCTCTTTCTTCAACATGACCCTATGCCAAGTTTTGGATCTTGCCTCACGAGGGTCTGTTGTGTACATTGGTTTGGGAGATACTGATCATCATTCAAAGCATCTTAAGCAAGTGTGTGGTGACTTATAAACGTGAAAAGCTTTCTCTAGTTTCTCAAATGTCACTTTGGCGAGGGGGGTGGTGGAGGCAGAAGAAAGGAAATTATGGACCAGTTGGCCTGATTTCAGTGGTTGTATGCTGTTGGAGTCCTGGGCTCAGGGTACTTGGAGGCACATGACAATATAGACCAAAGTCATAAAAACAAGAAAATCTGCAGTTGCTGGAAATTCAAGCAACACACAAAATGCTGGTGGAACACAGCAGGCCAGGCAGCATCTATAGGAAGAAGTACAGTCGGCACTTCAAGTAGAGACCCTTTGTCAGGACTAACGGAACAAAGAGATAGTCAGAGATTTTGAAAGTGGAAGGGGGAGGGAGAGACCTGAAATGATAGGAGAAGACAGGAGGGGGAGGGATGAAGCCAAGAGCTGGGAAGTTGATTGGCAAAAGGGATACAAGGCTGAAGAAGGGGGAGTATCATAAGACAGAAGGCCTAGGAAGAAAGAAAGGGGAGGGGAGCCCACAGGAAGATGAAGAACAGGCAAGGAGTTATTGTGAGAAGGAAAGAGAGAATAAATAAATAAATAAATAAATAGGAGGCATAGGGTAAGAGGGGGAGGAGGGGCATTAACGGAAGTTAGAGAAGTCGATGTTCATGCCATCAGATTGGAGGCTACCCAGATGGAATATAAGGTGTTGCTCCACCAACCTGAGGGTGGCTTCATCTCAACAGTAGAGGAGGCCGTGGATAGACGTATCGGAATGGGAATGGGATGTGGAATTAAAATGTGTGGCCACTGAGAGATCCTGCTTCCTCTGGCAGACAGAGCGTAGGTGTTCAGCGAAACGGTCTCCCAGTCTGTGTCGGGTCTCACCAATATATAGAAGGCCACACCAAAGTCATCATGGTTTTCTAAAGGGGAAATCTTGCTGACAAATCTGTTGGAATTCTTTGAGAATTAACAGGCAGGATGGACAAAGGAGAGTCAGTGGATGTTATTTACTTGGATTTTCAGAAGGCCTTTCATAAGGTGCCACACGTGAGGCTGCTTAACAAGATAAGATATTACAGGAAAGATACTAGCATGGATAGAAGATTGGCTAACCGTCAGGAGGCAAAGAGTGGGAATAAAGAGGGCACCGCATCTTTTCATGTTATATGTCAATATATGTCAAGTTTGTGGCTGATACAAAGGTAGGTGGAGGGGCAGGTAGTGTTGAGGAATCAGAAGGATGTAGACAGATTGGAAAAATAGGCAAAGAAGTGACCAATGGAACAAAATGTAGGGAAGTGTATGTTCATGCAATTTGGCAGAAGGAATAAAGACATCAAATATTTTCTGATAGTTGAAAATAGGAGAGAAAATTTAAAAATCAGAGGTGCAGAGGGATTTGGAAATCCTCGTGCAGGATTCCCTAAAGGTTAACTTGCAGGTTGTGTTGATGGTAAGAAGGCAAATGCAATGTTAGCATTTATTTCGAGAGGACTAGAAAACTAAAACAAGGATGTAGTGCAAAGACTTTATAAGGCATTGGTCAGACTGCAGTTAGAATATTGTGAGTTTTGGGCCCCTTATCTAAGAAAAGATGTGCCTGCATTGGGGAGGAGCCTGAGGAGGTTCACGAGAATGATTCTAGGAGTGAAAGCTTTAACGTATAAGGAGCGTTTGATGGTTCTGGCCCTGTACTCGCTGGAGTTCAGAAGAATGAGGGGAGATTTCATTGCAACCTATTGAATATTAAAAGATCTGGATAAAGTGAATGTGGAGAGGCTGTTTCCTATAGTGGGAAGTCTATGATCAGAGGGCACAGCTTCAGAATTGAGGTACATCCATTTAGAACTGAGTTGAGGAAAAATTCATTGCCACAGTCAGTCAAGTCATTGGATATACTCAAGTTGGAGGTTGATAGATTCTGGTTAATCAGGGTGTGAAAGATTACAGGGAGCAGGCAGGAGAATGGGGTTGAGAGGGATAATAAATCAGCCATGAAAGAATAACGAGGCAAACTCAATGAGCTGAATGGCCTAATTCTGCTCCTATATCTTTGGTGGCATCCATTAGTCTCGCGAGACTATGGATCTGCACCTGGAAAGTTTTGCTACAGTCTGTGGAGTGACCTCTCCAGGGCGCAGGCCTGGGCAAGGTTGTATGGAAGACCGGCAGTTGCCCATGCGGCAAGTCTCCCCTCTCCATGACACCGATGTTGTCCAAGGGAAGGGCAAGGGCCGATACAGCTTGGCACCAGTGTCATCGCAGGAGTTGCCAGAACGAGGTTGAAGGCAACGTCGGACTGCCTTAGGGACTCCAGCTCTGGATTTGTCCTCAGGGTTTACTCCCGACGCCTTTCCCATCAGTGGGTGTGGCCGCAAGGCAGCGGAGGTTTGAAATCAGAGTTTTCCCTCTCTTAGATGGACTGCCTTCCCAGGCTGACGAGCTCCATCTACCCGAAGCACTGGTTTCAAGGCGCCAGGACCCGCCTTCGCCCCTTCTCCTGTCAGTAGAAACAGTTCTGCCGGGCTTAGAGGCTAAGCCACACAAGAAGGCCAGGAGTTGGACTTGGTTGTCAGAGGCTATTTGAGGCGCATGCCGTGAGGAACACTTTTAGGTAGTGGGAGCTTGTCCCCACTACCACCCCCCGGCTTGACAACCTTGGAACGTCCTATATCTTACAGTCTTATATTTGGAATTGATCTCCAGAGCACACGAATTTCAGATCCCTCACAGGAAGAAGATAGAACACTCCTTTGACTTCTTTCAAATGGAGTTTAACACTGCTGAAATACTGGGTAAGCTTTAGAAAATGCTCAGTGACTCAATCAGACTCCCAAAACCAGTCAGGACTTCAGTTAGGGCTAACTAAAGGAGCATTGCTCGTGCTCTCAGAACATTTCAGATTTGCTAAAGACTGACAGACTGCACCTGTATGTTCAATCAACTGTAAAATGCCACTTGCAGGAAAACATAGCATATCCATTTCCTTCCTGCAGCCATCTGATTTCTGAAAGAACATTAACACATGAGCACTACCTCATTATTTTAATTTTTGCATTTGCACTGCTTATTTCATTTAACTGTGTATATAATATATATATGAACATCAGGAATTCTGCAGATGCTGGAAATTCAAGCAACACACATCAAAGTTGCTGGTGAACGCAGCAGGCCAAGCAGCATCTGTAGGAAGAGGTGCAGTCGACGTTTCAGGCCGAGACCCTTCGTCAGGACTAAGTGAAGGAAGAGTGAGTTCTTCAGTTAGTCCTGACGAAGGGTCTCGGCCTGAAACGTCGACTGCACCTCTTCCTACAGATGCTGCTTGGCCTGCTGCGTTCACCAGCAACTTTGATGTATGTTGGTTATATAATATATATATTCTGTTTTTGCACTACTTGTCTTAGTTTAACTATTTAATGTGCATATATATAGTTACTGCAATTCAGTTTATCATGTACTGCATCGTATTGCTGCCCCAAAGTTAACAACTTTCACGACGTATGCTAGTAATGTTAAACCTGTTTCTGATTCTGATTTCTGAATCAAAAGCTTGTACAAGTGACTGGATAGGAATTCAATTACTCTGACACTATCTTATCACATGTTAACATACTGTATGTATGCTGGTCTTTAGTATAGGTTAAACCAAGCAAAGTGGATGGAATAGTAACATTGTTATTTATATATTTTCTAGATCCTTGTTCAGTCAATCCTTGTGAAAATGAAGGCACCTGTGAGACAATTGGCTCAGACTTTGTGTGTCACTGCCATCCCCTCTATACAGGAAAGACATGTCAGATAGGTAATGGTTTTTCTAAACATATGATTTGTTTGGAATTTTCTTCCCCATTTGTCAATTTTTTAAGTAAGTAAGTTAAATTTATTATCAAAGCACATATATGTTATCATATACAATGTTAAGATTTATTTCCTTGCAGGCATTTACAGAAGAAAATGAAATACAATAGAATTTTTGAGAACTATACAGAAAGACTGACAAGCAACCAATGTAATAAAGACAAATTGTGTATATAAAAATATAACACTGAGCGTATATCTCTGAAAATGAGCCTTTAAGTTGTATCATCAGTTCAGAGTTGTGGTGGGTGAAGTTACCCATATGGCTGTAAGGTACAGTAGTAACTTTTTCTGTACCTAGTGGTGTGGGATCTCATGTGCCATTTAAAATAAAATACATTAATGATCACAACACTTTTTATACAAGTTATTCAAAAACAATGAAGTATCATTTAAGTAAGGAATCAGTCATCTACCAGCTCAAACTCTTGCACATCCCCTAGTTTCTATTATATCCTAGCTCATGCACCAGTCTCTCTGTATTCTTTCTACCTTACATTCTACTTCGGTGAACTTTTCTTTGCTTCTGTTTTCTGAGTACAAGGTAGTTGAGTATCAACTGTAAATCTAAGCGATCGTTAATAAATAGCACACATTCTGCATGCTATATCTACAGTGAATAAAATTTAAAGAAATTTAAAATGAATTCTGAAAATTAAGTGCCATTTAAGAGAGTTTTAGACACAATGAATACATGGGGAATGGAAGATTGTTGATTATATACTAGCTGCAAATACTTAGTTTAATTGGCCTTGTGTTTGGATCAAATATCACAGGCCAAAGGACTTGTCCCGTACTGTACGGTCCCTACAGTCTAAGCTCCTCTCACATTATTGTAATATTTGCAACCCTTCTTAGTACTTAATTAGATAGTGTATATATCATGACTCAAGACTTCATGCTTTAAACGTGTTTTTATTTCTCATTCTCGCTTCCAAGCCTCCCTCACATCACCTGTTCTTCTGTCCCAAACTGATGACATCATCACTGTACCTGACAAGTGTCAACTTACATTAACAGACCTTCCCCTTTCAATACATCTCGCCTTTCCTGAGAAATCAACTTCAATGTTTTAGGCCGCATTCAACTCACTGGTTTAACCACTTCAATTCAACATATATTCTCTGATAGACATGACTATAACCAACACATTTTCTGTTTTAACGTAATGATAACTCCATTTTCAACTTACAACAGTTTTCATTGTTTCAAAACCCACAGCTTAAAGCAGGCATCCCAACTCTCCCGGAAGTTCCAGGAGTCTCCCGCATATTAATAGTGGCTCCCTGATGCCCGCAAATTATATACAATATCCCGGAAATCAATTTTTTTGAGAGCGAGAGAAAGAGAGCAAGAGAGCATGAGAGAGAGCGAGAGAGCGAGTGCAAGAGCGACCACGAGAGAGAGAGAGAGAGAGAGAGCGAGAGAGCAAGCGCGTGTGCTAGAGAGAGACAGTATGCCATGGTAGAGTGTTCCAAAAATAGAAAATATAAAACGTACATCACCCCAGACTACACTAAAGTGTACCCCTGCCTAATAGGGGTCAAAAATAATGACAGTGTTTCTCGCTGCACTGTTTGCAACAGTGACTTTTCTATTGCCCATGGTGGGTTAAGACTGTAAAAGACATGTTGAGGTGAGTTTAACATGTGTCATTCGGTCATTAGCAGAGCTAACGTTATTTAAACTAGCTGGCTAGCTGCTCAGGAGTTACTCTATTGCAGACATCCCACCTCTCCCGGAACTTACAGGAGTCTCCCGCAAATTGATGGTGCTACCTCCCTGAAATGAGTTTTTGCAGGGTGGGATATCTGTTAAAGCTCCATTTCAATCCAACATTGTTAAACTTCAGAGTTTGTTCTCTAACCTTTTGAGGTCTCTCTACCAGTTTCTCTGTACTTTCAATGTCTGGTTATGGTTTTTGCTCACTGTGAATCTGAGCTTGTTCGTAACTGTCCTTCATATTGTCCTCTTGTCCTGGTACCTCATTGTCAAATCCTTGAATTTCCTCCAGTTGGTCAAAAGTCTCTCTTCTGTTGAACTTTTTTACATGTGGTGTTCCTTGCATGCTGCATTCCCATTGGAGATTCAAATACCACTTGATTTTTTGTTTTCCTCGGCACCCTGGGTGGTGTTGTGTTGAAACGTGTGGTGAATTTGTCCACTTTTTCTTGCTGGATAAGCACAGTGTCCCCAACTTTTACTGTAGACCTTTGTGCTCCTCTGTGATCGTCTGCATACAGCTTGTACTTTCCTTTTTGTCCTTTTTGTTCTGTGTCCCGATCTCTTACTTCCAGTTCTGCTGTGCGTACCTTCTTGATGTCTGATAACTTCCCCCTCATTTTGCAGTTGTAGAGAAGTTCGGCAGGACTTTTCCCTGCAGTGGCATGTTCCACACAACTGTACCCAGTCACCTGCTTTCTCAGTTCACATTTCCAGTCAAGTTTTTCTGCTTGAAAAATCCTAATCCTTTACATCGGTGGTGCACTTCACCATTTGCCTGAGCCCGCTGTGGTATTATTTTCGGGTGTTTGATTCCATTACTCCCACAATATTCCTTGGACTGTTCAGATTTGAATTGAGGTTCATTATCTGATTTGATAGATACATGCTGTCCATGTCTACTGGAAATATTCTCCAGACTGTCAGTGATTCTCTCTGCAGTTGTAGAGGACAAAATGTCATATTCATAAAATCGGCTGTAGTAATCAACTACTACTAGAACAGAATGGTTTGTTGGTAAAGGTCCAAGCATATCCACAGCTACCTCCTGCCAAGGATCATCCGGTAATGGCATCAGCTTTAGTGGTGCTGGAGGGTCAGGTCTAAATACAGTTTGACTGTGGTGACAAATTTTGTAGTATTTCTCAGCTGCTCTATCTATACCAGGCCACCAAACCTTAGTTCTGAGATGCTGTTTTGTACCAGTTAGCCCCAGCTCTCAGAAAACCTATACAGTTCTGTGCAAATTCTTACACACATATACATACAGCTAGGGTGCCTAAAACTTTGGCATAGTACTGTATTTGACAACATTGAGCGGAGAACAAGTTTGTAAATCTGGCAGGAGCCAAGGATGTTGGGAATGGCAAGGATGCCACAGGAGGCGTGCGGAACAGACGGCAGAGAAGGAGTGCCAGGAGCAGCGGGTGGTGCAGGTGCAGACACACCCAGCCCTCAGACACCAGGAAAGGTCGTTTGGTGTATTGGTCATTACAGAATATCTCCCTGATGCTTCCTTCTCCGTCCTGTCCCCTCTCCTTGCTCCCTTCCCACTCTCAGTCTACATTGGTGACCCATATTAGAATCAGGCTTATCATCACTCACATATGTCACGAAAGCAGATGGGAAGATGTTGGAGACGATTGTTAAGGATGTGGTTTTGGGGTACTTGGAGGAACATGATAAAATAGGCCGTAGCTGGCATGGTTTCATCAAGGAAAAATCTTGCCTGACAGATATGTTGAAATTCTTTGAAGAAATAACAAGCAGGATAAGCAAAGGAGAATCAATCAATGTTGTGTACTTGGATTTCAGAAGGCCTTCGACAAGGCACTACACATGAGGGTGCTTAACAAACTACAAGCCCGTGGTATTACAATCTAACATGGATAAAGCAGTGGCTGATTGATAGGAGGCAAAGAGTAAGAATAAAGGGTGCCTTTTCTGGCTGGCTGCCAGTGACTAGTGGTGTTCCACAGCAGTCTGTGTTGGGACCATTTCTTTTTATGTTATATGTCAACTATTTGGAAGATGGAATTGACAATTTTGTTGCAAGGTATGCAGACGATGTGAAAATAAGTGGAGGGGCAGGTAGTTTTGAGGAATTAGAGAGGCTACAGAAGGACTTTGACTGATTAGGAGAATGGGAAAAGAAATGGCAGATAGAATACAATGTCAGGAAGTGTATGGTCATGCACTTCGGTGGAAGAAATGAAAGGGATGAATATTTTCTAAATGGCGAGCAAATGCAGAAAACTGGGGCAGAAAGGACTTGGGAGACTTTGTGCAGGATTCCCCAAAGGTTAATTTGCAGGTTGAGTCTGTGGTGAGGAAGGCAAATGCAATGTTAGCATTTATTTCATGAGGTCTAGAGTATAAAAGCAAGGATGTAATGTTGAGACTTGATAAACCACTGTGAGGCCTCACTTGGAGTATTCTGAGCAGTTTTGGGCCTTTTATCTTAGAAAGGGTGTGATGAAACTGGAGAAGATTCAAAGGAGGTTCACGAAAATGATTCCAGAATTGAATGGCTTGTCATATGAAGAGCATTTGATGAGTCTGGGCCTGTATTCGCTGGAATGAAGAATGACCTAATTGAAACTTACCGAATGGTGAAAAGCCTTGATAGAGTGGATGCAGAGAGGATGTTTCCCTTGGTGGCAATGTCTAAGACCAGAGGACACAGACTCAGAATAGAGGGGCGTCTTTTAGAATAGAGATGAGGAGGAATTTCTTTAGCCAGAGAGTGGTGAATCTATGGAATTGGTTGCCATTCATGGCCGTGGATATTTAAGGCAAAGCTTGATGGATTGAGGCAACACACATCAAAGTTGCTGGTGAACGCAGCAGGCCAGGCAGCATCTCTAGGAAGAGGTACAGTCGACATTTCGGGCCGGGACCCTTTGTCAGGACTAACTGAAGGAAGAGTGAGTAAGAGATTTGAAAGTGGGAGGGGGAGGGGGAGATCCAAAATGATAGGAGAAGACAGGAGGGGGAGGGATGAAGCCAAGAGCTGGACAGGTGATTGGCAAAAGGGATATGAGAGGATCATGGGACAGGAGGCCCAGGGAGAAGGAAAAAGGGGGAGGGGGGGAAACCCAGAGGATGGGCAAGGGGTATAGTCAGAGGGACAGAGGGAGAAAAAGGAGAGTGAGAGAAAGAATGTGTGTTTGTAAATAACAGATGGGGTATGGGGGGGGGAGGTGGGGCATTAGCAGAAGTTAGAGAAGTCAATGTTCATGCCATCAGGTTGGAGGCTACCCAGACAGAATATAAGGTGTTGTTCCTCCAACTTGAGTGTGGCTTCATCTTTACAGTAGAGGAGACCGTGGATAGATATGTCAGAATGGGAATGGGATGTGGACATATCAGAATGGGAATGGGATGTGAGACATGTCAGAATGGGAATGGGATGAATGGGAAAAGATGAAGCCACACTCAGGTTGGAGGAACAACACCTTATATTCCGTCTGGGTTGCCTCCAACCTGATGGCATGAACATTGACTTCTCTAACTTCCACTAATGCCCCACCTCCCCCTCGTACTTCATCCATTATTTATTTATATACACACATTCTTTCTCTCACTTTCCTTTTTCTCCCTCTGTCCCTCTGACTATACCCCTTGCCCATCCTCTGGGTTCCTCCCCCGCTTTTTCCTTCTCCCTGGGCCTCCTGTCCCATGATCCTCTCATATCCCCTTTGCCAATCACCTGTCCAGCTCTTGGCTCCATCCCTCCCCCTCCTGTCTTCTCCTATCATTTTGAATCTCCCCCTCCCCCTCCCACTTTCAAATCTCTTACTCACTCTTCCTTCAGTTAGTCCTGACGAAGGGTCTCGGCCTGAAACGTCGACTGTACCTCTTCCTAGAGATGCTGCCTGACCTGCTGCGTTCACCAGCAACTTTGATGTGTGTTGCTTGAAATTCCAGCATCTGCAGAATTCCTCGTGTTTGCTTGATAGATTGATAGTCTTTCTGCATATTTAAGGCAAAGTTTGATAGATTCTTGATTAGTCAGAGTATGAAGGGATGTGGTGGAAAGGCAAGAAATTGAGATTGAGAGGAAAGATGGATCTGCCATGATCCATGGGTCAGGCGGAGCAGGCTCAATGGCTAAATGGTTTATTCTGCTCCTGCATCTTACGTCTTACGGTCTTTTGTGCTGAGGCTTTCACACAGGAGTGTACATTCTGGGGAAAAATGATGCAAACTCCAGACAAACAGTGCCTGAGGTCAGGATCAAGCCCTTACAACTGCGACATGATGCTGACTGGATATAGTTAACTGGATAATTAGTAAATTAGATAGACTGGAGAAACTGAGACTGGTCCTCATAAACGAAAAGATAATGGGAGACTCACAGAGTGGAACAGCTACATAGACTTGTACATGTCCAGAAGTTACCGTAGGCACTTGACCTGAGCAAATAGCTCTCCTGCCGCTGAGTCTATTGCCAGAAAGTCAACAACTTGTCATGGTCAAGAAGCAATCAACAATATGGCTTAAAAATCTGTCATCACCTGGAATTGAACTATCCCACCCGATTCTCTATCTGTGCTACGTGGTGTTAAAAGATGAACTGGTTTTGCAGAATACAATCATAGACCAGTACAGCCAAGTCTGATACAGGTTCTGTTAAAAGCAATCCATTTAGCTGCACACGCCTTGCATTCTGATGTTCATACAGTAGATATGCTCATTCCCTATATCCTTCTAATCATTTCCCTAATCTCTTTTGGATTCGAAAACTGAACACAGGCACATTAACATCTGCCCCTTTTGTAATTGATCCTTGTGCTCTTGAAAACCATTTACATTATTTACTCTATCTAAATCTGTCCTCAGTTTAAACACCTCTACTCAATCTGCTTTTAAACTTCTCTGCTCTTTGTTGGGAACAATCACCTTCGAGACTGAATATCACTGTTCTCCTTTCTCCTTAACGCTTACATAAAGGAACTTGCGAGGTTGCCAGAAGAAGCTACCATATTCAGTTATACCGTCTTTTGGACCACAGGAAATCCATACATCAAATGGCATGGTAACTGATGTAAAGTGATTGACCTTAGTGCTTCAAATTAAACTGTGTTTTCAAAAATAAACCACATGGAGGTTGCAAGGCCCTGCGATTCTGGTGGTGGTCTGTGAATTTTAATGGAAAACAAGCAGCTTCTCTACTTTTCCACTCAAAGGATGATAGTACTCCTGATGCACACGAACAAAATTTGTACAAATCATATTGATTTTTTTATTACGTGACATCAGTGAATGTGACAGCGTTTCTTGACTCTTGTAGTTTGATGTAAAGACATGGTCTGCAGTAAATCTGCCCCACGTGACTTAAAAACAAATTTGTGAAACAAGGTTCAAGGTTACTGTATTTATTTAGTTTTCTACTTCCAGCCTCCAGTAACTCATTCCCAGCTGGTTCACAGTAGTTGCTGCAGACAATCAAGTTTGTCAGCAATGCCCATCATTTGCAGCACACGTATGTTGCAATTAGTTCATTTGATCTGTGTATGTACTTGATTTCAGTATATGGGCACCATGGTAGCATAGTGGTTATTTAATTATTTATTTGTTTGTTATTGAGATATAGTAGGCCCTTTCTGCCCTTTCATCCACGCCGTACAACAACCCACCAATTTTAAACTCGCCTAATGATGGGATAATTCACCATGACCAACCAAACTACCAACCAGTCCTTCTTTGGACTGTGGGAGAAGACCTGAATATCAAAGGGAAACCCGAGCAGTCACGGGGAGAGTGTACAAACTCCTTGCAGGCAGTGAAGGGAATAGCATGACGCTATTACAGATCAAGGTGTCCCGGAGTTCAGAGTTCAATTCCGGCACCGTTCTGCAAGCCCTTCCCGTGGAACGTGTGGGTTTGCTCCCAGTGTTCCGGTTCCCTCCCACAGACCAAAGACGTATCAGATTGGTGGTCATTGTGAATTGGTCCATAATTAGGTGAGGGTTAATCGGGCTTATCGGGGGTTACTGGGGTGGTGTGGCTCAAAGGGCCAGAAGGGCCTACTTTGTGCTGTATCACTAAATAAAATAAATAAAAATATATGTACGCGTCAGAAGAATGAAGGTGGAACTTAAAAGAGGTGCAATCATTTTTCATTTTGTTTTCAATTGGTATCATCAGTAGCTGTAGCTCAGTGCCAATGATCACTTCCACCCACCTCCTTTCTCCCCACAAATTATCCCAAAAATACTAGCAGCCCTACCGCAGAGCACATCTCTCAGTTTACCAGTTAGTGCTTGACCATTTTCTGCCCCAGCTATTTTTGCAGACAGCTTACATGATATTCTGAATACTGACCTGTTTTATGTTTCATATACTCAAATACAACAGCTCGACCCCTTCTCAATTTAATCTGCTCTGAGTTCTAACGTACTGGAAAGAAAGATATTATTTTCAGCATGGGTTTTACTCTGACCGAATTGGCAAAAGGGCAAAGCGTCCATTCCACACAGTGAGACACGTAAATTTGTGCTCGAGTAAATTTGATTTAACATTGTTTATCCTGGTCCTTTTTATATTTCATCCTGTCAATCATTTCAGCATTACACTTTAGATCAATGGCAGAATGTTCTTAAGATGACAATAGGTTATGTACTCCACATTTCCAATTCTCTTTGTAGATGATCTGTATAACATAAAATTCTGTTTGATGGAAAATAACATGCTTGCCTGAATTATATTTTTGGAAATGTTTCTGCCGTTTGAAAATAATTAGAAATATTAAGAAATAATCTAAACAATATTTACTTAATCTTAAAATGTCAAATGTAACCCAAACCTTCAGGTTTGTCAGGTGCAGATTGAACTGAACACAAGGGAATGCACCTTGAACCTAGAGCAGGGCAGTTGGACCTTGAATGAATGAATGACAGATAGAAACTGTAGTGTTGAATTTAAATCCATGTAAAAGCACATCTTAAGAGGAGCACCAGTGCAGCATGCTACAAAACCGAGCAATAAACTTGCATTTATATAGCAATATACACACACACAAAATGCTGGAGGAATTCAGCAGGTCAAGCAGAACCTATGGAAATGAATAAATAAACAGTCTGCGTTTCGGGCCGAGACCCTTCTTCAGGACTGGACAAGAAGGGGGAAGATGCCAGAATAAAAAGGTGGGGGGAGGGAAAGCTAGAAGGTGATAGGTGAAGCCAGGTGGGTGGGAAATATGAAGTGCTGGAGATGAAGGAATCTGATAGGAGAAGAGAGTGGACCATTGGAGAAAGGGAAGGAGGAGAGGACCCGAAGGGAGGTGATAGGCAGGTGAGAAGATCTAAGAGGTCAGAGTGGGGAATAGAAGAGTCTTGGTCACCTAAATACAAGAAATATATAAATAAGTTTGAAAGGATACAGAGAAAATTTACAAGGATGTTGCTGGATTTGGATGACTTGAGTTATATAGAACGATTGAATAGGTTAGGACTTTATTCCTTGGAACGTAGAAGATTGAGGGGAGATTTGATAGAGGTACACAAAATTATGAGGGGAAAGGATAGGGTAAATGCAAGCAGGCTTTTTCCATTGGGACTACAACTGGAGGTCATGGGTTAAGGGTGAAAGATGAAAAGCTTCATGAGGGGAAACCTCTTCACTCAGAGGGTTGTAAAAGTGTGGAATGGGCTGCGAACACAAATGGTGCATACAAGCTTGACTTCAAAGTTTGGATAGATGCGTGGATGGTAGAGGTATGGAGGGCTATTGTCTGGGTGCAGGTCGATGAAGGTAGCAAGTTTAAATGGTTCAGCATGAACTAGATGTGTTGAATGGCCTGTTTCTGTCTGTACTTTCCTATGACTATGGCTACAAGCTGTCAAAAGTAGCTTTTTCTAATAATCTCAATGAATGAAAGATGAATATTAATCAGGGCATCAAGGATAACATACAGCAAAATTAAGTAACCATATAACAATTACAACATGGAAAGAGGCCATCTCGGCCCTTCTAGTCCGTGCCAAACAAAGTAGTTATTAACTTTTTTATTTTTGTCTCTGGATGAAGACTGGAGAGGCAACATATAATCCCTATTATTATTTGTCCTGAGAACAGCATTAGTGTAGAACTGGAGTCAGGTGCAGACCAGAGAAGTTAGGGAAGATGAGTCATCATCTCTGAAGGACGTTATAAGCAGATGAGCTTTTAAAATTATTTCATAACCTGAATGAGTGCACTATCTTTGTTTTCAATTCTGGTCAATCTGAAAAAAAAATGTTAAATAGTACTAAGTGAAGAGATTTTCACGGTGATAGATTATTAGAGAGTTTACATTTTTTATGTTGCCCTGCTGGAAAGGGGTGTTAGTTTTGCATCAATTGACACTGAAGTAATGAATACCATACAAAGATAGTTTGAAGTTAAGACATGCTAGGGAGAAATTTATCCTTGCTTGCCAGTGTCAAATACATATAATATTGACCTCTGATTGTAGTCACCCTGTACATTCCATTAACTTCAAAGCCAATGAAGATCAAAGATGATTTTTCTCCTGCCCCACTAAATTCAATAATGTAGTTAGGAAGAAAAGTGTAAGAGTAGAAAGTCAATGATTACTATTTAACAAGGAAACAAAGAGCAAAGTTCAAAACCAATATAGAAAAATAATTTATTTTTTAAAAAAGAATGTCCTTGAATTTTAGCACCAGCCCCTTCCTTTGGTGTCATACCATAACTACAACAAAATGAGTTTCAATGTACACTTGAAAGCACACGGGCTTAGCAGCTATTTGCAACACTCATGGATTCCCCAAATACCAGTGATCTCCTATAATATTGTAGAATTCAAAAGTCTAATGAACATACATATATACATACGTACATACATACGGTATATGTATACTACCTACACTCAGTGGTCACTTTATTAAGTGCCTCCTATCCCTAATAAAGTGGCCACAGAGTGTATAATCATGGGCTTCTGCTGCTGTAGCCCATCCACTTCAGGATTTGATGTGTTGTGTGTTCAGCGATGCTCTGCACACTACAATTGTAATGTGTGATTATTTGAGATGCTGTCACTTTCCTGTCAGCTTGAACCAATTTAGCTATTCTCCTCTGACCTCTCTCATGAACTATCACTCACTGGATGTTTTCTGCACCATTCTCTGTAAATTCTAGAGCAGGGGTTCCCAACCCTTATTATGCCATGGACCAATACAATTAAGCAAGGGGTCCATAGACCCCAGATTGGGAACCCCTGTTCTAGACAATGCTGTGCATAAAATCCCAGGAGATGATCAGTTTGTGAGATAAACAATCCTATACCAACAATCATTCCACAGTCAAAGTCACCTAGATCACATTTCTTCCCCATTCTGATGTTTGGTCTGAACAACAACTGAACCTCTTCACCATATCTGCACACTTGTATGCTTTGAGATGCTGCTACAAATTTAGCTGATCAGATATTTACACTAATGAGGAATTGTACAGGTGTACCTAATAAAGTGGCCATTGAGTTTATTGGGGAGTGTTACAGACTAGTACTGCTGAGGTACAATGAACTCAAATAAGCGTGTGCAGTTTATTCAAGAAATACATCTGGAATATACCATAGACTTTGTGGTGGCCTAGTGGAGAGTTTGATGTCACAAACCTTTAAGCAGAGGTTTGCTCCCTTTTTCGCCTTTTTTCTGCCATCGACCACTACCATTAACCGAAGGGTCTGGGGACCCCAAGTTGGAAACCCCAGCCTTAGGGGGATGAATCCCTTATTCTTCAAGTAACATATGGAGTCGCAGAGCAATTCGTCACTTACAGAGGCCTTAGTAAGGTGGTTACTACAGTTTTAATGGCCTTTTCTACACCATTACTGTTGACACACATTCTATGTTTTAGCCAACCATAGCAGATGCATTGACTTTTTGAATCTCAACCCATGATGATATTACCACATTTACCTTTAACCTTTTGATAATTTCTGCAGTCTGACGTATGTGGAATCTACAGGTATTTTTACTGGTCTTTATTATAACACTTGCATGACAAGTGGGTTGTAATATTACCCTTGAAATGGGTGTTTGATGTTTTCTTGAATGGGTTCCATGGTCTTTGTTTCATGGCTGCCTGTGGGATGAGGCATCGTTGCCAAGATCAGCATCTATTACCCATTCCAGAGGACACAGAATGAATACCAGGAAGCTGGTGTGATGTGTTTCACTGAAACATGGCTACATGAGCAAATCCCAGATTCCAACACTGCTGTGAATAGGTTTTCAAAGCTACAGGCAAACAGAGTTAATCTACAGCGAGGTAAGAGGAGGGAGGTGGGCTTGCTGTGCTTGTGAACAACAGGTGGTGTAGTCCCGGTCACATTTCTCTGAAGGAATGAATCCGCAGTCCAGACTTTGAATTACATGCTGTGAGTTTACGTTCATAGTATCTACCATGTGAGATCAGCATCACCTTATTGCTCGTTGTCTACATTGCAAGTTCCCCACGCAATCCCGATGCTATGTATGACATCATACACACTGCCATCGCAAGACTCCAAACTCAACACCCCAATGCATTCATTGTAGTATCGGGGAACTTCAACCATGTTCCTTTCTCGACAATCCTACCCACCTTTGAGGCTTTGAAGGACTGCTTTGAGGTTTTCTGACTGGAATCTGCTTTACGAACCTATGGGGAGGGCATTAACAGACTTTCCGATAGCATCACCGGCTACATCAGCTTCTGTGTGGACACTGTCATACCATCAAGGACTGTTGGCTGCTGCCTTAACAACAAGCCATGGCTCGCCAGTGATGATCTAAAAGCTCTTATTCATCACAAAAAGTACCTTTAGTTCAGTAGACAGGGAGGAAGTGAGACATGTGCAGAGGGAGCTAAAGGTGAAGATCACAGTGGCTAAAGAGGAATACAGGAGAGAGCTGGAGAACAAACCTGGGCAGAGTAGCACACGGGGGGGGTGGGTGCTGCAGTGGAGAGGCATGAAGAGCATACCTCTCTCTGACGGTGGTGTCTGGAAAGAGGGTGCTGTCCAAGTTGCATGCCATCTTGGACCATGTCTCCCATCCACTACATAATGGACTGGGTGGGCACAGGAGTACATTCAGCCAGAGACTCATTCCACCGAGATGCAACACTGAGCGTCATAGGAAGTCATTGCTGCCTGTGGCCATTAAACTTTACACCTTGGAGGGTCAGACACCCTGAGCCGATAGGCTGGTCCTGGACTTATTTCCTGGCATAATTTACATATTACTATTTAACTGTTTATGGTTTTATTACTATTTAATTATTTATGGTGCAACTGTAACGAAAACCAATTTCCCCCGGGATCAATAAAGTATGACTATGACTATGACTATCACTGACATCAATCAGCCTAGCTGCATAGCCTCAGAACGCAGCTTTGAATGGGCTAATGAGTTAAACCAATAGGTATGACAATTGCCCCCTTGTTCACACCTCCCTCAGGACAGTAGTCCAGTAGTCCAGGTGCCGAGGCACCCAATTTCCCTCAGCACCAATGCCTCCCCTCCTCCCTCCTCCCCCCCCCCACCCAGTTCAATGCATGGATGAAATACACAGGCTGTCACAGTTCTATGTCAACTCCTTGCCCTACACCTACCATCCACACCTCCACATAGCAATTCAACCTCACTACCGAGCAGGTGAGAAGGGTGTGAGGAAACTCAGACATGGCAAAACGTTGGGAACAGATGGTGCGAACCCCAAGAAAGACTGTGCTGAGCATCTGTGTGGAGTTTTCCAGTGCATTTTCAATCGGAGTCTCAGCCTGGAAAGGTTCCTGAGTGTGTAGAAAACAACCTGTGGTCCAGTACCCAAGAAGGGCCAACTGAAAGTCTTGAATGACTACCGTCCAGTGGCCCTGACCTGACACATCATGAAGACCCTAAAGAGGCTGGTCCAGGCTCACCTGTGACCCCTGGTTAGTTCAGCCCCCGGTCCCTTGCAGTTTGCCCACAGGAGCACATTGCAGTTGATGATGCTGTCATCTACCTGCTGAACAGAGCCTACTCCCAGGTGGGTAAGCAGGGCAACACTGTGAGGATCATGGTTTTCTGATTTCTCAAGTGTCTTCAATACCATACAGCGCTCAGTGCTGGGGAAAAGCTCCGTTCAATGCAGGTTGGCACTTCCATTGTATCCTGGATAATGGACTACCTGACTGGAACATTATGGTTTGTGTGGCTTCAGAGGTGTGCATAAGACATGGCTATAAGCAGTACTGGGGCCCCACAGGGGACTGTACTGGCTCCCTTCCTGTTTACCCTGTATACCTCGGACGTTAGATACAACGTTGAGTCATGTCATCTGCAGAAATTCTCTGATGACTCAGCAATAGTTGGGTGTATAAAGGGAAGTCAGGAGAATGAATACAGGGCCCTGGTGGAGGACTTTGTCAGACGGTGCAAGCTGAATCATCTGCAGCTCAACATCAGTAAGACAAAGGAGATGGTGATGGACTTTAGGTAGCCTAAGCCTGCACTGCTCCCTGTTACTACTGAAGGTGAGATTGTGAATGTGGTGCGGGCCTACAAGTACCTACAGGTGCACCTGGATAGCAAACTTGAGTGGAGCGCCAACACAGACGCTGTGTACAGGAAGGGTCAGGGTTGTCGCTACTTCCAAAGGAGAATGAGATACTTCAGAGTATGCTGGCCCTCCTTCACATGTTCTACCAGTACAATTTTCTATGCAGTGGTGCGCTGGGACAATGACATCAACACGAGTGATGCCAAAAGGCTCAATAAACTGATTAGAAAGGCTGGCTCTGTTATAGGTGTCAAACTGGACATACTGGAGGCTGTCGTAGAACAAAGGACCCTCTGGAAAATTCTGACAATTCTGGACAATGTTTCTCACTCTCTGCATGCCTCCTTGGCTGAACACTTTCAGTAATAGACTATGACAACTGCGCTGCTCCAAAGGGTGCTATATGAGGTTACTCTTACCCTGGGCCTTACCCCGAGTCAACCTATAGCTGGGGAAGTGATGACCCAGCCTGCTAAACTGTTATTAATCTCTGTTTACTAGTGTGGTAAACCATATATATGTTGTAATTGAGTTAACTGTCTGGACACACCCCTCTGCTGACTGCCCCTGTGGCTCCTCCCACAGATTCCTGAATAAAAGTGATTTTGCCTTGCCCCTCCCCCTCAGTCCAGGGGCAGACACTCAGCATGGAGGTCGTATGGTACAGCGAATAAAAGCCTTTCAGTATTTTACACAACTTCAGTCTTTTGGAGTTATTGAAGGAGCTTCAATTAGAGCTCTGTTTAAGCTCTGCTCAAGCTCTGTTTACCACACCCTGCTATCACGGACACACTGTGCAATACTAACATCACTTCTTACCTGGACAGTGTGAACGTGCACCCATCACTGTATAATATTACTGTAATTTTTGCGCTACCATCTTGTAGCGCAGAGTGAACTTGTAAATCTTGTAATGCAATTTTGGCTTGTAAATCTTGTACATTTTATTTTAAGGTAACTTATTTGTAAATTTTTTTCTTCTCTTCTAATATTTGTACATCTGTGCACTTGTAATACTGCTGTGATACTGTAATTTCTTTTAGGATCAATAAAGTATCTATCACCCTGTGAGGTGGGCATAGTGAGCCTACCCTACTGGGTAAGGTTTTGGTCAGTAACACCAAAGGAAAAGCAATATATTTTGAAGCTGGATAGTAAGTAACTTTGTTGTATACTTACCACGATGATGTTCCCATGTTTCTCTTGGCTTTGCTGTACATGAACAATGTCATGGATTTGGGTGTTGTTTACTTAGAACAGCTCGTTCTGCACATCGAGTGGTCTTAATGCATCAGATATAGAGGGAGTGAATGGCTAGCTCAGGGTGCTAATCAAATGTGCCATTTTATCCTGGATCAAGTCTTCTTCTTCAGTGTTGCTGAGTTTATCCAGACACATCAAGGGCATTCCTGAATTTAGTTTGTTGGAGGCAAAAGGTTTTAGAGAGTAAGAAGGTGAGGCATTTGTTGGGTAACTCCCAGATTCTCATTTACCATTGATTTCAATTTTTCACATATTTCTTATATTACAAAATATTGAAGATGGTAAATAAATATTAATATTATAGCATGCTTTTTAATTAGATTCATAATGTAACATATTGTGTTTAAACTATTTTCCTTAAATACAGCAATGGCTGCTCTTTAAAAATCATCATTTGGGTTATGAAGGAATTAGGACATTTTAAGGGTGTGAAAGGTATCATATGAATGCAAGTTCTGTCTGGTTCATAAACCCTTATTAACCAATATTAAAACATTCTAATTAATTCTATGCTTGTAGTTGTGACGTAACTTATTGTGGATATCCTAAATCAAAATCACATTCCAATTTACAGCAAGAGGAAGTAAGTGAGCAGGAGGTTGACCAAGGAACAAAGGTTCTGAGCCAATAGGCTGGTCCTGGACTTATTTCCTGGCATAATTTACATATTACTATTTAATTATTTATAGTTTTATTACTGAATTTAATTATTTATGGTGCAACTGTAACGAAAACCAATTTCCCCGGGGATCAATAAAGTATGACTATGACTATGACTATGACATGTTCTCAGTATTATTTATTTATTTATATTTGCACAGTTTGCTGCCTTTTGCACATTGATTGCCTGTCAGTCTTTATGTGTAGTTTTTTTTATTGATTCTGTTGTAGCTCTTTGTTATACCACAAATGCCTGCAAGAAAATGAATCTCAGGATGGTATATAGTGGCCTAAATGTACTTTAATAATAAATTAACTTTGAGCTTTGAACATGGAACTTTTATAAGAAGTTGTTCTCTACCTTACAGTGCAGAATCCCTGTCGGAAGAATACGTGCAAGCATGGAGAGTGCGTCCTTATAGATACACCACCATATCACAAGTGCAAATGTGACTATCCTTTCAAGCCACCGAACTGCAAAAAACGTACAGTAACCAGTTATATTTTTCCATATGAATAGTCCGTCTGTTCTCTCAGTAAACAGTTCCTTGTAAAATGTCGTCATGAAATCAGTCAAAATACAACTAATATGTGAAAGCAGCTGGTACAAGTGATCCTGTTGGCTCCATGTTGGCAGATGTCCGCACAGCCCACCAGGTGGCTTCCATTACAAAATCTGCTATTACTTTGAAGCATGGCAAAGCAAGGTGAATAAAAAAGGCTTGAGAATGTATCGATGGGGCAAACAAATTGGAAAGAAACAATAAAGTAGTAATGGAGAAAGGGAGTGAAGGATTGATCCAACTGCATGTCGGTTAAAAAATTTAGGAGCCCAAAACAAAGACTAAAGGAAGCTAAAGACAGATGTTAAAGAATTCATGTTGGTTCTCCCAATATTAGAAAAGCTGGAGTTGAATTTATAGAGAAGGTCATTTGTGTCTGAATATGATGGGGAAGGCTGGTTCTAATAGTAGAAAAGCTAGAGTTTAATTCATAAAGAAAGTTAAATTGCTTCTGAATATGATGGGTAGGTTAACCAAAGTGATATAACACTCCATGAGATCGTAGATATATTTTTACAGTGACGTAGATTAAGGGCCAAGGAACAAAGATTCAACAGGTGTAGACCAGAAGAGAGTGCGGTGAAATATTGTTTTACATAGAGTATGGTTTACCATCTGAAACAGAGGATGTTTGAAGTCGGGTTAATCATTGCTTTCACTGGACATCAGGTGGACACGAGGAATAGTAATTGGGCTCCTGGGCAGGACAGAAGGGAAGGAATTGAATAAATTGGTCTACAAACAGGTACTGTGTATTCAATGGGCTGAAACAGGTGGGGGTTCTGAGCCACAAAAAGTGAGGACATTAACTGGAGTGTACAATCAAAGTAGCTAATCCCATTGCCGTCAGGAACTATTGCTCCTGTTACTCATAAATGATCCACAATTAATCTTAAAACAATAGGATTATGTTTGCAGATGTCAGTACACCAAGGAATCAAAAGGATGAAAAAACGGCAAATGAGGCACTTGTTCATCCATCAAGGACTCAAGAACAACTTGTGACTACTCCTCTCAGAGTAGTGATTTGGGTTGGGCAGGGTGAGGTTATGACAACAGCTGTGTAGGTGTAGTTGGGCACCAAGAAGATCCAAGATGGCTTGACTGATTCAGAAGTTGAGAACACTTAATCTCTCTGGTGACTCACTAGATATGTAATTGGCAAAGCCAGTATATTTAAGGATACTGTATTATTAACTGCTCGTCCAGCTAGTCTGCTTTGTTAAAGGAATCAATAGGAAATGATTTGCAAGTTAAGCATTCGTTTCTACATATTGGGTGCCAGAAAAAGGCAAAAACCCAAAACCCTAATAGAAACAAAGGTCCAAAGCTCACTCCAAAATAGTTCATATGTAAAGTCTGTGGATGTGATCAGCTGGCTCTGATGTAGACCTGTTCCTTGGGCCAGTTCTGTGGAAAGCAGAGACAAATCAAAGGAGTGACAAGTTAGGGCTATCAACTGAGGAGCCAGGAGAAGCACATGTGTTCCTTGTCGCCATTAATGTAAAAATTCTCTGAAGAGAAGTAAACAGAGTTTAGTGACAAATGGTTGATCTAATTCATTTGGCATCATTACCACAAACCATTATATACCGTACTCCTGTTTAACATACTAACAGACCTTATGTCTGCTTTACACCTAGACATTATTAGCTGGTAAATTAGTAGTCAGCATTTAGTCAGACATGTGTAAATCGTGCATAGAATTTTAAATGCTTGTTTTGAACAGTTTGCAGTCATTTATAGTCAGAGTCCTTCCATTGGGTAACTTGACCAGATACTTCCCATTGCAATTTATCATAGCACAAATTTCATTTCCCCTCATAAATTGTGCACACAACATTAACATGAACAGCTCTGTGCGCCGACTGATGACTGAAACCGGGAATGGAGGAACGACAGACTCCTATATTAATATAGAAACAAGAATTTATTCATAGGAATTCCAACTGAACATTGGGAGCTTGACCAAGCAACACTGTGAGATGAATCATTCTTGAAACACATGGGGATCCTGCGATCTGCACTAATTGGGAGTCTGCTTTAAATCATCACAATCCCTTATTCGAAATTCTGAAAACCGAAAAGCTCCGAAAACGGAAGTTTTTTGGTGGAGTGTGGAGTGTGTCGTAACAAGGCTTGTTTGGCGCGCCAACAGCTGACGTCACTCGATTCAAGTTAATTGCTGGCCTTGAACAATGTGCATTTATCTTTTACTCAGTTAAAGAGAGATTGCTTAGACATAAACCTATGTTAATGAGACAGATGACACTTGAAGAAGTCTTTAAAAACGCCGTCTGCCGTGGTGTTGCTTCATAACTTGAGAATCCTGTTCCTGGCCCATCAGGTACCTTTAGAGTATTTAACTTTGTTTGCCAGACGTAACTTAAGGTACCTGTATGTATTTAGCTTAGTTTGAACCTGTATATGTCCTAGAGTATTTACATTCTACATTTATTCCAATAAGTCATTTACCATGTGTTTGATTCGGTTCATTTGAAGCTGTATATTTTTATGTTTTATTGAATGTTTTTGTTGGAAATAAAATGTACTAGTGTATTTATGGTTTATAATTATCCCACTATTGCATTTATCAGTATATTACTCTATAAATAAACAGTAATAGTATTTGTAAAAGAGCGCGGATCGGGAAAACTCAGAAGTTCTCTCTCCAGCACTCATTGTTTGAGCATGTACAGACTTTTCTTCTTGTCATTATTCCCTAAACAATACAGTATAACAATTATTTACATGGCATTTACGTCGTATTAGGTATTATAAGTAATCTAGAGATGATTTAAAGTATACGGGAGGATGTGCAAAGGTCCGGAGCTCTCCCAGATCCTAAAGTCCACCGGCACTGAAAACAGGTTAATTATCAATATAATTATGATCAGAGGTATGCATTATGATCAGAGATTAAGGGAGCTATGGCTTTACTCTTCGGAGAGGAGGAGGATGAGAGGAGACATGATAGAGGTGTACAAGATAATAAGAGGAATAGATAGAGTGGATAGCCAGCGCCTCTTCCTCAGGGCACCACCGCTCAATACGAGGGAACATGGCTTTAAAGTAAGAGGTGGGAAGTTCAAGGGGGACATTAGAGGAAGGTTTTTTACTCAGAGAGTGGTTAGTGCATGGAATGCACTGCCTGAGACAGTGGTGGAGGCAGATACACTAGTGAAATTTAAGAGACTACTAGACAGGCATATGGAGGAATTTAAGTTGGGGGGTTATATGGGAGGCAGAGTTTGAGGGTCAGCACAACATTGTGGGCCGAAGGGCCTGTAATGTGCTGTACTAATCTATGTTCTATGTTTAATTATCAATTTTCTGAAATCCAAGAAATTCTGAATTCCGAAATGCAACTGGCCCAAGGATTTCAGATAAGGGATTGTGGACCTGCACAAAGAGAACCCTTTCCAGTCAAAATGAACTTGACAAGATTAAGCAGAAATCACGAGGGCTTAACAACCCTGGATAAGGCAACAATCAACAATTACAGATGCACAGGCCTGCATGGCTTATGATGCAGTTTATGTAATTAGCAAAGAAACTAGATTTTTAAAATCATGATTTATTTCCTTTATAATAACTACTAACAAAACAAGGAAGATAGTAATCAAGAATTAAACTGCCCTAGAGTTTTTAAGCATAAAGGACATCCCCTTTTCATGAAAATAATTCCAAGATTGAAGGGTTTGTCATATAAAGAGCGTACGATGGCTCTGGAGAATTCAGAAGAATACTTCATCAGGATTCAGAAGAATAAGGGGTGACCTCATTGAAACCTATCGAATGTTGAAAGGCCTCGATAGAGTGGATGTGGAGAGGATATTTCCTATGGTGAGGGAGTATAAGACAAGAGGACACAGACTCAGAAGTAGAGGGACCTCCATTTAGAACAGAGATGAGGAGGAATTTCTTTGGAAAGAGAATGGTGAATCTGTGGAACTTGTTGCCACAGGTGGCTGTGGATGCCAGGTCATTGGGTGTACCTAAGGCAGGGGTTGGTACACTCTTGATTAGTCAAGACGTGAAAGGAAAAGGAGAGAAGACAGGAGATTGGGACTGAGCGGGAAAATGGATCAGCCATGATGAAATGTCAGATCAGACTTGATGGGCCAAATGGCCCAATTCAGCTCTCATTTCTTGTGGTCTTGTGGTATGTTTTATTTTAAAAATACCAGTGCTGGTACTCCTCTGTAAAGACCACCTGTCCCTGATTTGTGTTCTTAATTGTTGTAGCGTGTTAGGGAGCCTTGGGACAATAATCCCTTCATGAAGATCCTTGCATCATCACCCTCCCCCACCTCTGTATATACTGTACTGCATTTCACCAATATCGCCCACCCAGTCACCCTCATCTCCATAACAGCCTGAGCTCCAGTTCCCACCTTGAAATGCCTAGGTTTCATAGTTTTAACACTTTTAGAGTGCAGCAAATAATGATTTCTCAAAGCAAAGATTTTTAATTACATAATTCTTTTGTATTTTCTGATTTGTCTTTAGCAAATGCTTCTTCGTCGAACCTACAAGAAATGCTTAAAGTTTAATGTCTAGGTAGAGAAATGATTGCAAAGTATTCGGGGATAACTGCAAGCAGTTTTTCCAGTATGTTTTCATCTCACTGGTAGAAGCATAGGAAGCAGGGTGTGGGTGGGCTCTGGGTTTATATTGTTTCACTTTAATTAAGTCTCAAAGTTCTAGAAGAAACCAATAGTTTCTCAAAGTATTTCTAAAATTCATGCAGAATTGATAACACTTTGGTAAGGTTTGACAGGCATCTGCTCTTAGGAGTATTCACCTGTTCAAGAAACCCCTGTAAAAATGGAGGAGTTTGCAGAATGGGAAGAACAAGAAGCTCTTTCACTTGCTTGTGTCTAAAGAAATTCACGGGCAGGTTTTGTGAAGTAGGTAAGAACGATTTTCTTTTCATTTGTACTAGATGAACATCCTTTAAGAATCTCTATCTCAATTCAATTGACGCAGTTGAATAGAAACCCTTAGATTAGTTATTTGAGACTAGTTTTCCTTTACTGGGTAAAGCACTTCCTAGGTTTCTTTATATTACCAGTTAATTCTGTACAAATCTTTAGAAAGGTATAGAATCTCTTATTAAGCCAAACAGTTAAAAGCAAAATTCATGGCTCAATACTTGTCAACTTGTTTGAGTTTTGGGGGATCTAGTGTAAAGATTAAGTTTAAAGCTTAAATGGGATGTGTAATACTGTAGAATTTTTGCCAATCTGCATATGACTCTTGGCTTTAATCTTCTATAGATACAGATGATTGTTATGAAGATAATGGTGAAAACTACAGGGGCAACGTTAGTATGACAGAACAAGGGAAAACATGTTTATACTGGAGTTCTCACTTGCTTCTAAGGAAACATATTAATATACTTGGAGACCAAGCTGAAGAAAACGGCCTTGGAGATCACAGATTTTGTAGGTAAATAAAACATCCGTATTTCTAATATAGTGATCACTGTGCCTAATTTCAACCCTAAATATGAGCTGGTGTAACACCAGGATCTTTAATACACTGGTCGGCATCCATTGGACATTGCCCATGAGAAGCCTACAATATCAAATACCAAACAGACACACATGTACTATCAAGGGGCAGAAGCACTGGTGATTGCAAGAGTAGAGATAAAGCATTGATGCATCTCATTAAAACCACAAATTAATGATATTTGAAGCAGCACACTCAAGGTGCTGGAGGAATTCAGCAGGTCAGCATCCATGGAAATGACATTTCTGGCTGAGACGCTTCTTCAGGACTGGAAAGGAAGGGGGAAGATGTAAGAATAAAAAGGAGAGGAAGGAGGATAGCTGGAAGGAGACAGATGAAGCCTGGAAGGTGGGAAAGGTAAAGGGCTGGAGAGGAAGGCTTGAACCAACTTGTACAATAATAATTACTGACTCAATCACTGTTCCCTCTAAGCTGTGCAGGTTCATGTCCATGCAGTAGCTGAAATGCTCTGGCACACATAGCCCTTATTGCACACAGCTGGGATTTTATTTTGTATGATGTCAATATAATTTTGAAATCTATGTTAATTTAATTGTGAAATACCATACCCTGTAATTATTTATGTGTTAATGAATATAATTAATAAATTTTCTAAATAATTAAAATGCCACAACCTTTACTTTGAAACATCTTAGAGCTTCAACAGCTTACATTGTTAGGGTTTCCAGTTACAACTCTGTTACAAATTGTAACAATAAACACAGAATGGAAGTCAGTAATTCACTGTTAATAAAGCGCCAGTCCACTGAACACAATACGAAAGATTTTCTTTTTTTTTTACTGCATTTCATTAGAGTCTTCAATAACTAAATAAAATCAAAATTACACTCAGACCTCACTAACAGTGAGGATGCATTCCTCGGGGATGGAATGCTATGTAAATCAGCGCTATGCAGGGTCATAAATGGACATGTGTGCCTGATTTTTAAAAAAACACACCCAAGATATATGATACATTATTTTACGTATCCACAGTAATTCATGGAGTAACGAATATGCAAATAGATCAAACCTGTACATTCGTGGGGCAGCAACAGTGGAGGGAAGAGGGTGGTGATTACATATTAGAGGAGGGGCCAGACTGTGGGTCCTCCTCTAACATTGGCTTCCTCATCAATTAGGCATCGAGATTTGACTGCCTTTTCTTAGGTTTCCTCTCATGAAGCAGCTCTTGGTAGCAGGAAATCATGTCGAGAACATCTCTCTTTGCCTTATATACAACCCTGAGATTCATTTTCTGGCAGGCATACTCAATAAATCAATAACAGAATAATAACAATAATAGAATCAACGAAAGGCATACCAACTTAAACTTGTGTGCAAAAGACAACAAACTGTGCAAATACAAAAAGAAAGAAATAATAATAATAAATAACTAAGCCATAAAAGTTGAGAACATGAAATGAAGGGTCCTTGAAAGTCAATCCATAGGCTATGGGAACAGTTCAGTGAAGTTGAGTGAAGTTATCTCCTTTGGTTTAAGAGCCTGATAGTTGAGACGTAATAACTCTTCCTGAACCTGGTGCTGTGGGACCATCAGAAAGAAGGTCCTGAGACTCCTGTACCTTCTCCCTGATGGCTGCAGCGAGAAGGGAGTATGGCCTGAGGGTGGGGGTGCTTGATGATGGATGCCGCTTTCTTGCAACAAAAGGATCAAAATTTATATCAATCATGTTGCAAACAACTAAAACTGTTCTTAACTCTATCATTCAACAGGAACCCTGACGATGATGCTAAACCTTGGTGCTTTTTCAAAGAACGCAGTGGAAGACTGAAGTGGGATTTTTGTTCAATCTCTCAATGTGAGAAAGGTGTGTGCAGTTCAGTCTTTGTTATGCTATGAATGTTGACTAGAATGCATCAAGTGCATTATTCACTACTTCCCTGCTCCTGGTATTGTGCTTTTTCAGGGACACATTTTGCCAGGTTTTCTCTTTTGTTTGTGAGCATCTGTCTCAACACAACCTTATTTTATCCATGCAATCCAAACTGAATATACAAATCCAGTGGAACGAAAGAGATGGTCAGGCAAAAAAATGTTCCTGACAAATGCTCTTTAAATACACGGAGCAAACAAAGCCTTAAGTTCATTCAAGCAGATACACACCAAGTCCCATGGTCTCAGGATAATGGATGAGTCACTTTGGATTTAGAAGAAAAGTTTCTCAAACAGTTGTCCTTGGATATCTCTAGCTCAGGGAGTTATGGATTCTCAGTTGTTGATTTCACTCAAAGTTATAATCAATAGAGTTTTCAACAACAAGGGAATCAGAAGGTTATGAAGATGAGAAAGGGGACACGGATGACTTAGTGATTCAGACAGGCAGAGGAAGAACAAGGGGGGCCCATGTTCCTATGCCTGCTGCCATTTCCATTCTCGTTGTTTTATTTTCAATACGATTCATAATCTAAGGGAATTAAAGCAAAGAAATTCAAATAAAATCCAGACAGTTGCAGGCATGATGAATCAAAAGGCATCTATTACATTGCTTCATAATAAAAAAAATTCCATACCATGCTGAAAGTGCTTGTTGTCCACTGCAATCTCCTTGTCTTGACAATAAACTTCTATTCTATTTCCTTCTCTCAATTGCTCTGTCTCCACTGCATCTGCTCTCACGATGAGGCTTTTCATTCCAGAACGAAGGAGATGTGTTCCTTCTTCAAAGAAAGCGCTTCCCTTCCTCCGCCATCAACGCTGCCCTCAACTGCATCTCTTCTATTTCACACACATCTGCTCTCACCCCATCCTCCCGCCGCCCTACCAGGGGTGGAGTTCCTCTTGTCCTCACGTACCATCCCACCTGTTTACGTGTACAGCACATAATTCTCCGCAACTACCACTGTCTCCAAGGATCCCACCTCTAAGCAGATCTTTCCCTCTGCCCCCCCCACAACTTTCTGCTTTCTACAGGGATCGCTCCCTACATGACTCCCTTGTCCATTCGTCCCTCTCCACTGATCTCCCTCCTGGCACTTATCCTTGCAAGTGGAACAAGTGCTACACCTGCCCCTACACCTCCTCCCTCACTACCATTCAGGGCCCCAAATAGTTCTTCCAGGTGAGGTGACACTTCACCTGTGTGTCTGTTAGGGTCATATACTGTGTTTGGTGCTCCTGGTGTGACCTCCTGTTTATCAGTGAGACCTGGTGTCCGCCAGAAAAAGCGGGATCTCCCAGTGGCCACCCATTTTAATTCCACTTCCCATTCCTATTGCCAGACATCCCACCCTGCAAAAACTCATTTCAGGGAGGTAGCATCCTCCCACCACCCCCCCACCCCCCCCCCGCCCCGGTCGACCTCCAAGGGTGTATGTAATACTTTGTTTAGTGATTTTGTCTAATCTGTAAACCAAGTTGGGTACATGCAGAAAATGTGACATTAAAGTATGTACTTATATTATATTATCATGTTTATTCTATTACAACTTTAAGCAAGTCTACAGGGAGTTTGGTCTCATCACATAGGACATCAATAGAGTAGCTCCTTAGCAGCTAGCCAGCTAGTTTAAATAACGTTAGCTACGCTAATGAACGAATGATACCTTAAGCTCACCTCAACATGTCTTTTACATTTTAACCCACCATGGGCAATAGAAAAGTCACTGTTGCAAACACTGTCATTATTTTTGAGGTCGACTATAAAGGCCGCCCACAGAGAAAACTGACTCTTTGACTCCGGTCTGCCATTTCATCATGGCTGATCCTGGATCCCATTCAACCCCATACACCTGCTTTCTCACCATATTCCTCGATGCCCTGACCAATCAGAAATCTATCAAATTCTGCTTTGAATATACCCATGGACTTGGCTTCATCCACAGACTGTGGCAGAGCATTCCACACATTCACCACTCTTTGGTTAAAAAACAATTCCTCCTTAATTCTGTTCTAAAAAGTCGTCCCTCAATTTTGATGTTGTGCCCTTTAGTTCTGGATACCCCCACCAGAGGAAACATCCTCTCCACATCCACCCTATCTAGTCCTTTCAACATTTAGTAGGTTTTGATGAGATGCCCCCTGCATTCTTCTAAATTCCAGTGAGTACAGGCCCAAAGCTGCCAAACGCTCCTCATATGTTAACCCCTTCGTTCCTGCAATCATCCTTGTGAACCTCCTCTGGACTCTCTCCAATGACAATACATCCTTTCTGAGATGAGGGGCCCAAAACTGTTGACAATACTCCATGTGTAGCCTGACTAGTGTCTTATAAAGCCTCAGCATTATCTCCTTGTTTTTATATTCGATTTCCCTTGAAATAAATGGCACCATTGCATTTACCTTCTTTACCACAGAATCAACCTATGAATTAATCTTCTGAGAGTTTTGCACAAGGACTCCTAAGTCCCTTTGCACCTCTGATTTTTGAATTTTCTCCCCATGTAGATAGTAGTCTGCACTATTGTTCCTTTTACCAAAATGCATTCATACATTTCCCAACACTATATTCCATCTGCTACTTTTTTGCCCATTCTTCCAATTTGTCTGAGTCCTGCTACAATCTCATTGCTTCCTCAGCACTACCTACCCCTCCACCTATCTTCGTATTATCTGCAAACTTTGCCATAAAGCCATCAATTCCATTATCCAAATCATCGACAAACAATGTCAAAAGTAGTGGTTCCAATACAGACCCCTGAGGAACACCGCTAGTCACTGGCAGCCAACCAGAACAGACCCCTTTTATTCCCACTTGCCGCCTCCTGCCTGTCAGCCAATCCTCTATGCATGCCAGTATATTTCTTGTAACACCATAGGTTTTATCTTGCTAAGCAGCTTCATGTGAGGCACTTTATCAAATGCTTTCTAAGTGCCAGGAGGGAGATCAGTGGGAAGGGATGAATGGACAAGGAAGTCACGTGGGGAGTGATCTCTGCAGAAAGCAGAAAGTGAGGGGGAGGGAAAGGTGTGCTTGGTGGAGGGATCCCGTTGGAGGTGGCGGAAGTTTCAGAGAATTATGTTCTGGACGCAGAGGCTGGTAGGGTAGTAGGTGAAATGCCTCTTGTCCATTTGTCCCTCCCCACTGATCTCCCTCCTGGCACTTATCCTTGCAAGTGAAACAAGTGCTACACCTGCCCCTACACCACCTCCCTCACTACCATTCAGGGCCCCAAACAGTCCTTCCAGATGAGGCAACACTTCACCTGTGAGTCTGTTGGGGTCACATACTGTGTCCGATGCTCCCAGTGTGGCCTCCTGTATATCGGGGAGAGTTGACGCAGATTGGGAGACAGTTTCACTGAGCACCTACACTCAGACCACAGAAAAAGCGGGATTCCCTACTCACCACCTATTCCACTTCCCATTCCCATTCTGATATGTCTATCCAAAGCCTCCTCTACTGTTATGATGAGGCCATACTCAGGTTGGAGAAAAAACACCCTATATTCCATCTGCGTAACCTCCAGCCTGATAGCATGATCGTCGATATCTCAAACTTCCGGAATGACCCCCCCCCCCCCCACCCACCACCACCCCCCGCCGCCACTTTCACCATTCCCCATCTCCTTTCCCCTCTCTCACCTTATCTGCTTGCCCGCCCATTGCCTCCCTCTGGTGCTCCTCCATGCTTTTCTTCTTCCATGGCCTTCTGTCCTTTCCCATTTGATCCCCTCTTCTCCAGCCCTGTAACTCTTTCACTAATCAAATTCCCAACTCTTTACTTCACTTGTCTTTTCCCCTCTCCTGGTTTCACCTATCACCTTATGTTTCTCCATCCCTTCCCACTCTCCCACCTTTTAACTTTACTCCTAATCTTTTTTTTTCTAATCCTGCTGGAGGGTCTCAGTCCAAAATGTTGACTGTACTCTTTTCCATAGATGCTGCTTGGCCTGCTGAGTTCCTCCAGCATTTTGTGCATGTTGTTTGGATTTCTAGCATCTGCAGACTTTCTCTTGTTTCAGTTTTATTCTACCAGGTTATGTCATTAACTTAGTTCATTCCTTATCAGAATCAGGTTTAATACCACCGGCATATGTCGTGAAATTTGTTAACTTTGCGGCAGTATTACATTGCAATACATGATAATAGAAAACGAAACAGTGAATTACAGTAAATATGCACACACACTGTATGTATAATAGCTAAATTAAATCAGTAGTGCAAAAGTGTGGTAGTGTTCATGAGTTCAATGTCCATTCAGAAATCTGATGACAGAGGGGAAGAAGCTGTTCCTGAATCACTGAGTGTGTGCCTTCAGGCTTCTGTACCTCCTTCCTGATGGTAACAATGAGAATAGGGCATGCCTTGGGTGATGGGGGTCCTTAATGATGGATGCCACCTTCCTGAGGCACCATTCCTTGAAGATGTCTTGGATACTGTGGAGAGCTAGTACGCATGATGGAGCTGACTAATTTTACAATTCTCTGCAACGACCTGTCAGAATGCTCTCCATGGTACACCTGTGGAAATCTGCAAGTGTTTTAGGTGACACACCAAATCTTCTCAAACTCCTAATGAAATATAGCTGCTGTCTTGCTTCTTTATAGCTGCATTGATATGCCAGAACCAAGTTAAGTCCTCGAAGATATTAACATGCAGAAAATTCCAAACCTTACGTAGGCTAATGAAATTTCACTTAGCTTACGGTGTATGGACTTGGCTATGAAGATCCTAGTCTGTATACGGGGATCTCAACAAACCCTTTTCAGACCAAGTTTCAGATTTAAAATGCACTTTATTCTTATTCTGGTCAGAATACTCTGGAAGTGTAGAGTAAGTTTGTGTTTAGTCAAGCTTGCTTTGTGACGAGAGTCCTTGATAAGAATGATTTGGACCCAAATACTGGAGTATCCACGGCAAGGATTGAGACACGGTTTCAAACTGGATCACGAACCTGATCACAAAACAAACATTAGACCAGATCATGAGTAGGCTTACGACTGAACACCAAACTTCTGTTCAGGTGCTCCTTAAATGCTCAATCCTTGGCACCCAAAACATGACTGCCAACTAGTGGGACTGTCCTGAATCTTTAAAAGGGCCACGACAACTACCATAATCTGGGGAGTTAGTGCGTCTAAACCTCAGAAGCTGGCACGATGGGGGCTTGGTGCGATAGTGGTGAGAACTCCAAACAAATCATTCCAAACAGTATCTGGGACCAGGAACGTGCTGCTTGGACAAGGATTAGAATTTAAATTATTGGTAACCAAAAGCAATTTGTAATTGATGTAGAATACACCCTCATGCCTGAGGCTGAACCTGACGCAGTCACCGAGACCATTGCTGCAACAGAGCGCCCTCAAACCTTTGAAAGCTGTGGCAAAGCATTAAGCCCCAGGCGAAGTATAGCTCGTATCTATGGTGGAAGGAAGACCGTGCTTGGCAGACACCCTTGGCAAGCATCTTTACAACTAAAAGCTCATGTAGGTATTTATGAAGAAGGACATCTATGTGGAGGGGCCTTGATTGCACCTTGCTGGGTTCTTACGGCAGCTCACTGCTTGGAAGCAAGGTATGATAGCACAAATTATCAATGTAACTGTATAATCTGAAGGATCTGGAACTAGAAGCAATATAATTAATATTGTGCAGATAATTTAAATAAATATTAATTTTTTTAATTATTTCTATTTGGACTTAAAAAACATCTAGTTGGGTAAAAATAAAAAAAACTGCAGATGCTGGAAATCTTAGGTAAAATCAGAAATTGCTGAATACATTCCAAAGGACAGGCATGCACTTTTACAACAGAGCAAGTGGCTACTGACTAGCTAGGGCAGAGGGGGTATGATATGATAGGCAACATAAAGCTTAAAGTTACCATGTGGTATGAACATTCGACAAAGCTACATGAGAGAGACCGAACACAGTTCTTATGACAGCTTGTGTGACTGTTTTCCTGACAGCTGTCTAAGTGCCAGGTGCTGGTTTGTGGGACATTGGTTATTTCCAGAGATGAATCTTAGTCAACATGATTTCCTCAAACAGATATTAAACAGAAAAAGCTGATAGAAATTGTGGATGAAGTCACTACCCAACAATTCTTAAACTCATCGTGAATACAGAGATGCACAAAGTGCAGGAAATCAAACTGTGTTGAATTTGGTTTAAGGGAAGGAGTTGAACTGAAAACTATTCCAGAAGCCCATCCTCTGAATTGTTTCTATCCAATGAATTTCAGAATAACATAGATGCACAAAGATGTGAATCCATTCTTGTAGTGTGGAATAAATCTCCTGCAGTTTGTGACACAGTTCCTTCAATTAAAATTCTCCAAAAATGAACACAGTTGACAGCTGATTCAACTAATGCTCTTTTGATACTTGAATTTATTTTTAATGTAGATATGATTTGAATTCCTCTATTCAAACTGCGTAAAAGCTATATAACATTGAAAGGATCTCATTTGGTCGGGGTTGAGCGTGGATGTTATGCCCCAGCAGTCTATGTAACACACAAGTCAGTCTGCAAGCCAGGAAGAGCAAGTTGTTGCCCATGTGGCAGACACCCCCTTTCCACTCAGCTAATGAATCCAAAACCCTTTTATATGCCATGGACCCCTACCATGTGGATCCCAGATTAGGAACCCCTGATCCAAGGGAACGACAGAGACCAGTACAGTTTGGCACCAGTGGCGTCGCAGGAGTCGCCAGTCAGCATTGAACCCAACATAGGACTGTCTTGGGGAGTTCAGCCCTGGATGTTTCCTCAGTATTTACTCCTAACGTTTTCCCCATGCATGGGTATAGCACCAGGCAGTGGAGGCTTGAGATCAGAGTTTTCCTTCTCTGAGAGAAGCTGCCAATCACGGCTGGTGAGCCCCATCTGCCCAAAGCAACTGATTTTACCGAACCGTAACCCGCCTTTGCCCCTTCTCCTGTCAGTAGAATTGGTTCCGCTGGTCTTAGTAGCTCAGCCACACGTGAAGGCCAGGAGCCGGACTTGGTTGTCAGAGGATATTTGAGGTGCACACTATTTGGGGCATTGAATAAGTAGAGAGAGCTTATCCCCATTACCACCTCCCTGGCTATAACAAATCCCTTGTAGTCTCCTAGTAACACTTAAAATAATTTTTAAGCAACTTACCATTAACTATTATGTATTCTAGGTAATACACACAAAATGCTGGAGCAATTCAGCAGGCCAGGCAGCGTCTATGGAAAAAAGTACAGTTGACGTTTCGGCCCAAAATGTCAACTGTACTTTTTTCCATAGATGCTGCCCAGCGTGCTGAGTTCCTCCAGCATTTTGCATTTGTTGCTCGGATTTCCAGCATCTGCAGATTTTCTCTTGTTTGTGATGTATTCTAGGTACTGACACTTACTAGTTCCTTGTGTTTAGGAAAAGACAATCATTCCCATATCTTTTTATGGAATATACCAGCATATACAATATTTCTCGGATTCTGTGTGATTACCTCAGATCAGCAACAGTTTTTCAGTATTTCTCAGGAAAAAGACACAGTTCTCTAAATTGGCATTAATGTTGGTTGAGGCAAACAATGCAAAAATTATTCTGTTCAATGACCATTATTTATCTTGAATTACTTGTCAATATTTTGGAGGGAATTTCAGACAAATCCTAGCTCAATCAATCAATTAATGGCATGATGAAAGCACAAAGTAATAGTTAAGTATTTCCTACAAAAATTGCTATGAAATAAAGTACAGAAATTTGTAAAATAAAAACAAGCAGAATAACCTACAGAGAATACATAACAGAAAATATAGATAGCTATATTCTTTGATTTTTTTTTACATGAAAACCTTCTAAATTACCTGCCTGCAAATGCTTAGCTATTGTGTTGCATGGGCTGATATGGAAATGACTGCATAGCAGAATTTAATTTGGGCACTAATTTCCAATAAAAATATACTTATTTTTAACTCCTCAATGATTTGTAGCCAACAACCCAAGCACTATCAAATATTACTCGGGAAGCATAATATAGAATACACGGAACTCAATGAACAAAAGTTTGATGTTGAGAGAGTGATTGTACATCCAGACTATGAAGAGACAGACAGAGCCTTATATAATGACATTGGTGAGAAAATTGTTTGTATTCTCGTCTATTTCTCATCCAATTTGATAGAGTGTCAAATTAATTGGGTGGTTGGATTCAATGATAGTTACTCAGTCCCTTTGATTAATTAAGAGTAATGTTATAATTTTTTCAAATTTTGTAACTTAAGCATGCTATATGCTATAAAGGTATCTGAACTCCCAGTATTGTTATCACTAGATTCTAAGTTTAAATCACAAACAAGATTCACTTTATTATTAGTAATGATTCCCTGAATAGATTTGTTTTTCACAATTTGTTTTGGTTCCTTTTTTTAAATCCATTTCTCCTTTTCAAAGTTATAAGCAGTTATGAAGTTTCACCGTGACTAATTCTAAGAAAATTATAACAACTCAGAACAGAAAATCTTACTTAAGCTGCATTGTAAATTTGTTTGTGAAATCCTAAGTTAGTAAAACTTATCTTTCAGCCTTAGTGAAGTTGAAACATATTGACGGATGGTGTGCCAATGAGACCAGATATGTCAAAACAGTATGTTTACCGGATCGTAATCCACCTCTCAACGCGTCGTGCTACATTTCAGGATGGGGTGTAACAGAATCAGGTAATCAAATGCATCATGTTTTGTCTTTCATAAAAAATGTGAAAGTGCTGTGTTTAAAATCCGGTACCCACCCGGACAAGTCTCATCAGAGTGAGCAACACACACAAAATGCTGGAGGAACTCAGCAGGCCAGGCAGCATCTACAGAAAAAGAGTACAGTTGACGGTTCAACTAAAGGTCTCAGCCTGAAACACTGACTGTTGAGTTCTGAGGAAAGTTTTTTTGCTCAAAATGTCAACTGTTGAGCCCTGATGGATTGGGGCAGGGGGGAGCAGGACTCTGGATTTTTCGATCATTGGGATCTCCTCTGAGGAAGATATGACCTGTACAAAAAGGATGGGTTACATCTGAATCTGAGGGGGACCGATATACTTCTGGGCAGGTCTGCTAGGACTGTTGGGGAGGGTTTAAACTAATTTGGCAGGATGATGGGAACCAGAGTGATAGGGCTGAAGATGGGACAGTTGGTATACAATTAGATGCATTGTGCAATGAGACCATGAGGAAGGACCGGCAGAAGACAAGGAAAAATTGCAGTTGACAGGATGAGGTGAATTTAACACGGGGTTAAAATCGAAAAGGGTGATCAATACAGGACTGAAGGTGTTATATATGAATCCAGGCAGTATACAGAATAATATAGATGATCTTGTAGCAAAATTAGAGGTTGGCAAGTACAACGTTGTGGGCATCACTGAGTCGTGGCTGAAAGAAGAGCATAGTTGGGAGCTTACACATTGTATTGAAAAGACAGGCAGGTAGACAGAGGGTGTGACATGGCTCTGTTGGTTAAAAACGAAATCAAATTCTTAGAAAGAGGGGACATAGGATCAGAAGGTGTAGAATCCTTGTAGATAGAGTTACAAAACTGCAAGGGTGAAAAAAAACCCTGATGGGAGTTTTATACAGGCCTCTGAATAATAGCCAGGATGTAGGATAGAAAAGGCATGTAAAAAGGCAATGTTATGATAGTCATTGGAAATTTCAATATATAGATAGATTGGAAAATCCAGTTGGTGCTGGATCTCAAGCGAGTGAATTTGTAAAAAGTCTATGAGAAGGTTTTTTTGAGCTGCTTGTGGTTGAGTTCAATAGGGCAAAGGCAATTCTGGATTTGGTGATGTGTAATGAACCAGCTTGATTAGGGAGCTTAAGGTAAAGGAACCCTTAGGAGGCAGTGACCATAATATGATAGAATTCAACCTGCAGTTTGAGAGATAGAATATAAAGTCAGATGTATTAGTACCCCAGTGGAGTAAAGTGTATTACAGAAACATGAGAGAGGGGCTGGCCAAGGTTAACTGCAAGGGAACACTAGCAGAGATGATGGCAGAACAACATTGGCTGGAGTTTGTGAAGGCATTTCGGAAAGTGCAAGATAGATACAGTACATCCCAAAGATGAAGTATTCTAAAGGGAGGATGAGGCAACTGTGCCTAAACCGTGCCTAACAAGGGAAGTCAAATGCAGCATAAGAGCATAAGAGAAGGCATGTAATATAGCAAAAAAAATAATGGGAACCCAGAGAACTGGGAAGCTTTTAAGACGTACAGTAGGCAACTAAGAAAGCCATAAGGAGTGAAAATATGAAATATGAAGGTAAGCTATCCAATAATATCAAAGAGGAAACAATATTTTTCATATATAGAAAGAGTAAAAGATAGACGAGAGTGGAGATTGGACCACTGGAAAATGATGCGGAGGTGTAGTCATGTGGGATAAAGAAATGACAGATGAATTTAATTAATATTTTGCACCTGTCTTCACTATAGAAGATACTAGCAGTATACAGAAATTCAAGGGAGCAGAAGTGAGTGTAGTTACTATTACTAAAGAGAAGTTTGCTTGGGAAGCTGAAAGGTTTGACATTAGGTAAGTCACCTGAACCAGATGGACCACAAGCCAGAGTTCTGAAAGAGGTAGATAAAGAGATTGTGGTGGCATTAGTAATAATCTTTCAAGAATCACTAGATTTTGGAAGGGTTCTGGAGGGCTGGAAAGTTGCCTAGGTCACTCCAATCATTAAGATGGAAGGGAGGCAGAAGAAAGGAAATTATAGGCTAGTTAGTCTGACTTCAGTGGTCAAAAAGACATTGGAGTCTATTATTAAGGATGAAGTTTCAGGGTACTTGGAGACACATGAGAAAATAAGCCAAAGTCGGCAGGTTTCCTTAGGGGAAAATCTTGCTTGACTAATCTGTTGAAATTCTTTGATAAAATAACAGGCAGGACAGATAAAGAAGAGTCAGTGGATGTTGTTTACTTGGATTTTCAGAAGGCCTTTGACAAGGTACTGCACAAGAGGCTGCTTAACAAGATAAAAGCCCATGGTATTACAAGAAAGATAATTACATGGATCAGAGATTGGCTGACTGGCAAGAAGCAAAGAGTGGGAATAATAGGGGGCCCTTTCTGTTTGGCTGCAGTTGGCTTGTGGTGTTGTGCTGGGGTTGGTGTTGGGACTGATATTTTTCACATTGTTTGTCAATGATTTGGATGACAGAATTGATGGCCTTGTGGTCAAGTTTGCGAGCGACTCAAAGATAGGCGGAGAGGCTGGTACTGTTGAAGGAGCAGGGAGTCTGCAGAAGGACTTAGATTGGGAGCATGGGAAAAGAAGTCGAAGATCGAATATATTGTAAGGTCATGCACTTTGGTATAAAGAAATAAAGGTGTAGGCCATTTTCTAAATAGGGAAAATTTAAAAATCAGAGATGCAATGGGACTTGGAAGTCTTTGTGTAGGATTCCCTCAAGAATAACTAGTAGGTTGAGTCAGTGGTATGGAAGGTAAATGCAATGCTAGCATTCATTTAGAGAGGACTAGAATATAAGAACAAGGATGTAATGCTGAAGTTTTATAGGTGTAACCACCTCACCAGGCACGTATGCAAATTTTATTCACTAGCTTCCTCCGATATCAGTCCCATGACTTGGCAGTGAGAAGGCCATCTTTCATAAACAATATACAGCTAGAGTCAATATGATTTGGGGTTCAACCAAACAGGAACTTCATGGTGTGCTGATTAAAGAAACCTCAATTTGAGCGAATGCTGTGTAAATACTGCCCATACACAATTATTGATCAGCAAGAAATAACAGATCATAAAATTATAAAGAAAGCATATTTGCTCATTTCAGCTTTCTCAGTTATTAGGAAAAAGAAAAGAAAGGGCCCATTACAGACAAACCAGTCCAATGTGCACAAATCTGTTGGAGCTCGTCTCTTCCAAAACTGGGTATTTGGGTATATCTCTTACTCACGCACTGGACCCGCATTCTGCGTGAAAGCACCCACCAGATTTTTGAACTGCCCTTGAAGACCAGTTCAGGCAAACTGGCTCTGTCTCTCAGGGGCATTGCATCTGCTCCTTGGAGCCATTCATCTGCACGATGCATTTCTTGCAACGGGGACTCTCCTTCCAAAGGCATTCTGTGGCATCGTCCCTTCTGTACCTAAAGACCCCAAACCAGACTACTGTCCATCACAAAACTCTCTCTGCCCTGCTCTCTCTGTAATTGTCTCCAGATCCCACTATCCCAATTGGCTGACACTACATTCCTAAGTTGGACAACAGAGCTTCTTATCTTTAGCCGAAACCAATCAGCAGGACACATAGCTTTTGCAGAAAACTGCTAAAGTGAAATTTCTGCAGCATAGAAGTAGAAATCCTAACCTGGGCATTACATAAAGCATTGGTCAGACTGCTGTTGGAGTATTGTGAGCAGTTTCGAACCCCTTATCTAAAAGACGTGTTAGCTTTGGAGCAAGGAGTTTCATGAGAATTATTCTGGGAATGAAAGAGTTAACGTATGAAGTGCATTTGATGGCTCTAGGCCTGTACTCACTGGAGTTTGGAATAATGGGGGGGGGTGGATTCTCAATGAATCCTATTGACTATTGAAAGGCCTAGAAAGAGTGGATGTGGAGAGGATGTTTCATATAGTGGGGAAGTCCTGGAGCAGAGCACGTAGCCTCAGAACAGAGATGAAAAGGAAATTCTCTAGAATGTCACCAGAGGGTGGAGAATCTGTAGAATCCATTGCTACAGGCAGTTGTGGAGGCCAGGTCTTTAAATATACTAAAAGCGGAGGTTGATAGGTTCTTGATTAGTCAAGGCACCAAAGATTAGGGTGAGAGGGCAGGCCAATGGTGTTGAGAGGTTTATTAAATCAGCCACGGTGGAATGGCAGAGTAGATTTGATGGGCCAACTAACCTAATCCTGTTCGTATGTCTTAACATCTTATACAGAATGCTTTTCCTTTCTTCCAGGAAACAGTTCAGATTATTTATTGGACGCATCTGTCAAGTTAATCCCTCAACGATCTTGCAACAGAGTCACATCTTACAATCATGTCCTTGATGCATCAATGCTTTGTGCAGGAAATTTAGAAAAAGGTGGAGTGGATGCTTGCCAGGTGGGTTGCACCTTTTCCTGATTCCTTTAATGATCCATGTGTATCTTTGACTAGTTCCAGCAGGTCTAGAAAGCATGTGCATAAATACATATGCAAAAAAATTAAGTTAGATGCATCAAAACAGAGGGTAGATTTATCAACCTGTAAGGTTTTTTTTTGTAGGCCTGGAGAAGTGCATTAATCTTCACTGTGAATCAATGTCTGATTCATTTGCAAATTATAAGCGTCCCTTCCTCTACCTAAATGTATGGTCAGGTTGAAGCATCGGGGAAGGGTGAGGAGGGATCGCGAAAGTCTGCTGTGGATTGCCCCACATTCATTGTGAATCCTTTTGCACAAGTGGCCCACCCACATTGTTAGTGCTCACTCTATGCACTCTGTGACCACTTTATTGGGTACACCTGTACATCTGCTTATTAATGCAAATATCTAATCAGCCAATTGTGTGGCAGCAACTCAATGGATAAAAGCATGCAGATATGGCCAAACATCAGGATGAAGAAGATATTTGATCTAAGTGACTTTGACCATGGAATGGTTGTTGGTGCCAATCAGGGTGGTTTGGTTATCTCAGAAACTGCTGCTTTCTTGGGCTTTTCACTCTCAACAGTCTAGCAATTACAGAGAATGGTGCAAAAAAACAGAAAAACATCCAGTCCAGTGAGCGGGAGTTCTGTGGGTATAGACACCTTGTTAATGAGAGAGATCAGAGGAGAACGGTCAGGCTGATTCAAGCTGACAGGAAGGAGACAGTAACTCAAATAATCACGAGTTACAACAGTGGTGTGCAAAAGAGCAGCTCTGGGTGCACAGCACATTGAAACTTGAAGTGGACAGGCTGCTGCAGCATAAGACCACACCGGATTCCACTACTGTTCCTAATAAAGTAGCCCCTGAGTGTAAGAGTCCCTCCCTCCACTTGAAGATATGTTCACGTTGAAGCATTGGGGAATGGTGAGGAGGGGTCCCAATTATCTGCTGTGGGCTGCCCCATGTTCATTGTGAAACCTTTGCACAAGTTCCAAGCCATTCAAATTACAAGTGGCTCAATTTTATATGTCCAGATACCTTGTATAGACAACAGACATTGTAACTATGATATCCACACAGGAAACCTGGAAGAAAATTCAGCGAACTGGAAATCAGGGAATACAAATTAGTTAACTCATGTTGTGTAGAGCCCATGGAAAAAGTGCCACCCAATAGAATTGTCAAGCCAGAATGCCTTATTTCACTAGAGGTGGATATGGGACAGATTAGGAGAAAGCAATAGGTAAAACAAGTCACTAAGGTCTAAACAATCTCTGAGGAGTATTGATAATGGCTGGGGTCACCCGTCTTGTAAAGACACTGTCCAGAAGTTAGCAATGGCAAGCCACTTCAGTAGAAAGGTTTGTCAAGAACAATCATTGTCTTGGAAAGACCATAATTGTCCATGTCATACGACACGGCACATACTGGATGAATGATCTTCCCAATAGCGAAGTGAATATCTGACCCATGATTGTGCAATTATTCTCTCCTGAGTCATGATCATCCTCTATTTATTCTCTATTTCTGGAGTTCTGAAAGATATGAACTTGACTTTTATTATTTTGCAATTTAAATTCTTTAAAGATTTCAAGATTTAAAAGACAGTTTAGAAGAAAGGTTCCTGGATAAGAAAAGGTTAAAGCAGGGGCTCCCAGCCTGTGGTCAACAGACCCCTTGCTTAATAGTATTGGTCCATGGCATAAAATAGTTGGAACCCACTGGTTTAAAGAAATATGGGCAAACATAGGTGTATAAGACTAGCTTTGATGTGCATCATAGTCAGCCTGAACAAGCTAGGCTGAAGGACTTGGTTCCTGGCTGTATTGCTCTATGACTCGGTAGTATAGTGGTTAGCACATTGCTTAATAGTACAGGACCGGGGTTCAATTCCCACCACTGCCTGTAAGGAGTTTGTACATTCTCTCTGTGACTGCGTGCGTTCTTCCAGGTGCTCCGGTTTCCTCACTCATTCTAAAGACATATCAGTTGGTAGGTTAATTAGTCATTGTAAATTGTCCAGTGATTACACTAGGATTAAATTGGGGGATTACTGGCTGGCGCAGCTCGAATTGCCGGAAAGGCGCTGCATCTCAATAAATAAATCAAAAAATGACTCCATGATCTACTTCTTTTACTTCAAATAATTCAACGGCTGTTTCATTCTTGCAATTTCCATGTAACATCATCTCAGCTCAAAACAAGCGTATAATACTCTCTGCCGACTTTGAGCAGGGTTTACCACAAAGGGTTATGATCCCTGCGATAGGTGTGCCCTCCCCCTGCCCCGCTCCCTTTTCTGAATGGGTTCCTGTCAATGGGAATTCTAGGTGTAACACCTGTGATGTTATAAAGTCGGTCGGTTGTCACCCAATCGCAATTCTCAGGCCAAAAAGTAAAAGCCGCATTTTTTAATAGTTTTTATTTAATAATACACAAACAGGTAAAAATATACTTTGACATGAGTGTCATTAAGCAAAAAGCTGAGTAATTATTGGTAATCTTTAGGATAATGCAAAAATCTGTAATTCTAAAGGACAGAAATTAGAAGAGAATAGAACTTTATTGTCATTGCTCAGGACAACAAGACTACGGTACTACTCCAGTCTGTGCAAAACAGATATTTACAGTTAAATTACAGTACAGCTAATTTTTTTAAAAATCACATATTTACATGCAACAAATGACTTTGATAGTCCATAATACTCAAACAGCCCTCGGGAAGGAGCTGTGTTTCAGTCTTACTGTCTTGGCCAAGGTGTTTCTCTATCTCCTACCAGATAGCAGAAGATAGAGCAGGCAGTGTCTGGGCACTGATGTTATGAGCACTCCATAAGCATCAAGAGTTGTAGATGGTCTCCAGGTCTGGTAGTTGAATCCCAATGATCCTAATCACTTGTTGGAGTGCTTTGTGATCTGTCCTGCTGTAGCTAGAGTACTACACTGTCATTCTGTATGTTAGTATGCCCTCTATCGCACACCGATAAAAGTTGGCCAACAATTTTTGAGGCCGATTAGCTCTCCTTAATCACTTCAGGTAGTATAGTCACTCTTATGCCTTCCCTACTATCGAGGTCTACCTTCAATATTACTAGTCCTCTTTTATGTATGCTAAACACACGATGGATTGCAATAAACTCCTAATATCTCATTGAGGTTAATGGAGACAAATCTCTGAAGAAGAGTTTGTCTCTTATTGTATTAAATATTCCTTATATTGAATGTACTGATACTGAAATGTAGTTTTTGCTAAGACCAGATAGTTTGCTTAGGCATACTGTGTAGCTTAAAATAGGTCATTATAAATGTATTAGCAATGTGTAAAATTGTCAGGGTATTTTGCAAAGATGCTCATTCATAAATAGCTTAAATGGAAGAGTCAATTCTCTCGGCTGCAATGGGAAAGACCGCAAGCAGCCAAGCTGTGGGAGACTAAATTGTTGACAGCAGCCTCAGAGATGATCGGTTAAACTAGGAAAGGGCAGAAATACCACCATTGCTGTCATTTCTGCTCCAATAATAACAGAGAGCATCAGTAATCTTGCGGTCATTACTGGTGCAAATTCCGGACCATTCCTTTCTAACTTACAAAGGTTCTGTGGCTTATGGAGTCTCATTCACTCTGGCTGGAATTTGCCTACAGTGTTCAATTGTGAAAATTGATGTGAAAAATCTATTCAATATGTTTCCTATATCCTAATCATCTGTAATAGTTTTACCCAATTTATCTTCTAATAGACCCATCTGGTCCATGACCTTCCCTTTACCACAAACTTGGTCCTAAAGCACTTTTGGCTGCACTCTATAATTTGCCTTTCTTTTCTGTTTGCATTTTTAATCCTTTCTTTAGCTACGTATAGTTGTCTTTTGTATGATTCCTCCTGTTCGTTAGTTTGTTTGAGACTTTTAAAATTTATCTGCTTGATTTTTAGTTTCTGTCCAGTTTGTCTTAAGCCACAAAGTTTTGTACATTTCTCCTATTTTATATAGATTTAATTTTGTCAAAGTCCGAAGTTCCACCATTTGTAAGACTTTTCTAATGTATTACTTTTAACTACAATTTTGCAAATGAGGAAAATCAGACAAAAACCCACAGATTCTGTAAATCCAAAATGAAATAGGAAAATGAACATAGTAGAACGGGCAGCACCTGTAGATAGGGAAACAAAGTTAAAACTTCAGATCCCAGACCCTTCTTCAAAACAGACCCCATAACTAGGGCACCTCTGAAGAAGGGTTCTTGGACATCAATTATTAGATCTGTTTTATTCCTACAGATGTTGTCCATTGCTTCCTGGCTTGTTTCAAATCTTCAATAAGGCTTCCTTAACTTTAAAATGATACATAACATCCAAGGACTCACGATTTCCATGAAATTCCAGTTTATACGCATGCTGAACGGCAAGAACAGCGTGATATATACAGAGCTAAAGAATCTCTTGGCCAATGCATCAGATAAAAGGTCTGCCATTTTACCGCAGCTAATTGTGAACAATGCAGGACAATTAAGCAGTCAACGGGGGGAGGAGATGACTCCATGAACAGCCCCCTCATCAATGAAGGCAGAGCCCAGCATCTGGGTGCTAAAGGCAAGGCTGAAAAATCTGCAACTACATCCAGTCGGAACTACTCAATATGTGTTCCTCTGGTGATCGTTATGGAAACCAGGCTTTAGACAAGTCAATTCACTCCAGCCGATACCAAGAAAAGTCTGAGAGCATCAGAAATAGCCAAGGCTAAACAACAAGACATACAGCTGTGGTACTGAAGACCTGTTTCAGAACTATTTGTATCTCTAGCCAAGCTACAACATATATTTACAGCACTGGCACTGACCATATACATTCTGTTTATATTTACAAGATGATATAAGGTGGTATCAAAACTGTTATCAAGCTTTTAACATCAAAACTGCATAGTGTCATCAGTGAACCCTGGTAAAACTGAATTCAAGGTGGAAATCTCATACCAATGTTTGGACTTGTACCTCATACAACAAAGATGATTATGATTATAGCGTAGTGGTTAGCACGATGCTTTACAGTACCAGCAACCTTGGTTCAATTCCTGCCGCTGCGAGTTTGTACGTTCTCCCCGTGACCACGTGGGTTTCCTCCTGGTTCTCTGGATTCCTCCCACAGTCCGAAGTCACACGGGTTGGCAGGTTAATTTGTCATTGTAAATTGTCCTGTGATTAGGCTAGGATTAAATCAGGTATTGCTAGATGGTGCTGCTCAAGGGGCTGAAAATGCCTATTCGGTGTTGTATCTCAATAAGTAAATTCCTGGGATATCATGTCACGCAGAGTGGTGTCCAAGTTCCAACCACTTTCAAATGCGCTGTGAGTGATCTTTCTGCCATTAGGTCAGAAGAGGGGATGTTCACTTATGACAGTTCAGTTCCACTCCCACTCCTTAGCAATTGAAACAGCCCATTCCTTGATGCTGCATATACCTTACAATGTACTGAAACATGGTACCCCACAGATTTGGGAAGAACGTGGCAACCAGGATACCACCCCTTGTAGGTTACAAATCATCCTGACTTGGAAAAATACCATCTTGCTTTCATTGACCCAGTTTCAAAAAATTTAAATTCCCTACCAACATCACTATTACCAAAAGGACTGAAGCAGTTCAAGAAGAGATCTCACCACCAAGTTCTGAAGAGCAGTTAGCAATAGGCAATAAAGATCAAGATCCTAATTAATAAAAACTTGAAATGGATGGTACAATGTTACGGATTGAGAAACCTTGTTGATCCTGTACTCTTTGTGAAGGTTGTACGTTCTGGACATGACAATTTGGATTTTCTCTGGGTGCTCTCCATTTTCCACCCACATCCCAAAGACACATGGTTAATACGTTCATTAGCCACTGTGCATTCCCCTGACCGTGTGGGTGAGTGGAAAATTCTGGTTCTGGACATGGGGAGAGTGCGATGCAGGGAAATGGATTGGCTCTGTGAGCCAGCTAAGAATCGATGGGCTGAATTGACCTCTGTCTGTGTTAAAGGAACACATATCACTTTAGAAATGTGGTAGCAGGCTGAAGATACGTCTCTACCAAAGGAAGTGTGAGGCGCCCCTTCCCTATGCTAGTCTGCAGGTTACCCTTGGACAAGATGTAGCACCTGCTTAGCCCCCCCCCCACCCAATTAGGGTCACATGAAGCCATGGGAGCAGGTGGTGGATGGTTGTATAAGCAGCTGGTGCATATCGCAAGTCCTGGTTATGCGACCACTGACGCCAGGCAGACAATCTCTGAAGAGTATTGATAATGGCTAGAGTCACCCACCTTGTAAAAGACACTGCCCAGAAGAAGGCAATAGCCAAGAATAAACATGATCATGTAGACGATGATTGCACATGCCATATGACACGGCACATAAGATGATGATGATGCCTCTGCCCTGACAATGGCTATTGAAATTTAAATTTTGAAGCTAGGAACAATTTTAAGAAAAAGGTAAAGCTGACAACTGCTGGGTGGGAGATCTAACTGTGAAATAGACTTCTTAAATCACCAAGTTCTAGAATATTACTGTATATAAACTTTCGAATACACTGGCCCTCTTCCCTGCTCGCAGTCTGTAACATAATATAAAAGGAGTAACCACTTGGTCAATATTCCAGAGAACTGTTGCTTCCCAAAGCACAAATTATGACTTGTTCTCTCAGCTCCATCCTACACAGTTCTGTTTTGAGAAGTCCAGGATTTGCATGATGTTATCTGATCTACACAAAGGAAGCCTTGGGTTCGCTGTAGTTAGTTTCTGTTCACCGCAGTTTGGAAGAGGGATATAATTCCGGGAACTTGGGCCAAATTGTATCAGTCCTGCTGCAGTTCTGAAGCAAACCCGTAATAGTCCACATGTTCTAGAAGACTGATATGGATGCACATCAAGCCCACTGAGGTCCAGAGGCACCCACTCCACCACTCTACATATAGAGACCAGCCATGGAGTCTATACGTGCTGTGACCCAGCATATGAGGGCAAGCTGTTTGTTAGTCTCACACCAAAAAGCAAGGGAGGAGCACCACAGGAAGGGTGTGGGACACGTGACAGAGAAAGAGAGCCGAACACAGGTACAGACACACCAAGCCCTGAGATACCAGGCAAGGTCATTTGCACTGAGCCCTAGTAGTCAGCATCAAACCAATGTCACTAGGGCCACAGCACTGTGTTCCCAATCTCTAAAATGATATAAAAGAAATAACCACTTGCTCAAGATTCCAGAGAACTATTTCTCAACTAACTATAACAAGCAAAAGTCAAACATATACAGTACTACGCAAAAGTCTTAGGCACAAATTCTGTATATAGCTAGGGTGCCTAAGACTTATGCACAGTATTGTCTTTGTCAGCGTGAAGCGGAGAGCGAGTTTGTAAATCAGGAGGGAACAAAGGACATTGGGAATGGTGAGGGTGGAGCACCACGGGAGGTGTGTGGGACAGGTGGCAGGAGTGCAGACACACCCAGCCCAGAGACACCAGGCAAGGTAATTTGAATCCAAGCAATTGGTTTATTGATCGTTACAGAATGTCTCTCTGGTGATTTCTGCTCTTGTCCCCTTTTTCCGACCACGATTCCCCTCTCCCTGCCCCCTTCCCACTTTCAGTCCACAATAGAGACCTATAACTGAATCAAGTTTATCATCACTCACATAATGTCGTGAAATTTGTTGCTTCTTTGCAGGGGCAATACAGTGCAATACGTAAAGTTACTACGGTACACTGGAAAAGTCCGAGACACCCTAGCTATATACGTGTGCCTAAGATTTTTGCTCAGTAATGTAAATTAGAAGAGGAACAGAGTAAGTGTAAAGAAATGAGAACAATAGATTAATGCAATGCTGTTCACTTTGTACAGGGAGACTCTGGAGGACCACTGACCTGTTTGAAGGATGGACACTACGAGATCAATGGAGTAGTGAGTTGGGGGGATCACTGTGGAGTGAAGAACAAACCGGGTGTTTATGCCCGTGTCACCACCTTCCTTAACTGGATTCAAGGAATAATTAACTAGTTTTTAATTTTTCAACTTGCAAATAAAATCAAAATTGAATTTAATAGCTCAGCTATAGTTTGTGTTACTTACCCTGTATATTAATTGTTTTTAAATATACTGTAACAAAATCAGATAGGCATTTTGCAAAGAATACATTGAAAATAAAAACTCTGTTTAATAATGTGAACACAGGAGATTCTGCAGATGCTAGAGGAACTCAGCAGGTCAGGCAGCATCTATAGAAAGGAATAAACAGTCCATGTTTCGAGCTGAGACCCTTCATCAAGACTGAGTGATGAAGCCTGTCCTGATGAAGAGTCTTGGCCTGAAATACTGACTATTTATTCCTCTTGATAGAATCTTCCTGACCTGCTGAATTCCTCCACCATTTTGTGTGTGCTGCTCTGCTTATAATGTATCATCCCAACCACTGCTTATAGGAATAATTCAAAAGTTAATACATTGCATATTTTCATATAGTAATGGCAGAGAAAGTGATGACTATATCTCCACACTGATATTGGAATGGCTGAACAATATTTTGTATTTCAATTTTAATAAATTGAAGCACATTAATTGCCTTTTCATTTACTTATGCAGTGTTTAACCAAGCATAATATATAATAAATTTCATTACAACCCTCAGACCACTTCATGACAGGAGAATCTACAACAGCTGGTGACTGTCTACCATGTTATTGTATAAACACACAGAGTGCGGATAATCCGTCTCTGTCTTTGCCACTTTTAACAAAGAAATAAACAGCACAAAAATCTCCCAAAGTCATGAAGTGATAAGTTAATGCATTAAGTATTTGAGAATAATGAGAATCTTATAACAAAGTATTTGTTATAAAACCCTATCATGTTTAAGAGAAGCTTGGATAGGTACATGGATGGGAAGGGTGTGGAGGGCGATGGTGTGGGTGCAGGTCAGTGCAGCTAGGCAATTTATATGGTTTGACACGGACTAGATGAGCCAAAGGGTCTGCCTCAACACTGTACTTTTCTTTGACTGAAATGGGTTGAAAACTGGCAGATGGAATTTAGCTGCGGACAAGTGCAGTGTTGCACTTCAGTAGGACTTACCAGGGTAGGTCTTACACAGTGAACAGTGGGGCACTGAGGAATGCAGTAGGACACAGGAATCTGGGAATACAAATCCATAATTCATTGAAAGTGGCATGACAGATAGATAGGGTTGTAATGACAGCATTTGGCATGTTGGCCTTCATAAATCAAAGTACTGAGTACAGGAGATGAGATGGTATGTTGCAGTGTATAAGATGTTGGTGAGACCTCATTTGGATATTGTGTGCAGTTTTGGTCACCTACCTACAGGAAAGATGTAAATAAGTTTGAAAGAGTACAGAGAAAATTTACAAGAATGTTGCCAGGACTGGAGGTCCCGAGTTACAGGGAAAGATTGAATAGGTTAGGATTGTATTTCTTGGAACATAGAAGATTGAAGGGAAATTTGATAGAGATTTGCAAAAATTATGAGGGTTATAGAAAGGGTAAATGCATGTAGGCTTTTTCCACTGAGGTTGGGTGGGACTACAATGGGTTAAGGGTGAAAAGTGAAAAATTTAAGGAAAACATGAGGGGAAGCCTCTTTACTCAGAGGGTCATGAGAATAGTCATAGACATAGTCATAGTCATACTTTATTAATCCCGGGGGAAATTGGTTTTCATTACAGTTGCTCCATAAATAATAAATAGTGATAAAACTATAAATAGTTAAATGGTAATATGTAAATTATGCCAGTAAATTATGAAATAAGTCCAGGACCAGCCTATTGGCTCAGGGTGTCTGACCCTCCAAGGGAGGAGTTGTAAAGTTTGATGGCCACAGACAGGAATGACTTCCTATGACGCTCTGTGTTGCATCTCGGTGGAATGAGTCTCTGGCTGAATGTACTCCTGTGCCCACCCAGTACATTATGTAGTGGATGGGAGACATTGACCAAGATGGCATGCAACTTAGACAGCATTCTCTTTTCAGACACCACCGTGAGAGAGTCCAGTTCCATCCCCACAACATCACTGGCCTTACGAATGAGTTTGTTGATTCTGCTGGTGTCTGCCACCCTCAGCCTGCTACCCCAGCACACAAAAGCAAACATGATCGCACTGGCCACCACAGACTCGTAGAACATCCTCAGCAACGTCCGGCAGATGTTAAAGGACTTCAGTCTCCTCAGGAAATAGAGACGGCTCTGACCCTTCTTGTAGACAGCCTCAGTGTTCTTTGACCAGTCCAGTTTATTGTCAATTCATATCCCCAGGTATTTGTAATCTTCCACCATGTCCACACTGACCCCCTGGATGGAAACAGGGGTCACCGGTGCCTTAGCTCTCTTCAGCTCCTTAGTCTTTTTCACATTAAGCTGCAGATAATTCTGCTCTCCCCATGTGACAAAGTTTCCTACTGTAGCCCTGTACTCAGCCTCATCTCCCTTGCTGATGCATCCAACTATGGCAGAGTCATCTGAAAACTTCTGAAGATGACAAGACTTCCCCCTCACCAGAATTAATAGCAGTGATTACAATCAATTCATTAAAAAATACAAAGCTTTTAGCCTGACAGGATAGCAAACATTTTCCACCTGTTCTGATGGGCTGGGCACTTTTCAAGAATAGTTATAAATAAATAATACCTGTTATCATTTATCATTACTTCCTTCAGCAGTCTGTTCTGCTGCAAATTTTAGTGACCAAGTAAAACTTATCACACATTTTGGATAGGTGTTGTAGGGGCCAGTAAATGAATCCTGCCCACTTCCCAAATACAATCTACAACACAAAGCCAGCATTACACACGTTGACCTCATGGTGTCTTCGGAACACAACCGCAAGAAAGGAATGCGGGTGGTAATGGTGTCAGTTTAAACTGACACCTAATGCATTCGATTCTGAGGGAAAACTCTCGGAAGGGCCGATGAGCTGGCACATTTACCATCCAACGGCAACAGACTGCAGTCAATGTGGCTTCCAGCTGTTGCATACCTCATTATACAACTGGCACCAGATGGGCAAGGTCAAAGAAGGGGAAAGGCTGCTGTATAACCCCTCCTCCACTTAAGGAAAATTTATGCATAGCCCTCTCATCGTGATCATCTTTGCTTTGAAGTGGATTGCATTAATTATTTTAGAAATGGGCACAGGAACTACTGAATTCCAGGAATGCATTCAGAGAAGATCAAACAAACTGGCATACTTCTAGAAATTTTAATCAAGCGCCCTGGAAGTGGAGCACATGCTCTCATTCAGAGGACAGAGGCTCCGTTCCTTTCTTGTCCCTTCTGTCAGTAGCCAAGCAAAGTTCCCGTGCTTTTAAAGTCATATCTCTGCAATGTTAGTCTTCCTCCTGTTTATAGACTGCTGAGGGTCCTGAACTTCACACGGTGCCAACAGTCGTGTCTCAAATACTTAGATATTGAAGGATCTTACTGTTTAAATCTGGTCAATGACACTTCTAAAACAGTTTTATGTGTTTCATCCTGTCTGGAAGCGATTCACACCTGTCTGGGGTGATTCTTATTATCTCTTTGCCTGTTTCATGCATTGTCAACATCATACAAGATTAAATATCATCTACTTGTGGATTAAGTCTATGGTGTCAGCTTCTTTTATGTTTCAATTCTTCGCACTAAGGCAGTCAGGAAGGCTGCAGTAATGAAGGCTGCTGTGAAAACATAGATCTTTCAACCTCCCGAGTGTGAAATTGAGGTCAGCAGTACTCTCTCTTCAGCAGCTCCAGGTTCAGTATTCGGAGTAAACATGGCATCCACCACACAGGCATGCCCCATGCAGCTCGACAATGTTGCTCCAGACCTCAGTGGGTGACAAAGAAGAGGGAGCAGCCGCAGATGATAAACACTTATCATCATCATTACGTGCCGTGTTGTATGACGTAGGCGATCATAGTCCTATGACCATGATGGTTCTTGGTACATTTTTCTACAGAAGTGGTTTGCCATTGCCTTCACCTGCGCAGTATCTTTACAAGACAGGTGACCCCAGCCATTATCAATACTCTTCAGAGATTTCTGCCTGGTGTCAGTGGTCACATAACCAGGACTTGTGATATGCAACAGCTGCTCATATGACCATCCACCACCTGCTCCCATGCGTCACCTGACCCTGTTTGGTAGGCTAAGCGGGTGCTACACCTTGTCCAAGGGTGACTTACAGGCTAGCGGAGGGAAGGAGTGCCTTACACCTCCATCGGTAGAGATGCACCTCCATCCCACAACACAATGCTAACACTGCCAGTTTCAAAACCCACCTTCCAGCCTATGACCTCTGTTAATCTCACAAGCTGCACATCTATAAAGCAGAGAACACCATTTAAAGGAATCAATAGCTGCAATTATTAGGTGCTGGTTCATTCCTTCTATTGTGCCAATATTACAAAGTTTTGGTGCTGCTAGAGTCCTTGAAGTAGCTAAGGTTCATAGGAAGTGTTATGACAGTGGGGCCAAGAGCACATCGAGGCAGCAGAGCCCGGGTCTGAGAGCAAGAAACAATCTACTGTTTGGCCGATTGAAGCGCTGCTCCATATTGAAAAGGTCAGGGTGTCGGGTGCAGGGGCAAGGGACTGGCTGGTGTTCAGCTCGCTGCCATTATATTCTGTAGCTTCAAAACATTAAATTAATTCAAAAGATGATGGGAGCCCAAAAACCTGGGTGTAACTTCAATTTTACTTTAAGCAAGGTGCACACGTATCACTTGGCAGCACGATGATGTATGTAATTAACATATTTTTACATTTAACACGTATTTTTACATATAGCTTCGAGGATGTGGACTCACTTTCATGAGCTTCAATTCTGAATGTCATTTGCTTACTTTTACTGTTTGCACGATCAGTTTTTTTCCTGCGCATTTGTTGTTTGATGGTCTTTTTTTAATGGATTCTATTGGGTTTCTTTGTTTTGTGGCTGCCTTTAAGGAGATGAATTTCAAGTTTGTGTATAGTATACCTACTTTGTCAGTCAATGTACTTTGAACTTAGAATGTTAAAGGTCATTTTTGCCAACCTCTGTAAATCCAGATATTAAGAACAGCTCAAAACCTTATCTGGGCAAGTGTGCAGAATAGACTCTTGAAATAACAGGCAAGACTCCAAGTGTCTTGGCCCAAAACGTCGACCATACTCTTTTCCATAGGTGCTGCCTGGCCTGCTGAGTTCCTCCAGCATTTCGAGTGTGTCGCTTGGATTTCCAGCATTTGCAGATTTTCCCTTGTTTGTGACCCTCAAAATAACAACCATTAAGGAGGAGAAGGAAAAGAAAGGCTTTCAGCAGGGAACCAAACTCACCCAGCATGTTTAGAAAGCAACCTGCCTATGTGAAGCTCAACAAAGAACACTCTTAGTTCTGTAAGGACGTTCCTTCTGAAAGACTAAGCTGCCACAGATGAACAACACTGCTATGAAGTTAACACTGCCAGGCTGCAAATCCACCTTACAGCCTATTACACTCCAGCCTCTTACCTCTTACCTTAGCAGAGGTAAGAGGCTAGAGTGGAGAATAGAACAAGAAAGGGGAGGGAGGGAATTTTTTTTTGCCAGAAGGAGAAATTTCCTTCACTCTGTTAACCTCACAAGATACATATGTATAGAGCAGCTAGAGAACGTCGTTTAAAAGAATCAGTAGCTGCATTTCCTAGTCAAATCTGCCATCTGCTGTGCCCACAATCGCAGACTTCAGAGCAGGACAAGGACTGCATTGTTAATGACTGTCAAGGAGATTGAAGAATTGACACACTGCTGAAACTGGATAAATATGAAACATTTTACGGTTTATAAATGTGAGAAATGCGGCAAATGCTGGAAATCCAAAGCAACTCACACAAAATGCTGGAGGAACTCAGCAGTCCAGAGCAACTTTTGGAAATGAATAAGCAGTCAATGTATTGGGCCAACACCCATCTTCAGGACAGGAAAGGAAGTGGGAAGACGTCAGAATAAAAAGGTGGGGGCAGAGGAAGGGGGATAGCTAGAAGGTGAAAGGTGAAGCCAGGTGGGTAGGAAAGATAAAGGGCTGAAGAGAAAGGAATCTGATTGAAGTCAGTTGACCATAGGAGAAAAGGAAAGAGGAAGGGACCCAGGGGGAGGTGATAGGCTGATGAGAAAAGGTAAGGGGCCAGAGCAGGGAATATAAGAAGAGAGAAGGGGGAGGGAATTTTTATTTTACTGGAAGGAGAAATCAATATTTATGCCATCAGGTTGGAGGCTACCTCGGCGGGATATAAGTTTTTGCTCTTCCACCCTGAGGCTGGCCTCATTGTAGCACAAGACCCACATGGACCAATGTGTCACAATGGGAATGGGAATCACAATTTAAATGTTTGGCCACCAAGGAGTTCGGCATTTGGCAGATGGAACAGATGTGCTCAATGACAGTTTATATCGAATAAGGAAGGTTACTGGGCACCCGGTAGTTAATTATACCTGTTTCTGATTCCTGAAGACCAGCTGTCAAAGGTAGCATAATAGGCCACCAAAATGTCACTGACATCACAACGCAGGCACAGTGTGTCAAACCTGGGATGTACAATGCATGAAATAGATTCCCTTTCACCAAGAGCAACCAATGATAAAAACCCCATGCTCATGATTGCTCAATAGCCAGGCAGCAGTATTGGTACTGGTGTCCTCATTCTGTGATGGTCCCATGTTCATCTTCTCATGTGGTGTGACCATTGTTTGATAAACTGGCATTTAGCAGCAAAAACTTAATTATCTGTGAAATGATTGACCTATTAAGCCATTTTAGAGTGCGGTTTAAAGTTAACCAGTCTTCTGATGAAAAGGAGTCACAATTACCTTTCCTTAAGTGGCATTTATATGGCTTTTACAATTCAATAATTTCATCGTCACTCATCATCATCATCGTGTGCCACGTTGCATGACATTGGCAATCGTGTTCTCGTGACAATGACTGTTCTTGGCAAATTTTTCTACAGAAGTAGTTTGTCATGCCTTCTCCTGGGCAGTGTCTTTGCAAGACAGGTGACCCCAGATATTATCAATACTCTTCAGAGATTGTCTGCCTGGCATCAGTGGTCGCATAACCAGGACTTGTGATACGCACCAGCTGCTTGTACGACCATCCACCACCTGCTCCCATGGCTTCACGTGACTCCTTCCCTCCATTAGCCCGGGCAAGGTGTACCACCTGCTTTCCCCGCTCCCCTCGATCAGTGTCACGTGAAGCCTTTCGAGCAGGTGGTAGATGGTCATATGAGCAGCTGGAGCATATCACAAGTCTTGGTTATGCGACCATTGATGCCCCAGACACTGCCCAGAAGAAGGCAATGGCAGACCACTTCTGTAGAGAAATTTCCCAAGAATAATCATGTTCATGGGGGCCTTGATCACCTACATCATATGGAATGGCATATAATGATGATGATGACTCAATTCCAAGCACTATCTTGGGAAGAGATCACCAGGCAGGGAGAGAAAAAGATTCAAGAAAGTTCTCAAAGGTTCTTCGAAGCATTCCTACTCTTGGCATTCTCTTGCCTATGTATACACAAAGTGAAGAAGTAGCTCTGATGGTTCATAGGGAGCACACAGAAGAACTGAAGAAGCAATGGCTGAAGTGTGTCACCTCAGAAACTGACTTCCCACCTGCCCCATCAGGAACCTCACCTGAGCAAGAGACTGCAGTTCCCACCTTGGCCTAATCCCTCAGCTCGTTGCACACTAAACAAGACTGAAAGAAGAAGCTATGGGGAAAGTGGGAAAACAGTTGAGGACTGGAAAAGGAGGAAGAAGAGGAAAAGAACCATCAGGGACCCCCATCATCCACACTCTCTTCTTATTTCTGACATTGGGAAGGAGGTACCAGAGCCTTGGTTCCCACACCCACCACGTTCAGTAACGGTTTTACCCTGCAATCATCAGGCTCCTGAGCTATCGTGAATAAATTCACTCACCTCAACACTGAACTGATTCCACGACCAATGCACTCACTTTCAATGACCCTACAACTCACGTTCTCAATGTTATTTATTTGTTTATGTGTTTATCATTATTGTGTGTTGGTAATTTGCTTAGTTTGTCTTCCTTTGCACATTGATTTTTTGTCAGTCTTTGCATGTAGTTTTTCCATTGATTCTGTTATATTTCCTCGTTCTACAGTGAATTCCTGCAAGAAAATGAATCTTAAGGTAGTATATGGTGACAAATACTGTACCTTCTTTGATATCTGCGGGAGGAGAGAGAGCAGCGTGCTGCGCGTGTGCAGCCCTCCGGTGAAAAATGATATCGTATCTGTTAAATAGGGGCCGTGGACAATTCTGATTTGATGGAGAGGGACGTGAAAGCACAGAGGAACATCTGGAGAAATTTCTGAAACGCTCGTTCGCTGCTGTCATTACTGCGTGGTCGGGAATCTTCTGGAGGCTAGGCCTCAAAATTCCCGGCTTTGCCTGCTGTTGGCGACCGAGATTGAGGTCGAATCGTTCGGACAGAGATGGCGTTCAGTACTCGGTGTCGGAGAGCTGATTCGGAGGCTCGAAGTTTTCGGATGACTCAGAGACGGATTGTGGTCGGGCATGGCAGGGAGAGTTTTTCTTCCTTCTCCCGTCTGCATGAGATGTGGGACATTTGAGAGACTTTGAACTTTTACTGTGCTCATGGACTTCTTCATCAAGTTATGGTATTGTTGCACTATTGTAACTATATGTTATAATTATGTGGTTTTGTCAGTTTTTTCAGTCTGGTCTGTCCTGTGTTTTGTGATATCACACTGGAGGAAATATGGTATCATTTCTTAATGCATGCATTACTAAATGACAATAAAAGATGATTGCGCGTCTTCATAATCTAATGAATATAATTTAAATTTAGTTTGAACTGATAATAAACTTAATTTGAACCTATGCTGAACAGGTCAAAGGGTAGAGGTCAGAAAAGGCTTGTCCACCGGTCTTCCAGGTTTCAGGGGTTTCAACCCTGACTGATCAAACAAAACTGTTACAGAAACAGCAATGCGGAATCCTTCTACATCTGAGTGCAACAGTATTCCTGAGTCTCCACCCAGAACTTGCATAACCAACAGTAGTGAAAGCTGAGGGGAGGCCAAATTTAGAGTATTTGGAGTATTGTGTGCAGTTCTGGTCACTTAACTATAGGAAGAATATCAGTAAAATTGAAAGAGTGCAGAGAAGATTTACTAGGATGTTGCCAGGTCTTCAGGAGTTGAGTTACAGGGAAAGATTGAACTGGTTAGGACTTTATTCCTTGGAGTGTAGAAGAATGAGGGGAGATTTGATAGAGGTTTACAAAATTATGAGGGATATAGACAGACTAAATGCGAATAGGCTCTTTCCACTTAGATTAGGAGAGATAAATATAAGAGGACATGGCTTTAGGGTGAAAGGAGGAAGGTTTAGGGGAAATATTAGGGGGAATATTAGGGGGAACTTCTTCATTCAGAGAGTGGTGGGAGTGTGGAACGATCTGCCATCTGCTGTGGTAAATGTGGGCTCACTCTTAAGTTCTAAGAATAAATTGGATAGATACATGGATGGAAAAAGTCTGGAGGGTTATGGACTGGGTGCAGGTCAATGGGACTAGCGGAATAAAGTTTCAGCACAGACTAGAAGGGCCAAATGGCCTGTTTTCTGTGCTGTAGTGCTCTATGGTTCTACTGGCACAATGAGGGAAGCCCTGAACACCACCAGAGATGGAAGACCTTCACTGCTGCCCTAAACGCCAGTGGCATAGTGGGCAGTAGAGCGAGAACTTTGAAGAAGGGAAGATCCAACCTGAACAGTCGTCTCTGTTATAGAATGGTAATATTTAGGTGATTGTTCATGAAAAGAACATGATCATGGATGGTGTATGGTATATCTTAAGTTACTATGTTATTTGCTTTACGATGTCAGTTTTACAATGGCTGCATTAGAAAAATCTTCCAGCCCATTGCTGATGCTCACCTTCCTTCTGTCTGGACTTGTCCTCTAACATGTCTAACCTAAAAACCAAATTTCCACTTCAGCAGACTTTCTAAGTCCTCTGCAAAGTGCCCTTTTCATACATCAGGCATCACTGAAGGCCAATTCTGAAGATAGACTTTGGCCACCTGATGGTCAAAAGTTAAGTAGACTTTGCTGAAGAACCTTCAATGGTTTGAGAATTGATTGCTTAACAAGGAAAACCTCCCCATCACTTATGGTGAATTCTGAATCAAATATGACCCAGCGCTAATGCAAAATGAGTTAGACCATTGAAAAGGCTAATAACATTTACAAACCACGATATACTTTAAGACTTCTCTCACCTTTAATGCATAGTTTTCTTAAATTAGACAAAAATTACAATTTAAAATTATTTAATGCATGACTGAATAGAAAATTAATAAAGAGAAGTACCTTGTAGTACAGAAGGTGCATTAATTATGTATGCAAAGTTTTTGACTAAAAATTAAATGTAGCTTATATATAATGTCGGGAAAATGTGCCATTTAAAAAGTAGGACAGCAATTAGCCATGTGAGCATTTTATTTTTCACTGAGTTTCATCTTGAACCTTTTTGCTTGAAGTATTTCAGTTGCATCTGGCATCACATCTGTCCGCTGAAATTCTTCTGTACTCCTGTTTGCTTGAGCTCGCTGATAACAAAAAGGAGAACGTGAGCTTTTGGATTCATGCATAATAATTCTGTGTTAATACATTTCAGTCACATTCCATAAGACATCAATCATTTTGCAGCGCAGCCATCAAGAAAGCACAAAGAATAGCTCCAAGCATTAAAACTTCAGAAATTTAGGGTACTTTAAATTGTCCTTCAATATAATATGATCAGACCCCTTCACATCATTCTGAGTACACAGACATATAAATGATTTCTTGTAGTTTAAAAGGTACTTATTTAACTTGGTGCTCCCCTGGGGAGTCTCATCTGCCAGAGGACACATCTGAAGCCAGGGTGCACAGTGCACTTTTGTATTCTGCCCATTCATTTCAAGGGTTCGTGTTGTTCATTCAGCTTTTTGAAACGTGAGCAAACTACTCACCAGAATTATTCCCAAAGTTCCAGTTTAATATTTCGTATTCAAAAGCATTGATCCTTGCAGGAATAGATGTAGGTCAGCAAAACTCCAAATGCATAAGCACAGCTTAACCTGAATCTGATATTTATTAAGATCTTCATTTGACATCAGATGTTGAATGTTAAGTACGATATTCTTAATTCTCTGATGCTTTCAGTTTGACTGTGGCTGTCATATTAAAGCTTTATTTTTGGTGAACTCATTTCTTATCACACTCAATATTACTCAGGGAACATACAGCTTAAATTTAGATCATATATTATCTGGTTCACTTATATGCTTTCAATGTATAATGTTCCTTTAATGAACCTATGCCATTGATGCACAGATTCAGAGCTGTTTCTTCAAAGCACGGAAACCACTAATACATCAGACAAAAAGAATATTCTTCAAAAGTTTATGTGCTGCGATACCTGGTTGTCTATCATTATAAAGGCAGAGAAATTTCACAAAGTGCCTCCTGCTCCACATCACCACACAGATTCTTGAAGCACATCTTGTGGACTTACAGGGTCAGAGTAGGAGCACATCCTGGTTATTCCTGCCAAATAACTTGACGGGTTTTGGTTATGGCAATATCATGTCAGTGAGAATGATTTTATACATATACTGATGACAATAAAACAGAAAAGTACTGGGCACACTCACTGGTCAGGCAGCATTTGTGGAGTTTACATTCTAGGTCAAAATGAACTGTTAACTCTCTCTCCCTCTCTGTAGCTGTAGCCTGTTTTACTCAAAGTCTCTGGCATTTTATTTCAGATTTCCAGCAATTTTTGCACTGATGATGATGGTTTTGATGGGTATCTTATCATCAATAATTATTGACTGACCCAATAATTTGTCACATGCCCTAATACAGGGGTTCCCAACAATGTTCCCTCCAATTTGTAATGACCAGTGTGCACAAAAATCTTTAATTGTGCAATTTTTGCCCAGTGACAACAACATGTGCGCACTGAATAATCTCTTCAATAAAAACAGCACAAATAAGCCAGTTTCAAAATCTGCAGACAAATTGTCGCAAACAAGTTAAGTTCACACCGTCCACTTCAGAAACCGGAAAAGGAAATGTGATTGTGTATGATCGTGAAATATACTTAACATGCCAATGAGGTAGAGGGGGACAACCTTTTGTGTGCGTTTTAAATTCCTTTATGCGCTAGTCGCAAAAGCTGTGTGTGGGCACACGCGCACACCTCAGAGGGAACATTGGTTCCCAACCTTTTTTATGCCATTAAGTCCTACCATTAAGCAAGGAGTCCATGGGCCATCGGGTTGGGAATCCCTTTCTTAATGGGGCATGCATTGAAGGTGAAAGGGGGTAGGTTCAAAGGGCATGTGAGGGGTAAATTTTTTACTCAGAAAATGGTGGACGTCTGGAATGTGCGGCCTGGTTTGGTCGTAGAGGCAAATATATTGAAGGCTTTTAAGAGATGTTTAGATAGGCACATGAATGTGAGGAAGATGAAGGGATATGTTCTGTGTTCTAATATAACATTACTCACCATGAATTTCTCATACTGAACAGCAGCATCCTGAGGGTCCAGCCCTTGTGCGTAGGCCATGTTAGCAGCACGCCTGGCCATCTCAACTTTATGGTAACCTGGAGGTGTCCAACCAATCCCACGAGTCCAGTTAAGGTCAGATTTGTATGCAACCTAGGAAAACATTTACAGTCAAACAAAACTCCAGCTCACCCTGCCCCACAGTCACTCAGGACATAAAAGCACTTTGCAACATCTTACACTACAGTATGGACTCCAGTAGTTGGTGAAGAGACTTATGACTTCAGCATTTATACTGAATTTGCTCATTTATGCCTTCATATAGTTCAATCACATTTTCCAGTTATGTTGGCTTCTTTGATGGGTTGAATGGCTTAATTCTGCTCCTATGTGTTATGGTCTTGTATATTGTAAACTCCTCCAAGAGCACCACAACCTTGTCATTGGGCTTGGAGGCTTGTGTGCCTCAATGATGCGGAGAGCTATGTTGGCTGGAGTCAGGACTTCATGCTTTGGCTTCTGGTAGGGTCACCATGCCAAACAATTGGAAGGGTAGAGGACAGACTAATAGTGGTCCACCAGTCCTCCAGGTTTGGGGGTTCAGCTCAGGGCTAACAACTCTGACTGCTGAAACAAAATTGTTATAGAAACAACAATGAAGAATCCTTCTACATCTGAGTATAATGGTATTCCCGAGTCTCAACCTGGGACCTACATGACAGAAAGCAGTGAAAGCTGAGAGGAATCTACTGACACAATGAAGGAAGCCTTGAACATCCCCTGAGATGGGGTATCTTCATTGCCACCCTAAATGCCTTTGGTATTGGATTTCTGAATGGTCCATAGACACTACCTCACAATCCCTCTTTTGCACAATTTATGGTAGCTTATAGTAATTTGTTATGTCTGCCCTTTACTGCTACCACAAAACACAATACATTAACATAGTGATTAGCACAACACTTTACAGTACAGGCGACCTGGGTTCAATTCCCACTGCTGCCTGTAAGGAGTTTGTATGTTCTCCCTGGGTATGTTTCCTCTGGATGTTCTAGGTTCCTCCGAAGTCCAAAGACTGTGGAAGGTTGGTAGGTTAATTGGTCATTGTAAATTGCCCCGTGATTATACTAGGATTAAATCAGGGGATTACAGAGCGACGCAGCGTGAAGGGCTGGAAGGGCCTATTCTATGCTGTATCTCAATAAAAATAAATTAAACAAATTTCACAACATGTCTGTGACAATAAACCTGATTCGCCATATTACCAAGAACATATGGCCATCCTTTGTATAAGGACATGGATACTGAGCTTGGAACATTCCTATTTTTCTCATGTACAGTTTTAACGAACTCCTTACCTGACCATTTCCAGTCGAGGGCCAAAAGAATTGTTATGGTTCCTACATGCTGTGACATAATAAATACATACTAAATGAACTTATTTACAATGTAACTACATGGCTTTGTCTGATCCATGCTTCATAAGTGTATAGAAACCATATACAAGGCTGCTCCCCCTTGTCCTTGCAAAAGAACTTTCCTTGTGTTTTCAAACTTCTGTTCAAGATTGTTTAAGAAACCAATCGTCATTACTTACATCACTTTGTAGTTTGTAAGCTTCTCGAGCATGCTTCACGTTCAGTTGCTCCGGGTCACATGTCCAATGATGGAGGTGCTGCCTGTAGTTAATATTACTGGCTTGCTCCTGGCTTCTTTTAGCTTGTACAAAGCCAGGCTGGTCCATGTGTATCCGGTACTTGGATTTGCCCTCCTCAAATTGTCTCTTGTATTCAGTTGCACTCTGGAGTCTACTGGCAGCCAGGAAATGTCTCATTTTTCTGTCGTCGTCAACAGTGCGGCAGCCTATCTGTTGTCCTCTCTCTTGCACAAACGCCTGCTTGTATTTGTACTACCAGAGAAAGAAAGCTTTTAAAACCAAATGCTTTTACATGCATCTAATGCTATAAAGATCAAGCTTATAATTTTATGTCAAAATCATTTTATCTATCAATACAATGCTACCAATTCTAATTCTGAGCAGTCATTAAAATTTATATTTAAAATTTGTGATTGAGAGCAAATACTCTTTTATAAAAGACAAACACAAATAGTCAATATTGCTTTTGTGTACATTATGTGGACCTCCAAGAGGACCACAACCTTGACATGGTTTGGAGGCTTGCATGTCTCAATGACCCAGAGAGCTGTGCTGGCTGGAGTCAGGGCTTTATGCTTTGACTCTTGGTAGAATCACCCATGCCAAACAGGGCGAAGGGTAGAGGTCAGACTGAGAGTGGTCCACCGGTCCTCCAGGTTTGGGGGTTCAGTTCAGTTTAGTTCCTCAGTCTTCACCTGGGACTTGCATGGCAGACGGTAGTGAAGACTGAGAGGAAGCTACTGGCATGATGAAGGAAGCCCTGAACACGGCCAGAGATGGAGGATCTTCACTGCTGTCCTAAACGCCAGAGGCATAATGGGCAGTAATAATATAATAACATTATGTGAAAACTATTCCAAAAATCTAATGCATTCAATGATATTAATCAAAAATATTGCATGGTAAAATCTTAGTAAATTTTAAAAGTAACAGACTTCTTAATGGATTGCATCTCATTAAACTTTTGTGATTCAGACATTAAGAATCTTTTAGTTTTTCTTATCTTCAAGCACGTAAAACGTAGTAATCAGTTAGTATTTAATGTAAACAGTAGATGCAAATTGAGATAAAATGTTCACATTTTAAAGGAAATAGTTCTTACATCACTGGCTATTTCCCTGGATGCTTTGGCGGTCTGGAACGGAATAGCATCCAGCCGAAGGTCATAACCCAATGCCCTTATCTGTTCCCAAGATGTCTTGTAAGCTTTCTGTAATATTAAAATCAACAGTTTATTTTATGCGATAGAACATCTCTCACATCTGGTTCTCATTACCACACTGGAGGTAGCATTTTCAGTTCCCCGCCAAAACCCTGAATGAGTAGCGAGAGGTGCTCAAGGCTGGTCTGGAATGGTTGGTCCTTTAAAGAAACAGCAATCACCTTCGTGTTTGAGCTGAAATCAGGAATCCAACAAAGTAATATCAGATATCAACTGCTGGCAGTAATCCACAAAATCGGCTGTCTATAACAATTACTATTCACCTCAAGTTCATATTAAAACCTCACTGTCACCAAAAATGAATGGTGCGGTGAAATTAACAGTGTTATATTATAGAAAGCTGCTTATTAAATGAAAACCTTCACTTCAATCCTCTGGCAATTAGTTACTTTTCTGTTCCAACTCTTCTCACGCATAGGTAGATATCCAGCAGCTCAGTCAGCATCTATGGCAGAGGTTCGTGGCCCACCTCCTTAATAGTATCAGTCCATGGCATAACAAAGCTGGGAACCCCTGATCTATGGAGAGGAATAAACAGAGTTTCAGGCCGAGACCCTTCATCAGGAATGGGAAGTAAGGCCGAGACCCTTCGTCAGGAATGGGAAGTAAGGCTGAGACCCTTCATCGGGAATGGGAAGTAAGGCCGAGACCCTTCATTGGGAATGGGAAGTAAGGCTGAGACCATTCATCAGGAATGGGAAGTAAGGCCGAGACCCTTCATCAGGAATGGGAAGTAAGGCGGCAGATGCCAAAATAAGGAGGTGGGGCAGAGCAGAAGAAGTAGAAGATCATCTGTCACCTCCCAGCTTCCACTTCATCCCCCCTCCCCAAACCACCTGGCTTCACCTATCACCATCTATCTTGTACTCATTCCCCTCCCCACACCTTTTTATTCTGGCATCCTCCCCCTTTCTTTCCAGTCCTGAAGAAAGGCCTCAGCCCAAAACTGTTTATTCATTTGCATAGATGCTACCTGACCTGCTGAGTTCCTTCAGCATTCTGCGTGTGTGGTTCTAGATTTCCAGCATCTGCAGTATAGAACCACAGAACCATAGAAACTACAGCACAGAAACAGGCCTTTTGGCCCTTCTTGGCTGTGCCGGACCATTTTCTGCCTAGTCCCACTGACCTGCACACGGACCGTATCCCTCCATACACCTCCCATCCATGTATCTGTCCAATTTATTCTTAAATGTTCAAAAAGAACCCGCATTTACCACCTTGTCTGGCAGCTCATTCCATACTCCCACCACTCTCTGTGTGAAGAAGCCCCCCTTAATGTTCCATTTAAACTTCTCCCCCTTCACCCTTAACCCATGTCCTCTGGTTTTTTTCTCCCCTTGCCTCAGTGGAAAAAGCCTGCTTGCATTCACTCTGTCTAGGCCCATCATAATTTTATATACCTCTATCAGATCTCCCCTCATTCTTCTACGCTCCAGGGAATAAAGTCCTAACCTATTCAACCTTTCTCTGTAACTGAGTTTCTCAAGTCCTGGCAACATCCTTGTAAACCTTCTCTGCACTCTTTCAACCTTATTAATATCCTTCCTGTAATTAGGTGACCAAAACTGAACACAATAGTCCAGATTCGGCCTCACCAATGCCTTATACAACCTCATCATAACGTTCTAGCTCTTATACTCAATACTTTGGTTAATAAAGGCCAATGTACCAAAAGCTCTCTTTACAACCCTATCTACCTGTGACGCCACTTTTAGGGAATTTTGTATCTGTATTCCCAGATCTCTCTGTTCCACTGCACTCCTCAGTGCCTTACCATTAACCCTGTATATTCTACGTTGGTTTGTCCTTCCAAAGTGCAATACCTCACACTTGTCTGTATTAAACTCCATCTGCCATTTTTCAGCCCATTGTTCCAGCTGGTCCAAATCCCTCTGCAAGCTTTGAAAACCTTCCTCGCTGTCCACTACACCTCCAATCTTTGTATCATCAGCAAATTTGCTGATCCAATTTACCACATTATCATCCAGATCATTGATATTGATGAAAAATAACAATGGACCCAGCACTGATCCCTGTGGCACACCGCTAGTCACAGGCCTCCACTCGGAGAAGCAATTCTCTACTACCACTCTTTGGTTTTTACCATTGAGCCAATGTCTAATCCAATTTACTACCTCTCCATGTATACCTAGCGACTGAATTTTCCTAACTAACCTCCCATGCGGGACCTTGTCAAAGGCCTTACTGAAGTCCATGTAGACAACATCCACTGCCTTCCCTTCATTCACTTTCCTGGTAACCTCCTCGAAAAACTCCAATAGATTGGTCAAACATGACCTACCACGCACAAAGCCATGTTGACTCTCCCTAATAAGTCCCCGTCTATCCAAATGCTTGTAGATTCTGTCTCTTAGTACTCCCTCCAATAACTTACCCACTACCGACGTCAAATTTACCGGCCTATAATTTCCCGGATTACTTTTTGGTCCTTTTTTAAACAACGGAACAACATGAACCACTCTCCAATCCTCCAGCACCTCACCCATAGACACCGACATTTTAAATATATCTGCCAGGGCCCCTACAATTTCAACACAAGTCTCCTTCAAGGTCCAAGGGAATACCCTGTCAGGTACTGGGGATTTATCCACTTTAATTTGCCTCAAGATAGCAAGCACTTCCTCCTTTTCAATCTGTACAGTTTCCATGATCTCACTACTTGTTTCCCTTAATTCCATAGACTTCAAGCCAGTTTCCTTAGTAAATACAGACGCAAAAAACCCATTTAAGATCTCTCCCATTTCTTTTGGTTGTGCACATAGCCGACCACTCTGATCTTCAAGAGGACCAATTATATCCCTTACAATCCTTTTACTCTTGATATACCTGTAAAGGCTCTTTGGATTATCCTTCACTTTGACTGCCAAGGCAACCTCATGTTTTCTTTTAGGCCTCCTGATTTCCTTCTTAAATATTTTCTTGCACCTTTTATACTCCTCAAGCACCTTATTTACTCCCTATTTCCTATACATGTCATACAACTCTCTCTTCTTCTTTATCAGAGTTGCAATATCCCTTGAGAACCAAGGTTCCTTATTCCTATTCATTTTGCCTTTAATCCTGACAGGAGCATACAAGCTCTGTATGTTCTTGTGTTAAGGAGTACAATCACACCTGTTCTCACCTATCACCTGCCAGCTTGTACTCCTTCTCCTCCCTCCCTCCACTTTATTTTGACTTCCACGCCTTTCCTTTCCTGTCCTGATGAAGGGTCTCGGCCTGAAATGTCAACTGTTTATTCCCCTCCATAGATGCTGCCTGCAGGATCTCACGTTAACAGATAGATAGAGTTGTTCTTAATATTTTCACACATTAAAAGTCAGTCAGGTCACAGCAGTCATCTCTGAGTGCAGTAGGATAACTCATTCCATATGGAATGACCATTTTACAACACCCCAAATTATACAATACAAACATGGACGCACTGACAACTATTCCACTTGCTAGCCCTGCCTGAAACAAATTCAAACCCTTTGACTCGAAGGCAGAAACGTTTGCAATAAGCCATTGCAAAAGGCAGTGTAGACGTGAACAAATTGAAATGATGGGAGTGTCACAGAGTCATGCAACACAGATGCAAGATCAAAACAGATTCACAGGTTTGGTGAATGAGACAGAAGACAATGACTATGAATAAGCGTATTAGTCATTTATTTACAAAGAGTAAAAGATTCGACTGAACATCTAAATAACTGAATTACACAGACTACAAAGCCAGACTGCAACTTAGCTTATAGTGTGCATCTGGAGTGCCTCAGCACTGCACAAGACCACGGTATGAAACAGACCTTGGGGACAAAGGAAAGAGGCCGAGCCTCCTGCATTTGTAATTCTTATACCCCTGAGCTGCCTGAGAACAGACATCAATGCCGTGGCGCACGATGGGAAAGAGCTGCTGCATCTTTCAAACCGGCCAACTGACGATCGCACAATGGAAGTGGCCTTCAACAAACAAGGGAAAAAACCCTCACATAGCAGCAGAAACAGGCCCTTCAGCACAACTCACTCATGCTGACCAAAATGTTCATCACAGCTAGTCCCATCTGCCCATGTTTTCCCCATATAACAGTTTGTGAACTTCTACCGAATAGATAATATGATCATCAGCAGCCATATTGTTGTTCTCTGGAAGAAGCAAACTTCTGATTAAATTTTAACTACGTGAGAAATAAAGCAGAGTCCAGCAACTTACATCACTGATGTTGTAGGCGTTGATTCGCGCTCGCTTGAAATCAGGGTGGTCAGGTGGTATTGTAGATCTATGCATAGTCTGTGCATATCTGGATCGGTACAATCTCTGAAACACAGTGCACCACTAAATTAGATTTCAAACCCAGTTCTCCCTCCAAATGGAGGTGGAGTTGCCATTAGCTCATTGTTGATCAGCAAAGGCCAAAAACGGCCATTTGACTGAATAACAAACAAACCTACTTGGATATTTATATAGTTTCTAACACACTGTCAAATTATGGGAACACTTATTACTTTTCTTCACTGATACAAGATACCAGTAACTGAAAATTCAATTCTAACTTGATTATATTTAGACCTGTCCAGCACTGAATTTGAGACAGAAGATACCATTAACAGCAAATTAAATGATATGAGGCCAAAGAGGCCACAGAGTGGCACTGCACAGTTACAGGACCTTCAGACCAACTGCTCCACTACTACCAAGTTAAAGGTGGTTCATTGCAACATTGCATAAAGATAATCATTGCCTGCTACTTCTAAAGATGACTAATCAACACTTGGAAACCTAAAATTTGGAAGCAAAAAATCTACATTTGGAAAGTAAGTTCATCATTAACTTACATTAGAATATTCTCTTTTACCTCTCAAAAAAGTCAAACTCCGTTACTTCATTTGTACAATAAACATCAGAACCAGATTGCAGCAATGGAACTGGACTTTGCCTTGCCTTAAATAACTGGAAGAAATTAATTAAGCTCTTAAGATTAAACCATTCTCCCCAGCCCAAGCCCAAATGACCCAATTATATGTACTGGACTGGGCTGACGGTACATTCCAATAAAGCATTTGGATTCAGCTCAGCTTGGGCTGTGCAGATCTGTGTGATTTGCTGAATATTACCACATCTCTCCTCTGTCTTCAATATTTCTTGTATTTCCTGTGACAGACTAATAGCCATCTCTGAATCTTTGAACAGCGTCTTTTATGCGAGGGGGAGGGGCTAAGGCACAGTATCAAAATAAGCTGCAGAGTTGTAAACTTAGTCAGCGTCATCATGGCATGAACCTCTATAGTATCCAGGGCATCTTCAAGGAGCGATGCTTCAAAAAGGCAGCATCCATCAACAAGGGCCAACATCATCCAGGACATGCCCTTTTCTCAATGCTACCACCAAGGAGGAGGTACAGAAGCCTGACTCAATGATTCAGGAACAGCTTCTTCCCATCTGCCATCAGATGCCTCAATGGACAATGAACCCATGAACATTAACTCACTACCTTTTTATTTCTAGTTTTTCACTACATAGTTAATGTAACTATATATAAATGTACTGTTTATATATATATTATCTATAAAAAGTACTTACACCCCTCAGAAGTTTACATGTTTTATTGTTTTACAACATTTAATTTGGCTTTTTTTTTGCATTGATCAACAGAAAAAGATTCTTTCGTGCCAAAGTGAAAACAGATCTTTACAAGTGATCTAAATTAATTACAAATATAAGATACAAAATAATTCATTGCATAAGTATTCACCCCCTTTGATATGACACACCAAATCATCACTGGTGCAGCCAATTGGTTTTAGAAGTCACATCATTAGTTAAATCAATTTCAATTGATTGTAGTAAAAATACACCTGTATCTGGAAGGTCCAACTGCTGGTGAGTCAGTATCCTGGCAAAAACTACACCATGAAGACAAAAGAGCGCTCCAAGCGACTCCACGAAATAGTTGTTGAAAAGCACAAGTCAGGAAATGGATACAAGGAAATTTCCAAGTCACTGAATATCCCTTGGAGTACAGTTAAGTCAATCATCAAGAAATGGAAAGAATATGGCACAGCTGTAAATCTGCCTAGAGCTGGTCAGCCTCAAAAACTGAGTGACCATGCAAGAAGAGAACTAGTGTGGGAGGCCACCAAGAGACCTAGGACAGCTCTGAAGGAGTTACAAGCTTCAGTGGCTGAGATGGGAGAGACTGCAATTACAACAACTGTTGCCCGGATGCTTCACCTGTTGCAACTTCATGGGAGAGTAGCAAAGAGAAAGCCACTGTTGAAAAAAAACTCACATGAAATCACGGCTAGGGTTTGCCAGAAGGCATGTGGGAGACTCTGAAGTCAGCTGGAAGAAGGTTCTACAATCTGAAGAAACTAAAATTGAGCTTTTTGGCCATCAGACTAAACGCTACGTTTGGCATACGCCAAACACAGCACATCATCAAAAACACATCATCCCTACCATGAAGCATGGTGGTGGCTGCATCATGCAGTGGAGATGCTTCACTGCAGCAGGCCCTGGAAGGCTTGTGAAGGTAGAGGGTAAAATGAATGCAGCAAAATACAGGGAAATCCTGATTCACTCTGCAAGAGAACTGCAACTTGGAAGAAGATTTGTTTTCCAGCAAGACGATGAGCCCAAGCATCCAAAGCTACACAGGAATGGCTTAAAAACAACAAAGTTAATGCCCAGGAGTGGCCAAGTCAGAGTCTAGACCTCAATCCAATTGAAAATTTATGGCTGGACTTAAAAAGGTCTGTTCACTCATAATCTTCGTGCAATCTGAAAGAGCTTGAGCAATTTTGTAAAGAAGAATGGGGGAAAATTGCAGTGTCCAGATCTGCAAAGCTGATCCACGCAGACTCAAGGCTGTAATTGCTGCCAAAGTTGCATCTGCTAAATACTGACTTGAAGGGGGTAAATACTTATGCAATCAATTATCTTATGTTTTATATTTGTAATTAATTTAGATCACTTTGTAGAGATCTGTTTTCACTTTGACACAAAAGCCTTTTTCTGGTGATCAGTGTCAAAAAAAAAAGCCAGATTAAATCCTCTGTCATTCAATGTTGTAAAACAATAAACATGAAAACTTCCAAGAGAGGTGAATACTTTTTAGTGGGACTGTATATTCACGTTCACGTAATTCATGCTCTTTTTCATTACTATGCATTGCATTGTACTGCTGCCACAAAGGCAACACATTTCATGACATATACAGGTGATATTAATTCTGATTGTTATGTTTATGTCATGATTGAGTCAGGACCCTGAGGAAAAAAAGTGTATGCATGTGGCTCGAGTCAAATTCAGATTTGCCATGAACAGGTTGGGACAGGTTTTATTTTTACATTTAATCAAACCCAAAGAGGGCTGTGCATTGAACAATACAAGTACACCATACCACAACAGTCATGAATAATTTACCTGGTGAATGGCAGCAACGTAGTCAAGATCTAAAGCCTAGAAACTAGTCAGGCACCTTTTCGGCATTAAGCATGCAAAATTCACTTTTCTGCTGGGATCATGTCTAGTTAGAATCATGTTTGTTGTGGATCTGGACAAAGCACTTCCTTGCAAGAGTTCTTTTAGTAACCATGACCTTACACAACAGGAGGCCTGCAATAAATAACGTCAGTAACCAAGCATTCCACATTTCTGCCTGCCTGATAAACTGGGCCTTCAGGCTCCACAGCATTGTTGCTTTGCACGGTCCCGTAGCATATATTGCAAGGCCAATGGTTTACACACAATTTAAATCAGTTCTCTGATGACACTGAGTGACCCATCTACACAAATTCAGAGCTGACTGCTGCTGCTCAAACACCTTCCAGCACTATTAAGTATGTGTCCTCTAATATTGAGTGCCTTCTCCAGCAGCTGCCTGCTGAGGTACTGCTTCCACACACAGCAGGCTGCACAGCACTATCAGAGGTTGTTATGACCAGGGCTGGCTGAGCCAGGTCAGCTGGGCTCCTCGTGGCAGGAGGCCTACTCACAAAGAACCCGGGCCTGCCAGACACCAGATCCTGCTTAGGCTTTGCTGACGCATTGACAGCTCAGGGTTTCCTGAGTTTGTGACCATTGAAATGCTCAGCAGCCCCTTTGGCCACACTCTCATCCCTCTCACAATGCACACTGGCAGTGAATGAACCCAGGTGAGAAGGAATGGCAGACTCTCATTTAGAGACGGAAACAAGATAGGAATTCCAATGGAACATCAGGGGCACGCCCGAACGACACTGTGAGACAAATCATTCCCAACACAAGGACCCTGCGATAAGTGCTAATCGGGAGTCCACTTTAAATAATCACAGAATGCAGAAAACCCATGCCAGTCACAATTAACTTGACAAGGTGAACCAGAAATCACAAGGGCTTAACGACTCTAGTTAAGATAACAATTAGTAAACACAGATGCTCAAGAAACCCAGAAACCCAACATTCTACAGCACGGCACAGAGGCTCACAGGATTCCTGACAATTCGGAATTGTTCTCTCGGTGCAATTCAAGATAATACTGTTGCACAGCTCCCCCACCACAGCATTTTTCCAAGTGATGGCCCCAGATCTCGGCTGCACCTCCCAAATGGCTGCTCACTTTGTAAAAGCTTTTTCAAATACATAAAAAATAAAAGAGAGATGAGAGTGGATGTAAAACTACTAGAAAATAAGGCTGGAGAAATAATAACAGGAGACAAGGAGATGGCAGATGAGCTAAATGAGTATTTTGCATCAGTCTTCACTGTGGAAGACACTAGCAGTGTGCCAGATATTGAAGGGTGTGAGGGAAGAGAAGTGAGTGCAGTTACTATTAGAAGGGAGAAGATGCTCAAAATCTGAAAATCCTAAGGGTACATAATTCAGCCGGACCAGATGAACTGCACCCTAGGGTTCTGAAAGAGGTAGCAGTAGAGATTGTGAAGGCACAAGTACTGATATTTCAAAAAACCATTAGACTCTGGCTCGGTGCCAAATGTCTCTCCACTCTTTAAGAAAGGAGGAAGGCAGCTGAAAGGAAATTATAGACCAGTTAGCCTGACCTCAGTGGTTGGAAAGATGTTGGAGTCAATTGCAAAGGATGAGATGATGGAGTACTTGGTGACACAGGACAAGATAGGACAAAAGTCAACATGGTTTTCTTAAGGGAAAATCTTGCCTGATGAACCTGCTGGAATTCTTTGAGAAGATTACACATAGGGTAGATAAAGGGGATGCAGTTGATGTTGTACATTTGGACTTTCAGAAAGTTTTTGATAAGGTGGCACACATGAGGCTGCTTACCAAGTTAAGTGCCCATGGTTAGAGCATTGGCCGATTGGTAGGAGGCAGTGAGTGGGAATAAAAGGATCCTTTTCTTGTTGGCTGCCAGTGATTAGTGGTGTTCTGCAGGGGTCGGTGTTGGGACCGCTTCTTTTTATACTGTATATCAGTGATTTAGATGATGGAATAGATGGCTTTGTTGCCAAGTTTTCAGATGATATAAAGATTGGTGGAGGGGCAGGTAGTGTTGAAGAAACAGGTAGGCTGCAGAAGGACTTGGACAGATTAGGAGAATAGGCAAGAGAGTGGCAAATCAAAAATAATGTTGGAAAATGCATGGCCATGCACTTTGGCAGTAGAAAGTGCAGACTATTTTTTAAATGGGGAGAAAATCCAAAAATCTGAGAGGCAAAGGGACTTGGGAGTCCTTGTGCAGAACATCCTAAAGGTTAACTTGCAGGTTGAGTCAATGTTGAGGAATGCAAATACAATGTTAGCACTCTCTACTCCCTGGCTGCTCCCACTAATGCTGTTCTGCTCTATAGCAGCAGAGTACAGGTACAATGAGAGCCAGTAACTAACAAGATCATAGTAACTAAACACCTGCAACAGTCCAGGGTACTATGGTGTTATAGTACTTGTCACACAGATGCAGGACTTATTATTGCATAGAAACATAGGAGCAAGAGTCAGCCATTCATCCCTTCAATCCTGCTCTCCCACAATGCAATCACAGCTGATCCTTTATCTTATTATATGTTTCTACACATTCTCCCAAGCTCCTTGATACATAGATATCTATCTAGCTTAAATGTAATCAGCAACATGGCTTCTAGAATAGAGAATTCCAGAGGGATACCATTTTCTGAGAGAAGAAATTTCTCCTCCCCTCAGTCCTAAATACCTTACCCCTTAATTTGAGACTGGGTCCATTGGCCACTATACAGACCAAAACCAGTGGCCAAAAACTAGGGGGAAAGCAGGAAAGACAGAAACCCTAAAGCCGTAAGTTCAACTTATAGGACAATGGGAGCAGGATGAAAAAGGCTGTTGACCTAAAATCATAACTTCATTTGTATCTCTGACTTACAGCATGATGGTATGAATGTCCAATTTCATTCAGAGTTAATCTTTGGGCTGCTATGACCTGGACCAAATTGCAATTTTCATATGAATTTGGAATAGAAGAAGCTTCAGTCTCAGAATAATAGGATGCCCCTTTAGAACAGAGATGAGGAGGAATTTTTTCAACCGGAGGGCTGTGAATCTGTGTGGAATTCATTGCCACAGTTCGCGAATCATTGGGTATATTTAAATAAAGGATTGATAGGTTCTTGATTAGTAAGGGTGTCAAAGGTTATGGGGAAAAGGTCCACATCAATCTCAGAATAAACTGTAAAGCTGTCACTTCCTGATAGCCAGATTATCATTACTACTACAATAGGCAGCATAGCCCACAACCCAGACTTGTGCCAAGGGGAAGCACTTCGTTGGCTGGGGTTTATAATTTTATATTCATCCACTTGGGGACAGGACCATTGAAGCGATAATTACTATTAGGCCACTGGCAGCATCAAATTTGACAGCACAGCTTTCTTTTGCCTCTAACTTGCTCCCCGTTCCTGTGAGAAAATCAGTGAATATGCTAAAATTACGAAAGGTTTCACTTTGCTTTCAATGCTACAGTCAAAGAAAAGGAGAGCGAGGTATGTTCTCTGAATTAATTATTGCCCTTCTGTCAAACTACATTTACTTATTCCGCTGAAGAAGTTCTATCTCAGATCTGAAGGGGAAAATTGGACGCAGCACCAAAACATTATTGCCACTTGAAAGGATACTTCAAATCCCTCCCTTAACGTACATCGCTGCATTGCAGGTAGCTTGTCTTAGCATGGATGATGTCTGCTGAATCAGTCACACTTGTAAACTTCAAGGTATCAGGATGCTGTCTGTACTTTTTCTAGAGAACAAAGAAATGGAAAATTTAATTAAATATACTGTTGAAACTAAAAAAAAAAGCCAAGTACCTAATAGAATCAGACTGTCTTCCACCATATCTGTTCTAGGAATGTCACTTCTGCTCAGAGATGATTATAATACACTGGTAGTGTGATAATAATCTTCATGTGTCCCTCCTATCAGTGCCAGTCTTTTCCTGATAAACATAGCAACTAATTCTGCCAAGGACACAGACATCACTAAATGAGCAGAAGAGCAAATTAACACTGACTACAGCCCTTATTCAGGGGCTACAAAGATGAACTTTATATGGGAATATTCATATACCGTCCATTTAGTATATAAATTCTTTATATTCCTTTTAGGGAAAGCTAAAGAAACAGACTCAGTTTATATCATGACCACATATTTAATTGCAATTCTCTTGACAAATTCCTTGCCACAACTTTCAAACTACAAAATGTTTACCAGGAATCTTCATAGATATCTGATTAATAAAGATTCACTTTTCATTTAGTTGAAAGGCATCTACAGTTTTCGACATTAGTCAGAAAGTGTGTCAGAGAGGCTTTGGGGGAGTCAGCGTGCAAAAGAGATGTGCAGTTAAATAGCAAGTGACCGTCCTCGTCGCTTTACTTGTGATTGCCAGACCCTTTACTAATGTGGAATGCTGTAAGTCCGACTCACTGATTTATTGGCGGACAGCAGGGGAACTGTGTGGCCTTGGTTATAGTAAGGACTGGGCCTCAAGCTGCTGAGTTTACAGCTGCCAGGAGAAAGGCATCGAAACCAATATGCTCCACTGGGGAGGTTGTTGTGCAGCATCCAGGCTGGAGCTGATGCTGCCCCCAGTGTTTGCTCAGCAGAAGACAAGCTGCGTTTTGGTTGGCTGCAGATTTCTATAGCATTCATGAACCTGGGGTCTCTACTTTTTTTTTGCGTGGCTGTATTTAACTGGTATCCTACATGTGCTTGCTACCTTGTATGTACTATGTGTGCTTTGTGCTGTGTGTGACTGGTGTACTGTGTTTTGCACCTTGGCCCCAGAGTAACGTTGTCTCTTTTGGCCGTATTCATAGGTATTCACGTATGATTGAATGACTGCGTATAATTACCTCACTGATTAGTGCGCCAGCCTTCTTCACTGTCTCGATCTGCGGAGATCCCTGAGTCATCCACGCAACACCTCTGAGAAAATTTAGATCAGACCTATATTGTACCTGTAGAAATTAGAGAGAAGTGTGTATTAATTTACAAGGATGAAATATAAACAGTCATCAGTTTCAGAAAGCAGGAACTGGAGGACCTGAGTTATAAGGAAAGATTGAACAGGTTAGGACTTTATTCCTTGGAATGTAGAAGATTGAAGGGAGATTTGACAGAGGTATACAAAATTATGAGGGGTGTAGGTACAGTAAATGCAAGCAGGTTTTTTTCCACTGAGGTCAGGTGGGACTATAACTAGAGATCATGGGTTAAGGGTGAAAGATGAAAAGTTCAAGGGGAACATGCGAGGAAACTTCTTCACTCAGAGGGTAGTGAGTGTCCAATTTGTGCACACCAACCAAGATGCTTATTCACACTAGTCCTATTTGGCCATGTTATCCCTCTTGCTGCTTTGTGTTTAACTATTTTATACTCATAGATAAGTACAAATTCCATTCAAATTTATAGATAAGAGTTAACCAATTATAAAATCATTATTCAAATGATGTAGTACAAAGAAGCTTCCAGAACTTAACAGAATTATACTTTGTATAACTGCTAGAGGCACATTAAACTTGTATTTATATACTACAGCCACTAGGAAGCATAGTAAGCTGTTACTTGTAAATAAGTAATTATATATGCAAGTATACACAGTTGCCCAATTTAGGAATGTTTAGGAATGCTATATGAGGTCATTAAGTCATTTGATGGTGGCAGTAAATAGGGTATTGAGGACATCAGAGATGCTAGTCATCATCAGCTGGATCACAGTATATAAGGGAAGAGAAGTTTATGGGGTAAGATTTTTAAGCAGGGATTGATAGGGGGAATTACCAGGAATAGTAGTGAAGTGGACAGTTTGGTGGAGTTTAAGGGGCTTTTAGATGTACCTACACATAAATATGAATGGATATGGATGACACACAGGAGGACATTTAGTATAAATGGACATAATGAATGGCTCAACATTGTGGACTGAATGGCGTGCCCAGTGCTGTACTCTTCTACAAGTCATTGGTCGTACTCTTGTATCACAGGTATTGCCACCACAATACCTGCAAGGGTTAAATCAAGGGTTGCTGGGCTGCGCAGCTCAGATAGCCAGAAGAGCCTATTCTGCACTGTATCTCAAACAATAAACGACTCATTGCCATGATAACTTAGGTGAAAGGAAATGATCATCCCAATTTATAACAAATATACTAATCTGTGTTAAACTATGGTTATGGACTCACGTCACTCTGCTGATTATATGCTTTCTTTGCCAATTGTGTCTTCATGTCACTTGGCAGCATCGTATATGAGTGAAACAACTTCTTGTATCCCAAGTCACTGGCCAAAGCCTGGGCATTCTGAGCATGCACCAGGTTCACCATGTCCATTGGTAAGTGAAACTGAGTTTGGCTTTCTTTTGATTCTTTCTTGTACAGCTTGTCGCTCTGTAACTTGCCGACTTGCATGCAGTGCAGCATTTTGGGGTCATCCAGAATGCTTCTCACACCAATATGCTTTCCCTTGGCCCTGACAAAGGCATTCTTGTATTGATACTGAAAAATGAATATTAGTATTCAAAAATTCAGGTGAAAAATTAATGCAAATTTCATCAAACATAGAGTACCATCCAAAAATCTTAGGCAAATGTAAAAAATGCTGTAAAACGAAGATGCTTTCAAAAATAATAAAATGAAAAGTTTCTAAATGTCAATAAATGTACTATAAAGAGTAGTAAACAGTAGAAAACCATATCAAATCAATACTTGGTGTGACCGCCCTATGCCTTTAAACGGCATCAGTGCTCTTAGGCACACTGTCGTACAGTTTTATTAGAAAATTAGCTGGTAGATTGTTTGAGGGTCACTATCATCTCACAGCTGCTATTGTGCCAATTCAGTAAACACCATGAAGGTCATCATCCACTGTTACTTCACTAGAAATAGTCAGAAACAAGGATTATAATTGTTATATTTATATGCAGAATACCACTAACCACTATGCCCTGGTAGTGTACCAGTTAGCAGAGTTTGGAATTCAATCCCTGTGTCCTCTGTAAGGAATCTGTATTCCTCCCCATGGAACGTGTGGATTTTCCCCAATGATCTGGTTTCCTCCCACCGTCCAAAGACGTACCGGGTGCGTTAAATGGTGATTGTAAATTGACCCAGGATTAGGGTAGAGTTCAGTCAGGGTTGTCAGGGGTTTTTTGTGGTGGAGCCACTTGAGCAGCCAGAAAACCCTCCTCCACACTCTATCGCTAAATAAGTAAATAAAAGAATTACTGTATGCAAATACATTTTATGCATGAATCTGAAGAGATTTCCTCTTACATCACTTGCTATTTCTCTGGATGCTTTCGCGCTCTGGAAAGGAATGGCTTCCAGGGTCAATTTGTACCCCAGAGCTTGCTGGTTCAGCCATGATTGTCTATACTTCACCTGCAGAGAGGCAGAATTTAATGTTAGTTATGTAGTTAAAAATAGGTATAAAATCTGAATCCATTGACCACCCAGGAGATGAATATTACCTCACTGAAATTGGCTGCATTAACCTGTGCCCTAATATATTCGGGTGAACCAACCACTGCAGTGTAATGGTGTCGTGCATCTTCTCCTGCAGCTTTGTACAAGCGCTGAAAGGCAAATCGAAGGTTCAAAGATTCATTTTATTATCAAATATGTATGCAGAGTACAACTCTCTGAGATTTGGCTTCTCAAAATAGCCATAAAGTACAGAAAACCATAGAAGCAGTTGAAAGAAAGACATCAATCCCACCCCCCCGCCTGCCACATGAAAAAATAGAATCAAAATCTAGCAGATTTCAACACCCCCCCAACCCTTCCCTCACACAAAAAAACTAACAGATCGCCCAAATCCCCAGCCCGCCAATTGGTAACAAGAAAGAATAGGCGAGAACACATAAAAAAAAACATAGAACTGTAAGAAGTTGATATGAACTACAGTCCAATCCGTAAATCGCAGAATTCCAATAACATCTCCAAGAGCATCAGGACCCAGCGGCCCCTCTGAGAGCAGCAAAATGAACCAGCGGTCTCTCCATGAGAGTGATATGAACCAGCGGCCTCTCCAAGACAGTGACATGAACCAGTGGCCTTTCCAAGAGCACTCATGGAAATATTTATGTGTACACTATGTCCCTGCATTATCTAGCAACTTCTACTCAACGTGCCCTTTAAGAGTTTATTGGCAGCTATTTAATACCTAGCATCTTGGAGCAAAGATAAGCAGTCCCAACATAAAAAGGAGAAGGATGGATGTGTGGATTCTGTGCTCAAGCCTTGCGTCGTCTGCAGTGGCCCACAATGTAAATGGATGTTGGCACATTGCACAACCCACCACATATGATGTCTGAGCACAAATGCATGAGAGAATTGGTCCCCAAAGCAAGAGAATCACAGAAACCGAAATAAAGGTTGTCTTAGATCAAAACAAAGAGACAGAGCAACAGAGAAAGAAGCAGAGATCAAGGAATCTCATATCACAAAATAAATTACATATCTTCAAGGAATACAACATGATTACGATGTTTACACTGGCATATTAGATAACTAACAAATAAGTGGAAGAGTAACTACAAGCTGTGCCACTGTCAATGAACAGATTATGAAAAGTACTGAACATGTTGTGTCTTCCTGTTAACATACAGTACTGTGCAAAATTCTTAGGCACATATATTTAGCTAGGATGCCTTAGATTTTTGCACGGTACTGTATCTGTCAACGCGGAGCGGAGAGTGAGTTTGCAAATCTGTCGGGAGCAGAGGATATTGGGAATGGTGAGGATAGAGCATTGCGGGAGGGATGTGGGACGGGTGGCAGAGAAGGCCTGCCAGGAGCGGGGCTGGTGGCATGAGTGGAGACACATCCTGCCCTGAGACACCAAGCAAGGTTATCTGACTCCAAAGAATTAGTTTATTGATCATTACAGAATGTCTCTTTGGTGCTTCCTGTTTCCCCAACCATGATTCCCCTCTCTCTGCCTCCTTCCCCCTCTCAGTCCACAACAGAGACCCATGTCAGAATCAGGTTTATCATCACTCGCATACGTTATGAAATCTGTTTTTTTTATGAGGCAGCAATACGTGCAATACATAAAATTCCTACAGTATTCTGCAAAAGCCTTAGGGCATCCTAGCTATATATATGTGCCTAAGGCTTTTGTGCAGTACTGTACTTTATTTGCTGGGCCAGGTTTCTGCAGGATCTCCAGGCCACTACCTATGCATCGTTTCTATTTCTTCACTAAAGCATTTGGAGGCAAGTAACCTCAACGTTGTCAGACTCAGATACCTCCAGTGATGGAAAAACTCATCTGTAGTGGCAACTCAAACAAGCTAATGTCACTGCTGGCAACCACGCAGGCAGTTATCATCTATGGCATGGCCGCAATCAATTCAATAATACTGTTCCAAAAAGTCAAGGAACTGTATTTGATCCTTTATTAGTAACTAGCAAAACATACAATCTTGAAACGATGCAATTAAGCGGTCAGCTGAAGATATGACACCCAGTGGTCCCCAGAACCAAAATGCCCAGAACAAAGCATGAATATGTAACTTATTCCCTTCATTTCTACCACAACCCCTCCCACATGACTAGTTACCGTAATAAACACGCAGCTCAAAATATGATACAAGGCTCCAGCACTCATCCTTGCTGCTTATAGATTCCAACCCCACTCTAAAATCCCCAGGCCCACCCCTGGTGTTCACTAATGTCTGGATCATATTCCCAATGTATTCTTCTCCCAGAGCTGCCCCATTACTCAAAGATCCCAAGACACAGTGTTCACTAGCACTATAAATGCCTCCAGTTAGAGCCCAACTTGAACACCAAATAGGAAACACATACCCAGATAATAAGGGCACATCCTGACTTTGCTGGCCACCATATGGCCAATCCTAATCAACTCCATTGACTCAGGTGTCACTGGAAGGACAAACAAACTAATGTCACCATCCTTTCCCAAGCCAACACCCCAGCATCAAACTCTTACTGATCTCTCAGTTGGCTGTGTTATGCCGGTTCTGTCATTTGCCAGCCCAGCTTCAGATTTCCAAAGCAGACAATTCCAAAATATGTCACAGGAAGGGACTGCCAGCTGGACAGAAAAAATCATTCGAGGATATGCTCCAAGCTTCCTTGAAAAGAAGTTCAATATCCCTTCAAGTCCAGGGGCTCCCTGGCCCATGATGGGTGAAGCAGACATGAAGCATTCAGAATGGTATTGAAGGATAACACAGAACATCAGTACAAGAACCCAAAAGAGAGTATCAACATATGGAACGATTCACCCACTTGCCCTGCCCACCAGCTCCTGCCCTTCTGTGGAGGGGTTTGCAGATCCTGCACTGGCCCCAAAAATTCCTCAGAACATCAAAAACCAGAGTGAGGGTAATTCATCACCAGTGCCATGGAACTGAGGAAGAGGAAGTAAGTTCACCAACTCCATTCCCAGTCCATCACAACAAGCCTCTCTTCCCTATGTAGTGTTGTGCATTCAGGCTATTCTATTGATCCTCTATCGTATGCAGCATGGTAATGTAGTGATTAGCACAACGCTCTACAGTACCAGTGACCCAGTTTCATTTCCCACTGCTGCCTGCAAGGAGTTTGTACATTCTCCCCGTGTGAGCATCCTCCGAGTGCTCCGGTTTCCTCCCACAGTCCAAAGATGCAGCAGTTGGTAGGTTAATTGGTCATTGTAAATTGTCCCGTTATTAGGCTAGGGTTAAATCGGGGGATTACTGGGCAGCTCGGCTTGAAACACCAGAAGGCCTGTTCCATGCTGTTTCTCAATAAGTGAATAATATTTCAATTCTGACTGGTGTTCCCCACAGTGAGATTCTATTGAATTGTAGAAATCAACTAACCTCGTTGGCGATGATGTTACTGAGTTTTGCATGAATCAGATCGGGTGAATCTGTCACTTGCGTAAACCTTAGTGAATGCGGATGCTGTCGATAATTTTTCTGTAAATAACAGAACAAGAAATGCTTAACCATTTAATCTCGTCCCTCACTTTGCTTCAGCTCAGTGTTGCACTAAAGAGATTACCCATTTTCACGTTGTCATCATGTCAGAAAATACTAATACTCATTGATTAATATACCGAACATCAGAGTGTAACAATATGCCAGCACGCAGATATATCAGTTTCTGCTGGAGTTTATAAAGGGGTGGATCTTAAGGTTGGCAAAGGGACAGGGCAGTTAATTTCCATAATGTTGCCTGGGGAGTTATATGCCCAGTACAGATACTATATTGTTAATTTTCATAATGGTGCCCAGGAAGTTATATGCCCGGTGCAGATACCATATTGTTAATTTTCATAATGGAGCCCGGAGAGTTATATGCCCAGTACAGATACTATATTGCTTTTCATTGCTTTTCATTTTTTTCATTGCTTCTAAAAGGATCTTTGGAGAAAGATTCCTATTCCTATTCCTGTTCTGACATGTTAGTCAATGGCTTTCTGGTGTGACATGATAAGGCCCCCCATCAGGTGGAGGAGAAACACCTCATATTCCATTTTGGTTGCCTCCAACCTAATGGCATGAACATTGATCTCGTTAAAAAAAATTCACCCCCCCTCCCCACTTCTTCTATTCCCTATTCAGGCCCTCACCAGCCTATCATCTCCCCTCCTCCTTTTCTTCCTCCTGTGGTCCACTCTCCCTTCCTATCAGACTCCTTCCTCTTCAGCCTTTTACTTTTCCTACCCTCCTGGCCTCACCTATCACCTTCTGGCTGGCCCTCCTTCCCCTCACCCCCCACACCTTTTTATTCTGACATCTTCCCCCATCCTTTCCAACCCTGAAGAAGGGCCTCAGCCCGAAATGTCAACTGTTCATTCATTTCCATAGATGCTGCCTGGCCTGCTGGGTTCCTCCAGCATTGTGCGTGTGTTTACTGACACTGGCACCCTCCATCTACATTCCTGTCACCATTCGCACCACCTAAGTATTAAAGTGTCTATGTTAAACACAAGAGAGTCTGTAGATACTGCAAGTCTTGAGCAACACACACTAAGTGCTGGAGAAACTCAGCAAGTCAGTCAGCATCTGTGGTGGGGAGTAAAAAAAATCTATATTTCAGGCCGAGACCTTCATCAAGACTACATTAAATGTCAGCATAGACAAAGAACAGATTCCTGCAGACCACCAGTTATCATTGAACCTCTAGGCAGAATACGGTGCATCTGCCACCTCCCACTGCCTTCTGTGGGCAAGACAATTCTAAATCCACATAATATCTATGTGGAAGTGAAGTTATACACTTTGGCAGATCAAACTTGAAAATAGAGTAACAATGTACACCAAGCATCTACAAAGATGGCACCAGAAAATATCTATTATGTTCCAACCCGTATAAATGCAGATGTGTGTCTAAATTGGAAGGCTGTAATGCATATAGTTCACATAACTCCAGTTTAACAGCAGATATCTTGATTGATGCTTTTTGGGACTAGAAATTTTGTATTTATTCATTAGTGAAGGCCCTTTGGAATTCTTTGAATGACTATTGTCCTTCAAGTGGAAATCATTGGTATGGTCTGGATCATAGCATAGCGGTTAGCACAACAGCTCAGGGTGTTGGAGTTGGAAGTTCATTTCCGGCGTCCCCTGTAAGAAAGTTTGTACCATCTTCCCATGTGTGCATGGCTTTTCTCCAGGTGGTCTAGTTCCCTCCCACACTCCAAAGGCTTAGCATTCAGTAGGTTAATCGGTCATTGTAAATTGTCCTGTGATTAGGTTACTGTTAATTCGGTGGGTTGCCGTGAGTCAGGCTCAGTGGGCCGAAAAGGCCTGTATCTCTGAATAAATTAAGTAAAATCATGGCCTGGCAGTTCAACCAAACTTGTGAATTTGGAAGGAAAATGAAACATGTTTACCTATTCTCAATCAATTCCCTTTGATAGAAAATGTTAGTATTTTAGTAAAACTGGACCATCTCTCTATGGTTGGTCCAAACAAATTTTACCTCTGTGTAGCAGAGGCCAAGGCTTATGTCACGTAGTAATGCAATAAAGCATGAAGGAAGGTCACCACAATTACTTTCATCTCATTTTTGGCCAGATGGTGGCAGTCTCACATCCAAATATAGACTGCACTCCACAAGGGAACAAGTTCCACACCAAAACTTCAGGGCTGTACCAAATGTATTACTGAAATTCCCACCTTGGAGTAAGATTCCATGGCATCATTTAGAAATGGGCAGAGATTAATTTATACTTTCAGGATGCCAAAAGCTGGTTTATTTCCTGCTTAGCTTGCAAGCTTCCTCCTAGAGGGCCACACCTTGTCATGGTTTGGAGGCTTGTGTGCATCAATAACCTGGAGTGCCATGTCAGCTGGAGTCAGGGCTTTATGCTTTAGCTCTTGGTAGGGTCGCCCATGCTAAACAGGTCAAATGGTGAAGGCCAGGCTTAGAGTGGTCCACTGATCCTCCAGGTTTGGGGGTCTAGCTCAGGTTTAACACCCTGACTGGTAAAGCAAAACAGCAATGAAAAGTCCTTCTACATCTCAGTGTGATGGTATTCATGAGTCTCCCCAGAGACTTGCATGACTGACAGTAGTGAAAACCAAGAGGAAGCTACTGTCATGATGAAGAAAACCAGAGATGGAGGACCTCATTGCTGTCCTAAATGCCAGCGGTGTAATGGACAGTCAGTAAGTAGTTTGTAGGCTTGCACAATTGTTATGGTAACATCAGAGCAGATACTACGATCAAAGGAACCAATAAAATATCTCTCCATTTACTCTAATCTTAGATTGCACTGTCTGATTTCACAGTGTTAAGCAGCACAAGCATACAAACCCAATATCAAAAAATTCCCACCTCACTGATAAGATCACTCGCTCTCTTCATCCTTTCAATCCCCAACGCCCCTGTCGAAATCCAAGCCACTCCCCTCATGAATTTCAGGTCAGATCTGTACAAATTCTGAGAAAAACAGATTACCAAAACATCATGATCATTATACATTACTCAAAACACATTGGATAAAAGATTTTAAGAACGCAAAGTTAATATTTTTCCATGAGTGTTGCTTGTGAACCTGTTCTGGGGACAGTGAATAGATCGGATTAGATTTCGTAATTCATTAATTTCACCTCAGGAAAAAAATCTCACTGGGTGTGTGCCCACCTTTTCCAATCAGCACCTGTCCTCTTTGGAAAAGATCAAATTACACTTGTTTTGTGCTTCCCGGTGAAGTTTTATTTAATTATTTTATAGATACTTTTCTTAATCTGAAGAGATCTAGCAGTTACTTTTCTAATTACAGGCCAGCCCCATTTTTACAGGCATTCATAAGTCAATTTTGTCCATTAGTTGAAGAAGTACACAAAAATTATTCAATATGGTAACCATGGTAACCCTGCCTCTGGAATACTGCAATGAATGGCAAAAAATTGGAGAAAGAAGCCCTTCCCACCATTGTGCATATCTACACGGAGCGCTGTCGCAGGAAAGCAGCATCCATTCTCCAGGACCCCCACCACCCATCGGGAAGAAGGTCCAGAGCCTTAGGACCCACACCACCAGGTTCAGGAACAGTCATTACCCCTCAATCATCAGGCTTTTGAACCAAAGGGAATAACTTCACTCACCCTATCACTGAACTGTTCCCACAATCCTATGGAATCACTTTCAAGGACCCTTCATCATATGATCTCAATACTTATTTTTATTAATTAATTTATTTTTCTCTTTCGTATTTGCACAATTTATTGTCCTTTGCACATTGGTTTTTGTCTGTCCTATTGGGTGCAGTCTTTCATTGGTTGTATTGTGACTCTTGGATTTACTATGTATGCCCGCAAGAAAATGAATTGCAGGCTGCATATGGTGACATATATGTACTTCGGTAATAAATTTACTTTGAACTTTGAGAAGGGAAACCAATTTTGCCATCTATAGAAAGAAACATATGTATATACATAGGAGTTTTGAATTTAATAATATTATGAGAGACCATTCATATGTAAGAGTGTCCGTTGTTTCATAATCTAGGGATAACCTGGACTTAAAGAAAGCATTAAAAAACTGAAAAGAATAAATTTTACAAATCATGGTATAGTTGGAGATTAAGAAGTAGCAGAAGTGCTAGACTGAATCGCTATCTTAAAGAAAATACGCGAGGATACACAAAAGATCAGCGCAGGAATGCCCTTCCTGGTGTAAGGAGGCATGGGAGAAGAAATATTCAGAGCACCATTCCCTCTAAGCCGCACAGTAACAAACATGTGGACACGCACATAGCCTTTGTTGCCACGGAGCTCGAACTTTCTTTTACATGATTTTTTTTTTCCAAATGTTTTTATTGTGAAGCAACATCAGCTTAACCTCAACCGACAATGTCCTAAAGTATAATGTTTTATAAAAGTGCTATGCAGCTTTTAGGCCATGTAAAAATTTCCTGCTCAGAACAATGGTTGACTTGCGTAGCTATAAAAGAATTTTGGGGAAACCTTGGTCCAGTGGTAGAGCAACAGCCAGAAAATCTCATCAGAGTTGGAGACACTACCCTCCAGGGAGAAAGGTGAATGTGGGTGAAGTACCAAGCTGTTAACACGAACATACCTCGCTCTGTAAATCATATGCTCTCTTCGCCCAATGCACCTTCATGTCACTCGGTAGTGTCGTATAATGATGAATGATATTCTTGTAGTTCTGATCACTAGCTAAGGCCTGGGCTTTTCTAGCATGTACCAAGTTCACCATGTCCATTGGTAGATGGAAGTCTGTCTTTGTCTTCTCAAAATCATCCTTGTACTTCAGCTGGTTTAGACAACAAGCAATAAAAATACCTTTTCATTATTCCAATCAATGGTCATTTAGTCCCTGGAACAATAATACTATCTGTAAAGTTGATGAAATATTGAAATTTCATGGAAAAAGGAAGAGAACAAAGGATACATTATATCAGGGATTCCAGGATTATTGTTCCCCAAGGAGTTAGATTAGGGTCTAGGCCTCCAGATAGAGATTAGTTTTATCTGTCATATGTACATTGAAACATTGAAACATGCAGTGAAATGCATCATTTGTGTCAAATCAAATCAGCAGGGATTGTGTCAGGCAGCCCTGCAAGTGTCATCACATTTCTCGCACCAACATAGCACACCCACAACTCAGGAACACTAACTGTACTGTACCAGTTTGTAATGTGGGAGGACACCGCAGTATGCTGAGGAAACTCAAGTGGTCATGGGGAGAAGGTACAAAACTCCTTACAGACAGTGGCGGGAATCGAACCCTAATCAGTGATCGATGGTACCATAAACCACTGCTCTACTCCACCGCTCAACAGGGGAAGAGAAACACCGCCACCCCTTTCCTCCCTTCTTCTATCCAGAGATCATGTAGATACAGGAGAAGCTAGTGTTGAGCCTTCAAACAGTGATTCCCTTATCCAAGAGAACCAGTCAGTCAAAAACGTTCACTAACTACTGTAAATGTAAACATAGATGTCTCTAATTTAGCATTCTGATCCATACATCATTCTACAGATGCATAGTAGAGAGCATCTGGACAAGCTGCCTCACTGCATGGTATGGAAACTGCACTGTGATGGACTGGAAAGCACCACCACAGATAAACAAAACTGCCCAACGCATCACAGGCACCAGGCCCACCCGCCATCAGGAATGTATGTACAGAAAGTTGCCAGAAAAGGGCCAGTAACATCACCCACCCTACTTATGGACTGTTTGTCCCACTCCCATCAGGGAGAAGGTATTGTAGCATCCATGCCAGGACCACCAGACTCAAAACACAGTTACTTTACCCAAGGAGTAAGGCTGATCAACACCTCCTTCCACTAACTCCACCACTATTTTATTATTTCCCATCAGTCACCTTATGTACAGCCTAGAGTCACATTACGGACATACAATCAAACTATGATTGTATTGGTCTTTATTAATCAAAGTATTGAGTATAAGAGCTGGAATGTTATGATGAGGTTGTATAAGGCATTGGTGAGGCCGAATCTGGAGTATTGTGTTCAGTTTTGGTCACCAAATTACAGGAAGGATTGAAAGAGTGCAGAGAAGGTTTACAAGGGTGTTGCCGGGACTTGAAAAACTCAGTTACAGAGAAAGGTTGAATAGGTTAGGACTTTATTCTCTGGAGCGTAGAAGAATGAGGGGAGATTTGATAGAGGTATTTAAAATTATGATGGGTGTAGATAGAGTGAATGCAAGCAGGCTTTTTCCACTGAAGCAAGGGGAAAAAAAACCAGAGGACATGGGTTAAGGGTGAGGGGGGAAAAGTTTAAAGGGAACTTTGGGGGGGCTTCTTCACACAGAGAGTGGTGGGAGTGTGGAATGAGCTGCCAGACGAGGTGGTAAATGCGGGTTCTTTTTTAACATTTAAGAATAAATTGGACAGATACGTGGATGGGAGGTGTATGGAGGGATATGGTCCGTGTGCAGGTCAGTGGGACTAGGCAGAAAATGGTTCGGCACTGCCAAGAAGGGCCAAAAGGCCTGTTTCTGTGCTGTAGTTTTTTTCTATGGTTTCTATGGTATATAAGTTATCTTATGATATGCATTTATATTTATTCGGTGTTCCTTTTTATTATTATTATTTTTTGGTCTTTAGCTTTTGTGGTTTATTTTCATGCTGCTGTGAATCCTGAGTAACAATTATTTCATTCTCATTATATTGTGTACAGGAAATGTCATTAAACAATCTTGAGAGGCACTGTATTTTTTCACTGGAAAAGCTCAAGGTACATCTTGATCTGACCTTGGAAGGATAACGATGCACTGATACCTCCATGATTTCCTTCAACATCAGGCAACTTTAAATCAAATTAAACTACAAATATTTTCCAAAGCACACATGAAAACCCAACAGGCCAACATTAAACATTGAATACCATTCCTTCCGCAATCTCTCTCTGCCTCGTACAACACAACGCTGATGATATGATGCTGTGTTATGTATCTACCCAACACCACCAGCCCCCACAACACCAGCAGTCTCTCCTGTGGCTACCCACAGTGCTGAAAAATATATATGAGAACAATGCGCTGCAAAGTTCTTTTCCTACGTACATCACTGGTGAGTTTGGCTGCGTGAACCGAATGAGAAATATTCAGATCATCCTCCAGTTTTCGCGTTCCAACCATCTGACCTCTCGTCTTCTCAAATGCTTCTTTGTATTTATGCTGTAATAGAAAACACATGTTAGGAACCAGCTGAAGTTGAGGGAAGTGGTGCAATAGTGTAGAATGAAGCTTGAAGAAGTGCTTCATTTCCTTAGCCTGATACTCCAGAAACCTGGCTGTGTGAACCACACAATCAATAAATGCATCTGAAGATGTAGCCTTGGTGATTGTACTCTTTTAATTAATCTAATATTACTGGAGTGCTGAGAGGAATTTCAATCAATTCATGAAAACTTCAAAACTTTGGGAAACTTCTTCACTCAAGGAGTGGTGAGAGTGTGGAAAGAGCAACCAGTAGAAGTGATGCATGTGAGCTCAGTCTCAATGCTTACAAGTCTGGATAGGTATATGCATGTAGGGGTAGGAGGGCTATAGGACATAGAATTCTACAGCTCTTCAGCCCACAATGTTGTGCCGACTCTATAGCCTACTCTAGAAACTGCCTAGAATTTCCCTAACACATAGCCCACTATTTTGCTAACCTCCATGTACCTAAGAGTCTTTAAAAGACGTTATTGTATCCTCCTCTACCACCGTTGCTGGCAGTACATTCCGCGCACCCACCACTCTTTGTGTGAAAAACTTACCTCTGACATCTCCACTGTACCTACTTCCAAGAACCTTAAAGATATGCCCCCTCATGTTAGCCATTTCAGCCCTGGGAAAAAGCCTCTGGCTATCCGCACGATCAATGCCCCCCATAATCTTATACACCTCTATCAGGTCACCTCTCATCCTCCATTGCTCCAAGGGGAAAAGGCCAAGTTCACTGAACCTATTCTCATAAGGCATGCTCCCCAATCCAGGCAACATCCTTGTAAATCTCCTCTGCACTCTATCTATAGTTTCCACATCCTCCCTGTAGTGAGGTGACCAGAACTGAGCACAGTACTCCAAGTGGGGTCAAACTAAGGTCTTATATAGCTGTAACATTACCTCACGGCTCTTGAACTCAATCCTATGGTTGATCAACGCCTTCTTAACAACCCTGTCAACCTGCTCAGCAGCTTTGAGTGTCCTATGGACTCGGATCCCAAGATCTCTCTGATCCTCCACACTGCCAATATTATATTCTGTCTTCAAATTTGACCTACCAAAATGAACCACTTCACACTTATCTGAGTTGAATTCCATCTGCCACTTCTCAGCCCAGTTCTGCAACCTGTTGATGTCCCACTGCAAGCTCTGACAACCCTCTAGACTATCCACAACTCCCCCAATCCACCCCATCAGCAAATTTACTAACACACCTTCTCCTTCTTCATCCAGGTCATTTATAAAAATCACAAAGAGGAGGGGTCCCAGATCAGATCCATGCAGAACACCACTGGTCACCGACCTCCATGCAGAATATAAACCATCTACAACCACTCTTTGCCTTCTGTGGGCAAGCTAATTCTGGATCCACAAAGAAAGGTCTCCTTGGATCCCATGCCTCCTTACTTTTGAATGAGCCTCGCATGGGGAACCTTATCAAATGCCTTACTGAAATCCATGTACACTACATCCACTGCTCTACCTCCATCAATGTGTTTTGTTACATCCTCAAAGAATTCAGTGAGGCTCATAAGGCACGACTTGTCCTTGACAAAGCCATGCTGACTGTCCCTAACCAGATTATGTCTCTCCAAATGCTCATAAATCCTGCCTCTCAGGATCTTCTCCAACAACTTGCCCACCACTGCAGTAAGACCTACTGGTCTATAATTTCCTGGGTTATCTCTACTTCCTTTCTTGAACAAGTGGACAATATTTGCAACCCTCCAATCCTCTGGTACTTCTCCCATCCTTATTGATGATAAAAAGATCATCACCAGAGGCTCAGCAATCTCCTCCTTCACTTCCCACAGTATTCTGGGGCATATCTTGTCCAGACCCGGTGACTTATCTAACTTAATGCTTTTCAAAAGCTGCAGCACATCGTCCATTTTAATGTCCATATACTCAAGTGTTGGTCCAGGTGCAGGTGGATGGGAGTAAGCAGCTTAAATAGTTCAGCATAGACTAGATAGGCCAAAGGGCCTGTTTCGGTGCTGTACTAATAACACACAGCAGAATGTTAAAAGGGCTGTCTGTAAGCTGTGAAGGTGCATGGCATGCAGTAACTAAAGCGCTCCCAGGCACATAGCATTTGTTGCCGCACGGTTGGAATCTCTCTTACATAATGTTTAATAAAGTGCAGCACAGTTTTCAGAACGTGTAAAAATTCCCTGCTCAGTGCAATGGTTAGGGTTGGTCCATTCAGCTGCAAAAATAATTAGAGGGAACTTTGGTCTGCATCTAAGAGTACCATTACAATTTTGTTGAAGGATGGTCTTTTAATGCCCCAATGTTGTTGATCAATAGCAGTAAGAATCGTCCCCTCTGAATAGCCCAAATTGTCTTGACAGTATTGACGATACATATTCCACAGACGCATCCAGAACTTAGCTGCTGAGATGCCTCAACATTGACCCTAGGTTAGACCTGGTGGAATATCTGTGACCCTATTGATTTCAATCCCGATTGTTGAATTGCAGGACAGTAGAGCCAGGAAAGAACATGTTGCTGTTTAATTATTTTAGATTTGTCACATTGTTAACAACTTAACCTGCAGGAGGACTACAACCTTCATGGTTTGGAGGCCTGCGTGCCTCAGTGACCCGGAGAGCTATGCTGGCTGGAGTCAGGGCTTTATGCTTTGACTCTTGGTAGGGTCACCCATACCAAGCAGGTCACCGGGTAGAGGCTGGACTAAGAGTGGTCCACCATGCCTCCAGGTTCCGCGGGTCAGCTCAGGGCTAACAACCCTCACTGGTCAAAAAGAAGATAGCAGTGAAGAATCCCTCTACGTCCGAGTGCGAAGTTATTCCTGAGTCTCCGCCTGGGACCTGCATGACCGACAGCAGTAAAAACCAAGAGGAAGCTACTGACACAATGAAGGAAGCCCTGAACACTGCCAAGGAGATGGCAGACCTTCAATACTGCCCTAAATGCCAGCAGCATTACAGACAGTGAATAAGTAAGTTAACAACTTAAATACATTTTACTTTTGTCCTTTATTTCATTTAAAACCCAGCAGCTTTGACAGACAGGAAAGATGGCAGCTGGGTTTTGGGCCCATCACAGGTATTTCAGGAGTGGAATTGCTCCAAATAGTGATCAAGCCGTGCCCCAGTTCAGGCTTTACTGTTAAGAGTGTGGGGTTGTCTCTGTAAATCCACACCACGTAAACTCAGGGGTTTTGGAATTGGTACTGGTTTATTACCATCACATGTACCAAGGGCAGTGAAAAGCTTGCCCAGCACACTGTTCATATAGATCAGATCATTACACAGTGCACTGAGGTAGAACGAGGTCAAACAGTAACAACGTAGAATAAAATGCAACCACTTCAGAGAAAGTGCAGCACAGGCAGACAATAAGGTGCAAAATCATAACAAGGTACATTGTGAGGTCAAGCGTCCACCTTATCGTACTAAGAAACAATGTAATAGCCTTATATCAGCAGCTAGAAGATACCGTCGAGCGTGTTGGTGTATGCTTTCAGATTTTTACCTCTTCTTCCCTGTGGAAGAGGGGAGAGGAGAGAAATGCCCTGGGTGGTGGGGTCTTTGATGCTGTTGGCTGTTTTTCTGAGGAAGCAAGAACTAGAGACAGAGTCCATAAAAGGGAGGCTGGGTTTCTATGAACCATTGTGGGCAGTGGGCCTACGTATAAGATCTACATGTTGACCTCTTCTCAATTAAAGCTCTTTAAACAATATGATCTCAATGACTAACCAACAGCTAACTTACAAGTAACAAATATAAATGAAGTGATGGTTGTAGCATATGTGTAGTGAGGTGTTCATCGTACACCTTCACCTTTCCCCCTTTCTATTCCCTCAGGTGGACCTCCTCCTTCCCTTTCTCTCATGTTCCATAATCCTCTCCAGTCAGATTTTTTTCTTTACCTCTCTTCCTTATCCACCTACCATCACTCAGCTTCTCACTCAACCCCCTCCCTCACCCAACCACCTTCCCCCTCACCTGGGCTCACCTATCACCTGCCAGCTTGTACTCCCTCCCCACACCCCACCTTCTTATTCTGACTTCATTCCCCTTCTGTTCCAGTCCTGATCTCAGCCCGAAACATCAACTGTTTAGCCCTCTCCATAAATATTGCCTGACCTGTTGAGTTCCTCCAACACTTTGTGTGTGTTACTCCCCCGTGCTGTTCTGTATATCATAAATTCAACACCTTCACTAAGAGAAATTCAATATAAAGCTAAGGGCATATATCTGAAGTTTGGTAACTATTGTAATGTAGGAAATACAGCAGTCAATTGATATACAGAAAGGTAAAGTTATCATGACAAACAATCTGTGTGTGATGTTGACTGAGAAATATACTGTATATAAACAGAACTGTGCCAAAGTCTTAGGCCCACAAATATAGTTAGGCTGCCTAAGACTTTTGCACTGTACTGTATTTGTCAATGTGGTGCGGAGAGCGAATTTGTAAATCTGGCAGGAGCAAAGTATGTTGCGAATGGTGAGGGTGAAGTGCCTTGGGTGGGCATGGACAGCTGACAGAGAAGAAGTGCCAAGGACGGGGAAGTAGTGCAGGTGCAGGTGCACCCAGTCCTGAGACACCAGGCAAGGTCACTTGATTCCAAACAATTGGTTTATTGATCATTACAGATGCCTCTCCAGTGCTTCCCATTCTCTCCCCTCTCCAGTCCCTTTTCCCAACCATGATTCCCCCTCTTCCTGCTCCCTTCCCACTCTCAGTCCACAGCAGAGACCCATATCAGAATCAGGTTTATCATCACTCACTCATGTCATGAAATCTGTTGTTCAGTAATAGCAGTACAGTGCAATACATAAAATTACTACAGTACTGTGCAAAAGTCTTAGGCACCCTAGCCATATATATGTGCCTAAGACTGGAGTAATGGAGCTAATGCTCATATCAAAAGATGTGTTTGCAGTAAACCAATCCTTATGTCATCAAACGTCATTACTACCACCAGGGAGGAGGTACTGGAGCTGGAAGTTGCACTCTCAACATGTCAGGAACAGCTTCTTCCCCTCCACCATCAGATTTTTGAACTGCTCATGAACCCATGAACAGAACGATTGTTCTCGTTTTGCACTATTGATTTATTTTATATCATTCTTATTATAACTTGTCGTAATTTGTTACACCTGCACTGCACTGCTGCCACAAAACAACAAATTTCAGAACATATGTCAGTAATAATACTCCTGACTCTGATTCTCTTTCTGAGTTAACCAGAGACTAGCAAATTAATTAAAGCCATCCTGCAGTGTGTACAAATATTGAGCAGTTTAAAGCAACATCTTACATCTGAAATGTAAAGTTATGTCAGAATCAGTATGTTTCTGTATGAAGGATGTTAAAATACTTAAAAATGAGATCTGCTCTGTTAAGTTGGAAACTTTTCCAATTTCCAAAAGTCTTAAAGGAGTTCAAAGTCCCAATGGAAAGACACTGTCAAACATGTCAGAATTTTAAATTACGTTCCTACAAGGTTGCAGAGTGCTGCCAAAGGCCTCAATAAGTGGCTTCAAGTGTCAACTGAACTATGAGCACTGGAAGAAACATAACAGGAGGAAGCTGGTATCAAAAGTGGCCAGTTCTCAGAATGCTGAGAGACGTATTTTAATCAGAAGTGGACTTCATTAAAATATTAAAGGCTTTGTTACTAGACCATGGCTGTTAAAAAGGATATTACTGTACTTAGCCTACAGTAACTCTAACGTACTATTCCCCTTTGCACTAATCATCTGCTCTGAATTTCGTTCTGATAATTATTCACGTAAAAAAAATGAGGTAGGTCAGTAAAATATGCCAATACAGACCGTAATCATGACAGAATCAATCCCAACATACATGTCGGAGAGAGTAGTTTTAATAGCTTCAAAATGTAAGTTTGCCAAAGGCCAAGGAATAGTTAAGGCTGGATTTTATCCAAGTGTATGAGTCCAAAATTGCTCTCAAGTAAATGGCATTAATTCTAAATAGCACATAAACTGTTTAACTTCATCTTCTTTGCACCTCTGGAAAGTATTAACTTCAACAATTTCCAAAGTAGTTATCTAAGGTTATACTTACATCACTAATAATTTCTCGGGAAGCTTTGGCAGCTTGGAATGGAATAGCATCCAACTGTAGTTTGTATCCACCATCTCGCAATTTTGTCCATGCCTCCTTGTAGCGAATCTTTAAGACAAGAAGTGATGTTAGAGTCTTAATCATAGAAAAACACTGCACAGAAAAAGGCCCTTCGACCCATCTAGTCCGTGCCAAGCTATTTAAACTGCCTACACCTATTGACCTGCACCAGGACCATAGCCCTCCATACTCCTCCCATCCATGTGTCTATCCGAACTTCTTTTAAACATTGAAGTCGAATCACATCCATCACTTGCATTGGCAGCTCGTCCCACACTCTCGCCACATTCTGAGTGAAGATGTTTCCCCCATGTTCCCCTTAAATATTTCACCATTCACCCTTAACCATGACTTCTAGTTGTAGTCTCACCCAAACTCAGTGGAAAAACCTTGCTTCCACTTACTCTATCTACACCCTTCATGTATACCTCTATCAAATCTCCTTTCAATCTTCTATTTTCCAAGGAATAAAGTCCTAACCTATTCAGTCTTTCCTTATAACTCAGGTCCTCCAGATCTGGCAACATCCTTGTAAATTTTCTCTGCACTCTTGCAATCTTATTTACATCTTTCCTGTAGGTAGGTAACCAAAACTGCATACAATACTCCAAACTAGGCCTCATCAATGTCTTATACAAGTTCAGCATTATATTCCATCTCCCATACATCATACTTTGATTTTGTAAGCACTTTTACTGTGTCCTATTCAGCTTTGAGATCTCAGAGACTGAAAATTCGGACATACTCAATTGTGTCCCTGCCAGCCAGATTCACGATTGTTTATTTTGTTATCTTTTCCATCACAGAAAGAAATGGCAGTTTTGCCTTAAGTTCTTTTATTAAAGTGAACTCTTATCTTAATTTACACCTGATCATTCGAGTGCCTCTTGTTTTTGAAGGACTAATTACCTCACAAAGTAACATAAAAATATATTACAAAATGACGTACCAGTTACTAATGAAATAATAACTTAAAACAGGCACGATAATTTTCCTACGGTTGTCAATAGCTTAGCCCATATAATCACAAAGATTAAGTGCCAAGCAAGCACATACATTCAATTCTGAAGTCATTAAATATCACAGCATCGTCTTTCAATGTCATGCCAGCTGGGGCTAATTAGAATTTTGGTACGTGGATTCAAATTGTTTAATTTGCTCAAGGCTTTGTATCTTTAAAAAAGGTTTTTCACTTTTGTGGATGTTGTGCCTGTCAAGGTAAGTGATCCCAGTGCTGGGAGATGGAGCATTTCCATTATCAATGCAGAGCAATATACAGAGTAAAACCTAACCTTTTCTGCTCCAACCTCAGTTATTGTATTATTTCAATTCTCAAATCAATCATACTGTGATTTCTCTGAATGGAGCCACCACTTTAGTACCACATGGCATCAATAATGCTCCATTGGGATGTCCTGCGGATGTTTATAATGTTAAAGTTGTAACATTGTCCTGGTCGGTCTTCCAACTTTGCATCCTCCAAAACCCTGCCATCCACATCGTAACTCCCATTCATACATCACCCATTTGCCAACACCCTACATGGACACCTGATGTGACCATTCGTTAATCTTAATAGTCTCCACCTCATTTTTCAAAGGTTACACTTGGGGCTTTCTCCAGATCTATGGCTCTTCAGAATCACAGAACTCCATTAACACAGGCCCGTATTTTCTTGCTCCGATACTGATGAATGTTCCCCTCAGCTGGCAGAACCCCAAGCTCTGAACATCCGGTCCCAAATTTCTCCGCATTTTTAGCTTGTTCCTTAAAGCCCATACAATTTTGACAAAACCATTGGTAACCAATCCCAGTTTTTATTTCTATCAAATTTTACTTGATATCAGTGTAATTATGGTCTGATCATGAAGGGATACGGGGGGAAGGCAGGAGATTAGGGCTGAGAGGGAAAATTACTCCAAATCAGGCCTCACCAACATCTTAACATAATATCCCATCTCTGTACTCAATACATTGATTTAGGAAAGCTAACATACCAAAAGCTTTCTTTATGACCTTATCTACCCGTGACACCACCTTCAATCTGTATTCCCAAATACCTTGTTCTACAACCCTCTTCAGTGCCCTATTGGCAATATGGACAATTGGATTTGTATGTAATAGTTGTGGATATTGTTTGCAAATCCAGTCAAACCCTATCACACCAAGACATTAGATCGGTTGATCTCTTATTCTGCTGTCATATATGACAGTTTTGATAATCCAAAGTAGTGACATGTTGCTGAAAACAGATCGATATCGGTTCATTTTAATGACTGGCAGGTTGAGGAATACGTGTTTCATCCTCATGTGAAATTACAGAAAATGTAAGTAAAATCTTTTAACCAAACTGCCTTTATTGCCTGGGTTGCTCATTACAGAAATGACTACAATTTTAATTCACTAATAAGCATTAGCGGTGCCTCTGATCAGCTAATAAAGCTACAGAACATTGGATTAAGGACAGAGAGACACCGTTCTAAATCTCACCTCACTGATGTTCTTTGCATTAACTTTAGCCTGCAGAAATTCTGGGAGGTCCTTTGTCAGTGTGTAGTCATGTTTTACACTTTCTCCATGTTCTCTGTACAGTCTCTGTCAAATAAAAGAATAAGTTCCATTTTAATATGTATCTAGGGCAACGTCATCTTACATCTTGGCAGGTGGAAAAAGTATTATATCTTGTAAGAGAAATATGCATATAACACAGTTGCAATTGTGCACATCCCACTACTAGATTATTAATTAAATAACAAATTACATTAACGACTCAAGAAATAGGTAGCCACAAAGCAATAACCATGTTAAATTATGAATAATGTTCACAGGCTTATTTAGTTGGTACCAATTTAACTTTCCACTATTTTAAAGTAGATGTTAACTTATTTAATACACGTTGTTTAGGACTCAGAATGAGGAAGTGCATGTGAATGCTTTCAGTATTTCTACCTTTTTTTAAGATTGGCTTTATTTGTCACAGGTAGATTGACAGGTCAAAATATACAGTGAAATGCATTGTGTGCGTCAAATCAACTCAGCGCATAAGTGTCACCACATTTCTGGTGCCAACGTAACATGCCCACAACTCACTAAACCTAACCACGTGTCTTTGGAATGTGGAAGGAAACCAGAGCACCCAGAAGAAACCCACACAGTCACGTGGAGCACATACAAACTCCTTACAGACAACAGCAGGAATTGAACCCAGGCGGTGATTGCTGCCTCTATAAACTGATTGCACCTTTTTAAACTTATAGAAAAGGAATGATATTCTTCAATTAATTTTCATTTTGGCTTTTTACGTCTAAAATAACTCATAAAATATCATGGTGTGAACCATGTTCAAGTTAGAACTGATATTAGGTTTGTGTATTAAATCTGATCAGTTAATATGAAGTAAAGCATCGTTAGGGATACTGGACGGCACCAACTCGAAGGATCTGAAGGACTGCACTGTTTCTCAATAAAATAAAAAATATTTCTACAAGAGAATTTAAAACCAGTTCCAAATACAAGTGAACAACTATTGTGATGGAAACAACAAATCATTCCAAAAATATTTGATTTTATAACATTTTCAAAAGAACAATCAATGGAATGTATTTATAGAAATTGCAGGGTGGCACGGTACTGTAGCTTAGCAAATAGCACAACACTTTACTGCAGCCAGCTGTAAGATCAGGGTTCAACTCCTGCCACTCTCTATAAGGAGTTTGTACGTTCTCCCCATGACTGCATGGGTTTCCTCCGGGTGCTCCAGTTTCCTCCCACAGTCCAAACAAGTATATTTACGGTTAGTGAGGTGTGGGCACGCTATGTTGGCGCCAGAAGCGTAACGATACTTGTGGGCTGCACTCAGCACAATCTTCACCATTTGATTTGACACAGGACAATGCACTTCACTGTATGTTTTCATGTACGTGAGACAAATAAAGCTAATCTTTTTTTAAAAATTATTTACAATGCCACAAGGAGAGGCTTTAATCACCTTACTTGCATTACCAAGAGTATGTCTATCCCCTTCCTAAAGGACTTATACAGATAATGATGCAGAGGGAAGAGAACTGAAGGGCAAAGACATTCTGAAGGAGTGATGGGTGCAGCCTACTTTCTCAGCTGGTGGGATCCTCGTGCATCATGCAGGATGGAATATCACATAGTTACTTCACTCCAGCTGGCAAACAAGTAAGGCCCATTTGGGAAAGAGGAGCAGAGTATGCACAAAGAACAATGACAAGCTAACATCACATTGGACAATGTTTATCAGGCTTCCTTAAAAAATGTACATGTTAGAGTTATAGAGTCATAGAAAAGTACAGCACAGAAACAGGCCCTTCAGCCCATCTAGGACATGCCGAGCCAATTAACCTGCCAACTCCCATCGACCTGCACCAGGACCATAGATCTTCATACCCCTACCATCCATGTACCTATCCAAACTTGGCTTAAACGTTGAAATTGACCTCGCATGCATCACTTGTGCTGGCAGCTCATTCCACATTCTCATGACCCTCTGAGTGAAGAAGTTTCCCCTTAAACTTTCACCTTTCACCCTTAACCCATGACCTCTAATTTTAGTCCCTCTCAACCTCGGCGGGAAAAGCCTGCTTGCATGTACCCTATTTATACCCCTCACAATTTTGTACACCTCCATCAAATCTCCTCCCTATCTTCTATGTTCTACAGAATAAAGTCTTAACTTATTCAATCTTTCCTTATAACTCAGATCCTCCAGACACATCCTGGTAAATGTTCTCTGTACTCTGCCAACCTTACTTATATCTTTCCTATAGGCGGGTAACCAAAGCTGCACACAATATTCCAAGTTAGACCCCAACGATGTCTTACACAACTTCAACATAACATCCCATCTCCTGTACTCACTACTTTGATTTATGATGGGGAATGTGCCAAAAGCTCTCTTTATTGTGATATCTACCAATGATGCCACCTTCAATGACTTTTGGATCTGTATTCCCAGATCCTTTTGTTCTAAAGCACTCCTCAGTGCCATCCTGACAATATGGACAATTGGATTTGTATGTAACAGTTGTGGATATTGTTTGCAAATCCAGTCAAACCCTATCACACCAAGACATTAGATCGGTTGATCTCGTTTTCTGCTGTCATATGTGACAGTTTTGATAATCCGAAGTAGTGACATGTTGCTGAAAGCAGATCAATATCGGTTCATTTTAATGACTGGCAGGTTGAGGAATACGCAATATTCCAAATTAGACCTCACCAACATTTTATACAACTTCAACATAACATCCCATCTCCTGTACCCAGTACAGTATTTAGATTTATGAAGGCCAACGTGCCAAAGACTTTCTTTATGATGTTAGAGAACTTGGGAAGTCTTTTTTGCAGAACAGAGGAGTAGTTATTACCTCGCACTGCTAGTGATGTGGGTTCAGTCCTGACCTCCTGTGTGCAGTTTTCACATTCTCGCTGTGACAACATGAGGTTTCTCCAAAACCTCTCATTTCCTCTCACATTCTAAATATGTGATTAATTGGCCATTATAAATTTCCCTTCGTGCATAGGCAAGTGGTAGAATTGGAGAGTGGAGTGGTGGAAGATGAGAAATGGGAGAAGAGCTTACAGGGGAAAGGATATGATGAAGCTTTGAGTCAGCTTAGACTCAGTGGGACAACTGGTCCTCATCTCTGTCATTTCACCTTAAAAATTACTAACTATAAGACCATAAGATATAGGAGCAAAATTAGGCCATTCAGCCCATCTAATCTGTTCTGCCATACCACTACGGCTGATCCTTCAATGGTAGTCTTGGGTCTTTAGGCCGGACTGCAGGTTTCCATTATACCACGCAGAACAACTGTTAATTCACAGAAGTCACCAGCACATTCTCAACAGCCCGTCGTCTTTTCGATAGATTTGATCTGAAATACTCCCTCCTAACCAACAAGGATACTTGTAGGTAAAGGACTGCAAAATGCAGTGAAGCATTTGCTCTCTTCTTGCTGCTGCCATCAGGAAGCCAGTGCAGGAGCCTCAGGGCTCAAACCACCAGGTTCGCAAACAGTTATTACTCCTCAATCATCAAGCTCTTGAACCAAAGGGGATAACTACTTCACTTGTCCTATCAATCAAATGTTCCCACAACCAATGGACTCACTTTCCAGGACTCTTCAACTCATGTTCTCGATATTTATTCTTTAGTTATTTATTATTATTATTCCTTCTTTTTGTTTTTGAAGTTTGTTGTCTTCTGCACCCTGATTGTATGTCCTAGATGGGCAGTCTTTCTTTGATACTGTTTTTCCATAGAGTTATTGAGTATGCACATAAGAAAATGAATCTCAAGGTTGTATGTGGTGACATATATGTAATTTGTTATCAAATTTACTTTTAACTTTCAAAATATACAATTTTGTTTTGCCCTGTCCACAGTGCATTCACTCCAAACTGAGAAAAGTAATAGACAGAAAACAGCTAAAATGTTCTACTTTCAAAGTTGGCAGATATTGTACAGTCCCATACTCTGTCATTCAATCCGAGTTTAAAAATATACTTCGTTCTTTTGCTGCTTCATTGTCCAGGCCAAGCGAATGTGAACATAACCAGATATACACTCTATTTACAGAGACATTTTTCTTTTCTATTACTTCATAAAGAGATACATTTCCTACAGAAAAATAGAACGGTCCTGATAAAATGCAATAGTCATTAAGTGCTAATTCTCTTTGTCTCCTCGGATACTTCCTAGTTTTCTACGTCTTACTAATATTTTCTCTTCAATGAAAGAGTAACATAGGGAAATAATTGAGCAGTTAATGTATGAAACACGTCAATCAACTACTTACATCCACAGCCTGGTTATAACTAATCTTGGCTTGTATCATTTCAGGAGAGTCTGTAACACTCGTAAATTTCAAGTTACAAGGATATTGACGATATTTTTTCTGAAAGGCACAGATGTAAAATCAAGAATTATTGTTGACTCAAATATAAATACTGAGTACATATTTCTAACAGATTATTTTCAGTGTCAATAAAAAGTTATTGACATGAAGACTAATTCTGGTTTTTCTCCATAGGTTCAACCTAATCTAACAAGTACTTCCAGCAGTACCTAGTTGCAGATTGTATAAAGCCAAATGCATAAGGGTTTATTGCCATGACAGCCAGTGACAATGTGGGGCTTGATCTTGGCCGTCCAGCTGAAACATACCACCTGCTGAATCCAGCTGGTAAATTTCAGCCAGAATATCTTACATCCAAGAGAAACTCGGAGCAGAATTGCTGAATTTCCTTCAAGACTTGCCACAACACTCCCCAAAAGCAGTTTTGAACTTCAAATAACTCTAAGAAGAGTAAAGTACATTTAGAAGTTACATCCCAATGGCATTAAACAACATTAATCAAGCAAATGATTGATGACCAATTTAAACAGAAATGGTTATGGGAGCGGGAAGCATAAAGGTGCTCCTTGCTGCTGCTGAACTTACATGAGAGGTGACGTAAAGGGCAGGGTGAGGTGTTGTGCTCCAAACCGGCAGCACTAGCAACAACCTAGCATATCTGGACAGATAGGCATGAGCCAACTTCCATAAGCAACACTGCTAGGTGCCTCAACTTGCCCCGCAAAATGTGCGTTGGTCTTGCAGATATCCTGTTCAACCTTTAAGGACTCAGTTAGCATCTAAATCTTTCCAATCAATTCCAGAAACTTAGTGATGTAGAATGGCATGAAAGTGGCGCTGGATTTAGTGTTCTAATTGTGTGCTGGCTGATGGTTTTGATTAGCAGGGGCCATTTATCACACTTACCTCACTGAACAGTTCTCCTGCCTTTTTAGCTTGTTCAGCATTTAGAGAACCACTGGTTATCCATCCAACACCACGCATCCAATTCAAGTCAGACTTGTACTGGTTCTGATAAATTTTAGAAAGTAATACTGTATCAATCTTCCCAGACAGGATTATAAGGCAAGACATATTTTTGTGACATAAGCGAGCTTCATAAACTACAAGAGGGAGTCACTGTATTTCCTCTCTACCATCTCCCAACATTAGTTCAGACTTGAAGACTTAGGCATGCGAAACAAACTGCCTTGCTAAAAGAAACTGGGTGACTTCCTCTTCTCTACCGTTGTGTATTTCATATTTCAGTAAATTTGAGTAATCTTGTAAATTTATTGTTGATTAAGCATTGTTTGTTCATTTAAATAATTCATTACAGGTTATATGGATAAATAGATGAATTGCATACATCATCACGCTACCACATAATATGTGCACACCTTGCTTAAAGTAAACACGAAGTTAGACGTGCATTCATGGATGTCCTTTGAATTAGTTTAATATTTTGAAGTTACAAAATGTATCATTTACCCATATCAATGTTTAGCAGAAAGGAAAATTACCACCCCCATGTTGTGTATTCAATAGTTCAGTAATATTTGTGTAATATTGTAAATATATTGTTCGATTAAGCATTCCTTATTTTTTACATATTTCAATATGGGTTATATGTAAAAGTACATAAATGGCATACATTATTACAACACCACATCATATGTGAGTGCCTCACTAAAGAACACAAACTAAATACATAAGTTATCCCTGACTCCTGTGTTTTACTTTCAATCAGTTTTGGAGGTACAAAACATAACGTCCTTTCATTCTTCCACTTCAGTACTTTTGATCAGAGTTTGTATTCAGCTTGTTTCACTGGGCATCGATATATTGAATTAACCTTATTAAACAAGACTGTAACACAAATGATTACTAAATTATCAGGCTGTAAAAACAGTATATGTTGTGAACAGGCACCAGAATTGCCCGTCCTCCCTTTGTGTTCATTTTATGAAGGAACAATTTTCCAAAGTTACATGATCCAGGGCTTTGGTTAATGAGTCATGTGGATGAATTTGGGCACAAGCTTTAAGACAGCTCACACTATAAATAATACCCAACACTTCAGAACCAGCTGGGCTCCCTCTTGCATTAGCTCTCTTTAATACATTGGAATATGTGATGACAACTACATGCTGTAAGGCAGGAAACAAACTTTTACTTGGCTTAGAGTTTCCAGATTTGACAACTGCAAAATTGAATAAATAGAAAATTTCACATAAACTGAAATACTATAATCTTGCTTAATTGAATCCATGCTTTTAGCAGGATAATCTTAATGCTGTCAACATTTTAGGGCTATTACAGCTTTGCGCATGTGGTAAATTGAGTCAAACAAGGTTATACATAATTAAGTTAAGGGAGAGTATTCATCAGAGAAATTGGAGTATCAGGAATAAGTTCATAAGACCATAAAATATAGGAGCAGAATTAGGCCATTTGGCCCATCGAATCTGTTCCACTATTTCATCATGGCTGATCCATTTTCATTCTCAGTCCTAAACGCCTGCCTTCTCATCATATCCCTTCATGCCCTGACTAATCAAGAATCTATCAACCTCCGCCTTAAATATACCCAATAACTTGGTTTCCACAGCTGCCTGTGGCAACAAATTCCACAGATCCACCATTTTCTGGCTAAAGAAATTCCTCCTCAGATTTGTTCTAAGATCACACCTCTCTACTCTACGGCGGTATCCCCTGGTCCTAGGCTCCCTGCCCCCAAAGGAAACGTCCTCTCCACATCCACTCTGTTGAGGCCCTTCAACACTCAATAGGTTTCAATGAGGTCACCCCTTGTTCTTCTGAATTCCAGTGAGTAGAGGCCCCAATCCATCAAACACTCCTCAGATGGTAACCCTTCAATCCCAGAATCATTTTTGTGAACCTCCTTTGAACCCTCTCCAGTGTCAGCACATCCTTTCTTCCATAAGGGGCCCAAAACTGCTCACAATACTCCAAGTAAGGCCTCACCAGAGCTTCATAAATTTACAATTATTTGCTAATGTAGAAATGTGAACACGTTGGAAGTGTACACGTGTGTTTTTTCATTGCGTTGAGGTCTTTCTGCAAAACATATATAGAATCAAGCCAATCCTATCAAGACTTTGATTTCTTCACAATGCAGTCTCCTCTACACCGGAGAAACCAAACCTAGATTGGGTGATCAACTTTGCCGTATATCAAGTACTCATCCCACAGGAGAGACCTTCCGTTTTCTGCTGGTTGTCACTTGAATTCTCCATCCTACTCCCATCCTGCACTCTTACAACAAGGAGCAATTCAAAATGGAGCAACGACATCTCACCTTCAGTCTGGGCACACAGCAGCAGGAAGGAAGCAATACCATGTGGTCGAAGAAATAAGTTAAATTTTCTTTGCACCATAAAGAAACACATCACAACAGTAAAGAGCACAATTGAATTTAGCAGCTTGTTGCTTACATTACTTTGAAGAGCATACGCTTTTTTAGCCCATTCTGTTTTCATGTCTCCAGGTAGGACGGTATACTGGTGGAATCGGTGTTTGTAGCCCATGTCAGTGGCCAGACTCTGCGCCCTTTTTGCACGCACTAATTCCAGCATATCCATTGGGAGATGGAACTTTGTCTTGGTTGCCTCCGATTTCCTTTTGTACTCCAGATCACTCTGCAGCTTTGAGGCTTGGATGGAGTGGGCCAGCTGAGAGTCACCTGCAACCTCCTTCACCCCAATCAACTTGCCTTTTATCTTCTCATGTTCCTCCTTGTACTTCAGCTGTCAAAGTATTTCGCAAAGAGGTTAATGAATGATGTTGAACTGCCTGCAAAGTACTTTCAAAACATTGGACCAGATAAGCATCTAAGTAAGTGTAAATCCAGCCAAGTGCCTACAAGCAAACCATAAACTTGTACATTTACTGAAACTTGAGATTTTATTCCAGGCATAAAGATAATTCCAGGACACCACAGTAGTATAGTGGTTAGCAAAACACTTTACAGTACCAGAGACCCGGGTTCAATTTCCACTGCTGTCTGTAAGGAGTTTGTATGTTCTCCACATGACCGCTTGGGTTTCCTCTGGATGCTCTAGTTTCCTCCCACAGTCCAAAGACATACTGGCTGGTAGGTTAATTGGTCATTGTAAATTGTCCCATGGTTAGGCTAGGATTAAACTGAGGGATTCCTGGGCAGTGCAGTTCAAAGGGCTGGAAGAACTTATTCTACCCTGTTTCTTAATCAATAAAATAAATAAAACCACCCGTGCTATGAAGCAGTATGATAACATCACTGAGAGGGAATGTTTCTGTCAAGTATGTAGGTTCTGTTCATACTTATTGTTTTTGTATCTATTGTCAACTTTTCTATCTTCACATGAAAGTTGGATTCATGTTGTTTTAAGTGGCACCGGTCTTTCAGAGAATCAGTTTGTGTTCCACAGACTTCTAGCAACTTACCACCCCCACCCCCTTCAGAAGACAAATATCCAGACAGATTTCTAGATTTTTGTGAGTTCCGTTGTGGATTTTCTATATGCACATGACCTAAGCATTCCTTGCCTAATTCGGATGACTCATTACATCACACAATTATATGTTATATTATTTCTGCCAATGTGCTTTACCATGAAGCGCTGCATGTACAACAGATTGGCTTTAACAATACCAAACCACTTACATAACAGTATGAGCGTAGCTCCAGTGATTTACTGAAGTGCTTGCACACTAAAATGTTTTTGCCAAGCCATGTGAGTAATGAAAGGGGACAAAAAGAAGGTTCGATCAAACACGTAGATTTTAAAGAGCATCTTAACAGGAGAACAGAGTTACAGAGAGAGAGGGAGGGTTTGATAAAGTAATGAAGTGAGAATGTGAGAAAGTGGCAAAATGCAGGACAAAGGTGCTGGAAGAGAATCTGAAGTTTAGATCTTTGATGCAACTGTCAAAATCGAATTGCTAAATTCTCAGGATGTCTCAAATCACAGTAGGATTGAAAGTGATCATAAAGATATGGGGAGGTGAGACAACAAAAGAATTTGAAAACAAATTTAAAACTGATCCCCAATTAAGCAAAGCTTTAGTACAAGTCAGCATACCCAGGGATCTGGTGCAAACACAGTCCAAAGTTCAAAGAAAATTTTATTATCGAAGGACATATATGTCATCGTATACAACCCTAAGATTAATTTTCCTGCAAGCATACTCAACAAATCTATTGAATCATAACTATAACAGGATCAATGAAAGATCAACCAAAGTGCAGAAGACAACAAACTATGCAAATACAAATATGAATAAATAGCAATAAATAATGAGAACATGAGATAATGAGATAAAGAGTCCCTAAGGTGAGATCATTGGTTGTGGGTATGGTCTCGACACAAAACGTTGACTGCATTTTTTCCCACAGATGCTGTCTGGCCTGCTGAGTTCCTCCAGCATTTCCTGTGTGAAATTGGTTGTGGGAATCTGTTTTCTGTAAGGCTGGACACAGCTTGAAGATTGTTGGATCTCTTCAGGTTTGCAAGCATGAGAACAAGAAAGGCCTGCCAGGAGTGAGATAGACTGAGCAAGTTTGGAGGTAACAAAGATAAGGACGAGACTTGGGTGTCTCATGACATGTGGATGAAATAGGATAATGACATGAATGTGAAAGTAAGCAATGTCTGAGCTGTCACAGAACTGAGCACTGAATGTCGACGGTAAAGTTGCAAAGAATCTGCTTCAGTTTCAAATTGGGTCAGTAGAAGGGGAACCAATGTTTGTGATGTTGGTCGAGGATGATGGCTTCACTCATCCAAATAGCTCATACTGAGAAAATTTCTGCTAATCCAGTCCTGGGAGTCAGCCACACTGCCCAGGGGCAGTGAATGGTTCAAAAGAGGCTCTGCTGGCTTTCATGACTACAAAATAACATTTTGGAGTTACTTCTATATTGACTTTTATATTGTATGTCTTTTTAAAACAAGCTCTTTTTATTTTCAGATAAATTAATTTTAAGTGGCAATAGTGTAATAATGTTTGCAATATCTAGTCTAATAAAGAAAATTCAGCATAATACTTATTCAAATTTGAGACATTAATGGTGTGTCAAATTGCTCAGAATATATAACTTACATCACTTGCAAGATCTCTCTTTGCCTTAGCTTCCAGGATGGCTATAGTATCTAGCCGCAGTTCAAAGCTTTTGTCTTTCTCTGCCTCCCAGTGACTCTTGTAGATTTTCTTGATGAAAGACAGATTTTACAATAGTTTCAGTTAATTGTACCCTTTGCTAATTAGAGTTTACATCATTCAGGTAGAGAAAAGAAACATCAGGAACTCATCTGGTTCCTGACTAACCCCAGGTAAGGCTTGATTTAAAGTCACTGGGGAATTTGCACAGGGAGTTTCCTGGTTTCCAACAGTAACACAAGCTGGAGAGCCAAAATTATACCATTCTTCCCAAGTTTGTATACCCCTTACAAAATTACAGTAAAAATACAGAAGCACAATGGGAATTCACTCGTCATCCGTGTTTGTGTCTTCCTACCTTCAAATATAAAATTCAACCTTTCAATGCAGGAGCCAAGTGCAATTAAAATTAAAATGGTCAGTTCTAAAATCTAACCAAAGCCATATAATCATTATTATTTTGCTTCTGGTCTGTGGAGAGAAAAACACAAGTGAAGTCCATTATGCCTGGACTTTATTGGGCTTATCTCTGTAATGAAGTGCCAACTTATTTTCTCCATTTCTCTTATCTGCTTGTGCAGTGCGCTAGATGTGACCAAGCAAGTATTTTTGTTCCCGGGTACAGCATTCCAACAATGAATTATTTGTGCACAGAAATTGCTCAGATTTATATGTTAATTTATACATTTTTAATTATAACAGTTAATCTGCTGCGGTGTCACTCACAGAACTGCCAATTTAAAACCACTTCTCGCTGAAGTTCAGGTTCTGCACATCTCCCAAACTTAAAATCCATTTTGTTTCTCCCGTCTTTTTCCTTTCTGTTCCACTTCTGTGCCGCCATTCTCTCTCTCTCTCCCTCTGACCATTGTGTCTTCCCCACCTCCCCCCCACCCACACACACCCTCAAAATGAAAACGCTGCTTCCCATTGTGATCCCCGGAACATTTGTCTTTTAAGCACACTCGTACAGACTCGGCGGCACGGCACTGTACAGCTCTACTTTGAAGCACTCTGTGGAGAGTGGACCATCTCCTCCCAAGGAACAGCACCATGTAAATAGAGCCTCTTACAGATGACCCCAGCTAAATTCTTGGGACCTGACACAAGTGAATACCATCTAATTCCTTTTCCTTAAACTCAGTCGTTATTCGGAGGACACCCACTGCCAACTACCTGGTTCCATCCCAGACCCTCCACAGCCTTCTGATTCCCACCCCCTTACTGGCGGTCCCGTTCTCCCACGGGTCTCAGGCACAAGTGAGATTTCAGGAGCAAACCCCTGGCCAAAGTATCGTTCTCTCGGGGTTGAAACGTCTAATACTTGAAGTCATGCATTTAGGCTGGGGTGGGGGGTGGCATACGTTCAGAGGAGATGTGTGGGGAAAAGGGAGAAGTTTTTTTGTTTACGGTGAATGGTGGGTGACTGGAGCGTACTGCCAGGAATCGCAGTGGAGGCAAATATGAAAGAGGAATTTAAGAGGCTCTTAGATAGCCAGATGAATGTGCAGAGATTGGAGTGACATGATCACATGGTGGCACAAGGAATTAGTTGAGATTGGTGCAGTTCCCATTCCCCTGTTCTGACATGTTGATCCATGGCCTCCTCTGGTGCCACCTTCAGGGTGGAGGGACAGCACCTTACATTGCTTCTGGGTACCTGATGGCATGGGTACCGAGTTCTCCTTCTGATAAACGAATCTACACACCCCTTCTTCTATACCCCACTCTGACCCTTTACCTCTTGTCACCTGCCTGTTACTTCCCATTGGGTCCCCTCCGCATTCCCTTTCTCCTATTGTCCACTCTCCTCTCTTCCTCTCCAGTCCTTGACCTTTCCCACCCACCTGGCTCCACCCATCACCTTCCAGCTAGCCTCCTTCCCCTCCGCCCACCTTTTTATTCTCAGTCCAAAATGTTGACTATTTACTCTTATCCACAGATGCTGCCTGACTTGCTCAGTTCTTCCAGCATTGTGTGTGTGTGTGTGTGTGTGTGTGTGTTGCTTTGAATTTCCAACATCTGCAGACTTTCTTGTGTTTAGACTGGCATTTAATTATTAGTTTAGTGAGCTTGGCACAGCCAACGGGTCTATTCCTGTGCTGTATTGTTCCGTTCTACGATAGCTCTCTGTGCCACACAGCCCTTCAACACTTCTCAAAGCAATAGCAAAGAACTTCTAAGCCACAGTTTCTTTAATTACTTTGAATAAACAACCTATTCACTGCTTTTGTTAGTGATCGTCCACATAAAGCATTTGTGTTTGAATCAAGCTAATTAGCACAGCTGTTATAGTGCTGAACTAGTGCTACAGATATCACAAGTTCAAGCCCCAATGTCATTAATTGTAGGAAGCCATGAAATTATATCATAAACTCCAACTATTCCATTAATGCCCTAGAGAAATTAAAGTTTATTGATACTAATCTGTGACTTAATATTCCTTGAGTTATTGTCAGAAGTGACCTAGCAATCTATCAGTCCCTTCCGAGAACAAAGAAAAATGGACAGAAAATTTAGCCTTACTACAAACAGCGAGATCTCAGGGAGAAATAATACCATACACTTTGAGTTGGCACGGTAGCTGCCTGCAACCGCCTGCAAGGAGTTTGTATGTTCTTCCCACGACTGCGAGGGTTTCCTCCAGGTGCTCTGGTTTCCTCCCACAGTCCAAAGGCATACCAGTTGGTAGGTTCATTGGTCATTATAAATTGTCCTATGATTGGGCTGGGGTTAAATCGGGAGATTGCTGGGGAGCGCAGGTTGAAGGGCCAGAAGGGCCCATTCTACGCCATATTTCAATAAATAAATAAACATTTTCACCAGAATACCATTCACCTATTTTTCTCACCTGTACTCAGGCAAATTCTAAAATCTAAGTAATGAATCATGGAACAAAAGCTGAACCTAATGACACCCAACTTATAATTCCAGGTATTTCAAATAATTTGTTACTTACATTACTTAAGTACTGAGCGTTAGCCTTGGCTTGCATGAACAATGGCTCATCTTTGCTGATGCTGTACTGATGAAGACTCTGTTCACCCACTGCCTTGTATGTTAGCTGTGTATCATGGACAAAAAGCACAAAACAACAGATCTTGAATAAAGTGGCCTCTATCCTTTGCCAATGCTAAGTGCAACAATTCAAGACTTCAACACTAGAAAACTGTTTCCAGTATTTTCTGTTTTTATCTCAGATTCTCAGCATCTGCAGGTTTTTATTATTTTCATCTTTCTTTTATATGTTCACAGTGACTGGGGCAGAATATACTCAGGATTTCTGCTTTCGGAGTACTATAATTACACGCATACAGTACTGTGCAAATGTTTCAGGCACATCTGTACAGCTAGGGTGCCTAAGACTTTCACATCGTACTGTATTTGTCAATGTGGAGCTGAGAGAGAGAGTTTGTAAATCTGGCAGGAGCAAAGGACGTTGGGAATGGCGAAGTTGGAGTGCTGCGGGAGGGGTGGGGGACAAGTGACAGAGAAAGAGTGGCAGAAGCAGAGGGTGGCACGGGTGAAGACACACCCAGCCCTGAGACACCAGGCAAGGTCATTTGATTCCAAACAATTGGTTTACTGATCATTACAGAATGTCTCTCTGGTGCTTCCCACTCCCTTCCCCTTTTCCCAACCATGATTCCCCTCTCGCTACCCCCTTCCCACTCTCAGTCCACAATAGAAACCCATATCAGAATCAGGTTTATCATCACTCACGTCTGTCATGAAATGTGTTTTGTGAAGCTGCAGCAGTACAGTGCGAAACATAGAATTACTACAGTACTATGCAAAGGTCTTAGGGTCTTTGAATCTGTTAGAGTTCTTCGAGGAAGTAACAAGCAGGGTGGACACATGGATAGCAGGATGGCTGACAGGCAGGAGGCAGCGACTGGAATTAAAGGGGACCTTTTCTGGTTGGCTTCCGGTGACTAGTGGTGTTCCTCAGGGGTCAGTATTGGGATCACTACTTTTCACATTGTTTGTCAATGATTTGGATAATGGAATTGATGGCTTTGTGGCTAAGTTTGCGGGTAATACGAAGATAGATGGAGGGGTAGGTAGTGCTGAGGAAGCAATGCGATTGCAGCAGGACTTAGACAAATTGAAAGAATGGTCAAAAAGTGTTAGATGGAATAGTGTGTTGGGAAATGTGTGATAATGCACTTTGGAAAAAGGAACAATAGTGTGGACTATTATCGAAATGGGGAGGAGGTTCAAACAGTAAAGGTTTAGATAGGAGTCCTTGTGCAAGACTCCCAGAAGATGAATTTACAGGTTGAGTCTGTGGTAAAGAAGGCAAATACAATGTTGGCATTTATTTCAAGGGGAATAAAATATAAAAGCAAGGAGATAATGTTGTGCCTTTATAAGACACTATAAGTCAGTCCACACTTGGAATGTTGTCAACAGTTTTGGGCCCCATATCTCAAAAAGGATGTGTTGTCATTGGAGAGAGTCCAGAGGAGGTTCACACGGATTATTCTGGAATTGAAGGGGTTAACATATGAGCAGCATTTGGCAACTTTGGACCTGTACTCACTGGAATTTAGAAGAATATGGGGGGATCTCATTGAAACCTATTAAATGTTGAAATGACTAGATAGGATAGATGTGGAGAGGATGTTTCCTCCTGTGGGGGTATCCAGAACTAGTGGGCACAGCCTCAAATTTGAGGGGTGACCTTTTAAAACAGATGTAAGGAGGAATTCTTTTAGCCAGAGAGTAGTGAATCTATGGAATGCTCTGCCACAGACTGAGGTAGACGCCAAGTCCGTGGGTATATTTGAGGCGGAAGTCGATCATTTCCTGATCGGTCAGGGCATCAAAGGATGTGACGAGAAGGAAGGTGTATGGGGTTGAGTGGGATCCGGGATCAGCTGTGACTGAGCAGACTCAATGGGCTGAATAGCCTAATTGTGCTCCCAGGTCTTAGGCACCCTAGCTATTTATATGTGCCTAAGACTTTTGCACAGTATAGTATAACTGTCCAGGCTTGACAATCAATAAACTGATATAAACACTGAAATTTTTTAAAAATCTCAAAAAAATGAATTTATGGATCCATTGTTTACCACTATTCTCTATTGTGCCACCTGGAGGAGGCAGGCGGTACTGAAGTTACACATTCTTTATCCACCTCCTTTGTGTCAGTGATCATTAATTTCCTTCAATTTATAAAAGGCAAAATGATAACACAATAAAGATACTTGAAGTGCAAGAGATCTCTAGTGTTGTGTTCACATAAATACCTTCACCTATTCCTTTGTATGACAGTCAGCATTGTTGAGGAGAGATATTTTTACATCAGTGGGCTAGTGGAACTAACTGCATTCAGAACTGAAAGAGTTCAATTTTAAGCACCCAGTTACCTGCACTAAATTTATGTATGGAACTATGAAACACAATAAGAAAAAAAATCAGAAACTTTCAGATGTTTAGAAATAAACACATGAAACTTTTTCTTCCAAACTTTTCTGGTTTGATCATCTTTGATTATGTCAGTGGCACCCGTCACTCTTTGAAACACAGCAATTTCTTTTTTCGTAAGTGATCTCCCTCTGCCAGTGCAGTACTCACATCACTTTGCAAATCTTGGCTCTTCTTAGCATGAATAATCTGTGGAGTATCTGCCACACTGGTGAATTTTAACGCATCAACTCTCTGTCTGTATTTTTTCTGCAAGTTAAAAGAACGTACAATTTAATCTCTGACAACAGTGAACTTACTCTTTAAATCAGCATAAAAAACAGTCTGTGCCTGATTCTAGTGAAATGTTAACCAAATGCATGCTAGGGTTTATGAAACCAATTTACTATGATCACATTTGTTTTCAGTCTTTTCTTGATTATTGCTATTTGAAATATTACTGCTATTTCAGGACCACAATATCATTAAATGAAGATTCACTGTTAGCAAGTAGAACCCAGTTTACCAACAATTATCTCACTGTCTGATATGTCTTCCATATTTATTTTTACATGGCTGCCCCTGTGTTTTGTATCAGCCTGATAATTAATCTGTCCCTGCAGCATAACCTGCCACCCGGAATGTAAAGTTATTATCCTGTCTTGCTGATAGCAAGGTTTCATTGCTCCTGGCAGATGAAATATAGGATTCCCAAGCAGCCAATATTGAAATCCATACAGTACTATGCAAAGGTCCTAGGCACATATATACAGTATAGATAGCACAGTACTGTAGTAATTTTATGTATTGCTCTGGACTACTGCCGCAAAGAAAAAAACAAATTTCATGACATATGCGAATGTAAACCTGATTCTGAAATGGGTCTCCGTTGTGGGCTGAGAGAGGGAAGGGGTTAGCGAGAGGTAAATCATGGTTTGGAAAAGGGAAAGGGAGAGGGGAAGGGATGGGAAGCACCAGAGAGACATTCTGTACTGATCAACAAACCAATCGTTTGGAATCAAATGACGTTGCCTGGTGTCTCGCGGCTGGGTGTGTCTGCACCCCTGTCCCTGGCACTTCTTTTCTGCCACCTGTCCCACGCCCACCTGTGGCACTCCACCCTCATCATTGTTTGCACCCTCCAGATTTACAAACTGGATCTCCACTTCACATTGACAGATAGAGTATTGTGCACCCTAGCTATATACATGTGCCGAAGTCCCTAACACAGTACTGTAAATTAAGTTGAAATTGTACATGGCCACATCCTAATACTGTTGATTATCCTTTACACTACTATATTCCTATTAAGATCCAAAAGTTAGAGAACTGGGGTTATTATAATTGTTTATTTTGTTATCAGTACCCTTGTTCAAGTTTTTTGTTATTGTTGTCTTAGACATACGTAAATAGGTAGTCAATCTCGTTAAAGTTAGCTTTTTGCAGCATAGACAAAGACAAAGACTGAGTGAGAGAGAAGAAAACATAGCCCAAGATAATGCTAAGATTGATTAAAGTTAAAAGACCCTATATCTAATTTGGGAGGCAGAGTGGAGATACATCTCTACCAAAGGCTGTGTAAGGCACTCCTTCCCTCGGCTAGCTTGCAGGCCACCCCTGGGCGAGGTGTAGCACCTGCTTAGCCACCTCCCCTCCATCAGGGTCACGTGAAGCCATGGGAGCAGGTGTGGATGGTCGTATGAGCAGCTGGTGTATATCACAAGTCCTGGTTATGCGACCACTGACGCCAGGCAGACAATCTCTGAAGAGCACTGATAATGGCTGGGGTCACCCGTCTTGTAAAGACACTGCCCAGAAGAAGACAATAGCAAACCAGTTCTGTTGACAAATTTGCCAAGAATAATCACGGTCATGGAAAGACCATGATCACCCTCGCCATACGACAAGGCACATAATGATGATGCTATCTAGTTAACACAAAAGGGGAAAATTCAGAGCCCTTCTGGCTATTCTGTGGTGCACAGACCATGGTATCCAGTTATGTTATATGGATCAGAATGCTGGACAATATCCAGTAACATAAGGAAACGAATTGAAGCAGCAGAGATGTGGTTTTTGAGGAGGATGCAAAGAATATCATGGACTAAATGAATATCTAACAAGGATGCCATGAACAGAGCAAGTACAAAAAGAGAAATAATGTATGAGATCATGAAAAGGCAAAGTAACTTCATTGGACATGTGATTAGGAAAGAGGAGTTAGAATGCATGGTAATTATGGGAAAGATTGAAGGGAAGAAAGCAAAAGGAAGGCAAAGACAAATGATGACGGAGACAGCAGCCAGAGAACTGGAAATGAATACCAATGAATTCATCCACTTGACCCAAAACAGGAGTGTGTGGGCCATGGCAGTCAAAGCTCAAATTGGGCACGGCACCTGATGATGATGATGATGATGATAGACCATGGATACAGTGTGGTGTTATTCTTCTATTATAACAGATAGTCCTACAACTGTCTGTATACATATAACAGAATATCATAAAGGTGTAAAATTGCAATGTTGACATGGTACAAACAAACGCAGAGAAACAATGCTGGCTTCGTAAGTGTTGTGAAAAGATGGAATTTTGAGCAAATAGCTGAACATGAAATGATAGTAATGGTGATGGCACTGAGGAGATTAGGAAGTGAACTCGAGAGTTTGAAGAATTCTCAGCAATGCCCTAAACAGCAGCTTAATCTGGCCGCAGATCTGCCACATCCTTCTTTTAAAGTTTTCCTAATGTGAAGCTTCTGTCCCACAGTCATAACAAGGTTGGTAAGTGATTGTTAAAGGACACAGTCTTGCTGATATTAAACAGCGATCAGAAACATTAAATCTAACCAGCAGACCAAGTGTCAGGTCAAGGTCTAGAATGGCAGCATAAATCTAGCCACTGCGCTTCAATATTAATCGTTCCGCTGTGGTTACTGTGAGGCTAAAACCACAAAACTCTCAGTTTTTCCTTAAAATAAAAGTATTCATGATTACCCCAGATAAAACTGATTTCATGATCAAAAAAATATGCTCAATTATCCCGGGTAATGGTATTTTTGCATTTTCTGTCCATGCCTATGTTACGTGGCATTTTATTTTGTTTCAAAAAGATCTGATACATTCTTCATCAAACCCATTTCACAAACTCCTGTCAAATAAAAACATGCAACGCAATTGGGCCTTTTTATCCTAAAAGAACCAAGGCAGGGGATGGACTAAATTGATGTTGTCCCTTAAAATTCTTGTCAGGGTGCTGTTATTATTAGGAATCCAGGAAATTGCTTTAAGTATGATCTAATAAGTAAGATGCAGGAATTCACATGAAGAAACATTTCAGAACTTGTGACGTGAGAATATACAGATATTAGGGGCCAAATCTATGACTTTAATGGGATCATATTTATGTGTCTTAAAAAAAAGCACAACCCTTCAAAACTGACAGAATATTTGCACATTTCCATTACTTTATGTAATTATCTTGATCATATTTCCTAAAATTTTTGAATTCGACCCACTAAGGCAGATTTCGGGTCCAACTGTAATTTAAAACATACTGCCACACTCAGTTGGGGTATCATCCAGTGCACATAATGAATTTAAAACTGAACAGGAAATTAAGCTCACTAACATCAGCCACAAATGTCTTTGTGCTTCAAAGATACTTAACATTAATTCAGGTAAACTTTCCTCAATGGCTTCTAGAAGGGCACCTGTTGGCAGTTTAATACTCTGACACGGTAACAGATCGAAACACAAGTGAAAACAAACCATTTAACAATTATTGATTTTTCTCTCATCCTCAGAATAAGTACAGAAATTATTTACTTTATGTGAAAATAGTGTACTCAGAATCAAATCAGGTTTAATATCATCAGCATATGTCAAGAAATTTGTTGTCTTTATAGCAGAAGTACAATATATACATGCTTTTAAACATAAACACAAGAAAATCTGCAGATGCTGGAAATCCAAAACAACACACACAAAATGCTGGAGGAACTCAGCAGGTCAGATAGCAAATATGGAAAGGGATAAACAATTGATGTTTCAGACTAAATCCTCCTTAAGAAGGGTCTCATCCTGAAACATCAACTTTTTACACTTTTCCATAGATGCTGCCTGACATGCTGAATTCCTCCAGCATTTTGTGTGTGTTGCTTATAAGGATCATTTCAGGTTAACCAATGGTAATGTGTCAATTGTATTTATTAATCCCAAATTAGATTTTTGTTAATGTCTTATCTACTGTTTAGTAGTTCCCAATCTTTCAGAATGAAAATATTACTTGTTCACATTCAATAAAACATACACCCCTCATTATCATTTGAGGATGTTGTGGGCCAGTCCATTCAACGTCTCAGCATTGTTGGCAGCCCTCCTCTTTCAGGATTCTTGAGCAGTGGCTACCTGAATATATTTTTATTTAGCTTTACTTCTAATGTAAACTTCCCAACAATTGAATTTTCAGTTTAGCTTTTCTTGTGATCTTATCACAACTTTATTAAAGCCTCAAAGACTAATATGTAGTCTTTGCAAGTATTTCCAAAGGGGTTGATGTACCAGAGACTGGGATGCAGATCACTTCACAGTCATTACTGGCTGTTTATTCCCAGCAGTCATCAGAAATCCATAATCTTGTTGGGTTGTACCGTGCCTTCTAAAACATAGCCAGTTACTAGCAAGTCCAGAAGTGCAATGTATGTGGGGAACAAAATTTTTGTTTGGTAGTGTGGGATTTTTGGGTGGCATATGGAGATATGTCTCTACCAAAGGAGATGCAAGGTGCTCGTTCCCTCTGCTAGCCTGCAGGTTACCATTGAGCAAGGTGTAGCACCTGCTTAGCCCCCCAAATCAGGGTCATGTGAGGTCATGGGAGCAGGTGGTGGAATGTCGTATGAGCAGCCGGTGCATATCGCAAGTCCTGGTTACGCGACCGCCTACATCTAGCAGACAATCTCTGAAGAGTATTGATAATGGCTGGGGTCATCCGTCTTGTAAAGACACTGCCCAGAAGAAGGCAATGGCAAACCACTTCAGTAGAAAAATTTGCCAAGAATAATCATGATCGCCCACATCAGATGACACGGCACATAATGATGATGTCATACAACATGGCACATACTGATGATGATGACTGTTGGATTGGAGTGTAGAATTGTTGTTTTTCTTGTATTAATCCTGTAGTTTAACTTTCCGATGCTTGTATGTATTTTTATGTAATCACTTATGTATATATGATTTTCAGTAAATTTCCCAGTAACTGCAATAGAGTTGCCTCTGTATTTTTCTGGAAACCTTTTGGTTTCAGTCGCAGATATCATATTATTAAATCTGACTATCTCATTGGTCATCATGATGGCTTGTCACACCAGACAGCCGGCCACTCTCGTGTTGTTTGGTTGATATTGAGCAGGTCAGTGTCAGCTAAATCAGGTGAGAGTGGGCAGTTGCACAGAACGTGTTCAATGTTCTGCACCCTTTCACCACACTCACAGGATTCGCTGGTCTTTAAACCCCACTTCACCATATTGTCTCCCGTCCTACAAACTCCCGCTCTCGCTCTGTTGAGAGTGCACCACTTCCGTCTGTCAAGCAGTGCCCCGTCTGGTAACATTTCTGTGAGGTCTTGCACTGTATTGTTTGGTGGGGTTCTGGCTTCTGTTTGTTGCCAGAGGTCAATCCTGTATGTTTGGGGGGATGTTCCGTGCGGTAGTTCCTCCACTGTAGCAAAGCTTTTCCTCGATTTTAGGCAGTTGGAAACTGGCACATGATGGTGTAGTGGGTGCCGTGGATCCGAGTTCCGTTTACCTTTTTCAATTTTTCTTGTAGTGTGTCTTTGGATCTCTGGGAGAGCAATGCCTGCAAGTCTGTAAATGATGTTAGTGGGTCTGGGGCGCGGTGTGCCCGTGATTATTCGCAGGCTTCGTTAAGCAACGAGTCTATTTTCTTAGCATGGGCTGATCTGCCCCACACAGGTGCACAGTATTCTGCAGGTGCATAGCAGAGTGCTAGGGCAGTTGATCTAAGTGTGTGAACATTAGCTCCCCATTTCGTGCCTGCTAATTTTTTCAAGACAGAATTGCGAGAGCCAAATTTCCCTCGGAGTTTTTGGATGTGGGAGGCAAATGAGAGCGGCTTATCCAGTGTCACACTCAGGTAGATTGGAGTCGGATGGTGTTGGAGCTCCTTCCCACACCAGAAGATCTTGAGTTTCCGAGCTGCTTCTCGATTCCTCAGGTGGAATGCACACACTTGAGTTTTTGATGGATTTGGGTTCAGAGACCATTTTTCATAATACTGCTTCATTGCTTCGAGGACTGCTGTGCGTTGTACTTCAACTTCTTGGAAGGAGTTAGCTTGTGTTGCTATGCATAGGTCAGCTGCATAGATAAACCTGCGTGTGTTAGGAAAAGTTGGTTGGTCGTTTGTGTAGATTAAATAGTAGAGGTGCCAGGACTGATCCCTGTGGTAGTCCGTTCTTTTGTGGACACCACCTACTCTTAATTCCATTCATTTCTACATAAGATCTACGATTTTCTAGGAGGCTTCTTATTACTTTGACTGTGGTTTTGTTCTTTAACATTTTAGATAAATTCAGTAGAAGGCCTCTGTGATTCACAGTGTCGTATGCTGCTGTTAAGTCAACGAATACTGCCCCTGTAATTTGTCGCACTTCAAAGCCGTCCTCAATATACTGGGTTAAGTTCAGGACTTGACCGCAGCAAGGGCAGCCTGGCCTGAACCCGGCTTGGTCTGGTGTTAGGAGATCTTCGACTAAGGGGGATATTCTTTTCAGTATGAATCTCTCATAGAGTTTATAGAGGGTGCAGAGCAAGGAAATCAGTCTGTAGTTTTTAGGAATGTTTGGGTCTTTATTGGGTTTTAGGAGAGCAACAACTTTGGCTCTTAAGACCATAAGACAAAGGAACAGAAGTTGGCCATTCGGCCCATCGAGTCTGCTCCACCATTTTATCATGAGCTGATCCATTCTCCCATTTAGTCCCACTCCCACGCCTTCTCACCATAACCTTTGATGCCCTGGCTACTCAGATACCTATCAATCTCTGCCTTAAATACACCCAATGATTTGGCCTCCACTGCCACCCGTGGCAACAAATTCCATAGATTCACCACCCTCTGGCTAAAAAAATTTCTTCACATTTCTGTTCTGAATGGGCGCCCTTCAATCCTCTTCTCCACTTTCTCGGTATCTTTAATGATCTTAGGCAACAGTTAAAAAGGGACAGAAGCCAGTGGAGTGCTTTAGGTCCAAGATGTTTAAGGAATTCATTAAGAATCCCATCTATGCCAAAAGGATCTTATTGGTTAACTGTTATGAATGGATATTCTGTTGATCTCTAGTCTTGTTTGAGAAGACCAGAACTACTTTTTAGTCTGCTTTCTTCCTTCATTTCTCTTGATGCCTCTCCTTCTTCCTCTTTGTAAGATTTAATAAAAATACAGAGGCAACTGTACTGCAGTTACTGGAAAATTCACCAAACAGTCACATGTATGTACAAACGTACATGAGTGATTATTTAAAAATACACACAAGCAGCTTAAAAGAAAAACAAGTTAAAATACAAGAAAAATAACAATTCTACACTTCAGTCCAATGGTCATCATCATCGTTATGAGCCATGTCGTATGGTGTGGGTGATCATGGTCTTTCCATGACCAGGATTGGTCTTGGCAAATTTCTCTACAGAAATGGTTTGACATTGCCTTCTTCTGGGCAGAGCCTTTACAAGACGGGTGACCCCAGCCATTATCCATACTCTTCAGAGACTGTCTGCCTGGCGTCAGTGGTCACATAACCAGGAATTGTGATATGCACCAGCTGTACCAGCCATAAGCAACAACATTTATGCCTCATTCTTGACTTTGGAATAACCTTTGGATCACAAAGGCATCAGGATTCAACAGAACACATTGGCACGAACTTTCTTTTACCATTTTTATTAGTGGCATCCAAGCACCCATGGTATATCAATTAATACTTCTGCTAAAGTAGAATTATTATCAGAGGAATTTGTTTTCTTCAAACCGCTACGATACAATGCATTTTAATTCTAGCCAGTTTGTTTTCTCACCTCACTCAGAATATCTCCAGCTTTCTTCGCATGCTCCACATCCAGACTTTGATCTGCCTCCCACCCTACTCCTTTCATCCATGTCAGGTCTGCTCTGTACTTACTCTGCAGTTTAAAATTAAAATTAAAATAATCTTTGTTGACAACCAAAATCTTGTTAATGAGACAAAGATAGGTATACATTGTGCAAAACACAGAATCTCATGTTCAGCCTTTCAACTCATGCGGGCCCCGCTCTTACACCACTGAAGTCCTTTACAAATCACTGCCTCAGAATATATCACTTTCTGGTATTGGGCTGCCACCTACAGCCCGTTACTTGATTTGGTCTGATCAGTGCTGATTTAACTGATCCCGACAATGATAAAGGCAGTGCAAGTGCTCTTAGCAACCTCACAATTGCATGGTTTCCAGTTCTTAATTGCTTGTCTCTGACCCTTGCTGGCAAGCAAACGAGCTGTAGTCCAGAGGCTCCACCGTCAGCATCTCACTGTTCTTTATGTGAGAAGCTGGGCAGTCGAGTGCAGTGATGCACCCAATGCAACAAAAATATCCAGCTTTAGGAAGGCAGCAGGGACCTCACAGGAAAAATCCACGTACTTATCAGGATGCTCACTGCACTAATGCACTATTTTTACCTACAACTTCCAAATAAAAACACAATACCCTTCAAATAGCCAGTGATTTCTATACAAATAAATAAAATATGCAATCTTACAGTGAACATCTAAAACAATAGCTAAGACCATAAAATATAGAATTAAGCTACAAACAAGAGAAAATCTGCAAATGCTGGAAATCTGAGCAACACACACACAAAATGCTGGAGTGACTCAACAGGCCAGGCAGCATCTCTGAAAAATAGTACAGTCGATGTTTCGGGCCGAGACCCTTCAGCAGGTCATGCTGAAGAGTCTCGGCCCGAAACGCCAACTGTACTCTTTTCCATAGATGCTGCCCGGCCTGCAGAGGATTAAGTCATTCGGCCCATCGAGTCTGCTCCGCCATTTCATCATGGCTGATCAAATTCCTCTCAGCCCCAATCTCCTGCCTTCTCCCCGTATCCCTTCATGCCCTGACCAACCAAGAGTCTATCAACCTCTGCCTTAAATATACCCAATGACTTGACCTCCACAGCTACCTGTGGCAATGAATTCCACTGATTCACCACTGAACTTTGACCCTTCTTTAAGAGGAGGTCAATTTTCCACTCTCACAGTCCCACCTCGCTCTGTAGGCCATGGGCTTTCTTTGCCCATTTCAGCTTCATATCTTCAGGCAACAGTGTGTAGTCATGAAGCCTCGTTCTATAGTCCAAGTCACTGGCCAAAGCCTGGGCTTTCTTGGCATGAGTCAGATTCACCATGTTCAACGGCAGGTGGAACCTATTACACGTCTCTGCAAAGCTCTTCTTGTATGCTACCTGTTGTAAATAAGAAAAGAGACACAAATCCAAACGAAGCATTAACACAGGAGTGAAGGCACTGGGTTGTAAAGTATGTAACTTGGAATTTGAAAGGCATCTTTTTAGGTACATCGCCTGTAGTGAGCCAATAACACTTCAATAGTTGGCTTACCAACTGGCATAGATTGGTGTGGGGATGGGAGATACATTTATGACCATTGATGCATAGGGAGATGTTGGATCAAGTTTATAAATAAAAGCAACACATACAATCAGGCAGGCTGCATCAATGGAAAAGAGTAAACAGTTGACGTTTTAGGCCGAGGCCCTGCTTCAGGACCTGAAAGAAAGGGGGAAGACGCCCGAATAAAAAAGTAGGGGAAGTGGAAGGGGGATAGCTGGAAGGTGATAGGTGAAGCCACGTGAGTAAGAAAGGTAAAGGAATCTGATAGGAGAGGAGAGTGAACCACAAAAGAAAGGGAAGGAGAAAGGAACCCAGGGGGAAGTGACAGGCTGATGAAAAGGTGTGAAAGGACAGAGTTTACAATTAGTACACACAAAAGTAGAATAAATTTCTATGATTTTAACATTTTTGTAGTTATGTATTAAATACATGAATGCATTACTTGCAAGTTATAAATTAAGAGTGTATTACAACCAATGTAACAACATATTCATCACTGTGCAAATTTTATTTCAATCCATTGTATGAAAATGCATCTTTAGCAACTATAGATCATAAGCACGATGCAATGTCAATTTGAAGGAAAATTCAGCCCTTCGATAACTGATGTGTTAATCCATTATGATTTTAAATTGCATATTGAACTGAGGTAAATAATGAGATTTTGATTTTTCTTATCTAATATACCTCACTGCTCATCTTGGAAACCCGCAGAGAATGCAGAGTCTTCGAATCATACACTTTGCTTCTCATTGCTTTGCCCTTGCTTTTCTCATATGCCTCTTTGTATTTTATCTTTCAAACAACAGGAGAAAGAAATTAAATTAAACATGTGGCAGTTGCCTGGTGATAAAGAGTTGAAATAAACGATTTAAACATGTTCGCAATCTTGTGGAGCTAAGAGATGTCCATTTTCCTTCATGTGGTGTCTAAGAAGAAGACACGTGAACAAAGCTACAGCCTATTATTTAAAACATGTTAAAGTAGCAGGGAATGAAATGTCAGTTATTTATTAAACAAATTGTGGACATTAAGAACATAGCCACTTCCAAGGGAATTTGCTATTCCACGTGCAAGTGCAAAATTTACTGAAATATGTATCAGCATCTGAATGTAATAAATAAAGCAAAAAATGCCAAGGTGTTTCACAAGGGAACGAGATGATGGAGGTGTGGGTAGGTGCTATTGGTTATTAGAACCCTGACCCACAGAAATAAATGCCAAAAGCCTTGGTCAAAGGTGCCTATAACAAAAGGTAAGGTGAGGTAAGGCGTTTAGGAAGGCAATTCCTAACCGTGTAGCCCAGTCAGAAGGGGTAGGACACAGCAAAGGAAATCGGGGCAATGCAGTGTTGGGATGAGGCCACAGGTAAGAGCAAGAGGCAGGCCTGAGAGGGAATAAGATACAAATCTGACCCATCAGGGGACTGTGGTCCAACATCAGGCAGCACAGACCTTGAAGAATTGGGATTGGGTACTACAGTCTGTGTAGCTTGGAAAGTGAAAGATTAACCATTCCTTAATGTACAAAGGGGATACTTTCATTAAAGAAAACTTCAGCATCCTAATTTCAATATAATGGATTATTCTCAAAGGATTCAAAGTACATTTATATTCAAAGTATGTATGCAGTATTCAACCCTGCGATTTATTTTTTCCACAGACAGACACGGAACAAAGAAAACCATGGAACCTATTCAAAGAAAACCAAAAAAACCTCAACCTCCCACGCAAAAAAACAAATCACGCAAGTAACATGATTTGCAGAGAATTTGTTACAGCAAAGTAATGTCATCACAATTGAGCTCTCATACCCAACCACTGCAACCGGAACTCCATACTTGAGGAATGATAGTGGTCAAATCGAACTTCAGATGAGGATTCAGTAGCAGATGGGGTGAGGACAAGATGGAAGTGTGTAATATTGGAGAGGAGGGCTGGGCTGACTTCAGGAGGAAGGCAACATTGGGGTGGCATTACAGAGCATGAATCATGAATAAACCCCTCTGTTTTAGTCTATAACTTAATTGGATAATGGCTGCTCTGTTCCTTGCCTCCATTTACCCAAAGCCAATTCACATGCTTTCATTTTTTTGCCCAACAGAAAGAAAAGTTTGTGCAGCCTCCATTACCATGATGAAGCCATCATTGATAGCCATTTTGGAGAAGGTGATTCCAGATTTCCATCTCCTCTTCTGCGACAAAGGGCTTCCTAACTTTTCTTAATGGAGAAGCTTTAAGATAGAACTCCCTTGTAAACTAGCTGAGCAGCAAATTGACTGTCTCTGTACCAACCCTATCATAACCTAGATAATTTTAAGCAACGGTTAGATCATGCCTCAGCCCTTTGAATTCATTCAGGAATCACTGTCTTTTTATCTATCAAACAAAATATTTTATCACTGAGCTTTGTATTAGCATAAGTGATGTGACTTAATCTGGATCAATGGAAATAAGACCCAGTTTTTGTCTGAGTTTCTTTGACAACCTTTTTAGAAGATCAGGAATGTGTTTCATTCTAACAATTTTCTGCCAGAAACATGATTCCACCTTCAATCAGCAAAACCTTAAGACCTTTTTGACCAATGTCAGTAATTAATTTTCAGCATTCAATATCACCCTAGCTATGGTGTAGCAGACAGAGGTAAAAAAAATATCGACAGGATGTGTGAAAATGGCTTTGAATCTAGGTTAAGGAGAAACTGTAGAGAAAAAACTCAGCAACTTACATCACTTGCCAAATCCCCAGAGGTTTTAGCAGCTAAAAGAGCAATCGAATCCAGCTTCACTTGGAACCCTTTGTCCTTATTCTTCTCCCAGAGCTCTTTGTATTTGACCTAAGAACAAAGAGTTTATGCCAATTATATATCACACATGTTTGTGCATGTGACAATACTTAATTGGCACATAGCATAAATAATCAGATCGAAACTGCAGGGCAATAGTGTAAGAGTGGTGGAATAAACCTAACTAATTAAGTCCATTCAGAGCGTTAGCAAAATCATGATGGGGGCCAGCAAATGGCTGCCTGTGCTATATGGTTTCCTCTGGCTGGTGAGTCTAGATTTGTGAACATACACTCATAATAAGTAGAGGACCGTTGAGATTGAGATTGGGGGTACGATTTTTGAGCAAAGAATTGCAGGTACGATGCAGGGAGCAGTGGACACTCAGTCACTGACTACATTATATGGGGTGTTATGGGGTGTCAGGGAGGGGTAGCACCTCTGGTGGGGTAACATGTCGCGTCCTTTTCAAGGCGGTTAGTCCACCTTTGGTTCCCACCTGGCACTCAGCTCTCACCTGTGGCTCCCCGTAGCTGTTTGCATGCGACAGCGGCCACACCCCGGGCAACGGCTTCGACAAGCCGGCTAAACCAGGTGAGGGTAGCCGACGGGTCTCAAACCCTCGGTGAGATAGGGAGTTGTCTATCCCAGTATGTGAAGACAGACTCCGGCGGATTGAGCGGACGAGACCAGTGGAAGGTCCAACGGTCAAGAAGGCGGTCTCTGCAAGCGTCGTGGAACGTGTAGAGCAGGACAAGACACAGAAGACGTCCTGGTCATCCACTGCGCCTAGTCCCATCTCCAGCCGTCTCGACTCTGTCTTGCCACTGGATCCAGATGGGAATTGGGAAGAGAGAGTGAGGCTGACGCTGCACAACTCTCCCTCACTTAAATCCAAGTCACGCGCTAGTCTCGACACCATCAATAATGGTGTTGAGGTCCTCATCGACACCAACGATGGACGAACAACAACAACAACAACATTATATGCTGAAATTAATGGTGTAGGAATCAGAAAAGATATAGAAATTAGTCAGCATAGAAGACTTGAGCCACAGGACCAGCTACGAAGGTAAATGAAATCAGAAATCATCTGAGCTCTTAACGTTCCTCGTTCTTTTTGTGGCCACTTTTAATGAGCACAACAGCTATTGTTTAGCATCCACATTGGCAGGTCAGACTTTTTTATACTATGCTCCTAAACTGTGGAATTCAATACCTAAAACTAAAAAGGATGCAAACTCATTTGACACTTTTAAACATCAGCACAGAACCAATTTATTTAACCTTGCTTTTAACTAACATCTTTTGGTCTTGTATTTTCATGTTTGTACATTTATCCCAATGTAAAGCACTTTGGAATACATCATCTGGATGAAAAGTGCTCTATCAATAAAGTTATCATTATTTATTATTATTATTATTATCCATTGGGAAGTGAGAGGAAGTTGCTCAGAGAACATTGAACCTTCGGTGTCCATTTCACAGAAGAAAATAGAAAATAAAAGTTAATTCTATTTTAAGGTGCTGCATTGCCACTGATTCACTCATTTAATGTTCATCTAAAATAAATGGTATTTTCAGAAATGTTGATCAACACAGCAGGTTGATTGGAACTACTCAAATAAATGAAACATATTAGCTTCGAGACACTGCTCCCCTTTTCCAATAGTTTCTGATTTCTATTTTAACATTTTGTGTCACTTCTCTTGATTCAATGCTCAGGAGGGATCTTTACCAAAGTAATCAAGACACTCAGTTTAGATTAAGCAACATATACAAAATGCTGGAGGAACTCAGCAGGTCAGGCAGCATCTATGGAAATGAACAAACTGTTGATGTCTTGGGCCAAGATCCTTCTTCAAGACTGGAAAGGAAGGGGGAAGACACCAGAATAAAAAGGTGAGGGGAGGGGAAGGAGGCTAGCTGGAAGGTGATAGTTGAAGCCAGGTGGATGGGACACGTCAAGGGCTGAAGAAGAAGGAATCTAATGGGGAGGAGAGTGGACCATAGGAGAAAGGGAAGAAGGAGGGGACCCAGGGCAAGTAATAGGTAGAGGAGAAGAGGTAAAAGGTCAAAGTGGGGAATAGAAGAAGGGGGAAGAGGAAATTAGTTTACCAGAAGGAGAAATTGATATTCCTGCCATCAGGTTGGAGGCTACCCAAATGGAATATAAGGTGTTGCTCCTCCACCCTGAGGGTGGCCTCGCCGTGGCACAAGAGGAGGCTGTGGATCGACATGTCAGAATGGGAATCAGAATTAAAACGTTTGGCCACCAGGAAGTCTCACTTGTGGGAGATGGTGTGGAGATGCTCGACGAAGCAGTCCCCCAATTTACAACGGGTCTCACCAACATCGAGGAGGCAGCGTCAGGAACACCAGACACAATTTAAACAGTACTTCACTTGTAGAGCTTTCAGGTCTGGATAATATTACTCAGGTCAGTAAGAACAGGATGAACCAATTGAGTACTTCCTGCATTGTAAACATTCTACGTCGCAATCGGGAGCACTGATTGACGGTTTACAATATTTTTCCAACACAATTCTATAAGTCCTCAGTTTCTATTAGCAGTCATGTGTGAGACTGGATTAACAATGGAAATCGGTGAGATGAATTGCAGACACCATGAACATTTGGAACTGTTGCAAGGCATAATAAATGTACAGAAAATGATGCTACAACTGGTAGTTTAAAAAAATGTATTTATGTAATGCCGTTCACAACCTCAGGATGTCCCAGACAGCCTTACATTGCAGGAAACACCTCTGAGGTGTCAGTGTTGTGATGTAGGATTGACAGCCACAAATCCGAGCAAAGCAACCTCCCACAAACAGCAAAGTCGTTACAGTAAAAAAATCATTTTTGAATGGCATTAGTTGAGGGATAGATACGAGCTGGAATACAGAAGGAAATCCCCTATAGAATCGACATAGGGATTTTCTTTCCCGACTGTCTGAAGAATATCTGAGGTTAACAGCTCATCGGAAAGAATGGATTGCTGTCCCTTCTTTTCTAATGGGGACCTAGATATTGGCACGTCAAGACTAGGGTGAAACTTTAAAACTGGGATGGAACTTAATCATAGTACTGTTAAGCAGAAGTACTAATGCCTAACCACTGTTGGTAGTCAAATGTAAATTTGGTGCATTTTTTTTAAAAATTACATAAATTCACTACCATCACCATTAAATCCCTCTGGTTCTCTAGCCTATCATACCACTTGCCTTTTGTACTCTCTGGACCATCTCCTTTTCTCTACAGTCCAAATTGTGTTGCATTTCAAGATTTTCCTGAGACATTAGCTCTAATTCTGTCTCGGCAGATGCCCAGTGATTCCAGTATTGCGTGTGTGTGGTTTCAACTGCAGATTTAGCAGTGAAAGTGTTGCCTCTTGCACTGATTAAGATTAAAGCGGCTCACATAAATACAAATAGAATCAAGGAATAGCTCATGATAAAGAAGGCTATTTGGCCCATCAGTCTATGCCAGTTTTTCAATACAGGACGTGCAAATTTCCATAGGACCATAAGATATAGGAGCAGAATTAGGCCATTTGGCCCATTGAGCCTGTTCTGACATTTCATCATGGCTGAACCATTTCTCTCTCAGCCCCAATCTCCTGCCTTCTCTCTGTATCACTTCATACCCTGACTAATCAAGAATCTATTGACCTCTGCCTTAAATATACCCAATGACTTGGCCTCCACAGCCTCTCGTGGCAATGGATTCTACAGATTCACCACCCTCAGGCTAAAGCAATTCCTCCTCATCTCCGTTTGAAATGGACGTCCCTCTGTTTCAGGGGATACCAACCTTTTTTAGTCATGGACCAATACCATTAAGCAAGGGGTCCATGTGTCCCTGGTTGAGAACCTCTGCTCTATTCTAAGCAGGTTTATTTTGTTCATTTTGCCTCTTCGTTATTTTATTCTTAAATACCATTTCTCCTCTTCGAAACTTCTGCAAAGATCATTTTGCTGATTTCTACAGCAGCACGTACAAAATGTTGGAGGAGCTCAGCAGGCCGGGCAGCATCTATGAAGGGAAATGGACAGTCGATGTTTCAGGTTGGGATCATTCAGCATTTCCCTCCAAAGCTGCTGCCTGACCTGCCGAGTTCCTCCAGCATTTTGTCTGTGTGTTGCTCAAGATTTCCAGCATCAGCAGAGCCTCTTGTGTCTTTGTTTTGCAGATTTATTATTGTTTTATTTAGAGATACAGTGCTGAACAGGCCATTCTGACACGTCGAGCCGACCTGCGCTGTTCAGAAACTCCCGACAACCCCATTTTAACCCTAACCCAAGCACGGACAATTTACAATGACCAATTAACCCAGCCAGTATATCCTTTGACTGTGGAAGGGAAGCAGAACACCTGGAAAAACCCATACATTCCAGAGTACAGAGATTCCTTACAGAGTGTGCCAGCATTCAACCTGAACTCTGACGCCCTGAGCTGTAATAGTGTCATGCTAACCACTACACTATCGTGGCATCATTGTCAGGGTCATGGGCTAAAGAATCTGTCCCTCTAATGTAACATGCTATGTTCATAATACAGCTGCATAGATCTTGTAATCAATACTAACATTAGAGCAAACAGAAGGAACTTTCTAAACTATAAATACACTGTTTAAAAGAAATTACAATTTCCTTTGCAGAAAGGCATTTAACAAACTAAATCTCAATGCTTGGAGTGGACCTAAAGTAACTTTAATAAATTAATCTCCAATACCCTTTATCCTTTTGGAAAAGAGCAGTGTTATGTTAATACTGTAACTATGTTAATACTGCAGATTGGACAAGGGTTGTCAAATGTTCAGCTGCTGTTTATGTGGGGTAAGACTGCCATCTTCTGGCTTCCTGTTGGCACTACAGAGCTATACACTAAATGAGAGTTAACAGCAGTGAACTCGAAATATTGGAAATCTGAGGTAAAAGTAGAAGATCAATGGGTCAGGCAGCATCCATAGAAATTAACATCTCATCATTTATCAGGAGCCTTATGAAAGTTTCTAGTACTATCTCTTTTTGGTTAAGCAGTATTAATTCTGCCAAAATGCCAGCAGAGAGGTAGCTCCTAATGAATCTGAACCAAGCAACTGGCAGCATTGTGGTAGGTTTTCAGCTCCGCAACAACTATAGATGGCGTATGTGAGGAGTCCCTATTGAACTGGAGTTACTCTCCTTTCCTTTCTTCCATTGTCCACTGCCTTCTCCTCTTAGATTCCTTCCTCCTCAGCCTTTTACCTCTTATAGTCATAGTCATAGTCATACTTTATTGATCCCAGGGGGAAATTGGTTTTCATTACAGTTGTGCCATAAATAATAAATAGTAATAGAACCATAAATAGTTAAATAGTAATATGTAAATTATGCCAGTAAATTATGAAATAAGTCCAGGACCAGCCTATTGGCTCAGGGTGTCTGACTCTCCAAGGGAGGAGTTGTAAAGTTTAATGGCCACAGGCAGGAATGACTTCCTATGATGCTCTGTACTGCATCTCAGTGGAATGAGTCTCTGGCTGAATGTACTCCTGTGCCCAACCAGTACATTATGTAGTGGATGGGAGACATTGTCCAAGATGGCATGCAACTTGGACAGCATCCTCTTTTCAGACACCACCGTCAGAGAGTCCAGTTCCATCCCCACAACATCACTTGCCTTACGGATGAGTTTGTTGATTCTGTTGGTGTCTGCTACCCTCAGCCTGCTGCCCCAGCACACAACAGCAAACATGATAGCTCTGGCCACCACAGACTCGTAGAACATCCTCAGCATCGTCTGGCAGATGTTAAAGGACCTCAGTCTCCTCAGGAAATAGAGACGGCTCTGACACTTCCACCCATCACCTCCCAGTTTCTTATTTTATTTCCCCCTCCCCACTCAACCCCTTCACCTGTTCCCACCTGTCACATCCCACCCCCCACCTTCTAATGCTTGCTTCTGTCCCCTTCCTTTCCTGTCCTGCTGAACATGTTAACCGTTGATTCCTCTCCACAGACGCTGCCTGGCTTGCCGAGTTCCTCAAGAAGTTTGTCTGTGTTGCTCGAGGTTTCCAGCATCTGCAGAATCCCTATATTTTTGAACTGTTGAATTTAAGTTTCTCATATTCCTCTTTAAGGAGGTCAGTGTGGACATGGTAGAGGATTACAAATACCTGGGGATACGAATTAACAATAAACTGGACTGGTCAAAGAACACTGAGGCTGTCTACAAGAAGGGTCAGAGCTGTCTCTATTTCCTGAGGAGACGGAGGTCCTTTAACATCTGTCGGACGATGCTGAGGATGTTCTACGAGTCTGTGGTGGCCAGTGCTATCATGTTTGCTGTTGTGTGCTGGGGCAGCAGGCTGAGGGTAGCAGACACCAACAGAATCAACAAACTCATTCGTAAGGCCAGTGATGTTGTGGGGATGGAACTGGACTCTCTGATGGTGGTGTCTGAAAAGAGGATGCTGTCCAAGTTGCATGCCATCTTGGACAATGTCTCCCATCCACTACATAATGTACTGGTTGGGCACAGGAGTACATTCAGTCGGAGACTCATTCCACCGAGATGCAGCACAGAGCGTCATAAGAAGTCATTCCTGCCTGTGGCCATCAAACTTTACAACTCCTCCCTTGGAGAGTCAGACACCCTGAGCCAATAGGCTGGTCCTGGACTTATTTCCTGGCATAATTTACATATTACTATTTAACTATTTATGGGTTTTATTACTATTTATTATTTATGGTGCAACTGTAACGAAAACCAATTTCCCCCGGGATCAATAAAATATGACTATGACTAAATTAAACTATTTTAATGATTTTATATATATCTGGAAATGAAAAGATTAATGTATGAGGAGCACTTGATGGCTCTGGGCCTGTACTCACTGGAGTTTGGGAGAATGAGGAGGGTCTCATTGAAATCTATCAAATATTGAGAGGCCTGGACAGAGTAGATATGGAGAGGATGTTTACCATCGTGGGGGAGTCTAGAACAAGCGGGCACAGACACAGAAGGGAAGCATGTCCCGTTAGAACAGAGATGAGGAGGGAATTTTCTTTAGCCAGAGGGTGGTGAATCTATGGAATTCGTTGCCACAGATGGATGTGGAGGTCAAGTCATTAAGTGTATTTAAGGCGGAAGTTGATAAGTTCTTGATCGGTCGGGCTGTCAGATGTTACGAGAATGAGGTTGAGAGGGACAATAAATCAGTCATGATAAAACAGCCAAGCAGACTCAATAGGCTACATGGCCCAATTCTGCTCCTGTGTCTCATATTGTAATGAAGTCGGAATGTTTCAAATAATTTTTAGTTTTGGTAATTATTTAAATTTGAACAGTCCTGTCTCTGATTATCAGCAACATTCAGCGACGGAACGTTGTGTCAGTGTAGTCTGGGAGGGAGGCCTGACCTCAGCCTGTGACTGATGGAGCGCTCTGCTATGTGGGACAGCCACACAGCGAGGTCCCTGGGGCAGTGGGAGCTGCCCAGCAGCAAGTGCCTAGTGTGCCTGCAGACTTGGTGTGGTCCAATAAGCCAGCGGGTTGTGGATGATTGCAGAGGTGGGGTTGGTTACAACGGCGCTAAGCTTTACTCTACCACCTCTCCACCACAAATTGGCCAGCTGAAAACTGAAACTGCAGACAGCCAAGGGACCAAACCACATGCCGAGCTGAGACCATGGGTTTCCACTTTACATTTACAGATTTGTCTCCAATCTCCATTCAGTCATCCAAAGTGCCGGAACCCAATATCAACGAGACTTGAAATGTTATGGCCAAGCATTTTAATTCCCATCCCATTCCCATTCCTGCTCCTACATTTCCATCCATAGCCTCCTCTTGTGCTAAGATAAGGCCACCCTCAGGGTGGAGGGTATGCTCCAAGCCATTAGCATGAATATCAATTACTTCTTCTTGTAAACAATCCACCCAAGGGAAGGAAACAATTCAATTCCTTTCTTCCCCACTCTGATCTTCTACTTCTTCTCACCTGCCTATTACTTCCCTCTGGGTCCTCTTCTCTTTCCCTTTCTCCTACGGCCCACTCTTCTCTCCTGTCAAATTCATTCTTCTTCAGCCTTTGATTTTCCCCACCCACCTGGCTTCACCTATCACCTTTCAGCTAGCCTCCTTCCCTCCCCTCCAACCCCACCCCCCCCCACCTTTCTAATCTGGTATTTCTTTCTCAGTCCTGAAGGGTCTGGGCCGGAAACATCAACTATCTATTCATTCCCAGAGATGCTGTCTGACCTGCTGAGTTCCTCCAGTGTTTTGTTTGTGTTGGTTTGGATTTCCAGCATCTGCAGCTTTTCTCATGTTTTTGAAATGTTATGGGTGATCATCTACAGGGTACACCCTCCCTGGGCAATATTATTGCATGTCTTGGGCCTTGGGGTAGGTGCCTATCCTGGATATCACCCACAGTCTCTCTCAAAGGCCCAGTCTGGTGCACTTGCTCATTGCTTGACGATGCTCCCTGTCATTGTGTCCCTCCTCCCAGTTTCTCCTCCCACCCTCCCTTTCTCAAGCTCTTCAGCACCGATAGATCCCCCCAGATATCCAAAGACACACTACAAGAAAAATTGAAAAAGGTAAACAGAACTCGGATCCACGGCACCCACTACACCATCATGTGCCAGTTTCCAACCGCCTAAAATCGAGGAAAAGCTTTGCCACAGTGGAGGAACTACCTCACGGAACATCCCCCCGAGCATACAGGATTGACCTCCGGCAACAAACAGAAGCCAGAACCTCACCAAACAATACAGTGCAAGACCCCACAGAAATGTTACCAGGCGGGGCATTGCTTGACAGACGGAAGTGGGGCACTCTCAACAGAGCGAGAGCGGGAGTTTGTAGGACGGGAGACAATATGGTGAAGTGGGGTTTAAAGACCAGCGAATCCTGTGAGTGTGGTGAAAGGGTGCAGAACATTGAACACGTTCTGCGCAACTGCCCACTCTCACCTGATTTAGCTGACACTGACCTGCTCAACATCAACCAAACAACACGAGAGTGGCTGGCTGTCTGGTGTGACAAGCTATGATGATGAGCACCAATAGATGTTAAATGTCATTTAAGCCACCTGCTGCTCCATTTGGGGTTATGTGCGCAGGATTGCAAACTGACCCCTCCAGTGACCTTTCCTCCTCTAAACCTCCTCTGTTCTTACTAAACACATCAATCTTAGTTAGATGAAGGAGAGCAGCACAGATTTAAAACCACTCAGTACACATGTGCACCTTTCAAAATCTAACCCTACACCCCTTTCGTGAGAGGTAGAAATAGATAAGGCTGGCCAACTGGTGAAGCTGTATATTCCAATCCCCTGTACAGAGGATACGATGGATTGCAGAAACATTGATGAACTCCAACCATCCCATCAACTTTGGATGATGTAGACCGGGGGCCCCAACGGACAAGAGTAGCAGTCAAATACATTGTGTTTACCCCAAGACAGACTACAATGACCATGAAGCTCTGCACGGCACCAGTGCACATGCGTGACTTGCGCGTACGTGTACGTGTCGATTTTTTTCTACAAATCATTTTTGGCGATTCTGTTCGGGGGGGGGTGGTGTTAATCACGACCGGAATATCGGTGATAAGTGGCTAATACACTCAATTTCGTTTCTAAAAGGGTTTATCTAATGAACTTAATATTAAACACACAGCGCATATTTTCCTGGCATGAATATAGTAATAAGTCAATTATCAGGGGAGGACAGGGGAGCTTGAAGTAAGTGTTGAACGAACTTCCAGTAGAAGTGGTAGAGGCAGCTTCGATATTATCATTTAAAGAAAAATTGGATAGCTATATGGACAGGAGAGGAATGGAGGGTTATGGGCTGAGTGCAGGTCGGTAGGACTAGGTGAGAGTAGCGTTCGGCATGGACTAAAGGGCCGAGATCGCCTGTTTCCGTGTTTTAATTGTTATATGGTTATATATAAGTCACTTATAAATCAATAGCATCATAACATTTTAAGTAACATTTGGATATTAAACACACAGCACATATTTTCCCCGTATGAACATATAAAATCATTGCAACACACCAATATCGCTGAATCAGTGGGAGCCCTGGGTTTGTTTTCCTGCAACAAAACGGTCTTATCGAGGGGTGATGGGAGACAGCGATACTCGAAGGGGGTTCCTTGTGTCCAGTCTGTTCTGCAATTTAGTTTTCGTTGCATTCATTGCAGAGATATGTTGGAAATGGAAGCAACGTTTTCAGTGCTTTCGTGGCTATCTCAGGATATTTAGCCTTGACTTTGATCCACAATGCCGGCAGAGATGTTATGTCAAACATACTTTTCAGCCCGCCGTCATTTGCAAGCTTGAGGATTTGATCTCCTTCCTGCGCTGACATGGATGACGCGCGGGTAATGACCGCGTGTGTGTTCAAGCTCAACAGTGCGTGACAGGGAATGAGGAAAGGTGCAGCTGACTCATATCGCCAAATCATATCGTTTCCTCGCGGTCCGGTAGTGCATGGTGGTTGGGGACCGCTGATTTGGACGGAAGGTCATCAATGGTCTAGGCTCCACTGGGAGCTAAGAACCCAAGACAAAAGCACAAGTATACCCTGAGTGAATGCCCTGGTCACTGATCAACTGGTCACTCTTCATCTTTTATTGCTGTTGTTTCACATATTTATACGACTGCTTGTTTCATTATAACAGTGCCAGTAGCATTATCCTGTCTCACATAACCATGCACCTCATGCTTCATGTCAACCTGTTAGTCTTTAGGCCCTGCCTCTCAGGGAGTTGTGCTGATAGCAATTTGTGCTGGATCGTGACTATATGTGCTGTGCGTGACTGTAGGCACCGTGTTTTTCACTTTGGCCCCTGAGGAACAATGTTTTGTTTCGCTGTATGGTTGAATGACAATAACATGAACCTGAGACACGATTTTGACTGTATTCAAAAACTAAGCAAGATAGCAATCAGATTAACGATTAAATTATTGATATCACTTCATAAAATAAAGCACTATGCTCTGATGTGGAATAAAGTTAAAGCAGGGTTCCATACTCACATCACTGTAAAGATCAGCATTAGCCTTGGCCTTAACTAGCTGTGGTACTTCAAGAGGCAACGTGTACTTGGTTTTAGTCTTTTCGTACTGCGCTCGATAATTTAACTGAAAAGGAAGAGGTAGAGGCTCAACTTTGTAACTAAAACACAAAGCAAGTTAAACATGTCTACCAAAATGACAACGATAGCAGTAAATTGTCTCTTCACAGAGCTTTCCTGCTGAGAATCTGGAAAAAAAAGAGGAAGGAAAAAAAATTTGCATTTACCACTTTCCTTTCCAATGACTCTAAAAATGTTCCCTCAAAGACAGCGTTTTTAAAACAATTATTTTATCCCCATAGTTGACATAGGTGTCCCAAGTAACCCCATATCCAACTGTTAATTCAGTTATTTTACAATAACTTACATTACTTAGCTGCTGTGCATTAGTCCTTGCTCGAACAATCTCAGGAGTGTCTGTTACCGATGTGTAGTTCAGCTTCTCTGCGTGCTGCCTGTAGTACATCTAGGACCACACAGAAAAGCACAGAGGATAAGAGAGATGGACAGAAAGTCATTGCAGCGATAACAAGGAATAAGTTCTCGGAAAAATGTGAAGCATTTATAATTGACAAGCATACTCTGTAAGAAGAACAATTGTCCTGAAACAGCAAATGCTTAAAATATGGATTATTAAACTTTATAACAGAGAAAGAAGCCATTCGGCCCAACAGCCAGTGGAGTAAATCCTGAGGAAAACCCTAGAGCTAGAGTCCCTAAGGCAGTCCTACGTTCAGTTCAACGCTGACTGGCAACTCCTGCGACGTCGCTGGTGCCAAACTGAAATGGTCTCTGCCGTTCCTTTCAGCTGCATGGAGAGAGGGGGGCCTGCTACCTGGGCAACAGCTTGCTCTCCATATTGTACTACCCTGGTTTGCATATCATGTAGAGAGCTGGTACGCAACATCCGCGGTCCACCCAGACCAACAGAGGGCTTCAAAAACCCTTCCTAAAGAACGGCAGCCAGGACTAATTTCCTTGATGCTTACAGTAACATAACAAATGGCATATATAAATTAAACATTGCCCCTCACCACAACTTTGTAACAAGAATACTCAGTGCATTTAACACAGTTGAGTGTCTGAAGCCACATTTCTAGACCTCACTGTGTTACAAACACCCAATCTACAGACATTCGTACATACAGACAAGTTTTCGGGAAGCCAGCAGAATGGATGAAGATGGATTTGTGGGATCCCGTGGGGCCACAGGCATTCTTTTGTCACGTGGATCGTTTCGCTTCTCACCGTACCCCCACCCCGAGCCACAACGAGTAATATCAAGCTGAGTAGACTCACACACAGAGTCCATTCGGCCAACTGGTGAGCACTCTTCCCTAGCCTGCTCGCTCTCCCAGCAGAGCTGTTTCTGTGATCCTCTCTCACACACAGTGCTTTTGTGTAACATGTGGGTTCTCAGGAACAGAACGTGGGGACTGCCCACACTAAACAAAAATTGACATAAAGAAATATTTAACAAGATGGTGAACATTTTGGCCTATTAAGTGATCCCATGAAGCATATTGAAGCAGTGGAGAGAGTAGAGAGGCAGGAGCCAAAACGATTCAACGAGGGAGTTCTAGGCCTGGTGGTTGATAACACGGTTGTCAGAGTGAACAATTGAAACTGGGAATGCTCCAAAAAACATCCAAAGTAGCTGGGGTTAGGGGGGGTGGATAGAGGAACAGGATCGTCAAGAGATATTTTAGCCTATGATGACCAACATGGCTCAAATAGTCCGATAAAATTAACTATAAACATAAGAACGTCTGCAGGTGCTCAAAATCCAAAGCAACGCACACAAAATGTTGGAGGAACTCAGCAGGTCAGACAGCATCTATGGAAATGAATAAACAGTCGACGTTTCAGGGTGAGATATTTGGGCTTACTCCCGCCAAAGGTAGAAAAGGACAGTGGAACTCTGGCCTAGCAAGAACCAGCACCAAGAGAAAGTGGCACAGGTAGATTACTGAAGAAACTTACTGTTGTATTATTTAATATTTCAGTAATATTTGTATATTCTTGTGTATATATTAGTTGATTAAGGACTGTTTAAATAATTTATTATGGGTTATATGTATAAATACATGAATTGCATATGTCATCACGCTACCATGTGATACATGTGCACCTCACTTTAAGTAAACATGAAGTTAGACTCATATGTCAGACTCCCGTGTCTTCCTTTGAATTAGTTTAATGTTATGAAGTTACAAACAAAGTATTTTTACAGCAAACCTAAGACAGATACCAACCTGTTGAAGCACAGAGAGGAATGGTTGAGTTTTTTTTTTAAAAAGCAGCACTGCAACATGTTCCTTGGAAGTGAAAACACAATTGAGTTTAAAAAAAGGTAGAAAACTGAAGAATTTATGGGTTCATAATAATTAAAAAGTAGAGCAGAATTAGCTGACTACATTGGAAAGTTTGACACATTCACCAGGTAATGGGCTCACATGTACTGGGCTAATTGAACAAATGAAATAGCCAATGAGAAATGATTACAAATTTTGCTAAGTGCATTGGATTTAAGTTTCCTTCAACGTTTAACAGCTCCAACCAAGCCAGCAGAAATCAGCTTTGTTGATATTGTGAAAGTAATGCAAAAACATTTAGAACTGAAGCCATTGTTGAATGCAGAATGCTTTAGGGTTCACAAGTGGAATCAAAAGGAAGGGGAGTCCATTTCAATGTATGTGGCTGAATTGAAGAGATTGTCTGAGCATTGTCAGTTCAGTGATGGTCTTATAATGCACTGAGGGATTGTGTCATTTGTGGAATCTTACAAGAAAGCATTCAAAAACAGCTCCTAATTCAAGCACAGCTTACATTTACAGAGTACATAGCGTTTAACTGCGACGAAGGTACTCTCAAGACCATAAAGAATGATACCATTAAGAAAGTCTTTGACTACAAGTACCTCGGGTCAAGAATGATGAGTTCGGAGAAGGACATAAAGATACGGAAGGCGCTGGCGTCGAGGGCTATGAACGACATGAAGGAAATCTGGAAATCGAACCTGACCAGACGGCTTAAAAAGAGGATTTTCATAGCGGTCATAGAGTCCATTCTCACGTACGGATGTGAGACATGGACACTTACCAAGACTATGCGAAAGTTTCTGGATGGTTGCTATACACAAATGCTCCAGATGGCACTTGACGTGAGTTGGCAACAGCACATGACGAATGTCGAGCTTTATAACAACCTACTGATGCTCACCACTAAAATTGAGGCGAAAAGACTGCAACTAGTGGGGCACTGTCTACGCCACCCCAAGCTACCTGCCAGCCTAGTCATCATATGGGAGCCCAAGCAAGGGAGGATGAACCCTGGGCCCCCTCCCAAGACTACGGTCAACACGCTCCTAGAAGACAGCAGTGCAGCTAATGTAGATGAACTGAACACACTGATGAGGGAGAGGGAGAAGTGGAGAGTTCGTCATCGTGCCTGACGCCGGCCCCCTAGGCCTGAGTCGACATAGTAGTAGTAGTTACATTTAAAAGAGAAGTTGAAATTGCTCTATCAATGGAAACGGCAATTGAGTCGCAGTCAGGAATGAAACTGAGCATGAACATAATTGCAACATTTGAACAGAAACCTGCCTGTACCTGCCTCCACCTGGCTGAACAAATTACATTACCTTGTCACAGTGGCTCATATACAGCAGACCAATGCATGTTTAAAGGTGAAACTTGCAGAAAATGCAACGAAAGGACACATACAAAGAATATGTTGGGCAGATAAAAATAAACAAACTGCTCAGAGAAGAGAAAAAGATAAAAAGTCAAGTTGCAGTTTTGAGAAGACCACTAATCTGCATGCTGTGATGAAAAATCTGATAATGATGACAGTGACACCAGACTATGTAGCCTTGAGATTTACAATGAGAAAACTAACAATAGACAAGTGAACTTAATAAAAATGTTACTGGACACTGGCTCAGCTGTTTCAGTCATTCCGCAAAATAAGTTTGAACAGCATTTTGAAGATACTAAAGCCTGCAGATATTCAACTAAAAACTTATACTGGAGAAAAAAATAAGTTCTATGGGGAATGATGTTCATAACAGTGAAAGACAGCAACCAACGAGCCACATTGGGCTTGTATGTGGTAAAAGCAGGAGGGCCAGTATTGTGGGGGCGAGATTGACTGAGACGACGACAACTTGATTGGAGATCCATTCACCATTTGCATGTCACATCCCCTGCAAGGGAGTCAACTAAAAGTGAATTAAGAAAGGTGGTGGGTGATGCCACAACTGTCTCCATGCTGGACACCATGAACCAGTGTCCAACCGAGGACAAACGGGTGTTGATGCCAGCCTCTGGCTGGAAAGCATATTGGACCAAGGATATGTTAATCAGGCAGTTACTTGTGAATGAGGCTCAGTTTTAAGCTGGGAAAGAGTTCAAAGAGCTTCAGGAAAGTTGCAACCATTCAGCTTTTGTGAGTTTGAAGAATCAGAATCTACTCTGCGTGCATTAAGGTTATTGCATGAACTTCAAGTGGAAGACAAAAAGCTGCTTGTAAAAGTAGATGCAAAAACCAAAACCCATCTGGATGAATGGAAGGCCAAAAAGAAAGGAGTCAATAGGGATATGAAAATAGAGGACTTGCCAGATGATGCTGTGAATGAGAAGATCAAGAGGAGAGATCAGGTTGTAAAGGGAGAAATAGACAGATTAATAAGAGAATGAACAATGAACTATATGCACCTTCACAAGATCAAGATGCACAAACTAGAAAAAGGAAGAGGAAAGGTGCCCGAAGTTTTCAGAACCACTTTTGCAGTCTCAGAACTCAGAACTAAGTGCACCTTCCCAAGATCAGGATGCATGTCCTAGAAAGGAGAAAAAGGAAGACAAGAAGTTGAAAGAGATAGAGAAAAAGAACATGACTGAGAGAGAGAGAAAGGCACGGAAGAGAGAAGGGATGTGAGGAAAAAGAAGAGAAAGAAACAGGGCTGGGGGAGAAGTGGATCCAGAGAGAAAAGCTGAGAAAAGAACAAGAAAGGTGGCTACCATTGTCAGAACCACCTCCTGCAGGCTCTGAGTCAACTCTGTAGAGGAGGCCTCAGAACCACAAGTCTCACCTGTCAAGCAGAGCAATCCCTCTCATCAAAGAAAACATTATCCACAAGAGTAAGAAATCCTCCACAGCGATTAAATCCTTAGGCCTAAAATGGAACAATTTAAAATTTACTTAGCTGTGGATGCCGGTACATAGTAGTTGTATTTTATATTAGACTGTTATACATAGGGTGCATGTGGTGTCCAGGCAGGGGTAGCACACTGGTGAAGGGGCTTGTCATGTCCATTCTGGGGCAGCTCACTCACCTTTGATCCCCACTAGACACTCAGCTCTCACCTGTGGCTCCAAGTAGCTGTTTGCATGTGACAGTGGCCACACCCCAGCACACTGCTTCAGTAGGCTGGTAAAACTAGGTGAGGGAAGCTGGTGGCCTCATACCCCCGTAAGATGTAGACTTGCCTGGCCAAGCATGTGAAGTCGGCACTGGGCAGTTGAGACCCAAAGACCCCGAAATCGGTACTGCAACGTTCCGTGGAGAGTGAAGGGCATGACAAGGCCAGAAGATGTCATGGTCATTCACTGCAACCAAGGAAGACCCCAGTTTGTGATGCTTGTTTATATCACTGGACCCGGACTTCTGAGGTTCAGAGAGTGGAACTGCCCCAGTGCAACACTTTTCCTCTTTAAAAACTCCTGCACAGGTTTCCTATCATTGTCAGACAACTGCAACTGTATATATAGTTGAAATGCAGCCTCCTTCGATTTGGAGTTTATAGATAAGCTGCGAGGAATGTTGTGTATTTAATAGTTCAGTAATATTTGAGTAATCTTGTGTACATACTAACAAAGAAGAAAAAATCTGCAGATGCTGGAAATCCAAGCAACGCACACAAAATGCTGTCGGAACTCAGCAGGCCAGGCAGCATCTATGGAAAAAGAGTATAGTCGACGTTTCGGGCTGAGACACTTCATAGGGAAGATTTCAACTTCTTCAGGGTAGGCATCCCTGGAAGAGACTTCACAATGTAGTAATCCAAAATTTTTGAAGCATCTCGACCTGAAACGTCGACTGTATTCTTTTCCTGCCTGGCCTGCTGAGTTCCTCCAGCATTTTGTGTGTGTGTGTGTGTATTTATATTGGTTGATTAAGCATTGTTGTTCTTCTAAGTAATTCATTACAGGTTATATGTATAAATACATTAATTGCATACATAATCATGCTACCACGTCATACGTGCGTGCCTCGCTTAAGTAAACACAAAGTTAGACTCACATTTTGGACTCCTGTGTCTTCCTTTGAATTAGTTTAATGTTTTGAAGTTGCAAAACATGACACTTACATCTTTTAATGGGACCAGTTTCTTCATTGTCTCATACGAAGCTGTGATGTCAGCTGGGTAAAAGCAAAGCATTTTGTCCCCTTCCAAGCCACCTCTGTACTTCCTCTGAAAAATAAGTCAGAATTTTGCATTAAATATTATTCTTTCAAGAAGCTTGTATTTACTGGATTAGCACCAATATGGTTTTGAAAACAATCTGAGTCTGTCGATGACAAAAGCTGAATCTTGGCAGGTATCAATACATAATTCTGTGAACCGTTAATCAGCAGTGAGTGTATTGGACTCCATCAAGAAAATGAATATTTATTCTTATGTTGCATGCCAAAAAAGGTTTGATTGTTACTAAGCAATGGTATCTAACATAATAGTCAATCTTATGGTTCATAAAATATAACGATAATTACTAAAAAAAAGGTCATTCTGCAATTTGTGTTGAAGAGAAAATGCTTTCGACTGACTCCAAAGAAAGCTGGTTACAATTATTTTTACCTGATTTGTTAAATATTTTACAATATTTTGTAGTTTACAAAGTATGTCAGCAAAGGATCTTCTCTTTGACTTCTGTTAGATTTCCCTTCCCTTGTTCTCAGGTGTCAGCTTAATGGTATCCAACGGCCAGACTATCATCGCATCCCATCTTCTTGGGTGCGCTTTATATAACTCTACAGTACGGAAATCCTTGTTCATATCACTCTCTGGGTAATGAAGTTAGTCCTGAATTCTCTATTAGATTTCTTAGTCATACAGACATACACATTGGAAATAGACACTTAGCTCAAATGGTCCATGCCAACCAAGATTCCTGTCTAGGCCAGGACTATCTGCTGTCTGCCTATCTATCATTTATTTACTTATTGAGATATAGCGTGGAATTGACCTTTCCAGTCCTCCAAGCCACGCCACCCAGCAATCCCCTGATTTAACCCTAGCCTAATCACGGGTCAACTTACAGTGACCAATTAACCCACCAACCAGTACGTCTTTGGACTGTGAGAGGAAACTGGGGCATCCATAGAAAACCCACACAGTTTCAGGGAGAATGTACAACATACAGAATATACAGGGCAGTGGCAGGAATTGAACCTGCGTCACCTGTGCTGTAAAGTATTGTGCTCAGCACTACGCTGCCGTGCCACCCAAATTTCCCTGCATTTGTCCCACATCCACTGTTCCATTGGCTGCACACTGTCCAATTACACCCATGTGACCAGTTAAACTATTAACCTTCCGACCGTGGGAGGAAAACTAAAGCACATAGAGGAAGTTTACACATTCATGGGGACAACGTATGAACAGTGGCTGGAACTGAACCCAGGTCACCAGCACTGTAATAGCATTACTTATTTATTAGTTTGTTGAGAGCCAGCACTGAATAGGCACTTCCAGCCCTTCCAGCCATGCCTGATTTAACCCTGACCTAATCACGGGACAATTTACAATGACCAATTATCCTAATAATCAGTACGTCTTTGGACTGTGGGAGGAAACCGGAGCACCCGGAGGAAACCCACACATTCCACAGAGAGGACGTACAGATTCCTTACCTAGGAGTTACTTTAATGTAGTTAACTGTTAAGCAACTGTGGCTCCCCACTTACAAAAATTATTTTCTCTTTGGAAATCTGAATATTTACTTTTTTCCCATCTTTATTTGCGTGATTTGCCTCTTGCCTACATTATGAACTCTGAGCTTCTCGTGCACAAGTTTCATGCCCTTTGTACTGCAAATTTTCTGAAAATTGGCACTTAGCAATGTCTCGCAACACACATCAAATTTGCTGGTGAACGCAGCAGGCCAGGCAGCATCTCTAGAATTGCTTGAATTTCCAGCATCTGCCGAATTCCTCGTGTATGCATTTAGCAATGTCTTTTTGTTAAGTAAATGCCAACTTTGGTAAACAAGAGTTAAACTGTTGCTTGGTCAAACCAGCAGGTTTAAGTTAGAGTTAGGTCAGAATCATATGTTACTTCAAGATATTTATTTCATTATTAAATTGTTAGTTTTTTTTCTAGAATATGACTTCTGCATACACTCAATAGCTTTCCTTAAAATATAACAAGTAGATAGATATATTTGTAATCTATTCAGAATTAAAGTCATATTTACTGTAGCCAAGCACATAACAAAACTATTATAATATTTGAGACTATATTTCCTCTGTAAATTGGAATAACACACAAAAAATGCTGGAGAAAATAAGCAAGCCCTGAAGAAGGGTCTCAGCCAAAAACATCAGCTGTTTATTCATTTCCATAGATACTACCTGACCTGCTGAGTTCCTCCAGCATTTTGTGTGTGTTACTCTAGATTTCCAGCATCTGCAGAATCTCTTGTGTTTACGCCTCTGTAAACAGTTTTGGATTAGAAATCAAACAAATTAAAGTGAAATGCTATCTTGACTTAAAAGCTTGTCATCGTTCACTTGTGTTCTTTGCATTGTTTCACAAAAGGCATAAATTGACATTATTTTTTTTGAAGAGTCTTGCCATACATAAAGTTACTGTCTGTGCTGTCTATACTGTCTTTACAACTTCTAGCAGTGGTATTCAGCATAAACTGACATTGGATCTCACATAATCTGACCTCATTAACATCATTATTTAAAAGAATGGGGCTATAATTAGAAATCGTTACTGAACATAATATACATGAAATTACTTAGCAATGATAGCAATTCTGCATGGTACAAGTCATCTCAGGGTTATGAATACCTAACTTATCGACCCTGTACCTGTGAACAAGCTCCCATGATATTAAATTTAATAGTCTGTCATACGTACTGAAGCTCACTCCTATGAACAGCCAAACTAGTTTGTGTTCACTCTCTGCCTCTCCCCTCCCCCATTTTTCCCTCCTTCTTCCCTCTCTCCCTTTGCCCCTTCCCTCTCTCTCCACCTCCCTCTCCCCCTGATCCCTTCCCTCCCACCCCCTTCCCCTCTCTCCCTCCCCTTCCCCTCTCTCCCTCCCCTTCCCCTCCCTCTCCTCAATCCCTTCCCCTTCCACCCTCTCTTCCCTCCCTCCTTTCCCTCTCCTCTCCTCCCCCTCCCTTCCCTTACTTTCCCCTCTCTCTCTTTCTCCTTTCTGCTCCCTAGCAATCCCCTCCTCCCCTCCCTCTCCCTCTCTTTCCCTCTTCCCCCTCCCATTTTTGGTGATTGTTCTTTCTTGTCACACCTCTGCGTTCTTACATGTTGTTGATACCATTCATTACAACACCGTGAAGGATTGGTTGCCGTATCGTGATTTTTGTACATTTTTATGACTTGTGTTCAAATTTGGTTTGAGAATGTCTGCAAAAGCAGAGACCACTCATTACCCAGAGATGGACTGTACAACTATCAGGAAGTTTGGGAGTCCCGTACAAGTGTGTGCGACTGTAAGCCTCAGACTTCCTGAAGTGCCTCACTGCTGTCATTCCAGTGATGCTCAGATATTGTGGAATACCACCGTCCCGCAGTTCCCCAGCCATTCTGCTGCACCATGGTAATGGTGCAGGTTTACAGAGTGCACTGGAAGATCCTCCCCACACCGAGTGTTTGGCAGCAGTGAATCCCATTGCCTAGTCATTCCGAGGAAGGTCTAGGACATAAGCCCTTCAACCCACAATGTTGTGCTGACCATGTATCCTACTCTAGAAACTGCCTAGAGTTATCCTACTGTATGCCCTCTATCTTTCTAAGCTCCATGTACTATCTTTCTAAGCACTATCTAAGAGTCTCTTAAAGGACCCTATTGTATCCCGCTCCCGCACTGTCACCAGCAGTGCATTCTACGCACCCACCACCCACTCTTACCCCTGACTTCCCCTCGGTACCTACTTCGAAGCACCTTAAAACTATACCCCCTCATGTTCGCCATTTCAGCCCTGGGAAAAAGCCTCTGGCTATCCACATAATCAATGACTCTCATCATCTTATACACCTCTATCAGGTCACCTCTCATCCTCCGTCACTCCAAGGAGAAAAGGCCGAGTTTACTCTCATAAGGCACACTCTCCAATCCAGGCAACATCCTTATAAATCTCCTCTGCACTCTTTCTATAGTATCCACTATAGTATAGGCCTATAATATAGGTCTGATCAGTGAATTTAACAATGAACTTCATAATAATTAATTTTAGTGACACTCACATCACTTGCCAAACTTCCAACTTTCATACAATGCATTGTGCGCCTATCCATGCCAACGCCTTCATAGTGACCTTTCACCTGGTTTTGGTAGTTTTCTTTGTACTTGAGCTATGCAAAGGAAATAGAGCAATATATTAATGTCATGTTTTAATCACACAGTCACAAGCTACTTAACCAGCAAAACTGACTGAGAATTGTCTTACGTCAAAAGAAGAGAATTCCATTTATGGAACATTAATGCTATTACTATACTTTTTTATTTATTTATTGAGATACAGCACGGAACAAGCCCTTCTGGCCTTTCAATCCACGCTGCCCAGCAAATCCCCAGATTTAACCCTAGCCTAACCATGGAACAATTCACAAGGACCCAATTAACCTACCAACACGTAGGTCTTTGGACTGTGGGAGAAAACCGTAGTACCGGAAGAAACGCCTGTGGTCTCGGCGAGAACATACAAACTCCTCATAGGCAGTGGTGGGATTTGAACCCGGGTTCCTGGTACCGTTGAGCGTTGTGCTAACCACTACACTACCTTATGCATTAATGTTAATATCAAAACTGAGAATGGCAGAAATAATCCAACATCTGTAGAGGGAGAAATACTTAAATATTCTGGGCATTCACGTTTCAGCAGAATTGGGTTGAAAATTAACAATGCTTTAAGTTACAGGGGGGTGGAGAGGACAAAGAAAGGGTATATTTGTGTAGAAGATCTGGAGAGAGTGAATGACATACGTATTGGTAGTGCTGGCTGTAAGGGCGTAATGAGGATGTGTTAACTTTGGGTGATTTGTCTGGAAGAAGTGAAACAAGAGAATATAAACCAAGCAGGAAACTAAATGCAGCTTCAGATAACCAGCCTTTCCAGTTTGTGTCAGAACAGACCAGTTCCTGCAATTCCTTTCTCTTTCTCCCTGTCTTTGTTTTGTTTTAATCACCCTCCAGTTCCATCTCCTCCAGACACATCTCTTCCCCTCTCTCAATCTAGTTAACTTTCTGGTCAATGGCAAAACCAAGAACATTAATGGTGGGGAATTCAATTATAGCAATGGCACTGAGCATCAAAAGAATGTGGTCTGATCACTTCTTGGTGAACTATCCAACAGCTTTGCACGTGTAATATGACTACCACTTAGAATATTATTACTTGTCAATATAATTGCAGGAGTCCAGATACTGAAGGATGTTTACTGAATTGGTCTGCAATAATAGTAACTGTTTAAATCATGGGTTCCCAACTTGGGGTCCACAGATCCCTCGGTTAATGGTGGGGGTCCAGAGCATGCAAAGTAAAAGGAACTTTATACTGCATCTGGATAAATTATAGATCTACACAATCACTAAAGGGGAATCACAATATACAAAAAGCCAATAGCAGATAAGCTCTGAATTTTAACCTAAGTGATTCAAATTCAAGTGTCTTTATCACGAGAACATTGAAACAAACAGTGAAATGTGTCATTTGTGTCAGCAACCCAAGAGATGGAGGGAATAGTGAACATGTTCAATAAACTTAATCTAGAGTACGATACCATTACAGTACTGTGCAAAATTCTTAGGCAAATATATATATTTGCTCCACCCCGCATAGGTGCAACTTCACGGAGGCCAAACATTTTAATTCCCAATGCTATTCCTGTTCCAACGTGTCAGTCCATGGCCTCCTCTTGAGGCCACCCTCAGGGTGGAGGAGCAGCACCTCATGTCTTGGTATCCTCCACCCTGATGGCGTGACTATCAATTTCTCCCTCTGGAAAACAAATTTCCCCGCTCCATCCTATATTCCCCATTCGGACCTTTTAGTTCTTTTCACCTGCATATTACCTCCCCCTGGGTCCCTTCCCCCTTCCCCTATGGTCCACTCTCCTCTCCTATCAGATTCCTTCTCCAAACCTTGACCTTTCCCACCCACCTGGCATCACCTTTCACCTTCCAGCTAGCCTCCTTCCCCTCCCCCCAGCTTTTTCTTCTGGCATCTTCCGCCTTCCTTCTCAGTCCTGAAGATGTGCCTCCACCCGAAACTTCGACTGTTTATTCATTTCCATAGATGCTGCCTCACCTGCTGAGTTCCTCCAGCATTCTATGTGTGTTGCTATTGTTACGAGAATACACATAAAATTAAGATGTTTGCTGGCCTGGGCTAGCATCAGTGGCATCAGCAGTTGGTCTGCCACCTGCCCTCAGGGGAAGGAGAGATAAGGAACAATGGAGCAGCGTCTGGGGATGTGTAATGAAGGGATGTGGGAGGAAGAGCTGTCTGGAGCGGCTCCCCCCTTTGAACCCTGAACTGTTTGAAGTGATGGACAGGCGATACCCCAGCAGGGGGATAAAAAGGGGACAGGTTCGCTAAGACACACACACACGCCACCCGAGGTAACAAGACCCTGGAAGCGGTACGCTTCTCACGAGTGGTGAGAAGTACCGGACAACGACAAGGGTGGAAAGGTACGATCAGCGGGAACCCGGTGTGTGTCCGCCCTTGCCTGGGTGCCGGGTTCACTGCAGAGGATCGACCGCATCTGGAGGAGGGGTCACAGTCGGTGACCTCAGGTGACATCACCAAGGACCCGCCCAAAAGCTGTTTGTGAGCCATCTCGCTGGTCTGTGAGCCATCCCGCTGGTCTGTGAGTGAAGCCGTTCTGAATGATGAGTTGTTCCTATTCTATCTCTCTCTTCCCCCACGTTGTCCACCGCCATGGCAACGATTACTGCGAACTGAACTACTAAACTGGACTGAACTTTGAGTCATTTTGAAATTGGTCATTTACCCCTAGACAACGATAGAGCTTGATTGATGCTGTTATCTTAATTCTGTGCACATGTGTGTTTATCATCACTGAACTGTTGCATTTATTATCCTTTCGATTACTGTGTTGCTTGTTTCTTTAATAAAACTTTCTTAGTTCTAGTACTCCAGACTCCAACTGAGTGATCCATTTCTGCTGGTTTGGCAACCCAGTTACGGGGTACGTAACATAAGTGGGGGCTCGTCCGGGATTTTGAACGCTAAATTTGGGACGGAGTAAATTGATTGGGTTAAAATTCCCGAAAGAAAGAAAAGACAAACAGCAGAAATGGAGGTTGAGGAATTTATAAAGGCGCCGACCTTGGAGGCATTAGAGGATGCCAGGAAATCGGAATTGTTAGCTGTGGCCAAACGGGTGAATCTTGCTAAGGTGAAGTCGACAATGAGGAGAGAGGAGATACACAGAGCTATTGTAGAGCACTATGTATCTAAAGGTGTGTTTCCCCAAGGTGAGCTGGGGGAGGTGTCTGTTGAAAAACCTGCTGGAGACGCAGTACAGGTACAGCTTGAAAAACTGAGACTCGAGCATGAGTTCCGGGTACGGCAGTTAGAACACGAAGAGAGAGAGAAAGAGGTAGAAAGGCAAGAGAGAGAAAGACAGTTGGAGAGAGAAGAGAGAGAGAGGGACAGGCAGTTGGAGAGAGAGGAGAAACAGAGGGAAAGGGAATTTGAGCTGGAGAAGTTAAAGATAAGGGCCGAGCAGGGGCTCGTGCCGAACCAAGGTGGAGGGTTCCGGGCGACCCAGGAGGTTAGGCTGGTTCCCCCATTTGACGATACCGATGTGGATCGGTACTTTCTCCACTTCGAAAAAGTAGCTATAAGTCAGGACTGGCCGAGGGATAAGTGGGTTGTTTTACTTCAGAGTGTACTGAAAGGGAAAGCCCAACAAGCTTACTCCGCTTTATCCCCGGAAGATGCCCAGAAGTATGAGGTGGTGAAGGAGGCCATCCTCAGGATTTATGAGTTGGTCCCGGAGGCATACCGGCAGAGGTTCCGGAATGCGAGGAAGCGGTGGGACCGCACGTATTTGGAGTTTGCTCGTGAGATGCAAACATATTGTGAGCGTTGGTGCGCCTCGAAGGGGGTAGAGGGGGATTATGACAGACTGCTGCAGCTGATTCTGATTGAGCAGTTTAAAGGTTGTGTCCCTGAGGGTATGAGACCCTACCTCGATGAGAAAGAGGCAGCCACGTTAGCCGCAACTGCTAAGTTAGCGGATGAGTATGCGTTGACGCATAAAATGAAGGTTGCCCCGAGTAAAGGCTACCAGAAGGGTAGTCAGGACGGCGGGGGGAGTCCACCGGAAAAGTCAGAAAGTAAGCCGGGGACTAGTGAAAAGGATAAGGTAGACCGGGAGCAGCCTGGTAGGAAGTCTCCTGGGGTCGTCTGTTATAATTGTGGGAAAGTCGGACACTTTGCGTCCAGGTGCTTTGCCCCAAGGAAGGAGACGGGGAAAGGAAAAGCGGAAATTTTGAATGGCTGTATCGAGCTGTTAAGCGAACCGCTAGGGAAGGACAGGTCTGAAAAAGTCCAGGAAGGGCGCGAGAGGTTTATCTCGGCCGGACTGGTGTCAGTGAAAAAGAGGTTAAAACCAGTTCCAGTGCGGATCTGGAGAGACACGGGAGCGTGTCAGTCATTGATATTGAAGAGTGTATTAGAGTTTAGCTCAGAGACCCAGACTGGGGAGGTAGAGGTCAAAGGTGTTGGGGAAGGGACAGAGTCAGTCCCTTTGCACCAGATACATTTACAGAGCAACCTGGTCTCTGGACTAGTCACGATCGGGGTGAGGTCCGAATTACCGATGAAAGACGTGGAAGTCTTGCTCGGTAATGACATCGCCGGAGGAATCGTGTTCCCAGTCGTGAGATTGACGGGTCAGCCTGCCAGCATGGAGGCCCCGCCCGCGATGGTGAATTTGGCTGAAACATTTCTGCCAACCTTGTATGAGACAGGGTGTAGTGAGATAAGAGGTAGTGAGGGAGCTGGGACGGACGTAGCAGTAGCCAGGAAAGAATTTGTGCAGACGCAGGAGCGAGACGAGGGGCTGATGGTTTTTGCCGAGACCGCTCTCTCTGACACAGCCTTGACAAGCTATTGTGCGGAGGAGGAAGTGCTAAGGAAGAAAGGGAAATCAAGTACAGTACCCGCAGATGAGGAATGGGGGGTGGTGCAAAAGAGTTATGGGGATGAGGTTTTTAACATGGCCCACGAGGTACCCCCCGGTGGACATTTTGCGGTGCTGGAGGAAACAGTTGGTGGAATCATGAAAGAGAGTTACCGGCTGCCCAGGGGGAAAAATGTTATTGATCATGACCGACGCGAACTGAGACGGTCACCGGCTTTTGATATGCTAACAAACCTAGTCGGTGTTAGCGTGGAAATCAATGAAGCTAGGGGCCCCCTGCTAAGAGAAAAAAACCATTTTGAAAAGATTAGGATGGGATCGGTCAGATGGGAGAAGGCTATTGTTTTGGCCAGGTCTACTGATAAGGTCTCTCCCTTAATCCCCGAAGGAGTAATTAAACGACTCGCACCCATGTGTTTGATTGTCCCGAGGAAATGCAAAGAACTGGGACGTTGGGTTATGTCTGTTACAATAGGGCAGCCAAGTAAACAACACCCATATTTTTTGAGTAATTCAGTGACTAAAGGGCTGATGAACACAGAGGTGTGTATTGGCAATTTAACACGGCTGTCTGAAGCCAGCTTGATAGTGAACCTTGGGAAAAATGAATTCGGCCACACGAATGTCACTTACCTGGGAATTGTGGTGGCACAGGGGCAGCTGGCAGCGATGCAAGCTACAGTGCAGGCTATCGCTGACCTCCCAACCCCGACAGACAAGAGGGCCCTCAGAAGGCTTTTGGAGATGGTGGGGTACTGCAGGAAGTTTTGCAATAACTCTGCGGTCAATACCCGTCCCCCTCCTACTAAGCCCTTGCGAGGGAAAATTGAGTCGGAATGGGACGACCCTTGTTGTTGTGGTCCGGGACAAAACCAAATGAGAGGTTACATTGGTCGCAATTCATCAGTGTTTTTGGCCACTATGAAGTTTGCTGAGTTGGAGCCTGGTCTAAGGGATTATTAATAACACGTGTAAAAGGAACAGAAAATGTGATGACTGTCTGTCAAGGTGTTGACAGCTTCAAATTCTCTGTATTAGCTAAATAACTGTTAAAGATGTATATTGTGTATGTATCAGATAATGTAGTCATGTTTGTAATTTTTACCTCCCGGTAAAAATCCTTAAAGGGGGGAAGTGTTACGAGAATACACATAAAATTAAGATGTTTGCTGGCCTGGGCTAGCATCAGTGGCATCAGCAGTTGGTCTGCCACCTGCCCTCAGGGGAAGGAGAGATAAGGAACAATGGAGCAGCGTCTGGGGATGTGTAATGAAGGGATGTGGGAGGAAGAGCTGTCTGGAGCGGCTCCCCCCTTTGAACCCTGAACTGTTTGAAGTGATGGACAGGCGATACCCCAGCAGGGGGATAAAAAGGGGACAGGTTCGCTAAGACACACACACACGCCACCCGAGGTAACGAGACCCTGGAAGCGGTACGCTTCTCACGAGTGGTGAGAAGTACCGGACAACGACAAGGGTGGAAAGGTACGATCAGCGGGAACCCGGTGTGTGTCCGCCCTTGCCTGGGTGCCGGGTTCACTGCAGAGGATCGACCGCATCTGGAGGAGGGGTCACAGTCGGTGACCTCAGGTGACATCACCAAGGACCCGCCCAAAAGCTGTTTGTGAGCCATCTCGCCGGTCTGTGAGTGAAGCCGTTCTGAATGATGAGTTGTTCCTATTCTATCTCTCTCTTCCCCCACGTTGTCCACCGCCATGGCAACGATTACTGCGAACTGAACTACTAAACTGGACTGAACTTTGAGTCATTTTGAAATTGGTCATTTACCCCTAGACAACGATAGAGCTTGATTGATGCTGTTATCTTAATTCTGTGCACATGTGTGTTTATCATCACTGAACTGTTGCATTTATTATCCTTTCGATTACTGTGTTGCTTGTTTCTTTAATAAAACTTTCTTAGTTCTAGTACTCCAGACTCCAACTGAGTGATCCATTTCTGCTGGTTTGGCAACCCAGTTACGGGGTACGTAACACTATATATAGCTAGACTTTTGTACAGTACTGCAGTAATTTTATATATTACACTGCCACAAAAAAAAAATCAAATTTCATGACATAAATGAGTGATGATATGGGTCTCTATTGTGGACTGAGAGTGGGAAGGGGGCAGGGAGAGGGGGAATCATGGCTGGGAAAAGGGGAAGGGAGAGAGGAAGCTAGAAGCACAGGGAGATGTTCTGTAATGATCAATAAACCAATTACTTGGAATCAAAGCACCTCGTCTGGTGTCTCAGGGCTGGGTGTGTCTGCACCTGTGCCAAACCCCCACCCACACCCCAGCACTACCCCTCTGCCACACCCCTCCTGCGGCGCTCAAATCTTGCCATTCACAACATCATTTGTTCCCGCCAGATTTACAAACTTGGTCTCCACTCCACGTTGACAAACACAGTACTGTGTAAAAGTCTTAGGCACCCTAGCAATTCATATGTGGCTACGATTTTTGCATAGTACTGTATATCAAAGAATAAATATAGCTTACTAATTTCTTATTATAATTAAATACAAGAAATACAACAATTATCCTATCATTGATTTCAGGAGCAACAATTTTATCCCTAAAAGTTGTACGAAGTTGGGATGACTTACATTGCTTGTAAATTTAGATATTTTAGCAATATTCTTGAATTGGGGTGTCTCACAGTAGTTAATGCTGTGACCCTTAGATGACTCGTGGTCCTTCTTGTACCCAATCTGAAAAAGTTATCAATAAAATAGTCAATTAATAGGAATATAAAGTAGTGATTGGTTAGTTACATTGAAATACATTTCCCATTTCCAAGAAAATAAACAAAATACAATACTCTGTAAAAGTCTTAGACACCCTAGCTATATACAGTATGTGTGCCTAAGACCTTTGCACAGTACTGTACCCTGTAACTTAAATAAACACATATTTTGGGATGACAATATTTCAAATATCAAGTATCCAAAGCCTTTGTATAAATTTGGCAAGTAACCTAAGTTCTCTTGAGCTTAACATTAATTGGACAATCATATGTGCTGTTAAGACAAAGTAAATGATAGAGAGTACTTTCTTCCAGTTTTCCCTCTAATAATGTATCTTCCTCTGAGTTCCTGACCAACCTCAGACGCTTTGCCAGCTGATGATTCTCCAGCCAATTTGGCTGAATGTTTTTGGCAGTGGTATTGCTGAGTTTTCAATAGAATCATGAGCCAGTTGGCATGGATACAGGCCCTGCAGTTCACTGGGTCCATAGAGACCATCAAGACCCCACTTACGCTAATCTTACACTAAGCTCATTTTAGTTTCCTCACATTCCTCTCAGAACCACTGCCACTCCACACCCTCTCCCTCCCCCGTCCTGAACAGCACCCCCACATGCCCCCCCTCCCCAACCCTGATGCTATCACTCTCCTGCACACAAGGAACAATCTGCATTCCCAATTAACCTACCAACCAGCACCTCTTTGGGACGTGAGAAGAAAATGACATCGAGGCTAGTATCAGCTGATGAGGGGAATTTGATCGGACTTGACCAACTGTACGATTTACATTTGGTTACTAATCTGTACATTTTCATGTTTTATAGTTGGCCTCCCCAGCATCCAGGACATCTTCAAGGAGTGATGCCTCAAAAAGGTGGTATCCATCATTATGGTCCCCTATCACCCAGGACATGTGTAATTACAGTTTTTATTGTTATGTATTGCAATGTATCGCTGCTGCATAACAACAAATTTCATGACATATGCCGGTGATATCAAACCAGATTAGGAAATGATTTCATGTTATCACTGATAAATTCTTAGTTGGTTACAGGGAGAAGATGGGAGAATGGAATTTAAAAAAAATCTAAATCAGCCATGATCAAATGGTGGAACAGATCGATGGGTCAGTTGTCCGAATGCTGTTCCTTTATTTTTCAGTCTTATGTAAAACATTTATAGACCAATGTTGATCTGTTGACATAATTTCCTCGTCAAAAACAGGGTCAATCCTAAAGCTGCTGTAATCACTGAGGCAACTTAGATGCTGCAACTTCCTTTGCTTTGTAGACGATTCTTGGGTGGAGCAACCTTCTGGAACCCAAATTTTCCATAGGTACACTTTTCTAGACCTAGTACTTAAATGCAGTGCTCCCAACCAAATTCTATCCTGACCTTCGAGATCAGGTAGAACCAGGAGTTCCAAACCATCATCAATAGAGCAGTATTTGCATCAACTAAATTACTAAATTCATGTTAAATCTTATTGTGTATTCCTGAGATAAAGACATAACATGGCCCTTTATTGCAGAAATATATCACCAGTAAGTCTGGTACAACCTCTGTCATTAGTAAGACTGGAAAGGCATCAGCTACAAATATAGATCATCGGGTGGAAATCCATTCATACCGGACACTAATATTTTTAATTACCTCACAACAAATCAATAAAACTGTGAACAGTCTTCCTTTGAGAACAATGAATTTTATGAAAATTTACAGTTATGACTCCTTGCCGATAGGTATAAAAATACACAAGCAATTAAGTTCCTTTACCTCACTGACAAGCTTGTTAACTTCCTGGGCACGTTTCATGGTTAAGTTCTCTTCAGCTGTCATTGTGTGGTATTGAGCTGATCCTTTCATCTGTGTAAGGTCTTTCTTGTATTTTATCTGCAATCGGGAAGAAATTGTCTCTTAAACAATGTCTTAATCATGTATCATCCTTTCAGCATCATGTTTCTTTAACGACAACAATTAACCATGTATTTACATCCTTGTACTCATTCGTCTTAAAAAACTCCCTCAAAGACTACTTTCCACATGTCATCTTTCCCTCTATTAAAGAATGAGAATGAAGGGCAAAGGTTCAAAGTTTGGAACACAACTAAGTTTTCAGAATAAAAAGATCAATGATTGTTTGTCAGGGTCAAGGTTATGACAATCAAAAGCTTAAAGATTTTAAGAAAGAAGATGTTACACAGCTCTCAGGTCTTGGTCATGAATGAATTAGATTAGGGGACTGGTATGTGTCTACATTTCAAGCTGACGGGAAAGCATACCGAAGAAAGACATAATATGCGATAATGTGCTTGACATGCAAGGAAAAAATTGACGGGGATAATAACCATGGTGATATCAGCTGTAAATTGCAGAACATAAAAATATACTGTATCTTGAACTCAGCAGGTCAGACAGTATCCATGGAGAGGAAAACTTGTTTATGAAAAGGAAAACTGCTGCAAAGCAACAACTTTGACAACATATGTCAGTGATATTGATTTGATACTGAATAAAGGATGGAGGTCTCAGCCGAGAACAACGACATTTTATTCCTCCCCATAGATTCTGCCTGACCTGCTGAGTTCCTCCAGCATTTTGTGTGTGTTACTCTGCATTTCCAGCAGTGGCAGAATCTCTTGTGTGACTGTATCATGAATCAGGAAGGCAAAAGGTACATTTTAAGAAGGGCAAAAATTTTATTTTGAGTTTTGCAATGAGAAATGATACTTTAATATCTTTAACACTAGGAAGATGAGGGAAAGCAGGTAATAAATGACACCCTTGTCACAACAATATCAATAAAACAAATGTAGATAAAGCATTGGTGGTGGAGTGGAGATACGTCTCTACCAAAAGAGGTGTAAGCTGCTCCTTCCCTCTGCTAGCCTTCAGGTCACCCTTGGATAAGGGAAGCACCTGCTAAGCCCCCATATCATGATCAGGGTCACATGAAGCCACGGGAGCAGGTGGTGGATGTTCACAAGTCCTGGTTGTGTAACCACCAAACCAGGCAGACAGTCTCTGAAGAGTATTGATAATGACTAGGGTTACCCGTATTGTAAAGACACTGCCCAGAAGAATTTAACAAATCTCATCACCCACAGATGAGAGAGCAGACTGATGAATTAACCTTCCTGTAGGTCACTGGCTAGCAGAGGGAAGAAGTGCCTTACACTTCCTTTGCTGGAGATGTATCTCCACCCCAGCACACAAGTACATTATTACTTATATATAAAATAGCTATATTTGGAATAAAGTTATGCATATTCATTTTGGAGATATTCACTTCCGTAGAAAAATCGGCCAGTAACAATCATGGTCAAATCATAAACATGAGAAAGTTTGTAGATGCTGGAAATCCAAAGCAACACACACAAAATGCTGGAGGAACTCAGCAGGTCAAGCAGCATCTATGGAAGTGAATAGATAATCAATATTTTGGGGCGAGATCCTTCTTCAGGACCAAGGTGGAAGGGGAAAGACGCCAGAATAAAAAGGTGGAGGGGAGGGGAAGGAGGCTAGCTGGAAGATGATAGGTGAAGCCATGTGGGTGGAAAAAGACAAGGTCTGGGAGAAAAAGGAAAATTCATGATCACCTACATCATACGATACAGGACATAGTGAGATAATGATTAACACATGAGCGTGAATTGAAGATTTCCAAGTCAAGAATCAATCACTAGCTACAGGAAGGTTAATTTATCAGTCTGCTCTCTTATCTGTGGGTGATGAGATTTGTTAAATTGTTACAAAAAATGGGGAAACAAGGGGTTCTAATCCAGAGATCACCGTCCACCACCTGCTCCCATGGATTCACGTGACCCTGACTGGGGAGCCAAGCAGGTGCTACACCTTGCCAAAGGGTGACCTACTGGCTAGCAGAGGGAAGAAGTGCCTTACACTTCCTTTGCTGGAGATGTATCTCCACCCCAGCACACAAGTACATTATTACTTATATATAAAATAGCTATATTTGGAATAAAGTTATGCATATTCATTTTGGAGACAACATGAAATCAAAATGTTGCTTAACATAACAAATTTTAATCAAATTATTGAGAATTTCTGGAAGTTTGAAACCTGATTTAGTAATTGGAACCCGCTTGACATCAGAAGAAACAGGGTGATTGAAATTAGGGTAATGGTACATTCACATGCCTGAAATTCTCAGTGACAGATTATGCTGCCTCTCAGGGAATTTTCAACAACAAGGCACAAAACTGTGTCCAGTTCTGGCTGGGCCATGTATAGACTGTCCGTGGACACAATAAGAAGAAGAGGGAATTTCACATCTCTGGGATATAGTCTTTGCAGGGAAGAACAAACTGCAATACTGCAGCCACATACAGTACTGTGCAAAAGTCTTGGGCACATATATCTAGCTAGGGTGCCTAAAACTTTTGCACAGTACTGTAATAATTTTATGTATTGCACTATATTGCTCTTGCAAAAAAACACAAATTTCATGACATATGTGAGTGATGATAAACTTAATTCTGATATGGGTCTCCATTGTGGACTGAGAGTGAGAAGGGGGTAGGGAGAGGGGAATCATGGTTGGGAAAAGGGGAAGGGAGAGAGGAGGGAGCAGGAAGCACCAGAGAGACATTCTGTAATGATCAATAAACCAATTGTTTGAAATCAACTGACCCTGCCTGGGGTCACAGTGCTGGGTGTGCCTGCACCCAAGCCATACCCTGCCCCTGGCACTCCTTCCCTGCCAACTGTGCCACACCCTCCCGCGGTGCTCCACCCTCGCCATTCCCAACATGCTTTGCTCCTCCCAGATGTACAAATTCACTCCCCACTCCACCTTGACAAATACAGTACTGTGCAAAAGTCTTGGGCACCCTAGCTATATATATGTGCCTAAAACTTTGGCATAATACAGTAATCTAGTATTGGGCTTGTTCTTACTTTTCAGAGAGGATACAGAAACTTGATCAAGTAAGAATTCTCACTGTGCTCAGGGAAGCACCCTGGCATTACCTATGCTATCGTGGCTCACTTTGGAAACTGGGTATAGATAAACATAGCACAAGTTCACTTCGCTTCATTCTGAGCATCTGTCTTATCAGAAGCCCTCCGTTCGTCAGGGTCAACCATGGATCTTGTGTCCCAACTGTCTACATGATACGCAAGCCAGGACAGTACAATATGGAGAGCAAGTTATTGCCATGTAGCAGGGTTCCCCCTCTCCACACCGCTGATGAATCAAAAGGAATGGCAGAGACTGATACAATTAGGAACTAGCAGCATCGCTTAGGTTACCAGTCTGCGTTGAACTCAACATAGGACTGCCTTAGGGTTTAAACCTCAGGGTTTACTCCCAAAGCCTTCCCCATGAGTGGGTATAACTGCAAGGCAGTGGAGGTCCAAGACCAGAGTTCTCCTTCTCCTAGATGAGCTGCCAACCATGGCTGACGAGCCCCGTCTGCCCAAAGTGACTGGTTTTAAGATGCCAGTAACCTACCCTTGTCCCTTCTCTTGTCAGTAGAACCAGCTCCACCTGGCTTAGTAGCTAAGCTACACGTGAAGGCCAGGAGCTGGACTTGGTTGTCAGAGGCTTTTTGAAACATATGCAATTGGGAACATTTAATAGATAGTGAGAGCTCATCCCCACGACCTTCCATGCTATAACAACCTTAAGGAGATTGTCATATAGTACACCAGTTTCTTGAAAACAATCTAATTCTGGAATATTTCATGTTTTGCTTAACAATTGTATTGCAATGAAACTCTTGTTTTTCCCAATCAAATACTCACGTCACTTGCAAGATCATTGGCTCTCTTGGCACTATAGTATGCTGGTGTGATCATTGCAGGGAAACTCCCTTTCCCCTTCACGTCCTCAAACTCAGCAGAGAACTCCGGCTGTCAAAGAAAGGAGAAGCAAATTGTAAGTCAACCCATATTGACAATTACATTTAAAGACCAGATATTCTGATATATCACTGACACACACCTATAACAGTAATAAAAACTCATCAAATTTAGCACATCTAAAAAAAACATATTTCTGACTTAAGCCTCAATATTCATTAACTTAAATATGCAAATTATCTAAATTAAAACCCAGACTATTTGCTTCAAATTTGTTATCCAAGAACTGAGATCACACTGGAGGGTTCTTGATTTTTCTTTGGTTTATTTCTGGTTTACTTCGTTTGATTTTATTATTATCATTGTTTGACTAAACAGGTACTTTTGGTCATTAAAACAAAATGCCAATGCACTAACTAGCTTTTTTTCCAGCTGAAGTTATAACAACAAAATAAAATAGCAGCACCTTCAAAATTATCAGTTGTTTCCACTCTTTGATCAATTCATTGCATTTCTACCTGAATAACGCAGCCATTTAACTGACCAGTGAATCCTATTTTGTGCCCATGAACAAACAGAATTGGTCAGCAGTCTCTGCACAATATCCACATTTGGAAAGCCACATTCTTTAATAATAAAAATCCGTGGTGCAAAGAGACTTGGCAGACCTCTAAAGAGTAACTTGCAGGTGGCAGAGAAAGCAAACACTATGTTAGCATTCATTTCGAGAGGACTAGAATATAAAAGCAAGGATGCCATGCTGGGGCTTTATAAGGCACTGATGAGGCCTCACTTGATGTACTGAGAGCTGTTTTTGGCCCCCTATCTAAGAAAGGATGGAGGGGGTTCAAAGGAGGTTCACAAGGATTATTCCACGAACAAGAGGGTTATCCTGTCAGGAGGGTTTGATGGCTTTGGGCCTGTACTTGCTGGAATTTAGAAGAATGAGGGGAAATCTCATTGAAAACTATCGAATGTTGAAAGACCTAGATAGAATGGACGTGGAGAGGATGTTTCCTATAGTGGGGGAATCGAGGACCAGAGGGCACAGCCTCAGAATATAGGGATGTCCATTTAGAACAGAGATGAAGAGGAATTTCTTTAGCCAGAGGGTTGTGAATCTGTGGAATCTGATGTGGAGGCTATGTCACTGTGTGTATTTAAGGTGGAGGTTGGCAGGTTCATGATTAGTCAGAACATGAAAGGTTACAGGAAGAAGGCAAGGGAAAATGGATCAGCCATGGTGAAATGGCAGAGCAGACTGAATGGGCTGAAAGGCCTAATTCTGCTCCTATGCCTATGGTCTTTTAAAAAAAAGCATAGTTAATATGGTAAAGTATATTACCACAAAACATTAACAATGTGAACAAAAATAATTAAAAGGGAAAATTCAACGCTACAGATGATTTAATGACTTGCCTTGCCTTGAGGTAATATATTAAAAATTACAAGACCTGGTGCATATGATTTTTCATCCCATTCAAATGTGAATACAGTAGTCACAATCTTTTTCCTAGGGTAGGCTAATAACTAGAGGGAATAGGTTTCAGGTGATGGAGAAAAGATTTAACAGGGATCTGAGATCAACTTTTTCCACACAGAGTGTGGTGAGTTTCTGGAATGAGCGGCGAGAGGAAGATGTAAATTTCAGTATGGTGCTCAGACCACATTTAGACGGGTACATGGAGAGACTTAAAGGGATATGGGCCGAATGTTGGGAAAACAGTTCTAGCGCAAGCAGACAACTTGGTTGACATGGCCACTGTGTGCTGTAGGCCTGCACAACTCTATGACAAGCAGCTGACATCAGCATTTTTAATGTGCAATTGTTTGTGGGGAGATTTCCAAAACAAAAGGCAGGCATCAATAATCAATCAAAGTTTGTTCCTGTGACGGGTTACTCCCCCATTTGAAATACCTGATATCACCACCTTCCTTTGCCTGATACCAGGGGCAAGTTATAATTAGGAAATTTGACACTCTCAATATTGTGGAATCAGAGGGAATTCCAGCTGCTTCTGGGAAGTTTCAATTTTAATTTTAATTTCTAAAGGAATATACATTTTGGTCACTGTCACAGCTTTACGAGGCTGTTTAACTGGTGGTGCACATTTGAATATTGGAGAATGTAGCAGCCCAACTCCTGCTTCACTCTTCAAAGTCCATGTGGACATGAGCAATTAAAATGGGTAACAGGGTCAGTGTTTACTTCATATATTAAAATAAATGTTCCCTTTCAGTCAGCTACCAGCTAAACCTAAAACATGCGTAACTTAACATTCGGATAGAAGTATTTCATGTATCCACTATGGATCCCCAACTCTCCCTCACACATACTACCTCCATCAAGGAGCCTCAGTAAGGCTGAATTAGTACTTCCTTGTCCTGAAAAATAGCCATGCAGATATCTTCTGCATTAAAAACTAATTAGAAATAAATGGTCTGGAACAGAAGATTGTAATTCTGTAAAGATTTCTAACTTCTGCACCAACGGAATGAATCAAAGAAGTCAGAAAGGTGGCGGAGGCCAGGTACCTCCCGTTCATTTGTCTTGCCACTGGGTGTAGAACGATACCTGGTTATACTAAGCTGAGGGGCAAACACACTTTACATCTAGTCCATCAGCTCTTCTCAACCATGGAACAACGGGTATAATAACCCAATATGAAAAGGAAAGTGGTTTGAGATTCATTTCTTCATGTAAATTATTGTTACTGTTTACAATTGCTATATATTTTTAATTTATTATCTTTTAACCTTTTACTATTTTAATCCATGTGTTTTGATTACACTCAATGGCCACTTTTATTAGGTACACCTGTGCACCTGCTCGATTAAACAGATATCTAATCAGCCAATCGTGTGACAGCAACTCATTGCATAAAAGCATGCAGACATGGTCAAGAGGTTCAGTTGTTGGTGGGACCAAACATCAGAATGGGGAAGAAATTTGATCTAAGTGACTTGACTGTGGAATGATCGCTGGTGCTAGATGGGGTGGTTTGATTATCTTAGAATATGTGATCACCTGGGATTTTCATGCACAACAGTCTCTAGAGTTTACAGAGAATGGTGCATAAAACAAAATAAAATCAGTAAGTGGCAGTTCTGTCAGGGAAACGGCTTTGTTAATAAGAGATGTCAGAGAAGAAAGGCTAGACTGGTTCAAGGTGACAGGAAGGCAACGGCGATTTAAATAACCACATATTACAACAGTGGTGTGCAGAAGAGCATCCATGAATACACAACATGTTGAACCTTGAAGTGGTTAGTCTACAGCAGCAGAAGACAACAAACCTACCCTCAGTGGCCACTTTATCAGGTTCAGCAGATACCAAATGAAGTAGCCACTAAGTGTGTGTTTGACAAATACAGCTAATCTTTAATCTTTGAATATTTTATTTAAATAACTTTGCTCTCTACATTTCACCGGATAGCAATGAGAACGTGACTTAAACCAGAGCTCCAGAAGTTTATAGTAACCATGAGGACAGTTGGGGGATATGGACAGAATTGAGCAAAGCTTTTCACTGGTGCAGGTTGAATATAGAAAGGCTGATTAATTTCATCGGGTATTTGTTGCACAGGAATGGCACTGGTAAAATAGTAAACAGAATTCAAGTCCCACTAAGGTAGGATGTGAAGCATAAAAATGTTCATGTTAAATTTCAATCTAAATATATTAGCACTTCCTTAAGACTCTGCGGAGAATCAGCATGACATCTAATACTCTGACAAATCTATAGATGTGTAGTGAAGAGTATATTGACTGGTTGCATCACACCCTGGTATGAAAACATCAAAGCTCTTGAACGGAAAATCTTACAAAAGGTAGTGGATTCAGCCCAGTACATCATGGGTTAAGCCCTCCTCACCAATGAGCACACCTACATGAAACACTGTTATAGGAAAACAGCATCCATCATCAGAGACCGCACCACCCAGGTCATTCTCTCTTCTCCAACGAGAGAAAATCTGCAGATGCTGGAAATCTGAGCAACACACACAAAATGCTGGAGGAACTCAGCAGGCCAGGCAGCGTGAATGGAAAAAAGTATAGTGGGCGTTTTGGCCCGCTGAGTTCCTCTAGCATTGTGTTTGCCATGCTCTCTTCTCACTGTTGCCATCAAGAGCTTCAGGACTTTATCACCAGGTTCAAGAACAGCTCCTACCTCTCAACCATCAGGCTCTTGAATAAAAGGGGATGACTACATTCACTTGCCCCATCATTGAGACGTTCCTACAACTAATCATCTCACTTTAAGGACTCTTTAACTCATTAACTCATGACCTCGTTACTTATTGTGGTGAATCTGTGGAATTTGTTGCCATAGGCGTCTGTGGAGGCCTAATCATCAGGTATATTTAAGACAGAGGTTGCTAGATTCTTGATTAGTCAGACCATGAAGGAATACGAGGAGAAGGCAGGAAATTAGGGCTGAGAGGGAAAATGGATCAGCCATGTTGAAATTGCAAAGCAGTCTTGATGGGCCAAATGGCCTAATCTGCCTCCTATATCCTAAAGTCTTATGGTCTTATTTACATCAGCATTTACACGGTTTGTTGTTTTCTGCACTCTGGTTGATCTTTCATTAATCCAGTTATAGTTACTATTCTATAGATTTGTTGAGTATGCCCACAAGAAAAAGAAGTGAGGTTAAATATGGTGACATATATATACTTAGATAATGAAATTTACTTTGAACTTTGAACTATTGATTGACTTTCATTCTGTGTTATTAGCTGGTCAATTAGGAAATTCACTTTTATTAATATCAGTCAAATCATTCAGATGATCAGGAAAATATTGAGGAGAGGGATGTTTGTGCATCAACATAATCTTTTGTTGCCCAACCAACCTGTGTGTACTTCAGTGAATTCTCTCTTTTCATGGCCACTTCAGCACCTGCTGCTTGGTTCCATTGTTTTTCAATGTCCTTCTCGTATTCTTCATTATGTTGAAACTGGGATGTAAAATTTAAAAAGAAAATGAAAAGTATCTAATGTTGACTTAAATAAAAACAGAAAATGTTAGAATCACTCAGCAGGTCAGGAAACACATGCGGGCATGAATATTTCAGCAACCATCTTTCACCAGTTTTCCATGATTGTTTTGTTCTAATTCTGACCCCTTCACTATAAAAATCTCATATCCTTGGTCTTTGAAACATTAACTATGATTATTAATCATTCTCTGAAATTATATTTCAGAGGTGTGCTTGCTTACAGCATAAGAATCCAAAATAAAATTATTTAGATTCAGCTGGCTACAAATTTGATTATAACACGGAGTCAATTCTCGTGTAGTGTCTGCCACACATGATTGAGTAAATTGGCAATATAGAACATAGAACATTGAACATTACAACTGATTACAGGCTATTCAGCCCACTAAATTCTACCAACCTTTTAACCAAGTCTAAGATCAATCTAACTCTTCCCTCGTACATAGCTCAACAATTTTTCTATCATCCATGTGCCTAACTATGAGCTTCTTAAATGCCCTTAATGTATATGCCTCGACCACCATCCCATGGCAGGGCGTTCCATGCACCCACAACTCTCTGTGTAAAAAAACTTACATCTCAAATCCCCCCCAATACTTTCCTCCAATCATCTTAAAATTATGTCCCCTGGTATTAGCCATTTCTACTCTGGGAAAAAGTCTCTGGCTGTCCACTCAATCTCTGCTTCTTATCATTTTATATGCTATATAAATGCACAGAATTAGTCTGCCAGACTCTCTAGTCATTTAGTCTGTGACTCAGTGGTTAGCCACAGCATCTCTTCCAACCTCACTGCCCTGAAAGTGAGCTTGGCTAACCGAGACTCTGGTTTATGACAGCTCTCCAGTTAATGGAAGAGGTAACCGCAGGGCACTTTGCAAAGGTCAATTGTGGTTGCTACTTCCACTACAAACTCTACCTCATGTAAAATAAGTTTTAATTAGCCTTTTGGTGAGAACCATTCAAAGGTCCTTTCTGCACTTCCGGTTTCCAGCTCGCAGCCAGGAAACATTGACCAGGTGGGTGCAAACTGCAGTTAGCTACAGTCTGGGAAATGGCCTGAAAGGGACGTTCACATCCAAAGCTATGCACACAAAATGCAGTAGAAACTCAGAAAGTCAGGCAGTATCTATGGAAATAAACAAACAGTCAATGTTTCGGGCCAAGACCCTCCTTCATGACTGGAAGAAAGGACTTGGCCTGAAAATATGATATTTTACTCATTTCTGTAGATCTGCCTGACCTGCTGAGTTCCTCCAGTATTTCGCTTGTGTTGCTTTGGATTTCCAGTATCAGCAGAATCTCTCGTAGTTATGTTTACATCCAAATTGGCATAGGCAACTGGCATCTATCAGACATACCTGGATGTCCTGAGGACATCCTTACCAACTATTAGTTACCAAACTATTAGTTCACTACCAACAGGATTGAGTATGCCAATATCACATGCAGGAATTGTGTATAATGGAATCAAATTGGAGTGCTAACTTCCTAAAACTAGACATACCATACCATGACAATTGCTGATTTTCACAAAATCCATGTTTTAAGCAACAAATATTTGTCATGAAAATAATGCAGATCCAACTTTAACTTATCAATGCACTATTATAGTTACAAATCTGTTGTCATGAATTACATAAGTCACTCAGTGGTTAATTTCATCACTTACTATCTGCCTGATGTATTTCTTCACAAATAATAATAATTAGAAACATATATATACACTACAAATATTAATGAAAAAAACTGAACAACCTTTTTATGCAACATTAACACAATCTTTCCCAATTTTAAAACAGAATAAGCATTAAAATCTATTAGATTTTATTAAACATTAATGACAAATAAGCTGGTAGAAATGATGCCTTTAATCATTTAAAAAACTTAGAACTGTGACAATTTGTTGACATATATTAGATTTCGTACAGCTCAGACATACCTTAGGAATGGGGCATGTATTACATTTAATTAAGTTCAATTTAACATTAGTTAAAGCAGGCTTCTTATTATTACTGCGACTTGTGTAACACCCTGGGAAAGGTTTCACTGCTAACGTAATGGTCTTTCTGTAGAAGCGGTGTTTGGGTGATGGTTAGTGATAACGGGTGCTTTGGAATGTGAGCTGTCCAATGAAAGGAGAGCGTTTTCGTGTTGTGTGTCTGACACCAAGGTGGTTTGGGTCTTTTATTCGGCAGAAGATAGGGAGAGAAGATGCCGGAGAGGAGAGGTCATAGGAGTGGTCTTGGAGTCAATGAAGCCCAGGGAAATCGATGGAGGATTGGCAAAGGGGAAACCGTGAGCTCCAACTTGTGCACATTAAAATGGGTCCTTTTCTTTTTCTTTTTTCTTTACTAACCCTGTAGTCAAATTAAGAATTATAAAGCTAAATCGTTAATTGTGTATGGTGCACTGTCTTGTTATTTTGTGGTACTGATTTGTAACAGGGTAACAAGTCACGCAGCATCCACCCAAACAGGAGGTTTCAGGTGAGCTTACACCTCAATCTCACACGTTCGGTGGGGCCAGAGATCGTCTTCCCTAGATTTACGCAGCCGACAGAAGCTGAGTAAAAAATTACACTTGTATGATCAGGTTGAATGAAACATTTTCTGCTTTAGACCCATGACCATTATTTGAAAAGTCAAGCAAACATTCAAGGAAACATCAAACGCCCAACATACACAAAAAAAATTGTGTAAACAGCAAAAAAAGAGCAAATAACACACAGAATATTAAACATCAAAGTGCAGAATCTTTGAAACAGTCTCAGTATACTCAGTTTAGTTGCTCTTCATTCTTTAATTTAACAATCAAATTGTTGTAGTAGTGCAGGAATGAATAGCAATCCGTATTGCTGAGTTGTACACACATAATTATGTACTGCGTCATTCATTAGTCCTCGTTATCCTTATCTTTCAGCGGTATGTGATCTGTAGTCTGAAAATAAGAATGATCTAATCTACAGGTCTTACTCCGAAAGCAGCATTAAGAAACAGGCCAGTGGAAACCAGACATGATACAACTTATTTAAGAATGAATAACTAAACTACATAAATCTCCCTTCACTTACCTTACTGATTACTTTTTCTGCCAGGGGAACTTGTACAACCTCTTGACTTGCAGCAGAATACCAACTGTTACCTCCTCCATACGTAGCTTGGTAAGCTTTCTAGAATGTTAGAAAAATGAGTAAACTTGTTTATTTATAACTAGTGACAAACATTAACGTGTACAACATAATATATTGTTAACTTAGTAAGGCAAATAGTCATATGCTACCTCACTGATCAGATCCAGATTGTTCCGTGCTTGAAGAATGCCTGGTGGTAAGTGATATGATCCCTTCGTTTCATTCCAGTCTTTAGTATATTGCACCTGCAAACCAGAGTAATAAAGAAAATGCTTTCATATCTGTTTGTATATTTAAAAAACAGTTCCCACAGAGACAAGAGAGAAAACACCAAACACTGTAAACTTGCAGGGTTCACATCCAAGTTTCAAACTCATGTTTGAATCTAGGCCCAGGAACAATCCTCCCTACATTGTGATAAATTTTGAAACTAAAACTTGCTGAACAAAGGCAAGTTTCCATTTTTTATATAATTTCAAAACAATTGTTACAAATATAACATGGTAATAGAAACCATAGAAACCATAGAAAAAACTACAGCACAGAACCAGGCCCTTTGGCCCTTCTTGGCTGTGCCGAACCATTTTCTGCCTAGTCCCACTGACCTGCACACGGATCATATCCCTCCATACACCTCCCATCCATGTATCTGTCCAATTTATTCTTAAATGTTAAAAAAGAACCCACATTTACCACCTCGTCTGGCAGCTCATTCCATACTCCCACCATTCTCTGTGTGAAGAAGCCCCCCCCCAACGTTCCCTTTAAACTTTTCCCCCCTCACCCTTAACCCATGTCCTCTGGTTTTTTTCTGCCCTTGCCTCAGTGGAAAAAGTCTGCTTGCATTCACTCTATCTATACCCGTCATAATTTTATATACCTCTATCAAATCTCCCCTCATTCTTCTACACTCCAGGGAATAAAGTCCTAACCTATTCAACATTTCTCTGTAACTGAGTTTCTCAAGTCCTGGCAACATCCTTGTAAACCTTCTCTGCACTCTTTCAACCTTATTTATATCCTTCCTGTAATTTTGTGAGCAAAACTGAACACAATACTCCAGATTCAGCCTCACCAATGCCTTATACAAGCTCATCATAACATTCCAGCTCTTATACTCAATACTTTGATTAATAAAGGCCAATGTACCAAACGCTCTCTTTACGACCCTATCTACCTGTGACGCCACTTTTAAGGAATTTTGTATCTGTATTCCCAGATCCCTCTGTTCTACTGCACTCCTCAGTGCCTTACCATTTACCCTGTATGTTCTACCTTGGTTTGTCCTTCCAACGTGCAATATCTCACACTTGTCTGTATTAAATTCCATCTGCCATTTTTCAGCCCATTTAATATTTGATTTTGTACAATACATAGTGTAAATGGATCTAATCAGTCAGAACCCCATTTTAAATTTCTCCAGGGTTCTATTATCTTTAACCACACAGGATCTGAAAATCTACAGAATCATATAGTACCTGTAATCATCTCTACTGCTAACTCCACTAAAGTTTGTGGCGTCAGTGAGAAAGCCATTAATTCATATGCCTTCATCGTACCCAGCCCAACTACCGAAGAGGAAGATAAGGAAGTCTGGTCCATTGTTCCACCTGAGAGAACTGCACTATCTGTACTGGGCAGCTCAATAAAAGATCATTGCCATGGAAATTCAAAGTGAATTTCTTCCAAGAGACAGGAAGAGGCACGATCTTGCAGGCCCATCCCCAGAACACACTTCTGAGTGGTGGATTCTGACCACAGTTACGGCAGGTTTCAATTCAAACAGTTATAAATATTCAGGGCCACTGTGTTATTACTAATGAATTATGATGCCCACATTACACAATAAGATCAAATTACTTACCTTACTGGCAAGTTGTCCAATATTACAGGCATGCTCAAGTTGCTTTGATTTTATATCCCACTGAAACACTGATTTGAATTTTTCGGCTTCCTCGCGGTACTTAATCTAAGTACAAAAATTCAGTAGACAGTTTATGACGATGAATTTTAAAACATATCTTTAGGGATCCTGTCCATAGTAATGCAGATGTTGCAATTTCTTTTGAATCCCACCTCATATCCTTGACATCACCTGTAGGAGCCATGTACCTATTGTCTGTCTGTATTGTATGTTGTGTTGCATGTTTATTATGGGTAATTTGTCAAGTGGGTTGGGGTGTGGTAGAAGTGAATGAGTATAATTATGTACTCTGTCCTAGTTGTTCAGTTTAGTCTAGTTGAGAGTTAGAGGCAAATGGGGAATGATAAATGATAAGGCAGGAAATTGGGGCTGAGAGGGAAATGAATCAGCCATGATGAAATGGTGATGGGCCAAATGGCCTCATTTTGCCTCTATATCTTACGGTCATAAGGTCTTAACAGCACCTCCAACGATCTCTACCACCAACAAAGTCTCGGAATGTAACTGTATGGAAGTAACTCCAAATTACCTGGTCACACATTAACCTGACTTGGAAAACTCTCTGTTCTTACATTGTTACAGAGTCTAAATCCTGAAACAAACAACCCAAATAATACATCGAGAACTCCTTCCAACATGGACTGCAACAATTCTAGCAGGCAGCTCCAATCGACAGATTCTGGCATTGTACTGGATGACTGGAAAATTGCAAATGTTACTCCACTATTTAAGAAGGGTGGAAAGCAGCAGAAAGGAAACTATAAACCTGTTAGCCTGACATCAGTGGTTGAGAAGTTGTTGGAATCAATTGTTAGGGATGAGATTACGGAGTACCTGGAGGCACATGACAAGATAGGCCAAAGCCAGCATGGTTTCCTGAAAGGAAAATCCTGCCTGACAAACCTACTGCAATATTTTGAGGAAATTACAAGCAGGGTAGACAAAGGAGATGCAGTGGATGTGGTGTACTTGGATTTTCAGAAGGCCTTTGACAAGGTGCCGCACATGAGGATGCTTAGCAAGATAAGAGCCCATGGAATTACAGGGAAGTTACTAGCATGGGTGGAGCATTCATTGATCGGCAGAAAGCAGAGAGTGGTAATAAAGGGATCCTATTCTGGCTGGCTGCCGGTTACCAGTGGAGTTCCACAGGGGTCATTGTTAAGACCGCTGCGTTTTATGATGTATGTCAATGATTTCGACTACGGCATTAATGGATTTGTGGTTAAATTTGCCAATGATACAAAGATAGGTGGAGGAGCGGGTAGTGTTGAAGAAACAGAGAGCTTGCAGAGAGACTTAGATAGTTTAGGGGAATGGGCAAAGAAGTGGAAAATGAAATACAATGTTGGAAAGTGTATGGTCATGCACTTCAGTGGAAGAAATAAATGGGCGGACTATTATTTAGATGGAGAGAGAATTCAAAACGCACAGATGCAAAGGGACTTGGGAGTCCTTGTGCAGGACACCCTAAAGGTTAACCTCCAGGTTGAGTCAGTGGTGAAGAAGGCGAATGCAACGTTGGTATTCATTTCTAGAGGTATAGAATATAAGAGCAGGGATGTGATGTTGAGGCTCTCTAAGGCACCCGTGAGACCACACTTGGAGTATTGCATGCAGTTTTGGGCTCCTTATTTTAGAAAGGATATACTGACATTGGAGAGGGTTCAGAGAAAATTCACGAGAATGATTCCGTGAACGAAAGGGTTACTGTATGAGGAACATCTGGCAGCTCTTGGGCTGTATTCCCTGGAGTTCAGGAGAATGAGGGGGGATCTCATAGAAACATTCCAAATGTTAAAAAGCCTGCACAGATTAGATATGGCAAAGTTATTTCCCATGGTAGGGGAGTCTAGGACAAGAGGGCACAACTTCAGGATTAAAGGACGTCCATTTAGAACTGAGATGCAGAGAAATTACTTTAGTCAGAGGGTGGTAAATCTGTGGAATTTGTTGCCACAAGTGGCTGTGGAGGCCAAGTCATTGGGTGCATTTAAGGCAGAGATAGATAGGTTCTTGATTAGTCATGGCATCAAAGGGTATGGGGTGAAGTCAGGGGAGTGGGGATGACTGGAAGAATTGGATCAGCCATGATTGAATGTTAGAGCAGACTCAATGGACCGAATGGCCTACTTTTGTTCCTTTATCTTATGGTCTTATGGGTAATTACAGATGGACAACAAACGCTCATATATGGTAAGCAAATAAAATAAAATCCTTTTCTGTTCTAATTAGTTGTAATTAGCTCTGGATGCATGCTTCATTTCCTTGTTGGACTTCTCAAAATTAAACATTTTCAACTTGAGAGCAATAGGAACATTATATCACTGAAGTTGAATAGATTGAGTTAAATTCTTCTTTTCAAGAAATTCTGTTATGTAAGCAGACGAAGAGTGGTGATCTGTCCCATACAAATAAACACAAACAGAAATCACTTGAAAAGCAAGAAAAGAGAGTTAACAGAGAGTAGATCGAACAATGTAGCTAAAAATTTATCAATCTTATTTACTTCAACTCTAAATTCTGGTCCCACACATAATTCGAAATAAAAGCAGAATTTCACCTCCAATAAATGGTGAAATATTGATAACATTTGATTGTATGCAGTGCCTATAAGAAGTATTCACCCACCCCCCGCCCCCGGAAGTTTTCATGTTTTATTGTTTTACAATGTTGAATCACAGTGGATATAATTTGGCTTTTTTGACACTGATCAACAGAAAAAAAGACTCTTTTATGTCAAAGTGATCTAAATTAATTACAAATATAAAACACAAAATAATTCATTGCATAAGTAATCACCCCCCCACTTTTAATATGACATACCAAATCATCACTGATGCAGCCAATTGGTTTTAGAAATCACATAATTCATTACACGGAGACCACCAGGTGCAGTCATTGTGTTTAAATTGATTTTCAAAAATACACCCATATTTGGAAGGTCCAACTGTTGACGAGTCAGTATCCTGGCAAAAACTACACCATGAAGACAAAAGAACACTCCTAGCAACTTCACAAAAAGGTTATTGAAAAGCACAAGTCAGGAGATGGATACAAGAAAATTTCTGAGTCACTGAATATCCTTTGGAGTACAGTTAAGTCGATCATCAAGAAATAGAAAAAATATGGCACAGCTGCAGGCCACCCTCAAAAACTGAGTGACTATGTCAGAAGGGTACTAGTGCGGGAGGCCACCAAGAGACCTATGACAACTCTGGAGGAGTTACAAGGTTCAGTGGCCGAGATGCACACATAACAACTGTTGCCCAGGTGCTTCACCAGTCACAGCTTTATGACGGAGTGGCAAAGAGAAAGCTACCATTGAAAAAAATTCACATGAAATCTCGGCTAGAGTTTGCCAGAAGGTATGTGGGAGTCTCTGAAGTCAGCTGGAAGAAGGTTCCAAGGTCTGATAAAACCAAAATTGAGCACTTTGGCCATCAGAGTAAACACTGTGTTTGGCGCAAGCCAAACACCGCACATCATCAAAAACACATCATCCCTACCGTGAAGCATCATGCTGTGGGGATGCTTCACTGCCACAGGCTCTGGAAGGCTTGTGAAGGTAGAGAGTAAGACAAATGCAGCAAAATGCAGAGAGATCCTGGAGGAAGACCAGATACAGTCTACAAGAGAACTGCAACTTGGGAGAAGATTTGTTTTCCAGCAAGACAGTGACATAAAGCCAAAGCTGCAAAGGAATTGCCTAAAAACAACAAAGTTAATGTCCTGGAGTGGCCAAGTCAAGAGTCCAGACCTCAATCCAATTAAGAATTTGTGCTGGACTTGAAAGGGGCTGTTCATTCACGATCCCCATGCAATCTGACAGAGCTTGAACAGTTTTGTAAAGAAGAATGAGGAAAAATTGCAGTGTCCAGATCTGCAAAGCTGATAGAGACCTATCCACACAGACTCAAGTCTGTAATTACTGCCAAAGGTGCATCTACTAAATACCGACTTGAAGGGGGTGAACACTTATGCAATCAATTATTTTGTGTTTTATATCTGTAATTAATTTCGATCACTTTGTAGAGATCAGTTTTTACTTTGACATGAAAGTCTTTTTCTATTGATCACTGTCAAAATAGCCAAATTAAATCCACTGTGATTCAATGTTGTAAAACAATAAAATATGAAAACTTCCAAGGGGGGTAAATACTTTTCATAGGCACTGTATGCACTTACCTGCTTTAGAAGAGAAAGGGTTTATATTTCCATTAAAAATATTACTATTTAAAAACCAATTAACTGTAAGATACTACATTTCATGATTTTCTTATTTTATGCATTTAAAATCGACAAAAGCAGCACAATTTCTGTTGCCATTATACCATTTTATACATTCTATCCAGAACACTGTCTAATCAATCTCCTGCCGTTTGGTCGGAGATACAGAAATACCTTAGCCAAGGCAGTAAGACTGAAAAACAGCTTCTTCCCAAGGGCTCTTGTGCAGCTGGATAAGGCTACACCCCGGCTTGCCAATGACCTTTCAGTGTTATGGACTCTCAAAGTCACCTGTCACTGGTAAATATGGGGTTGTTTTTTTTAAATTAAGCCGTACCACGAGCATTATAAATGTCTGTTCTGCACGGACTGAAGTAGCACCAGAGTCTCGTTGACTTGATCGTTCACAACAAAGTTCTACTGTATACTGTTCTATTCAGTTACTGGTATCAGTCAGAATTCATGTTGAATAGTATTAGATGGATTGAATTAGAATTAGACAAAATAAAATTCACATTGAATAGTAGAATTAGACGAAATAGAGTTCACTTTGAATAGTATTAGACGACCTTGCTCCTTCTTTGTAAATTCACACAAATGAGACATAGTCATTTTAAACAGAAAAAAAAAATTATTTTGGTTTTGCTAGTCTCTGGTACAAATTGAAATTTACATTCCAATTGTTATGGAATTAAATTAAGCCCAAACTAAAGTGCAACGGGAATAAAAGACATTATGAACATTAACAACAAACGACATGCGAGCGGGTTTGCGAAAGCTGTCGTTATATATAACACAAGAAAATAGATAAGAGTGTGCTTGCGACGAAGTTTTCGTTATTCGCCTTTCGTACCTGCACGGTTAACTTATCAAGGATCAGTTTCAATGTACTAAGTCATGGCATTTTATTTTAGCAACACAAAAACAGATTTGTGATTTGTAACTAAAAGCAACAGAAGACGATAAGAGCTAACGAGAAGTTAAGCCATCTGTATAATTTGAATTTGTACATGAAGTCGGAAGTTTCACGTCACATTTGCCATCCTGAAATAGATGTTGCCGTAACACGGACTCATTCCAAAATTTGGATGTCACCGAAAGCTACTGGAAACGTGTACTGAATCACTGTAAAACCTGTCCACTATAAAGTACTAAATTAGATACTTCCACGATTTACTAACTCATTTTTTGTTTAAACTGAAATTCTTAAAGGAGGCGACAAAAACCATTGGGACTCATTTCGAGCTGTTGAAGTGACTGGCGCCTTGAGAGATCTTTAAGGATAAAATGTTTTCACGGTTTTATTTGTGTACCCACCTCACTAGATTCGCTTTGTTTCTTTACGTTCACGTTCAGAGGAGTGTCAAGTATACTGGTGAACTTGTTGACTTTGGGGTTGTGCCTGAGAATTAAGCAAAACCATTGCACATAATTGACAAAAATGAAATTAATGGAATTGTCCCGTAAGTTCACCTAAAGTTACCCAGGCAAGTTTCTCCAATCATACAATCTATTCTTACTATTAATAGGTTGAAGAATTCCGATGGTATAAATATCTAAAATTAGAATGGCTGTGACATTGTCAGTGTACACAGGAAAAACAGAAATAGAAATTACTAATGACATTGTTTTAGTGTTAGTATTTTGCCATATTTTAAAGATACATTAATCATAATATAAACTTTCGCAAAGTGTCACAGAAGTTCCCGCTAATATTAAAAATCACTTACGCTTGACAATAAGGTTTCTTCTGATGGCTAATAAAATTGTTAACTGTTAGAATCATTTTGCAGACCTCACAATGAAAACAAGACTTGTGCCATGTCTGTGGATAGCAAAATTAAACATGTTATTGATTGTCCATAATCTTCATTAATAATGGCACTTCAATTAAAATATAGAGATTATCACTTACTTGATCCAAGCAAACTACTTTCTCCGCGGGATAAACCCCGAAACCACAGCGGGCGCACGGTGTATTCATTTTGATTGTTGATTTATAAGTCAACGATAAAAACCTTACTTTCCCCCGAGCTGTGCTTTGTGGCCCCTGCCTTTTCACCGCGTCTGTACTCAAACCTGTCGCTAGCAGTCAACAGCTTTATTTCATTTCTAATCCCGTCCTGTCCCCGCTCCTCATCCATTGGTTGGAACTATTCGTTACCGGGCTCTGATCTCCCGAATACGGCTTGTGAATGGTCATCGGAGCAGTCAATCACAGAGCGGTCCCTTGTGCAAATTGTATCAGATTGGGAGAGTGACGGTACTCAGAAATGTCTCGTCCCAAAATAGTAGGAACTGATATGATACTAAATACAATTTGACATCAACCACATGTAAAAGGGAACTGACAACATATTACCAGCAAAATTAAAAAAATCAATTCAATTCAATATCTTGAAGCACAATTCAGTTTCCTGTGGTTACTTTTTATTATTAATGGTCTCAACACATGCTTTAAAGTTGTCCAGAGTTTTCCTAAGGTAAACTACTAGTTTATTATTGTTTGTTCAGTGTGTCTAGTATTTCTTTTCATTATCATTTTGGTTATCAACTGAATATTATAAACCAATGGTGCACGCGAGCTCGATTTCAACATTTTTAAGTTCGGACATGTAGAAAGATGGTAGGGATATGCAGGGCTATGGTCCAGGTGCGGGTCAATGGGAAAAGATAATTTAGATAATTCAGCATGGACTGGATGGGGTATGACTCTATGAACATAACTGGATTAATCAATGTTCCCATTAAACTTCAGAAGATGTTGGAATCTAACAACGTCATGTTGTTAATTTAGAAGTGTGAATAGAAATAGAATCAATACACACCGTGCTCACCATAGCCGTAACATAACAACACGGCTTTCGGGGCAATGGAATGTTAACAGAAATAAATCAATCCACTATGGTTATAGTTCAAATTTTTAATCTTTACCATTTCCTAGTGTGTTCTTTCGCCTCTAAAAAGACAACTTTAGATCGGTGGTGAAAATCTGCATTGGTTTTAACACAAACCAAAATAATAATCAATTTATCTGCTTCAAACCTTCCACTATTTTGCTGGGGTTTGCTGTTCTGCGATCGGTAAAGCTGTCATTTACATGGCGTCCATGATTCATTTAGAATGAACATTGATGTGTTATGATGTAATCATAAACTAAGAGTAATTTACTCTTTAAAGTATCTACAGTAACTCTATCATGTGCATATGTCAACTTCTAATAATGGTGATTTTAGCAGATTAATGCACTGTCATCTTTTATAATACTCTGTTTTTACCAGTCAACTTAGAACATGGTCATCACCGTCATTATGTATGTATTGTATGATCATTGTCTTGACTGTGATTGTTCTTGGCAAATTTTTCTGCAGAAGTGGTTTGCCATTGTCTTCTTCTGGGCAGTGTCTTTACAAGACAGGTGAACAAGACAAGTATAAATTCTCTTCAGAGATTCAGACACAAAGTGCTGGAGGAACTCAGCAGGTCTGGCAGCATCCGTGGGATTGAACAAACAGCTGACGTTATGGGCCAAGACCCTTCATCAGGATTCTTCAGAGATTGTCTGCCTGGTGTCAGTGGTCGCATAACCAGGACGTGTGATCTGCACCGGCTGCTCGTACGACCATCCACCACCTGCTCCCATGACTTCACATGATCCTGATCCAGGAGCTAAGCAGCTTCTACACCTTCCCAAAGGGTGACCTGTAGGCTAACGAAGGGAAGGAGCACCTTACCCTCCTTTGGTAGAGATGTATCTCCATCCTGCCACACTAAGAACCTGTTAAACCAAATGATAAGAATAACAAATGAATAAAACTCCAGCATGACTTAACAGAGTTAGTCATTTAAAGACAGAGATTTAATTGACTTAGTGTTAGTGAGCTACATGTGTGTTAGACACTTATAGATAGATACTTTATTGATCCCAAAGGAAATTACAGTGTCACAGTAGCATTACAAGTCCACAGATATAAATATTAGAAGTAAAAAAGAATAAAAAATTAAGTTGCTTCAAACAGTCTAACAGGAGGGAGTCATCACTTCCCCAACTATAAGTTGAGTCATTATAAAGTTCAATGGCCGAGGGTAACAATGACCCCATACAGCACTCTTTGGAACAGCACATGATTGAGTGCAGCATTAATGAGTCCTGGGATGAACTGACATAAAACAGAAAGATTATAAAGATACTCAGCAGATCAGACAGCATCTGTGAAGAGAGAGACAGAGGTAAAGTTTCAGGTCAATGGCTCTTCATTAGAACTGAAAAGTGAGAAAATAAGCGCATTTTAAGTGAAAGAATTGGAGGATGGGGAGAACAAAGTGAATGTCTGTGATAGGGTGGAGATTATGGTTATCTGGTTACCTAAGTAAAAACATCATTTTTGGTGCCATCTAATTAATCATTAATCATTGGAGGGGTAGTACCTATGCTGAAGGGGCTTATTGTGTCCATTCTGGGGCAGCTCACTCACCTTAGTTCCCCACCGGGCACTCAGCTCTCACCTGCGGCTCAAAGTAACTGTTCACATATGACAGCGGTCACACCCCTGTACACCACTTCGACAGACAGGCTAAACCAGGTGAGGGTAGCTAGCTGGCCTCATACTCCGGTGAGATAAGGACATGCCTGTCCTAGCATGCGATGTCAGCTCATCCAGCGGACTGGGCAGATGAGATGTACACTGAGATCCAACGGCCAGGAAAGCGGTTCTGCAACGTTCTGTGGAGAGCGAAGGGCATGACACGGCGCAGAAGATGTCATGGTCATCCACGGCAGCCAAGGAAGACCCCATTTTGTGATGCTTGTTTATACCACTGAAGCTGGACTTCTGAGGCTGAGAAAGTCGAACTGCCCCAGTGCAATCGCTTTTCCACTTTAAAAGCTCTCCCACATAGGTTTTACTGTCGTCATCAGACACAACGGACTATCACCAGACAAGAATTAATCATAGCTGATGTGCTGGGAAGCATGCAAATGACCAGAAGTGAATGAAAACAGTATGTGTTAAAGACAATGATGAAAATACTCAGCCAATCAGTTCCCGTGTGCGTGGAAAGACAAAACTGAATTAATCCTACAGATGAATGGCTTTCTTCAGAACAGACCAGAAAAGGCTGATTAGCTGAAATTATTGAATTCAATATTGAGTCCATAAGTCTACAAGTGCTTAGGTGTAAGATGAGATGGTGCTCCTCAAGTTTATGTTAGGTATTAAGCTCAGGATTATATAGAAGACCCAACACCGAGTTCGGAGTGGCAGTCAGATGAAAAATTAAAGAGCAAGATGACAGGAAGAGCAAAATTTACGCAGGTGTTCTGTGAAGTGTCAAACCAATCTGCATTTGTTTTCTCTGATTTAAAGAAATTTACAATGTGGCAATGGGTACATGTACTTAATTCGATGATATGCAAAAGCAAAAACTGTCCACCAGCCTATGACAAAGGAAAATCATGAATCATCTCAACCCCAGATTTCTACCACAGGAATTCGAATTTAACCTGTTCTTTAACAGATTTGACATTGTGGCCCCTGCCCATCCCCCACATGAGTCATCTGTTGTCGGCCCCCAACCAACACATATTCCACTCTCCCCTCCTACCCCTCCTCACAGTCCCCCACCCTGCTCTCATGACTATACCCCTTTCCCACACGAGACCACCACAGTGGGCTTCACGGCTGAACAGGTGAGAAGACAGCTGAAATGTCTCAACCCAAGCAAGGCTGCAGGACCGGATGGTGTCAGTACCAGGGTGCTCAAAGCCTGTGCCCCTCAGTTATGTGGAGTACTTCGCCATGTCTTCAACCTGAGCCTGAGGCTCTGGAGGGTTCCTGTGCTGTGGAAGACGTCCTACCTCGTCCCTGTGCCGAAGACGCCGCGCCCCAGCGGCCTCAATGACTACAGCCTGGTGGCATTGACCTCCCACATCATGGAGACCCTGGAGAGACTTGTTCTGGAGCTGCTCCGACCTATGGTCAGGCCACACTTAGATCCCCTCCAGTTCGCCTACCAGCCCCGACTACGAGTTGAGGATGCCATCGTTTACCTGCTGAACCGTGTCTACGCCCACCCGGACAAGCCAGCGAGCACTGTGAGGGTCATGTTTTTTGACTTCTCCAGAGCATTCAACACCATCCGCCCTGCTCTGCTGGGGGAGAAGCTGACAGCGACGCAGGTGGATGCTTTCCTGGTGTCATGGATTCTTGATTACCTGACTGGCAGACCACAGTACGTGTGCTTGCAACACTGTGTGTCCGACAGAATGATCAGCAGCACTGGGGCTCCACAGGGGACTGTCTTGTCTCCCATTCTCTTCACCATTTACACCTCGGACTTCAACTACTGCACAGAGTCTTGTCATCTTCAGAAGTTTTCTGATGACTCTGCCATAGTTGGATGCATCAGCAAGGGAGATGAGGCTGAGTACAGGGCTACGGTAGGAAACTTTGTCACATGGTGTGAGCAGAATTATCTGCAGCTTAATGTGAAAAAGACTAAGGAGCTGGTGGTAGACCTGAGGAGAGCTAAGGTACCGGTGACCCTTGTTTCCATCCAGCAGGTCAGTGTGGACATGGTGGAGGATTACAAATATCTGGGGATACGAATTGACAACAAACTGGACTGGTCAAAGAACACTGAGGCTGTCTACAAGAAGGGTCAGAGCCGTCTCTATTTCCTGAGGAGACTGAGGTCCTTTAACATCTGCCGGACGATGCTGAGGATGTTCTACGAGTCTGTGGTGGCCAGTGCTATCATGTTTGCTGTTGTTTGCTGGGGCAGCAGGCTAAGGGTAGCAGACACCAACAGAATCAACAAACTCATTCGTAAGGCCAGTGATGTTGTGGGGCTCTCTGACTCTCTGACGGTGGTGTCTGAAAAGAGGATGCTGTCTAGGTTGCATGCCATCTCGGACAATGTCTCCCATCCACTACATAATGTACTGGTTGGGCACAGGAGTACATTCAGCCAGAGACTCATTCCACCGAGATGCAACACAGAGCGTCATAGGAAGTCATTCCTGCCTGTGGCCATCAAACTTTACAACTCCTCCCTTGGAGGGTCAGACACCCTGAGCCAATAGGCTGGTCCTGGACTTATTTCCTGGCATAATTTACATATTACTATTTAACTACTTATGGTTTTATTACTATTTAATTATTTATGGTGCAACTGTAACAAAAACCAATTTCCCCCGGGATCAATAAAGTATGACTATGACTATTATCAAAGTGAAGATCTACACTCAGCTATCTTCACCCAATTCATCCATGATGGCCTTTCCTATGTAAGTCAGAAATGGAAACATTTGCTGATGACTGCGTAATGTTCATTACCATTCTAAATTTCTCCAAAAAATGAAGCAGCCCATGCAGTGGGACATTCAGGGATGGACTGAGGCGTAGCAGGGAACATTTTTTAGTTCCACACAAAGACATCTGCACCAAGAGAAAATCTATCCTCTTTATCCATGACATTTGGTGATATCATTGTGAAGGCTCCAATTTCAAATATCTTGGAGAGTGGCAGCATAATAGACCAGCAACCAATCCAGAAGTTTGGAGAAGAAAGGACTTCAATCAGGTCCACTGCCTGAGCATAAAAGGCAGCAAAAGATCGCAAAAGCATAATAGAGCTTTGATCAGTGACCAATCAGCCTCTCGTATTTATTAGTAAGATCAAATGAAAGGAAAGCAGGGGCAAGCGCAGTGGCCATCGTCAGAGTGGACATCGTCAGAGTGGTGATCTTGAGGCTTTAGGTCTTCAAAGCTTCAGAGCTGAGAGGCTTCACACGGTGAAAGCGAAGAAAAGAAAAGCTCAAGAATTTTTTCTTCTCTTCTTTATATCTGTTCAGCTGGGACAGTAGAGATGCCAAGCAGGATAGTGCATTGCTCCTCTTGTGGGATACAGGCAGGCAGAGAGACGTCAAGTGTCCCTGACAACTACAACTGCAAGAAGTGCATCCAACTTCTGCTTCTAACAAACTGCATTGAGGAGTCGGAGCTGGAACTGGGCGAACTCCATTTGGGAGGCTGAAGGGGTGATAGATAGGACATATAGAGAGGTAGTTACACCCAGGGTGCAGGACACAGGAAACTGGCTGACGGTCAGGAAGGATTAAGGAGCCAGTGCAGAGTACACCTGGGGCCATCACCCTCAACAACCTTTGGATATTGTCCAGAGCGATGACCTGTCGGGTCTCTGGCACTGAGTCTGCCTCTGTGATCAGAAGGGAAGGCACACTATGGTGATAGGGGATTCGTTAATTAGGGGAACGGACAGGAGATTCTGTGGACAGGAATGAGATTCCCAGATGGTATTTTGCCTCTCAGCTGCCAGGGTCCAGGATACTGGACTTGGATCAAGTCCTCAGCATTCTTAAGTGGGAGGGTGAACAGCCAGAAGTCATGGTCCATGTAGGTACCAATGACATGGGTAGGATGAGTGACGAGATTCTGCATAGGGAGTTCAGGGAGTTAGGGGCTTAGTTAAAGGGCAGGTCCTCCAGGGTTGTGATCTCAGGATTGCTACCTGTGCCACGTGCTACTGGGGGCAGAACTAGGAAAATTGTACAGTTTAATATGTGGCTAAGGACTTGGTGTAGGAGGGAAGGAATAAAACGTTTGGATCACTAGGCTCTCTTCCAGGGAAGGTGGGACCTGTACAGAAAGGACAGTTTGCACGTGAACTCTAATATCTAGCTGGAAGGTTCGCCAGTGCTGCAAGGTAGGGGTTTAAACTAGAGTTAAGGAACTGCAAGGGTAAAAAGTCCTGCAAGGGCATGAAGTGATATGGGGAGAACGCAGAAGATTGGGGCTGACAGGAAATTGGATCAGCCATGATGAAATGGTGGAGCAGACTCGATGGGCCAAATGGCCTAATACTGCTCCTATATCTTATATACATACATATATACAAGATTGACATGAACTAGATATTTAACTGGATCAGCTGGAAAATACTGCTGAAGGGGCAAACCAGAATCTAGGTATCTTGCATAGGGTGTTTAACTTCCCAGCTCCAGAAATCCATTCCACTGGTAAAAATGCATACAGCACTGTGCAAAAGTCTTAGGTGTATATACACACCAAAGGATGCTGGGAATGGTGAGAGTGGAGCGCCGCGGGAGGGCTGTGGGACGGGTGGCAGAGAAGGAGTGCCAGAGGCAGGGTGGGGGATAATAGACAATAGGTGCAGGAATAGGCCATTCGGCCCTTCAAGCCAGCACCACCATTCATTGTGATCATGGCTGATCATCCACAATCAGTATTCAGTTCCTGCCTTATCCCCATTACCTTTGATTCCGCTATCTTTAAGAGCTCTATCCATCTCTTTCTTGAAAGCATCCAGAGACTTGGCCTCCACAGCCTTCTGGGGCAGAGCATTCCATATATCCACCACTCTCTGGGTGAAGGACACACCCAGCCCTGAGACACCAGGCAAGGTCATTTGTTTCCAAACAATTGGTTTTATGATCGTTACAGAATGTCTATCTGCTGATTCCTGCTCCCTCACCTTTCCCTTCCCCTTCTCCCAACCATGATTCCACCCTCCCTGCTTTTTTCCCCACTCTCAGTCCACAATAAAGACCCATATCAGAATCAGATTTTTCATCACTCGTGTATGTCATGAAATTTGTTTTTTGCAGCAGCAGCCGTACAGTGCAATACATAGAATTACGACGGTATTATGCAAAAGTCTTAGGCAGCCTAACTATATGTAGGTGCCTATGACTTTTGCACAGTACTGTATGCCAGATGTATATGGGAATACTAGCCAATTAACTGCATGGATGAAGTTCTGATCTACCAGTCCAAACAACAATATACTCCTTCACAACTACAGCACAACTTTAGTATGGCTACCTGTCAGATTCTCTAGAACGACTGAATATGCATCCTTCAGCATTATCTCATATCTTTGTGGCTCCCATCCAGTTAAAAAAGAGCCTACTTGATGGCTCCAGATCTACCAAAATAAACGTTCACGCCTTCCACAATCAGCACCCCTTAGCTGCAGTGTACACTATCTACAAAAAAAAAACACAGCAATTACAGTATTCACTCAGGTTAATTCAACAGCATGTCCCAAACTTGGAAGTATGGAGTGTTTTGTATTTAATATTTCAGTGGCATTCGAGTAATATTGTAAATATCTTGTTTGATTAAGCATCCTTATTCATTTCAATAACTTATTAAGGGTTATATGTAAAAATAAGAGAATTGGCATTTGTCATGATGTGACCCGTGATACGTTTGCACCTTGCTTAAAGTATACACAAACTGAGACTCACATCTCCTGAGTTCCTGTCTTTTTCTTCAAATTGGTTTTACATTTTGGATTTACAAAGCACTTCCAATGGAAGGATTATCATCACTTCTAAAGATCAAGAAATTATCTATTTAGGCCTGCTAATAGATAGTTGGGAAATATCTCTTTGAAGCCTGCCAGTGACACTTGAAGTTTTGATAATCTTCCAACGTTCCAAGTTCAAAGTGAAACTTATTAACAGAGTACATATGTCACCACATACAACCCTAAGATTCTTTTTCCTGTGACCGTGCTCTGCAAATCTAGAGAACAGTGACTGTAAGCAGGATCATTGAAAGAGCAAGCGCATAGAAGACAATAAACCGTGTAAATGTAAATATAAATAAATAGCAATAAATAATGAGAACATAGATTAACAAGATAAAGAGTCCTTAAAGTGAAGTCATTGGTCGTGGGAACACCAGAAATAGAATGAGTGTAGTTATCCTTTTTCGTTCAAGAGCCTGATGGTGGAGGGGTAATAAGTGTTCTTGAACCTAGTGGTGCGAGTCCTGAGGCTCCTGTACATTCTACCTGATGGCAGCCGTGAGAAAAGAGCATGGCCTGGGTGGTGAGGACCTTTGATGATGGATGCTGCTTTTCTGCGACTACATTTCGTATGTTGGCCTCGAGAGACAGATAGGTTGGTAACAGTCAGGAGAGGGAAGGGCAGAGTCAGATACTAGGAAGTACCCCTATGGCTGTCCCCCTTAACAGTAAACACTCCTGTTTGAGGACTGTTGGGGGGGGGGGAAACAACCTACCTGAGGGAAGCAACAGTGGCCGCGCCTCTGGCCTTGTGACTCAGAAGGGTAGGGAAAGGAAGAGGATGGCAGCAGTGATAGGAGACTCTATAGTTAGGGAGTCAGACAGGGGATTCAGGATAAATGCACAGCTGAGGGATTGGAGCAGGGGGCAGGGATTCAGATTTCTGGATCATTGGGACCTCTTTTGGGGCAGGTATGACCTATACAAAAAGTACGGATTGCACTTGAATCCAAGGGGGACCAGTATCCTGGCAGGGAGGTTTGCTAAGGCTATTGGGGAGAGTTTAAGTTAAAATTGCTGGAGTTGGGAACCAAACTGAAGAGACGCAAGAAGGAGCGGTCAGCTCACAAATAGAGAAAGCTTGTAGGCAGTGTGAGAGGCAGGGTAGGCAGGTGATAGAGAAGGGATGCACTCAGACTGATGGTTCAAGATGTGTCTCTTTTAATGCAAGAAGCATCATGAACAAAGCGGATGAGCTTAGAGCGTGGATCAGTACTTGGAGCTACGATGTTGTGGCCATTACAGAGACTTGGATGGCTCAGGGGCAGGAATAGTTACTGAGAGTACGAGGCTTTAGATGTTTCAGAAAGGACAGGGAGGGCGGCAAAAGAGGTGGGGGCATGGCACAGCTGATCAGAGATAGTGTCACGTCTGCAGTAAAGGAGGAAGTCATGGAGGATTGTCTACTGAGTCTCTGTGGGTGGAAGTTAGAAACAGGACAGGGGTCAATAACTCTACTGGGTGTTTTTTATAGACAATCCAATAGTAACAGGGTCATCAAGGAGCAGATAGGGAGATAGATTCTGGAACGGTGCAGTAATAACAGGGTTGTCGTGATGGGAGATTTTAATTTCCCCAATATTGATTGGCATCTCCCTAGAGCGAGGGGTTTAGATGGGGTGGAGTTTGTTAGGTGTGTTCAGGAAGGTTTCCTGACACAGTATGTTGATAAGCTTACAAAAAGAGATGCTGTACTTGATCTGGTATTGGGAAATGAACCTGGTCAGGTGTCAGATCTTCAGTGGGAGAGCATTTTGGAGATAGTGATCATAATTCTATCTGCTCTACTATATCATTGGAGAGGGATAGGAACAGACATGTTAGGAAAGCATTTAATTGGAGTAAGGGGAAATTGGTGTTCCCATACCAGGCCGTAATGCAGTCAGTCAATACACTTCCCACCACACATCCACAGAAGTTTGTCAAGTTATCTGATGATGGATGCCATGTAATTTCTGAGAACACCCATGGGTCACAGGAGGCAAGCTTTAGATCCCATAAACAACATCTTTTCCCCATGCATGTGTCTCACAAAATACACATTTTGAATGCAGTCATGGTCCAAAATGTATACCATTTTTCGTTAATGTACTCAGTCATCAAACAAACTGAGCACTCGTCACTGAAATGTCTACATTTTCCCTGTAGACCATAGAAGCAAATGCATTCCTGGGAAAGTGAAACTGAAACTTAAAATATTTTAGCAACACACATCAAAGTTGCTGGTGAACGCAGCAGGCCAGGCAGCATCTCTACGAAGAGGTACAGTTGACGTTTCGGGCCAAGACCCTTCATCATATTTTGTTGCCTATGAGTTGATTACAGATTATGACAGGGTGATTGCAACAAAACTCAAAGATCAACAGCATTTGAAATATAAGAGTCTGACTGAATCAGAATCAGATTTAATACCACCAGCACGTCGTGAAATTTGTTGACTTTGTGGCAGCTGTACAATGGAATAATAGAGAAAAACTGAATTACTGTAAGTATATATTCATTAACTAGTTAAAATAAGTTGTTCAAAAATAAATATTTTTAAAAAGTGGTGAGGTAGTGTTCATGGGTTCATTGCCCATTCAGAAATCTGATGGCAGAAGGGAAGGAGCTGTTCCTGAATCACTGAGTGTGTGCCTTCAGGCTTCTGTACCTCCTTCCTAATGGTAACAATGAGAACAAGGCTTGTCCTGGACGATGTGGGTCCTTAGTGAAGAATGGCATCTTTCTGAGTCATCACTGTTTGAAGGTGTCCGGGATACGGCAGAAGCTAGTGCCCATGATGGAGCTGACTAAGATTACGACTCTATGCAGCTTATTTGATCTGTGAATGCTCTCCACAGTACATCTGTAAAAATTTGCAAATGTTTTTGGTGACAAACCAAATCCCTCAAACTCCTAATGAAATATAGCCAATGTCATGTCTTCTTTGTGGCTGCATCGATATGTTGAGCCCAGGTTAGATCCTCAGAGATACTGACACCCAGGAACTTGAAATTGCTCGCTCTCTCCATTTCTGATCCTTATATGAGGACTGGTGTGTGTTGCCTCGACTTACCCTAGCTGATGTGCACAAGCAGTTCTTTGGTCTTACCGACAATGAGTTCAAGGTTTTTGCTACGACACCACTCAACTAGCTGATGTATCTCGCTTCTGTATGCCCTCCTGTCACCATTTGAAATTCTGCCAACAATAGTTCTGTCATCAGCAAATTTATAGCTGGCATTTGAGCTGTGAACCACCCTTCTCCATTTGAACTCCCTGCCCAATCACAGTGTCAAAATACCTTCACTCCCTCTGCAGCAATTTAAGAAAGTGGCTTCCCACCATGTTCCCAATGCCAACAGAGATAACCAATAAATGCTGGTCTTGCCAGTGATGGCCAGACCCCAAAGTTTAATAAAAACAGGCATAGCACCATTCACCAGTACACCATGCCAGCAGCTGGAATTATCTCTACAGGATCCTCCAGGACAACTCAAACACATCCAGCAACACCTCCCAAACATGTGATGCTCTCCAACACCTTGGAAAGTTTAGTGGGAATACAAAATAATCCAAGTTAACACCATCTCAATTTAAACATTGCTCATTGTCCCAGGTCAGCATCCTAGAAATCCTACTTAACAGGACTGCAGTGGTACTTACATTCACAGGCTCCAATAATCCTCAAATGTTTGATGCTGTCTATAATATAAACTGCGAATACATGATAAATACCCACATTGGAGTGGATAAAGAGCTTCAAAATCAGATTTATTATCACTGAAACACATGAAATTTGTTGTTTTGCAAGCACAAATTACAAAACTAAATAGTGCAAAGAAAAATCATTATCAAGGCAGTGTTTTCATGGACAGTCCAGAAATCTGATGGTAGGGAAGAAGCTGTTTTTAAATCATTGAGTGTGGGTCTTCAGGCTCCTGTATCTCCTCCCTGATGGCATGTCCCAGTGAGTGATAGATACTGCATTATAGAGCGAGTAACATCTAAAACTGTACTGATGTTCCATCCAGCTAGGAACACATAATTAAACTAAGTTTCTTAACAATGAGAATCAGAATTTGCATTGCGATTGTCAATGACATTCATGGCCAAGTGTTCATTGTAGTAAAATTTTTGAACCAATTCCAGGTACGTACAATACGTTGCTCTTCTGGAAACTCCATGTTGCTGGGAAACATATGGCTTCAGATTATAACAGGTGGCTTCAGAGAGCACGTGCATCAGCTGGCTACAAGCCAGGATGAGATTTCTAGCTCAGGCACGCACTTATTCCTCTGACCCAAGTAACACCTGGGCAAAATGGACTTCTGTCTGTCTGCATCTTGTTTTACGGCGGTTGGCAACCAGCTTAATGGTGCATTACCGCCACAAAATGGACTTCACTCGCCATTAGCCAACTCGGCTATGAGGAGATTGGAGGCATGTGAATCTCCTGTACACGGATCACTCCACAATCACCGCGTGGAATAGTCACGAGTATGTTGTCATCAGCATGATGAAGGGCGAATGAATAATGTTTTCAATAAATGTTGCATTTTAAAATTCTTAACAAAGCATACATATCTATGCAGTTGGGTCATTACGAGCGATAAATTAAAACTTTTTTCTGCATACTTACGTTTATTTGTAACTATAACGATCAATAATTAACCAGTCGTTAAATAATAAATTGCCAGGCAAGAGTTCAATAGAAACTGAGTCATTAGCAGCGAATAAGATGAGAAGACTTGACATACTATTATCTAGCGCTCTGCTTTTATCCAATCATATCGATCTGAGCTAATTGTGTAAATAGCTACGTTGAGAGCGGATGTGGAGGCGGGGTTAGTTTTCAATCTAATTTTAAAACTGTTTGGCTGTGTACTTGTTCTACAACATACCCTTTACAGTAGACTACCATGCTACCAAAGTGCAATTCCTTTGGCGTTGTTATATGGCTCCTCGTCGGCAGTAGTAAGTTTTTAAATGTTAACATTGAGCTGGGGGGTGTTGGAACGACTGTATTGCTAACTTCCGCGTTTGGCAATAAAGAGAAAGCGGCCGCAGGTGTGTGCGCGGCAGAGTCCAGCCCTGTAAACTCCAGTTTAAACAGTTCCGGGTGGTGTATTTAGTATACAAGGAGTTTTCCCCAATGCCAGACCATTATGAATTCGCCTAAATTTGAAGAAATTATTTCCACGCGCTATTTCGGTGTGGTCAAAGTTCGAAGTAGTGAAGCTTCGGCGTCTGTCGTGTATGGGGCTAGCTCTTTTGGGGCTCCCTTCTGAAAGAATTAGATTAACCTAAGAATGTTAGCATGAGTTTTTCCTTTACATCCAAAACATAACTTTTGTGCCAAAGAGCCAATTTTATCTCTTCTAGCAATGACCACGTGAAGAGATTTTGGCGTGATAAGGTTCCTCGTTAGTGACTTGACTTTCGATTTCCATTTCAGTTATGCTTTCACGAAATCCTGGGGTGGGTATGTCGACGTTTCCTAATTAGACACATTAAATGCTGCCGCTGAAATCAGCGTCGGATTTTGGTGGTGTATTGTACTTGTTATTTAATAGTCGCTCCTAGTCTGTTAATCTTTAACGCAGCAGGCCAGGCAGCATCACTAGAAAGAGGTACAGTCGAGACCCTTCGTCGGGACTAACTGAAAGAAGTACTAGTAAGAGATTTGGGAAGGGGAGGGAGAGATTGGAAATGATAGGAGAAGACAGGAGGGGGAGGGATGGAGCCAAGAGCTGGACAGGTGATAGGCAAAAGGGGATACGAGAGGGTCATGGGACAGGAGGCCCAAGGAGAAAGACCGGGGGCGGGGGGAACCCAGAGGATGGGCAAGGGGTATAGTCAGAGGGACAGGGGGAGAAAAAGGAGGGAGAGAGAAAGAATGTGTGTATAAGTTTGAGAAGTCAATGTTCATGCTATCAGGCTACCCAGAGGGAATATAAGGTAACATACATCAAAGTTGCTGGTGAACGCAGCAGGCCAGGCAGCATCTATAGGAAGAGGCGCAGTCGACGTTTCAGGCCGAGACCCTTCGTCAGGACTAACTGAAGGAAGAGTGAGTAAGGGATTTGAAAGCTGGAGGGGGAGGGGGAGATGCAAAATGATAGGAGAAGACAGGAGGGGGAGGGATGGAGCCGAGAGCTGGACAGGTGAGAGGCAGAAGGGGATACGAGAGGATCATGGGACAGGAGGTCCGGGAAGAAAGACGGGGGGGGGGTGACCCAGAGGATGGGCAAGAGGTATATTCAGAGGGACAGAGGGAGAAAAAGGAGAGTGAGAGATGCTGTCTGGCCTGCTGCGTTCACCAGCAACTTTGATGTATGTTGCTTGAATTTCCAGCATCTGCAGAATTCCTGTTGTTTGGGAATATAAGGTGTTGTTCCTCCAACCTGAGTGTGGCTTTATCTTTACTGACCATTAACTTCTGCTAATGCCTCACCTCCCCCTCGTACCCCATCCGTTATTTACTTATATACACAATTCTTTCTCTCTCTCTCCTTTTTCTCCCTCTGTCCCTCTGACTATACCCCTTGCCCATCCTCTGGGTTCCTCCCTCCCTTGTCTTTCTCCCTGGGCCTCCTGTCCCATGATCCTCTCATATCCCTTTTGCCTATCACCTGTCCAGCTCTTGGCTGCATCCCTCCCCCTCCTATCTTCTCCTATCATTTTGGATCTCCCCCTCCCACTTTCAAATCTCTTACTAGCTCTTCCTTCAGTTAGTCCTGACGAAGGGTCTCGGCCTGAAACGTCGACTGTACCTCTTCCTAGAGATGCTGTCTGGCCTGCTGCGTTCACCAGCAACTTTGATGTGTGTTGCTTGAATTTCCAGCATCTGCAGAATTCATCGTGTTTGAATCTTTAACTCCGTCTTTTTTTTTAGAAAATCCCACCCTCGACCAAGGTTCAAAATAAATTTCATTTTCATTTTTAAATCTTATTAATATAATCTTCTACAGCTATAAAATAGAGATTCAACAAATTAGTGTGTGTATATATATTATATATATTTAATAAAGCTGAAGAAAAAGAACCCTATACTAATGAAAAAAAAATTTTTATAAAAGGAAAAAAAAAATGCCAGCTAACTTAAAAAAAACCCCACTAACTATAAAACAAAAAAAACAAAACCATTAGGGACCAACTCCCGGAGTGATACATCTTACAATTTTATATAGAAAACAGCAACCACTAAATCACATTTATATAACATAAAATTGGAAGGAAACCATGTAAATTGATTCAAATTAAATGATAATATTTAGCAAAAGAGCCCCACCTTCTCTCAAAATCAAATCGGGGATCAAAAGTTCTACTTCTAATTTTTTCCAAACTAAGACATAACATTACTTGGGAAAGCCATTGAGTTAGTATAGGAACAGAAGTATCTTTCCACTTCAATAAAATAGCTCTTCCTACCAACAATGTAATGAATGCAATTACATGTTGATTTGAAAATGAAATACCCTGAATATGATGTGGAACTATTCCAAATAAAACAGTCAATGTATTAATTTTCAAAGCTTTAGAAATTGTGGAAAATAAAGATTTCCAAAAAGATTTCAACAAGGGACATGACTAGAGCATATGTGACAAAGTAGCTACTTCATTTTTGCACCTATCACAGTAATTATCTATGTTAGGAAATATTTTGGATAGTCTCTCCTTTGTTAAATAATAGCAGTGAACAATTTTAAACTGAATTAAACAATGATTGGCACATATCGAAGAAGAATTAACTATTTTCAAAACTGGTGACCAGTCTTCATTAACAAAAGTCATATTAAGTTCTCGCTCTCAGTCTTGTTTAATCTTTAGTGAGAGGTTATCTTTTTGTAATAAAAATAAATTATAAAGAAAGTAAATTTATTAAAGTGCATACATGTCACCATATACAGCACTGGGAGTCATTTTCTTATGGGCATTCATAGCAAATATAATAGAACCAATGAAACCTTTCAGGTTACCCTTGGCCCAATAGTTGTCCAACTTACAGAAATATCAGGATAATGTTAGTTTCCAGCTGGTTTTGCTTTGCTTAAAAGAAACTTGGAGACATGAAATAAAAACATATATTGGAAATCCTGAATAAGACAGGAAATGCTGGAAGAATTCACCGGAGTGGGCAGTGTCTGTGGGGGTGGAATTCGACCTTTTGCGGAGTTTGAGTTAAAATGCTGGCTGTTCCTGTCCTCCCACCCTCCAGCATGTACAGCATCTTGGGTCTCCTAATGCTGAAGCGATGGTGGTTAGGCAATATTGATGTGTTGAAACAATATATACGGTGCCTTGAAAAAGTATTCAGCTACTTTGCTCACATAAATGAGTATTACAACCATGGATTTTGATCAATTTATGAATTTTTATTTGTGAACACATACTCATTTTTCTAAAGCCCCCAAAACAGGCAAGATTATAAAGCATGAAAAACTAAAAATTCAAAAATAAATGTCAGCAGTTCAAAATTATTAATTCCCCTTTGCTCTGTACTTAGTTGAACCACCCCTCAGCTATTAGACCCTGTAGTCTTTTGGATAAGTCACTATTAGCTTTTCATAATGCGGTGGAGCAAGATTTGCCCATTCCTCATGCAAAATTGCTCAAGCCATGCCAGGTTAGTTGGGGAATGGTGATGATCAACAAGCTTGACGTCTTGTCAGATGTTCAATCAGGTTAAGGTCAGGGTGCTGGGACACTGAAGGACATCAATTTCCTTAATTTGAAGCACCTCTGTGGTTGCTCTGGCAGTGTGCTTGGGGTTGTTGTCCTGCTGAAAGATGAACTTTCTTCCCACTTTGTTTTCTGGCAGAGGCTGACAGTTTTTTTTAATCCAGGATCTCTCTGTATTTAGCAGTATTCATCTTCTCCTCAATGCCGGCAGTGGTGGAGGCGGACACGATAGGGTCCTTTAAGACACTCCTGGATAGGTACATGGAGCTTAGAAAAATAGAGGGCTATGGGTAAGCCTAGGTAGTTCTAAGGTAGGGACGTGTTCGGCACAGCTTTGTGGGCCAAAGTGCCTGTATCGTGCTGTAGGTTTTCTGTGTTTCTAATCCTGACCATATTTTCAGTCCCTGCTGCTGAAAAGCATCCCCATATCTCCTCCATACTTTACAGTAGGGATGGTGTTACCGGGCTGGTGCACTGTATTAGATTTACACCACATGTACTGCTTAGTGTTGAAGCCACAAAGTTCCACTTTAGTCTCATCTGACCACAAGACCTTTTCCCACATCTTTACAGTTTTTCTGAGTGATGCTTTGCAAAGTCTTTATGGACAAGGGTATGTTTTTTTGTATTTACCATGGTTCTTCTTTTCCACTCTTCCATAAATGCCCTTTTTGTGCAAGGCCTTGGAAACTGCGAAGCCATCTGCGAAGCCATGGAACTCCAGCTGCAGCCACTACCTTCTGCAGCTCACTTGTTGACTACTGTCATCACGGTAGCCTCTGTTACAAGTGCTATTTTCCTTTGGCAACTAAGTTTAGAAAGGCAGCCTGACCTAGACAGTATGGCGGTGTTTTCATATTTTTTTCCATTTTGTCAGGGTGGACTGCAGTGAGCCCTGAGGTGTGTTCAGTGCCTTTGTGGTGGCCTAGTACCCGTCCCCAAATATGTGGTCTTCTATTATCATGTTCCTGACTTGTCTTCATTTTGGTTAGTGTTGAAAATCTACCATACCTCTGGACCATATAAAGAGGTATTTATTATGAATTCATTGAGAAGAGGTGATCCTCCAATTTTCTACGTCAACAAATAGGGTAACGTGGCTCTTGAGAAGTTAGCGTAGTTATGCCAAGTGGATGAATACTTTCTCGGACTTACAATTTTGGTTTCTAATTTTCAGTACATTGTTGTCAGGTTTTGGAATTTTTCTTTTGATTTGACATGTACAATGTTTTGTAGGTTTGATCAGAATCCTAATTCAATACTTGTATTTAGAAAAACAGTAAAATGTGAAAATAGTTGTGCGGGCTAAATACTTTTTCAAGGCACTGTGATGGAAAGTCAGTAACATGGAACCTTTATCTGTTCCTCACAGCTGCTGCCTAATTTGTTGCTTCTGTTTTGGTCTTAATTTAGTGACGCACTGAATACTTTAAATTTATCTCTCAAAGCTGTCCTTGCAGGCCCTTGGGTATATGTATTTCACTGAACAATCGCTGAATTTTTTATACTTTGTTTTATTGTAGAATGTTTCCTCACTTTCTATTTCGAATAGCCAACTGACACAATGTGTCCATTTTCACTGCATCCATAAAAGTAAATCCAGATTGTAATCTTTCAGTCCTTGTGCCTTTTTCTGCCTAAAATATAAAGTAGATCTTGCATGGTTCAAATTATACCTGAAGGCAATAGCGTCTGTAATCAATCAGATTAATAATCGTTCAGTGCTGTTGTAATATACAAGACTTTGGGCTTGTCTGAGTCATAGTAATATTTGAAATTACCCTTGTTTCTCTAAGTCATTTACTCAATCTTCGGCCTTAGCTGTGAAGAGTAGATTTGCTCTTGGGATTCTGTCATTTATCAATTTCTGTTGAATAAAGTTAGAGCAGCAGGCGTTTTGTTTCCAGTGACTGAAATGCTTTTGGTGCTCTTTGCTTGATTTCAGCAATTATTCAAAATGCTGTTGAAAATGAAAGGATAGGTTTTTCTCTGTGGAAAATCAAGTTTTTTTTCATTCACAGCTCTCACCTGGCAGACTTAGTATTTTAGTGGGATCAAACTGGCAGATTTTCCAAACTATTGGCTGTTGCTCCTATTAATACCCCAACATACAATTTTTAGTTCCTATATTATGAGGCACAGTAGTGTAACATTCTTCGTTGAGCAAGATGAGTTTAAAGCACAACCTTGTTATGCCCTAGATCCTTACCATTAACCAAGGTCTCTGTAGCCCCCAGGTTGGGGAAAACCTGGTTTAAAGGGTTTAATGTCCATTCGGATTTCCAAAATAAGTGGATTATTGGGGTTTTAATTACCCAGTCCAAATATTTTGCCTGTAAAATATCTGGGCTTGGACCTCTTTCACGACTAGGAAAAATTTCTGCGGGCTGCTGGTGTTTGTGGCTAAGACACCAACCAAGCCTGATGTTATATTTCAATGTATCTTTAATATCATAGGTACTAGTGATGGTCTGGTGATTTCAATACTTTCTCATTTACTAGTGTTCATGTTACCAGACATCCCACCCTGCAAAAACTCATTTCAGGGAGGTAACACCATCAATTTGCGGGAGACTCCCGGAACTTCCAGGAGAGATAGGATGTCTGCAATAGAGTAGCTCCTTAGCAGCTGGCCAGCTAGTTTAAATAACGTTAGCAATGCTGATGAATGAATGACACCTGTTAAACTCACCTCAACATGTCTTTTACAGTCTTAACCCACCATGGGCAACAGAAAAGTCACTGTTGCAAACAGTGCAGCGAGCAACACTGTCATTATTTTTGACCCCTATTAGGCAGGGGTACACTTTAGTGTAGTCTGGGGTGATGTACGTTTTATATTTTCTTTTTTTGGACCACTCTCCCATGGCACGCTCTTGCTCGCATTCTCTCTCGTGCTCTCTCTTGCTTTCTCTCGCTCTCAAAAAATCGATTTTCGTGATATTGTATATAATTTGCAGGCATCAGGGAGCCACTATTTATATGCGGGAGACTCCCGGAACTTCCAGGAGAGGTGGGATGTCTGTGCTACAAGTTTTTGTGGCAATGAAAATGCTGCAGTCAAAGCTCACAGTAAATTTATTATCATATGTCAGCATGTACAACTGTGCAATTTGTTTCCCTGTGGGCTTACTTAGTAAATCCAAGAACCATAATAGAATCAATGAAAGACTGCACCCAACAGGACAAGTGTCCAATGTGAAAAAGACAAACTGTGTAAATACAAAAGGAAAAAATAAGTAACAATAAATAAGCAATAAACATTGAACATGAGTTGAAGAGTCTTTGACAGTGAGACTATAAATTGTGGGAAGAGTTCAGTGGAGTGAGTGAAGTTATTCCCACTGATTCAAGAGCTAATAACGGTTCCTGAACCTGGAGGTGGGCATCTTGTGGCTCCTGTACCAGCTTCCTGGTGACAGCAGTCCTGGCGGTCCTTGATGGAGGCTTCTTTCCCCTGGCATGTGCTCTATCGGGTGCAGTTTACCCATGATGGATTGGGTCATATCTACTACTTTTGAATTGTTCTGAATTTCCTACAAAGTTGCAGGGAAATGCACAAAATTGACTTGCAGAAATTTTCTTTATTGCTGTCATGGGTTGTACCTGCAAATGTATGATATATTCCTCTTGAAAATTAGTTGTCATGGTAATGCTCTGAGAAGTGGGGCAGGACGAAGTGTTGTATTCAAAATCAAAATGGCTAATTTGTTTCAGTTCAATGTAGTACCAGATATTGCTTAATTTAAAAATAACTAATTCCAGAGAATTTGTCCAGCTTAGGCCAGTGTAATTGTTTGAAAAGTTAGTGTCCTAGCTGACATTTGCCCTTCATAATATACTAAGTTTGTGGTTAGCTGTCTGCATTGCTGCAAAGGCAGTGAGCGCTGCTGGAGCGTGAAGTGCTTTGTCTTCATGGGAAAAGTGTTATCAGTGGTAAGTAAAGATCTTTGTCCTCCCCTCCACTGTATTATGGAGGACTTTTGAAATGAGGCACCTTAAATGTATATTTCTTGATGAGATTTATCTTGAACAGTAAATTGTGAATGAATAACCAACATTTCTGTTTGCAGTTACTTTTTACAAGAGTACCCTTGTTTTGGCCAAAAACGAACTAAAGAAAAATGCAACTGGAGCCCGAACCCCAATTGCGAAGAATGTGCTTCCCTCAACAGGAAGTACAACTATCGATAAAAGTAACCAGTTTATCAGAAAAACCACTAACGGCAATAACCAAACAGCTCTGCAGCAGAATGGGAATCGGGTTGTCAACAGTAACCAGTCTAATAAACCTACAGCTGGTGCAGCCGGCGACGGGGGTCAGCCTTCCGGAACTGCGGCCAGTGACGGGGGTCAGCCTTCCGGAAATGCGGCCAGTGACGGGGGTCAGCCTTCCGGAACTGCGGCCGGTGACGGGGGTCAGCCTTCCGGAACTGCGGCCAGTGACGGGGGTCAGCCTTCCGGAACTGCGGCCGGTGACGGGGGTCAGCCTTCCGGAACTGCGGCCGGTGACGGGGGTCAGCCTTCCGGAACTGCGGCCGGTGACGTGGGTCAGCCTTCCGGAACTGCGGCCAGTGACGTGGGTCAGCCTTCCGGAACTGCGGCCAGTGACGGGGGTCAGCCTTCTGGAACTGCGGCCAATAACAAGGGTCAGCCTTCAGGAACTGCGGCCGGTGACGGGGGTCAGCCTTCTGGAACTGCGGCCAATAACAAGGGTCAGCCTTCCGGAACTGCGGCCAATAACAAGGGTCAGCCTTCCGGAACTGCGGCCAGTGACGGGGGTCAGCCTTCCGGAACTGCGGCCAGTGACGGGGGTCAGCCTTCCGGAACTGCGGCCAGTGACGGGGGTCAGCCTTCCGGAACTGCGGCCGGTGACGGGGGTCAGCCTTCCGGAACTGCGGCCAGTGACGGGGGTCAGCCTTCCGGATCTGCAGCCAATAACAAGAGTCAGCCTTCCGGAACTGCAGCCAGTGGCAAGAGTCAGCCTTCTGGAACTGCAGCCAATAACAATATTGTCCACAATGCCATACAGCAAAGTGGATCCAAGGTTGTCAGCATATCTGATGTGCTCCCGCAGACTTCCCAATCTACCACTATAAACAAAGCTTATAAAAAGCCAGTTGCCACTGATGAAGTAGTTGCCCAAACTACTGCCCTTGATATTCATACTACAACTGAAGTGTCCTTCAAATCAGATATCAACATCGCTGCAAAACCTGCTGTTGAAGATGGTCATTTTATGATGTATCTGATACTGGGATTATTGCTTCTATCAGTGGTATATATTACATACCACAACAAAAGTAAGGTAAGCTTATTAATTTTCTTGGTATAATGTTTGTTTATTATGTGCTGTGTTGTATAACATAGGTGATCATGGTCTTTCCATGATCATGATTGGTCTTGGCAATTCTTTTCTACAGAAGTGTTTTACCATTGCCACCTTCTGGACAGTGTCTTAACAACACACATCAAAGTTGCTGGTGAATGCAGCAGGCCAGGCAGCATCTCTAGGAAGAGGTGCAGTCAACGTTTCAGGCCGAGACCCTTCGTCAGGACTAACTGAAGGAAGAGCTAGTAAGGGATTTGAAAGTTGGAGAGGGAGGGGGAGATCCAAAATAATAGGAGAAGACAGGAGGGGGAGGGACGGAGCCAAGAGCTGGACAGGTGATAGGCAAAAGGGATACGAGAGGATCATGGGACAGGAGGTCCGGGAAGAAAGACAAGCGGGGGGGGACCCAGAGGATGGGCAAGGGGTATAGTCAGAGGGACAGAGGGAGAAAAAGGAGAGAGAGAGAGAGAAAGAATGTGTGTATATAAATAAATAACGGATGGGGTACAAGGGGGAGGTGGGGCATTAGCAGAAGTTAGAGAAGTCGATGTTCATGCCATCAGGTTGGAGGCTACCCAGACGGAATATAAGGTGTTGTTCCTCCAACCTGAGTGTGGCTTCATCTTTACAGTAGAGGAGGCCGTGGATAGACACGTCAGAATGGGAATGGGATGTGGAATTAAAATGTTTGGCCACTGGGAGATCCTGCTTTCTCTGGCGGACAGAGCGTAGATGTTCAGCAAAGTGGTCTCCCAGTCTGCGTCGGGTCTCGCCAATATATAAAAGGCCACATCGGGAGCACCGGACGCAGTATATCACCCCAGCCGACTCACAGGTGAAGTGTTGCCTCACCTGGAAGGACTGTTTGGGGCCCTGAATGATGGTAAGGGAGGAGGTGTAAGGGCATGTGTAGCACTTGTTCCGCTTACATGGATAAGTGCCAGGAGGGAGATCAGTGGGGAGGGATGGGGGGGACAAATGGACAAGGGAGTTGTGTAGGGAGCGATCCCTACGGAATGCAGAGAAGGGGAGAAGAGAAAGATGTGCTTAGTGGTGGGATCCCGTTGGAGGTGGCGGAAGTTACGGAGAATAATATGTTGGACCCGGAGGCTGGTGGGGTGGTAGGTGAGGACCAGGGGAACCCTATTCCTAGTGGGGTGGCGGGAGGATGGAGTCAGAGCAGATGTACGTGAAATGGGGGAGATGCGTTTAAGAGTAGAGTTGATAGTGGAGGAAGGGAAGCCCCTTTCTTTAAAAAAGGAAGACATCTCCCTCATCCTAGAATGAAAAGCCTCATCCTGAGAGCAGATGCGGCGGAGACGGAGGAATTGCGAGAAGGGGATGGCGTTTTTGCAAGAGACAGGGTGAGAAGAGGAATAGTCCAGATAGCTGTAAGAGTCAGTAGGCTTATAGTAGACATCAGTGTCTTAACAAGATGGGTGACCCCAGCCATTATCAATACTCTTCAGAGATTGTCTGCCTGGTGTCAGTGGTCACATGACCAGGACTTGTGATAAGCACCAGCTGCTCGTACGACCGTCCACCACCTGCTCCCATGGCTTCATGTGACCCTGATCAGTTTTGGTTGGGGGGGTGGGGGGAGAAGGCAGGGGTGGCTACACCTTGCCCGAGGGTGACCTGCTGCCTAACAGAGGAGTGCCTTGAACCATCTTTGGTAGAGATGCATTTCCAACCTGCCAACTGTGGTTTAATATGGCAGTTCTAAAGCAGGGGACCATGGGTCCCTTAATGGTATTGCTCCATGGCCTAAAAAGGTTAGGAATACCTCTTCTAAAGGGTGTGCGGTTACAGAAAAGCTTGGATTTAGGTCCACATAATATTTGAATATGATGAGGCTTACTGTGGAGCAAAGGGGTATCTAAGGTGACCCGTGGCATTGGGTTTGGTCTCCCTTGTGTCAAGGAATTCCACAAGTTCACCATTTTGAAGATCTGAGGGGCTAGAGCTAGTCCTGAAGGGCGTTGGCCCAAAATGTCAACTGTTTACTCTCTTCCATAAATGCTGCCTGACCTGCTGAACTCCTCCAGCATTTTTGTGTGTATGTGTGTGTGTGTGTGTTGCTTTGGGATTCCAGCATCTGAAGATTTTATCATTTTTTATTTCAGATCCCGGGTTAATTCCTGGGATGGCAGGACTGTCATATGTCGAAAGATTGGAGCGACTGGGCTTGTATACTCTGGAATTTAGAAGGCTAAGGGGGGATCTTTTTGATACATGTAAGATTATTAAGGGATTGGACACGCTGGAGGCAGGAAGCATGTTCCCGCTGATGGGTGAGTCCAGAACCAGAGGCCACAGTTTAAGAATAAGGGGTAGGCCATTTAAAATGGAGTTGAGGAAAAACTTTTTCATTCAGAGAGTGGTGGATATATGGAATGCTCTACCCCAGAAGGCTGTGGAGGCCAAGTCTGTGGATGCTTTCAAGAAAGAGATGGATAGAGCTCTTAAGATAGCGGAATCAAAGATTATGGGGATAAGGCAGGAACTGGATACTGATTGTGGATGATCAGCCATGATCACAGTGAATGGCGGTGCTGGCTCGAAGGGCCAAATGGCCTACTCCTGCACCTATTGTCTATTGTCTATTATCTAAGCCTTGTTAGACAAATCTACTTTATAGCCAGAGTGAAGTTGAAACCTTCATATAATTGCTTTGTTTCATTTCAGATTATCTCCTTGTGTCAGAAAGGTGGTCCCAAAAGAACTAGGCGGCCAAAGACTTCTGAATATCAACGGCTTGATCAGAACTTGAGTGAAGTCATCACGAGTCTCAAAAAGAAATCCAACTTCAAGATGAGCTGAAATTTTCTGATATAAGCCCTCTGAAATCTAGCAGAAAATTCTTCTTTCAAAGGAAGTTTTCCTAGTTGTGTTATTATATGTAGGTCCTTTGATTTACTGTGTTTTTCTCTTTTGTATATGCGCCTCAGTTCATCCTTCTTGCCGAGAAGGTTTGTCTAGTATCAGGGGATTCATGCTCCTTGTTTACATGAAGTAATGTTTTAAAAAAAAAGGAAGTGTGGAAATAAAAAGCCAAACAATGAATTGGATGTTTGAAATTTTATTTTTTAAAATATAAATGTATGTTTGCACTGATTGCTTTACACCAGTATGCAGTAAGTCATGGTATAGTTTTGTTTTGCTAGTTGGATGACTCGCCTTAATAATGGTACTTGAGATTTGTTAATCAGCATGAATCTTGTTTAGTAACTTGTGCCAGCTAACATTTAGGTAAGGGAGTCTCCAACCTTTCTTATGCCATTAACTGAGGGGTCTGTGCACCCCAGATTGGGAAGCTCTGATCTAGATCTTGAATCTATGGTACTTCAGTTTGTGAAGGAAATGACAATAGTTGGGGGAGTGAATATTTGGTAATATCAAGTTACTTAACCAGATGCCTGGCTGATTAACTTGCATGCCTCTTAACTGAATCTACTTTTAAGAAGTGGAATCACACCATTTCTACTGCTTGATGATACTTGAAGAGAGAACTTTTAAGCAGCTTTTGCATTAATTTTATGGACTAAAGTGAGCTGATCAAGATTTGCTCAAAGATGCACCTTGATTTAAATGGTGCCCGATGGTCCCTGCAAATTGTCTATCATTTTAAAAAAACAATTTTGTTTGATCTCAGAACTCTTCCTGAGCAGAATTAGTTTGGTTTGGGATTTCTTTCTTCCCACCTTTCTCTCTCCCCGCCCCGCCACCTCCACCACTCTTATTTTATAATGTGGCATTTTGTTTGAGTTAAGACAACCAATGGTGTAGTGGCATCCACACTAGACTGAGGAGAGTGGTCACAGGTTCAAATCCGGCTGGCTCCTTGAACACTTTCCATCTGTGCTGGGTTGAGTGTCGAGCTAGCTACTCAGCCTCATTTTGAAAATAAAAACAGACAAATGCTAAAGAAACAGCAAGGTTGCCACTCCAATGCACCATGAGGTGCAGAGGGGAACAACAAACAAGTCTTGAGTTGAGACTATTTGATGATTATAATTAAACTAGATGGCTGAAATAGCGATATTGTTCATATTAGGTGATGGAATTGTCTTTGCGTGAATGGACCTGAAAGTATTGTGGAATTTGTACTGAATTTTCATGCCTTGAAATTAGTGTTTTTTTTTGAGGCAATTAGCTTTATTTTCAAACTAAGGATGAATATAATAGGCATAATTAAATTACTTTGGAATCTCATGTAATCAGTTCTATTTTTTTTTAATTAAGCTGTTACAATGTGTCAAAATGTAAATTGAATATTGTCCTACTTTGCTATGAAAGTTTCATGGACCACTGTGCAGCCCCATTGCATCTGAATGTATGACATCTCAATAAATTTTCAACTGTCATTTATTGATGGGGGTGCTTTTTATAATCTTTAACATTGCAGCGTTTATAAAATAAGAGTACACGATTAGTACTTGTCCTAGTATGCAAGAGATCTACAGAGAGATCCAACAGCCAGGAAGGCTCTACTCCAAAGTTCCAGAAAGAAGGAAGGGCATGACAGAAGATGTTATGGTCATCCACTGCACCAAGGAAGACCCCAGTTTGTGATGCTTGTTCATACCAATGGACTTGACTTCCAAGGTCAAGAGTGGAACTGGCCTGTGCCATGGCTTTTCCACTTTTTAAAAAAAAACACAACACAAACTCCCTCCTGTCATCATTGGACGCAATGGAAAACTACTGTTTGATTGGAGCAAAATCAAAGTTGTGGCCGCTGTGAAATCTAAAATAAAGGCAAAGAGCTGAGGGTGGGGGGTGGGGTGGAATTGTGGTTGGCAACATCTATGGAAAGGAATGGAGATAAAATGTTTGGGTCTAAAATCCATTTGTCAAAACTTCTGTCAAAGGGGATTTAAAATGAAACGGTAACTGTTCCTTGCACAGACACTGTCTGGCTAAACTAATCCCAGCTTTTTCTGTTCTACAGAATTGCAGTCCCTGACAAAGCAGGACTTGTGCTGAGAGCAATGCAGAGTTTAAGGTTAAAATTACTTCGATTTTGGATCAGACACTGTTCAGAAAGAAAAGTAAAATGCTAATCATCTAGTATGGGCATCCAATGAATTGTTAATAATGTAGAATGGGATGGGAGATGGAAATAAGCAGATCAGATAGCATAGGTCTTTCCAGTACAGAATGGTCATATCCAAGTTTATAGCATAGTCATGTTTAGCTGTGCTACAGTAAAAGAGCTTGTTTTACCTTTGGCTAACTCTGGACCTTCAGCTGTCTGCCTTGGCTTTTCCACCATCCTAGCAACTGACAATTTGCCACTTAGAACGGCAGTTAAACCAGAATAAAATGTTACTGTAGATCTCCTGCCTAGCCTGCTGGAACTGGCTTTGTATGCTAGGATAGGCATGTACCTATCTCGCTGGGTATGAGGCTACCTGTCAAAGTGATGTAGGGGGTGAGGGTGCTGTCGCATGCAAACAGCTACTTGGAGCCACAGGTGAGAGCTAAGTGGTTGGTGGGGATCAAAGGTGAGTGAGCTGCCTGGAACGGACATGACAAGCCCCTTCACCGGAGGACACCCCAGACACTCCATACACATGGATGCAGAACATATTGCAAAACAAATTGCCTCAGCTTCCATAGCTTGCATGCTCAAATCCTAGAATCTTTGAAATGTATTTGCCATCCCTTTGGCATTGAGGAAATTTACATTTCCATGGCCTGAAACTGTAAGGCCACTTCTCTAATTCAAATGTTCTCTTGACAAATGCATTATTTCTTAAACCAGATAATCTAATATTCTGCCATCTATCTTATGCTCATTTTGCACAACCTCCTGGTCCCAAAACATAGTATACACAGTTGGGGAAAGATCACCAACACCCACTTTCTGAAGAGAGCTGGGCTTTGTACATTTATTCACTACAGATGCATAGTAGAGAGCATCCTAACATGCTGCGTCACTGCTTGGTATGGAAACTACATTGTGGGAGACAGGAAGGCTGTACAATGCATAGTCAAAACCACCAACAGCATCACCAACACCAGCCTACCTACAGATTATACAGAAACAGGGCCAATAACATCATGGAGGGTCCCACCCGTCCTGTTCATGGACTGTTGTTCCATTCCCATCAGGGAGAAGGCTACATAGCATCCGCACCAGGTCCACAACAATCAAAAACAGTACTTTGACCAAGCAGTAAGGCTGATCAACGCCTCCACCCTCTAACCCACTTCTCCACACCTGTAAGCACCACTTTATCATTTACTGTCAGTCAACTTTCGTATGGACACACCTGTGTCTAGTGTCACTTTATGGCCATACAATTGATATTTATAAGCTCTTGCGTATATATACTTACCATGTTTTTAATTATTGTGTTCCTAATGTATTTCTTGTGCTGCCAGATTTAGAGTAACTATTTCACTAATGCCCCTCCTTTATGAGGAGGCTGAAGAAGGCTTGTGTAATGGAAATAGCATTCAATAATCTTGAATGTAATCTCTACTAATTGTGCATTATATTCTCTTGTGTGACAGTCAAAAATGTTCTGGAATTCCAAATGCATCACATGGATTGGATTCTGCCTTATCTATTCTATGAGCTACAACTTCAAAAACTCAAAAAAAAAACTGAAGCAACACACACAAAAACGCTGGTGAACACAGCAGGCCAGGCAGCGTCTATAGAAAGAGTCCTGACAAAGGGTCTTGACCTGAAACGTCGACTGTACCTCTTCCTATAGACGCTGCCTGGCCTGCTGCGTTCACCAGCATTTTTTTGTGTGTGTTGCTTGAATTTCCAGTATCTGCCGATTTCCTCATGTTTGCGTTTTTAAAAGCAGACCTAGATTTCTTTCCACTTAAACAGTAATCTACCTAGAGAGGGAGTTCCCAACCTTTTTTATGCCATGGATCAAGGAAGGGGAAAAAAGATTATGAGAGAAAACTGGCAGAGAACATAAAAACGGACTGTAAAAGCTTTTATAGATATGTAAAAAGGAAAAGACTGATAAAGACAAATGTAGGTCCCCTGCAAACAGAAACAGGTGAATTGATTATGGGGAGCAAGGACATGGCAGACCAATTGAATAATTACTTTGGTTCTGTCTTCACTAAGAGGACATAAATAATCTTCCAGAAATAGTAAGGGACACAGGGTCCAGTGAGATGGAGGAACTGAGTGAAATACATGTTAGTAGGGAAGTGGTGTTAGGTAGATTGAAGGCAGATAAATCCCCAGGGCCAGATGGTCTGCATCCCAGAGTGCTTAAGGAAGTGGCCCAAGAAATAGTGGATGCATTAGTGATAATTTTTCAAAACTCGTTAGATTCTGGACTAGTTCCTGAGGATTGGAGGGTGGCTAATGTAACCCCACTTTTTAAAAAAGGAGGGAGAGAGAAACCGGGGAATTATAGGCCGGTTAGCCTAACGTCGGTGGTGGGGAAACTGCTGGAGTCAGTTATCAAGGATGTGATAACAGCACATTTGGAAAGCGGTGAAATGATCGGACAAAGTCAGCATGGATTTGTGAAAGGAAAATCATGTCTGACGAATCTCATAGAATTTTTTGAGGATGTAACTAGTAGAGTGGATAGGGGAGAACCAGTGGATGTGGTATATTTGGATTTTCAAAAGGCTTTTGACAAGGTCCCACATAGGAGATTAGTGTGCAAACTTAAAGCACACGGTATTGGGGGTAAGGTATTGGTGTGGGTGGAGAATTGGTTAGCAGACAGGAAGCAAAGAGTGGGAATAAACGGGACCTTTTCAGAATGGCAGGCGGTGACTAGTGGGGTACCGCAAGGCTCAGTGCTGGGACCCCAGTTGTTTACAATATATATTAATGACTTGGATGAGGGAATTAAATGCAGCATCTCCAAGTTTGCGGATGACACAAAGCTGGGTGGCAGTGTTAGCTGTGAGGAGGATGCTAAGAGGATGCAGGGTGACTTGGATAGGTTGGGTGAGTGGGCAAACTCATGGCAGATGCAATTTAATGTGGATAAATGTGAAGTTATCCACTTTGGTGGCAAAAATAGGAAAACAGATTATTATCTGAATGGTGGCCAATTAGGAAAAGGGGAGGTGCAACGAGACCTGGGTGTCATTATACACCAGTCATTGAAAGTGGGCATGCAGGTACAGCAGGCGGTGAAAAAGGCGAACGGTATGCTGGCATTTATAGCGAGAGGATTCGAGTACAGGAGCAGGGAGGTACTACTGCAGTTGTAAAAGGCCTTGGTGAGACCACACCTGGAGTATTGTGTGCAGTTTTGGTCCCCTAATCTGAGGAAAGACATCTTTGCCATAGAGGGAGTACAAAGAAGGTTCACCAGATTGATTCCTGGGATGGCAGGTCTTTCATATGAAGAAAAACTGGATGAACTGGGCTTGTACTCGTTGGAATTTAGAAGATTGAGAGGGGATCTGATTGAAACGTATAAGATCCTAAAGGGATTGGACAGGCTAGATGCGGGAAGATTGTTCCCGATGTTGGGGAGGTCTAGAACGAGGGGTCACAGTTTGAGGATAGAGGGGAAGCCTTTTAGGACCGAGGTTAGGAAAAACTTCTTCACACAGAGAGTGGTGAATCTGTGGAATTCTCTGCCACAGCAAACTGTTGAGGCCAGTTCATTAGCTATGTTTAAAAGGAAGTTAGATATGGCCCTTGTGGCTACAGGGGTCAGGGGGTATGGAGGGAAGGCTGGGTTCTGAGTTGGATGATCAGCCATGATCATAATAAATGGCGGTGCAGGCTCGAAGGGCCGAATGGCCTACTCCTGCACCTATTTTCTATGTTTCTATGTTAATACAATTAAGCAAGGGGTCCATAGACCCCAGGTTGAGAACCCCTGATACTAGAGCAACTGCAGGCCAGGCAGCATCAATGGAGTGGAATAAACAGTTGAAGTTTGAGCCAAGGTACTTCATCAGGACTGAAACTCTCTAGTGTTGTAGGTAACTCCAGCCTCACCAAACAGGGCCATTTTCTGATCATCTTTCGGAATGAATGGTGGATGATAAGTCCTAGCATTGCCAGTGATATTCAGTCTGTCAAAACATTATCACTGAGTTCAACTTGAAATTTGACAGGGAGAAAGTAATGTCTGATGTAGCAGTATTTCAGTGGAGTGAAAGAAATTGCAGCAATATGAGAAAAGAGTTGGCCAAAGTAAATTGGAAGGAGAAGCTGGCAGGGATAAACAGCAGAGCAGCAATGAGGTGAGATTCTGGGGAAAATGAGGAAGGTACAGGATAGATGTATTCCAAAAACACAGAAATACTCAAACGTTAAAATAGTACAACTGTGGCTGACAAGGGAAGTCAGAGCTAGTATAAAAGCAAAAGAAAGGGCATACATCAAAGCAAAATTAGTGGTAAGACAGAGGATTGGGAAGCTTTTAAAACCCTACAGAGAGCAACTAAAGGAATAATCATTTGGAGCAAAAAGATAAAATATGAAAACAAGCTAGCAAACCATATCAAAGCAGATAGTAAATGCTTTTTCAAATATGTAAAAAAAAATGAGAGATATGAGAGTGGATGAAGGACTGCTAGAAAATGAGACTGGAGAAATAATGGGAACGCGGAAATGGTAGGTGAATTAAATGAGTATTTTTCATCAGTCTTCACTGTGGAAGACACTAGCAGTGTGCCAGATGTTGAAGGGTGTGAGGGAAGAGAAGTGGGTGCAGTTACTATTACAAGGGAGAAGGTGCTCAAAAAGCTGAAAGACCTAAGGGTACATAAGTCATCCAGACCAGGTAAACTGCATCCTAGGGTTCTGAAAGAGGTACTGTTAGAGATTGTGAAGGCATTAGTAATGATCTTTTAAAATATATTGGATTCTGTCATGGTGCCAGAGGACTAGAAAATTGCAAATGACATTCACACAGCAGAAATGAAAATATAGACCAATTCGCCTGATCTCAGTGGTTGGGAAGATGTTGGAGTTAATTGTTAAGGATGAGATTATGGAGTACTTGGTGAACCAGGACAAGATGGGGCAAAGTCAGCATGGTTTCCTTAAGGGAAAATTTTGCCTGATGAACTGGTTGGAATTCTTTAAGGAGAATACACATAGGATAGATAAAGGGGATGCAGTGGATGTTGTATATTTGGACTTTCAGAAAGCCTTTGACAAGGTGTCACACATGAGGCTGCTTACCAAGTTAAGAGCCCATGGTATTACAGGAAAGTTACTGGCATGGTTAGAGCATTGGCTGGTTGGTAGGAGGCAGCGAGTGAAAATGAAAGGATCCTTTTCTGGTTGGCTGCCGGAGACTAGTGGTGTTCCACAGGGGTCAGTGTTGGGACTGCTTCTTTTTATGCTTTACATAAATGATTTAGATAATGGAATAAATGGCTTTGTTGCAGATGATACAAAGATTGGTGGAGGGGCAGGTAGGCTGCAGAAGACCTTAGATTAGGAGAATGGGCGAGAGAGTGGCAAATGAAATACAATGTTGGAAAATGCATGGTCATGCACTTTGGCGGTAGAAATAAATGTGCAGACTATTTTCTAAATGGGGCAAAAATCCAAAAATCTGAGATGCAAATGGACTTGGGAGTCCTTGTGCAAAACACCTTAAAGATTAACTTTTGGTGTTGGTGGTGAGGAAGGCAAATGCAATGTTAGCATTGATTTCAAGAGGTCTAGAATACAAGAGCAGGGATGTGATGCTGAGGCACTGGTGAGGTCTCACCTTGAGTATTATGAACAGTTTTGGGTTCCTCATCTAAGAAAAGATGTGCTGGCATTAGAGAGGGTTCAGAGGAGGTTCACAAGGATGATTCCAGAATGAAAGGGTTATCACACGAGGAACATTTGATGGCTCTGGGTCTGTACTTGCTGGAATTCAGAAGGTTGAAAGGGGATCTCATTGAAATCTTTTGAATGTTGCAAGGCCTAAACAAAGTAGATGTAGAAGGGAAGTTTCCCATGGTAGAAGAGTTGAGGACAAGAGGGCACGGCCTAGGGTAGAGAGGGGGGGTCCATTTAAAATGGAGATGTGGAGAAATGTCTTTAACCAGAAGGTGGTGAATTTGTGGAATGGTCCTCTCCTCTCGTTGGACCATTCACACTCTGATTTAGGAAATCTTCCTGGATACTCTGAACATATTCTGCCCCATCTAAACCTCTTGGACTAAGAAGGTCCCAGTTTATATGAGGGAAGTTGAAATCCCCCATGACAACAGCCCTATTATTTTTACACATTTCCTTAATCTAATTACGTATCTGTTCCTCAATGTCCATTGGCTATTGGAGCATCTGTAGTACAATCCCATCAGTGTGATTTCACCCATCCTATTCCTGAGTTCAACCCAAATGGTCTCAGACTTTAACCCACCATTACCTCTCCCCTGAGTGTATCTGTGATATTGTCCCTGATTAGTAATGCATCTCAACCCGCGCCCCCCCCCCGACCTTTACCTCCTCCTCTATCTTTTCTAAAACTTCAAAACCCGGCACGTTAATCACCCATTCCTGCCCCTCTCTCAACCAAGTTTCAGTAATGGCTACATCATCATAATTCCATCTACTGATCATTGCTCTAAATTCATCACCCTTACCCATAATATTTGTAGCATTAAAATATACACACTTCAAACTTTTTGTCCCAGCATACCTGTTATTTCGATTGTGCCTTTCAATACTTTCTCTGACATCTAACTTCCAGTCCGATCCTTCCCTTACTGACCTGGTGCTCTGGTTCCCAATCCCCTGTAAAACTAGTTTAAACTCTCCCAAGTAGTATCAGCAAAGCTCCCAGCCAGGATATTGGTTCTCCTCCAGTTCAGGTGCAACCCATTCCTCATGTACAAGTCACCCCTTCCCCAGAAAAGGTTCCAATGATCCAGGAATTTGAAACCCTGTCCCCTGCACCATTTCCTCAGCCTCTCATTCATCCATGCACTACTTACCCACTACCCCAGCACAGGGAGTAATCCATAGATTACAACCTTGGAGGTCCTTCTCTTCAGCCCCTTTCCTAACTCTATATACTCACTGTGTAGGACCTCTTCCCCATTTCCGCCTATGTCATTGGTGCCAGTATGCACCACGACCTCTGGCTATTCTCCCTCCCCCTTGAGAATATCCTGTCACCACTCTTGGGTTGGTGCTGGATCCGTAAAGAGAGAATTTGTAGAATGCCTACAAGATGGCTTTTTAGAGCAGCTCGTGGTTGAGCCCAATAGGGGAAAGGCAATTCTTGAATGGGTGTTGTGTAATGAAACAGATTTGATTAGGGAGCTTAAGGTATAGGAACCTTTAGGAGGCAGTGATCACAATATGATAGAATTCACCATGCAGTTTGAGAGGGAGAAGGTAAAGTCAGATGTTTCAGTAATAGAATGGAGTAAAGAGAATTACGGAGCATGAGCAAGGAGCTGGCCAAAGCCGATTCGAAGGGAACATTAGCAGGGATGATGGCAGAGCAGCAATGACTGGAGTTTCTGGGGGCAATTTGGAAGGTGCAGGATAGATACATCCCAAAGATGAAGACAGATTCTAAAGGGAGAATGATGCAACTGTGGCTGACAAGGGAAGTCAAAGACAGTATAAAAGCAAAAGAGAGGGCATATAACAAAAAAATAGTAAGAAGTTAGAGGATTAGGAAGCTTTTAAAAACCTACAGAAAGCAAAAGCCATAAGGAGAAAAAAAGATGAGATATGAAGACAAACTAGCCAGTAATATCAAAGAAGGTACCAAATGTTTTTCAAATATATAAAGAGTAAAAGAGAGGCAAGAGTGGATATCAGGCCACTGGAAAATCATGCTGAAGAGGTAGTAATGGGGGACAAAGAAATGGTGTACGAACTTAATAAGTATTTTGTGCCAGTCTTCACTGTTGAAGACTCAAGCAGTATGTCATAAAATTTGAGAATGTCAGGGGCAGAAGTGAGTGAAGTTGCTATTGCTAAGGAGAAGGTGCTTGGGAAGCTGAAGGTGGTTAAGTCACCTGGACCAGATGGACCACACCCAAGGGTTCTGAAAGAGGTGGGTGAAGAAATTTTGGAGGCATTATTAATGATCTTTGAAGATTCACTAGATTCTGGAGTGATTCCAGAGGGCTGGAAAATTGCAAGTGTCACTCCACTCTTTAAGAAGGGAGGGAGGCAGAAAAAAAGGAAATTATAGGCCAGTTAGTCTGACCTCAGTAGTTGGGAAGATATCATAGTCCATTAATAAGGGTGAGTTTGCAGGGTACTTGCAGGCACATGATAAAATAGGCCAAAGTCAGCATAGTCTCCTTAGGGGGAAACCTTGCCTGACAAATCTGTTGGATTTTTGGGGGGAAACAGCGAGCAGGATAGACAAAGAAAAGTCAGTGTGTGTTGTTTACTTGGATTTTCAGAAGTCTTTGATTAAGGTGCTGCATATGAGGCTGCTTAATAAGATAAGAGCCCATGGTACAGGAAAGATACTGGCATAGATAAAAGATTGGCTGACTGGCAGCTGGCAAAGAGTGGGAATAAAGGAGGCCTTTTCTGGTTGGCTGCCAGTCACTACTGGTGTTCTGCACCACCAGGGAAGTGTATGGTCATGCACTTTGATAGAAGGAATAAATGCATAGACAGTTTTCTAAACAGAGAGAAAATTCTAAAACCAGTGCTGCAAGGGGACTTGGGAGTCCTTGTGCAGGATTCCCTAAAGGTTAACTTGCAGGTTGAGTTTGTGGTAAGGAAGGCAAATGTGATGTTAGTATTCATATTGAGATGACTAGAATATAAAAATAAAGATGTATTGGTTCAACTGCACCTAAGAGTATTGTGAGTAGTTTTGGGCCCCGTTATCTAAGAAAAGATGTGTTGGCATTGGAGTGGGTCCTGAGAAAGTTCACGAGAACGATTCCTGGAAAGAAAGGGTTAACATATGAGGAATATTTGATGGCTCTAGTCCTCTACTTGGTAGAGTTTAGAAGAATGATGGTGGGGGGGGGGGAACGGATTCTCAGAAACCTATTGAAAATTGAAAGGTCTGGATAGAGTGGATGAGGGGAGGATATCTCCTGTCATGGGGGAGTCTAGATCCAGAGGTCACAGCCTCAGAATAGAGGGGCATTCATTTAGAATGGAGATGAGGAGAAATTTTTTTAGCCAGCTAGCTGTGCAGGCCAAGTTATTTAATATATTTAAAGCAGAGGTTGATAGATTCTTGATTAGTCAGGGTGTCTAAGTGTTTGGGGAAAAAGCAGGAGAATGGGATTAAGAGGGATAATTAATCAGCCACGATGGAATGGCAGAGCAGACTGAATGGGCCGAATAGCTTAATTTTCCTTTGTCAAAAGGTCTTATTGGAAATTAATTGGCCACTGTAAATAGTCCCTACTCTCGATATGTGGAAGGGAAATCAGTGTCGTGATGTTGAGGGAACAGGTTACAGCAAAGTAAATGGAGAGATGAGATTGCTCTGAGAACTGGTATTTATTCCACAGGCCACATGGCATTTTTCTATGTTGCCAGAAAACATGGTTCAATTTACGACCTCACCCCTTCCCTCCTCCAGGTCCAAGCCGAATCAAACATCGATAAAGCTCCTTGGAAAATTGGTAAAACAAAGTACAGTAAAAAAAAACACGTGGGTCATTTTGTTCAAGAACATTTGCAGAGCTTCCAATTTCAGGACCTACACCACCAGGTTCAGGAACAGTCACTACCCCTCAATCATCAGGCTCTTGATCCAAAGCAGATAACTTTACCCAATTTCACTTGCCCCACCATCGAATTGTTCCCACAACCTACGGAATCACTTTCAAGGACTCTTCATCTCATGTTCTCAATATTTATTGTTTATTTTTTATTATATTTCTTTCTTTTTGTTTTTGCACAGCTTTGTTGTCTTCCGCACTCTGGTTGAATACCCTAGTTGTGAGGTCTTTCATTGATACTATTATGGTTATTATTCTATAGATTTATTCAATATAGCAACAAAAGATGAATCTTAGGGTTGTACATGGTGACATATATATATTTTGAAGTTTGATCTCTCGTGCTAATAATTAAACGTACAAATAGTTAAACAACGCTAGTTTTCTGAATAACCAGTAAAGTATCCCGGGCTGAACCAGATAAGGAATTATCTCATGTTCTCGGAGAGATAATTTTAATTTCCCCCTTATTCCACGAGGCAAATAAAAGGAAGGTGAATTTTCCAAGGTAGCAATTTGCGGTTCAGTGATCTCGCTCAATTCGAGGCCCCGACCGGATATCGGACTGCCATAGAAATGATTTACATTCAACTCCGGCCAATCTCTGCAGATTAACTTCATTTTTATTTTAGAAAGTGCCCTTCAAATTAGTTTAGAGTTCAAGAGATTCTAACACAAAATATTGACACTAAATCTTGTTCTACATTTCCGCTTTCTCTTTCCTAAATAAGACTACGTTGTGAAATTGTCTGCTATTTGAACGGCTCGCAGGGCGGGAACCGCAGCCAGTCAGGTTCAGTTCTCGCCGTTTCCTCATCTCTCAGCATCCGAGACAACTTGTAGCAATCTGCTCAGCAGCGTCCGAAGTAGGAACCAACTTTTTTTTTGTCTGCTCTTGGACTTTGCGCCTCTCTCACACGGGCTAGACGAAGGTACTGCGAAAACTTTTACTGTCTTTTCTCCCGCATTCCGCCTGATTTTGATAGCTGCTCGGAAGTACTAGCAGCCGCGCTACTGCGCCCTCAACTGCACTTCCTTTGTCCACTGTCGCTGGATGTTTGTGACTGGTCATGTATAGTGAAATGATTACTTTTTAAGGAAAAACGTATGTTTATTATAATCTAATTTTGTTGTCTTGACTCCTTTCTCTCCCCCGAAATGTCCATGTTTTATCAATACCCGAACTGGGGATATTGGCCCCTGTCGGGAGTGGAGAGAGAATATGGCGAAATCCCGTCTGGAACTTTTAACGCCCAGAGGAACAAAGTTATTCTGGTTTCAAGGTCGCCGAGAAGTTTGTTGACTAAAATTATGCCCAAGCAGATAAAAGCTACACGCCTTAACCAGCAAAGATAACACATTCGGGCAAAACGACATTAGTGGAAGGGACAGGCCCCCGGAACAAAGGTTGGAGCTGATTGGCTTTTATCTCTGTCAATCACGCAGGCAGGGGTGCTTGGCTCCCCGTCGTCACGTGACCATTTACAGTACCGTGGCAGGAACTGCAGATTTATAGAGATATCTTTTTTAAAGTTAAGATTTATCCGAACAAGTTCAGAGAACTCTGAATCAACATTCATTCAGAACGATAATTTTTAAACTTGGTTACTTTAGAAACAAATATGTAAGTAGAGGACACCCCACATAAATATTTAGGAAAGATACAATCATACAATGAATTAAAGTGGTCACGTGATTTCTCCCAAAGCTAGGTTTATCATGCACTCTAAATTTCTGGCCTATTAATATTAATAACCTTTTAAATAACTGAAAGAATGATAATATTGAGCTTTTCAGTGAGGGTTGGCATGTCGATGTGTCCTATTGATGTCAGTTCTTCTGTAAATTTGGGGCTTTTAACAATGCATTCAGTAGTATGGATTGAAATGTAATGGAAATAATTATTTCTCTGATTTTAAAAAGATAAATCTGTCGTCTCTCTTTCTCTTTGTAAATCCTACATAGTTGCTATTGCTTCCTGTTTTGGAAGCACTTTCCGAGTAGTAGAACATCCAGACTGGTTAAGAATGGCCGATCTATGGACACTGCTATAATGAACTAGTTTCCATCATATTATTAAAGCCAAAGGCCCAAAGTGCATGTATACTTTTGTTCCTCCGAAAGGCAGAACTAGTTTTCTTTCTGTCTGCCTCTCCTATCTGTTTTTGATGCCATTCGTTACAATACTATGGAGGCATGGTTAACATAGCAAGTGCATTTTGTGTATTTTCTGACTTATGGACTTAATCAACTTCTCTATTTTTATTAAACTACAACCCATTCCTCACCCAGGGCAGTTTGTAGCTGAGTCCTACTATAGCAGGGGTTCCCAATCTGTGGAGTAGAGAACCCTTCTTACTGGTTCATGGCATAGAAAAGGTTGGGAACCCCTGTACTTTAGGAATATTCAAGTTTTCTATTATTTATTTATTTTTTTGATTTTTGCATGATTTGTCTTCTTTGGCACAATGGTTGTTTGATGCTCTATGTTATATTTTAGAACTTTTTCATAAGTTCTATTGTATTTCTTTATTTTCCTGTAAATGCCTGCGAGAAAATGAATGAAAATGAATCTAGTATGCAATAACTCACAGGTCCTTCCATAATAAATTTATTTTGAACTTTGAAATATAGTTGGTGCAAAACAATGCACACAAGAGACTGGAGGAGCTCAGCTGGTGAGACCGCATCTATGGAAATGAATAAACGGTCAACATTTCTGGTCAAGACCCTTCTTCAGGACTGAGAAGCAAGGCGGGAAGAAGCAATTGCTGGAGTTAAAAAGGTGGGGGGAGGGGCAGGACACTAGCTGGAAGGTGATGGGTGAAGCCAGATGGATGGGAAAGGTCAAAGGCTGGAGAAGAAGGAATCTGATAGGAGGGGAGAGTGGACCATGGGAGAAAGGGAAGGAGGAGGGGACCCAGCTTGAAGAAATAGGCAGGTGAGAAGAAGTAAAAGGTCAGATTGGGTAATAAAGAAAGTGGGGGGGGGGGATTTATTCACCGGAAGGAGAAATTGATTTTCATGCCATCAGGTTGGAGGGTACTCAGAGAATATGAAGTGTTGCTCCTCCACCCTGAGAGTGGCCTCAGGAGGCCATGGACCGATACGTCGGAACGGGAGTGAGAATTGGAACTGAAACATTTGGCCACCAGGAGCAGACTGTGTAACTCCTACAGGTTACATATTCCAAACAGTAGTACCTTGAGGGACTGTTTCGGAGTAGTGCTTACTTTTTCTGCACAGCACCCATTCGCCATATAAAATGTATGTCTGGTTTATAACTGAGCAATACTTTTAATGATAGAAAATGGTTACTCAGTACTTGAGGACCACTTATGCACTGACGGTGATATTGTATAAACTGAAAATTACTATTTAAATTATAGATTAGGACAGATTCTAGAGACAGCATATTGACACATAAATAATTCAGTTCTTTAAAGGGGAAATGTGTTTTAACTTGCCATAGTGTCAGTGATATGGTTTCTGTGGTTCAAACAGAACATGCCATTTATGGCACAATTCAAAATGTGTTGCCTATTACTTTTGCACTTCTGCAAATTTGCTGGCATTTTGCGATTTTTCAAAAAGATATTGTTTCTAAACTACATGTATGTATTGCATCTTAATAATGGCTACATCGTGAAGTTAAGAATTTTATTGCTAATTTTTGTGGGTTGGGTTTATTGGATTTATCAAGATGTCCAAATGCAATTGGACAATACATCAGCTTTCCCATAAATCAGGTGTTCCCAACTTTTTTAAAAGACATGTTGCCTATCAGGGTTTGCGGTTGTGCTCGACAGCGCCACCTAGTAGAGAGGGTGGTCAAGGACACAGTCAGATGCTTGCATTCCCCCTGTTATGAATACCGGATCCCCAAAGAAATGTTTCAATTGCAGACACAAAGGTCATTTTGCCAGGGATTGCCCACAACCCAGATGGATTCGAAATGGTCAGGATGTAGCAAAGGATGAAAGATCAACCACCTTACCCTCAATGTAATGTCCAGGGTTCCAGTGGAGATTGACGACTGTATCTGGACTTACCTACGGGGTCTCCAAGTGCACTTGCCAATCGTTGCTTATCCTTTGTTGTGTGATGAGTTTTGGATCTACAAAGGGAGTGAATTTGGTTCTTGTCATCAAAAGGGGGAATATTGTATTTGTCAAGAGAATTTAATTAAGAATGCGTTAACAGGTTGTGGGGTTGCTCTAATGATTATTCACGATCTATTTTACCTGTCAATAACAGGATATTCCTAAAGTTTGCTTGATGGGTGATACTTATTACATTGCTACTTCAAGCATACCTTACAAGAAGGAATCTTTAAGTTGCAACTTGCAGTGTTTAACGTTTTACGGGACTTAGTTTTGACTGGGCAAGTATTACCCAAACCTTTTGCAAAACCACCTATTCAACTGGAGGTGTGTATGTATATCAGTGATACTGCTGAGGGCTTACTTAGATATGTACCTACTGCTCTTTGCCCTATCTTTTATTTTACATCAGAGTGGTATAGAGTTATTTACCATAATGAAGCTATTGCTAGACAATGGGGGGAGATGTTGGCAGTGGCTGATTTACAATACGACAGAAAATGTCAAACTCCAATGGTTCAAGAACAGTGGAAGTAGACAAACCAATTCTCTTTGTTCTTGCCACATGCTTGAAGGAGGTGCAGATGCCCATTTTGTGAGGCTGTCTTTGTAGTCCCTCTCCCCACCATTTTGTGGATGATGAACTGATTCTTGTTTGGGGATAACCTAATCAGAGCAATTGAATGTGGACACAAGAAGCTTCAGCCAATGACCTGCTGAATCTGAGACCATTCTCTGACGAGTAGCTATATTATGTAAAATGACAGACCTACCAGAGAAACAATCTGTAATCTCTTTGGACTCAGTGTCCTGGTCACCTAGTTTGGCTGGTTTGAACCAGTCAGAGTTGAAAGGAGCAAAGACACGAAGCTGGGGAGCAGAAACCTTAGAACAATGTTGGCTGTAGCCCTGAACCAGAGCCAATAAAAAGGTGTTAAGGGTCAACCAGGTGATTTATCTCCAATAGCACTGGAACGCTACATTTGAATTGATAAGAAATGAATATAAAGGTGGACACTTCAATTGTGCTATCAGCGATAACTCTGGAGAATCACCTTCGAGAGGAAGAAACTCCCAAGCCAGGGGCTGGGAGAAGAAAGGATCAAATACTTGCCCAAAGGGAGGTCCCCTATTTCAGTGTTATAAATTGCACAAGTGGTCTGAGTATTGTCACAGGGTGAGCGGTAGAATCCATGTTCTAAGTTGTTGGCCCGAGGTCAACATAGTTACGTAGTTGTTTGTGCAGAGACAATAAATTGATGAGAGCTTCAATTAATTAAAAGCTGCATAATGAGTTTCCTAACCTAATTCCGTTGACAAATGGTCAACAGCACGGACCGGAAATAACACCTCCACCTCGCTGAAAATCAACACTGGCTCACTCCAAGGGTATGTGCTTAGCCCACTGCTCCACTCTCTACACCCACGACTGTGTGCCTGGGCACTGCTCAAATGCCATTTGCAGATTGTTGACAGAATTTCCGATGTTGACAAGGAGGTGTACAAGAGTGAGATAGATCAGCTGGTTGAGTGGTGTCACAACACAACCTTGCACACAAGGTCAGTAAGGCCAAGGAATTGATTGGGGACTTCAGGAGGAGCAAGTTGAGGAACGCACACCAGTCCTTATCAAGGATCAGAAGTGGAAATGGTGAGTAGTTTCAAGTTGTTGGCTGTCAACCTCTTTGAAAATTGATGCAATTACAAAGATGGCCCGACTGTGGCTATATTTCATAAGGAGTTTGAAGAGACTTGGTATGTCATCAGAAACTCACAGATATAACGTGGAGAGCATTCTAACGGGTTGCATCACTGTATGGAGGGGACTCTGCACAGGATTGGAAAAAGCTGCAGAACTTTGTAAATTTGCCTTGGTTATAAACTCATTAGATAAGCGCACTAGGTAACAGAGAATGAGGCAAATGGTTGCCGCCCATTTCCAGAACCCACAACCCCTTATGACTTTGTGATCTGAGGCTGATGTAGGAGCATCTTTCAGGAGGATGAACCCGTGGAAAGCATCAGGCCTAGACGGCGTACATGGCCGAGTAGTGAAAATTAATGCTGATCAACTGACTGGAGTGTTTACAAACATCTTTAACCTCTTGTTTCAGCAGTCTGAGGTACCTACCTGCTTCACGGGGGCATCAATCATAGTGCTGCCCAAGCTAAACATGGTAATCATCCAGTAGCACCTGGACAACGAAGATGCTCATGTTTGGATGCTCTTTATTGACTACAGCTCAGCATTTAATACCATCGTCCTCACTATGCGCCAAGACCTAGGTCTCGATACCTCCCTGTGGAATTGGATTCTTGATTTCCACACTGGCAGACCCCAGTTAGTACAGGTTGGCACCATCTGCTCCACATCACACTCACCACGCAGAGGGTTGTGTGCTTGCACCTTGCTCTACTCACTCTACACTCATCATTGTGTGGCTGTCCAGCTCCAGTGCCGTATCTATGTTTGCTGACGACGCCACGGCTTTTGGCCGAATCAGAAGTGATGATGAGCTGGCATATAGGAGGGGGACTGGTTGAATGGTGCCCCGATGACAAGCTTTCACTCAACACCAACAAAACCAGAACTGATTATTGACCACAGGAGGAAGAAGCTGGCGGTCCATAAGCCAGTTCTCATTTGGGGAACGGAGGTGGAGAGGGTTAGTAGCTTTAATCTTCTTAACATTAACATATCAGAGGCTCTGTCTTGAGACCAGCATTCAAGTGTCATCACAACGAAAGCACGACAGTGCCTCTTTCTTGGAAGATTGTGAAGATGTGGCATGTCACCAGAAATTCTGACAAACTTCTTTAGATACACAGCGGAGAGTATCCCAACTAGTTGGCTCATGGGCTGGTGTGGAAACACCAATTCCCAGGAACGGAAAGTTCCACAGAAAATGGTGGATATGGATGCAGCCCAATCCATCACAGGCAAAGCCCTCCTCACCATTGAGTACATTTACAAGGAGCACTGCCACAAGAAAGTAGCATCTATTATCAAAGACTCTCACCATCCAGGTCATGCCCTCTTCTCGCTACTACCATCAGACAGGAGGTACAGAAGCCTCAGGACATACACTAACAGGTTCAGGAACAGTTATTGTCCTACAACTACCTGAAATGGTGTGGATAACTTCATTCCCCATTACTTTGAACTGACTCTACAAACTACAGGATCACTTTCAAGGACTTTTTAGAACTCTTGTCCTCTAACATTTCTATTTGCACAATTTGTTTTCTTTTGCACATTCATAGTTTGTCAGTCTTTGTCTGATTGTGTATGTTTTTGTCAAATTCTGTTGTATTTTTTTCTCCTGTAAGAAAATGAATCTCAGGTAGTATCTGGTTACATATATATACACACACACACACACACACACACACACACACACACACACACACTTATGATATATATTTCTATCATAAGTTGTAAGTAAAGGCATCCGTCATCCGTTAGTCTTGCGAGACCATGGATCTGCACCTGGAGAATCTTCACTCTCCAGGGTGCAGGCCTAGGCAAGGTTGTATGGAAGGCCGGCAGTTGCCCATGCTGCAAGTCTCCCCTCTCCATGACACCAATGTTGTCCAAGGGAAGGGCATTAGGACCCATACAGCTTGGCACCAGTGTCGTCGCAGAGCAATGTGTGGTTAAGTGCCTTGCTCAAGGACAGAACACGTTCCCTCGGCTGGGGCTCGAACTCACGACCTTCAGGTAGCTAGTCCAATGCCTTAAGCACTTGGCCACGTGCCCACATCATAAGTTGTATAATGTATTTTATATACATACACACACACGATTAGTGCACAAGGAGAAGGGAAAAATAGTGAGGTAATGTTCTTGGGTTCAATGTCCATTAAGAAATCTGATAGTTCGTCTATCCAAATTAGGACCATGAACACCCGAGAAAACCGGCCACAACCTGGTTACAAATGCAGAGGGGTGCTCCCCTTTGCACTGTCTGTACTTGAGCAAAGCCTCCACCGAGTCACCTCGATTAGCCCCTGCAGATTCCAATATCACTTCCTGTAAATCACCCAGTGTCCCCTGGCCTTGGGCCTGATCCTCCAGTAGGGCTGAGTTTAATACTGAAGTTAAACATAGAAGGGTTAACTCCAGTTCCTGTGCTTCACCTGAACCATGAATTATCCTATGCTGCTGAATGCACTGGAAAAGTTCCTGAGGGTCGTCTCCTAGTCCTCACTTTGGTATATTCGCAGCTATCGCAGTCAGTTGGGCCACATGGAAAGGGGTAGAATACCATGTTACAACCGCTGCCCCGGCTGTGGTGTTTCGTGCACTCTCTCCATTACCACGGGCTCCATTGGGGCTGCGGGTAATGCAGGTTCCACTCCCTCTTGGAAAAATTCATAGGGAGGCAAACCACTTCCCCGATCATCCTCATAGGCTAAATCACCCCAATCTACATCGTACCAAATACACACATCACTCTTCTCTGTCTGGGCTGAGAGTTGACCTTGCAGCTTTTCGATTGGTTTTAACCATTTGATGTGGTTGGTGCTCCTTTCTTTTCAGCTGCTGATTTCTGCATGACATTCATAGCAGTCTGTAATTCCTGACACTGACTTTTCCAATTCTAGACTTCTGTATTCACCTTTTTACACTCTTCAGGTTCCTCCTTTTCCCTTGTTATGAGATCACACTGAGGCACGTGGATCAAAGTCACCTGACCCTGCTCCCTCAGAAGTTCCATGTTAGACCATAAGACATAGGAGCAGAATTAGGCCATCTGACCCATCGAGTCTGCTCTACCATTCAATCATGGCTGACCCTTTTTTAAGCCCCCCCTGCTCAACCCCAGTTCCCAGCCTTCTCCCCGTAACCTTTGATGCCATGTCTAATTAAGAACCTATCAACCTCTGCCTAAATACACCCAATGACCTGGCCTCCACAACTGCATGTGGCAACAAATTCCACAAATTCACCACCCTTTGTTCTTTCCTTTCTCTTTCTATCTCTTCCTTACACTTACTCAATTCCTCTGCCAGTTTCAGTTTTTCTCTCCTCATTTCAATTAGGCCTTCCCACCTACATACCATTATAACAGCTTTTTTAAATACTAGCAGTTTCTCCGATTTCTTCTCACTAACTGCTTTCCACAATGCATCATCTAGGGTTCCTGACCCTCCACTCTGTCTTTCCTATCCACACCTCATAGTCAGGCTAACTTCTTAATAAATATTTAAGAAAATATTTCCTCCAAACCCTCTGGGTTTTTCTTGTCCTCTCCTTTTTCCATTTTAATATCCTAACCATGTGGATGATTCAACTTGAAACGAGGGTCTCAGACCTCTATTCTTTTTTTCTGAGTCCACCCAGGAACACTAAAACATGTTGACCATTCATCAACAGAGCTAGGTTAGGAAACTCACAATGCAACTCGTAATTAATCGAAGCTCACACTTTATTGTCCCTGCACAAACAACAATGTAGCTATGTTGACCTTGGGCCAACAACTTAGACCATGAATTCTACTGTTCCCTCTGTACCAATACTCACTCAGACCACCCCTCCAATTTATAACACCAAAATAGGGGATCTCCTATTAGCTAGAAGATCGATCCTTCCTTCTCCCGGCCCCTGGCATGGGGATTTCTTCCTCTTGATGGTGATTCTCCGGAGATGTCGCTGATAGCACAATCGAAGTGTCCACCCTTATATTAATTTCTTATCAGTTCAAATGTAGCTACTTGTCAGAGAACTGTTTTCAGGTTATTAGCTGAAGGTCCTTGTATCCACAGCTAATTGCTCTGATTGGATTATCCCAGAGTAAAAACCAATTCAGGGTCCACAAAATGGGGGGAGGGGACTGCCAAGACAGTCTCACAAAATGGGTGTCTCCATCTCCTCCAAGCACATGGTGAGAACAAAGACAATTGGTTTGTCTACTTCCACTGCCCTTCACCCATTCCAGTTTAATGTTTTCTTCCATATTTTACATTCTCCATGGCCAACAACACTAACTGTGATCTCCTGATGTGGAGGGAGTACAGAGGTCCAGGTTTGGAGTCAGAGATCCAGTTGCAGAGGGAGGTAGTGAGGCCGAGGTTTTGGAGCCTGTTGATTAGAACTGAGGGTATAATTGTGTTGGCCAGTGCAATAAACTATAAATTTCACAGATTCTCCATTACCTTCCAAACTGTAGATGTTAGAAATCTGAACTAAGAATAGGGAAAAAAAGTTTAAAATACTGGGGTCATCCAGTCTCTGTGAATGTCTAAAGGAGGGATATATGACTAGCATTTCCTCATTTGTGTATATTGATTTGAATGTAGTACTTCGGTCTTTTCCAATATTTGACTGTGTTGAGGGTGCTGTGCTGTGATATCAATCTGAATTATATGCTAAGGTGCTTCTATTTGGATCAGGTAAAAGAGATTTGGGTGGTAGTGTGAAGGTACGTTGCTACCATAGGGGGTGAAAAATGCTCCTTCCCTCTGCCCTCCTGCAAGTCATCCTTGCGCAGTGTGGCACCTGCTTTGCACCCCTGCCTCCCGCCCCTCCCCACCCCCACCCCCAGATCAGGGTCCCATGAATCCATGGGAGCAGGTGGTGGATGGTCATTTGAGCAGCTGGTGTATATCACAATTCCTGGTTATAATCACTGACACCAAACAGACAATCTCTGTAAAGACACTGCCCAGAAGGAGGCAAAGGCAAACCACTTCTGCAGAAACATTTGCTAAGAACAATCATAGTCAGAAGACTGTGATCGCCACGTCATACGTCACAGTGTGTAATGATGATGAAAATAGATTATCCCAGCTATTTGCTACATATTGATATTTCCTGGAAACACACTGGGGATATTTGGTCATAATAAGGCAGATCAGGAAAAAATATTAGCGATGTATGAAGGATTAAGCCATTGGGAGTAAAACATCCAATCCACTCCTTCACTGTGTAAAGATTCGTGTTGTACCTCAGTTAGAAATGCAGGTGCTTGATGTTGTGTTGTTTGCCGAGCTTGGCAATTAGCTTGGAGACGTTCCATCACCAGTGGAGGTGACAACAGTGCACAATTGTTGGCGTTCCTCTCTGGGAGTGTTCACATGTATATGTGCACCCATTCGCTTGCCTCGGCCCTGATTGGCTACCCCTTCAGTTGACCTTTGAATGTTAGTGGCTTCTGTTTCTTTGGCCCTTAGGGGGATTGTGGATGGTGTCTATTCATATCAGGAAACACCAAAAACTGCACACTGGAGATTGGAGATGAAATGTCTGCAAAAATAATTGTCAAGCTGAGTGAACACTGCAACATCAAATGCCTCAACCTGAGCTACCAGTATTCACCACCACCTTAAATTGCAGATGTAACGCAGTGCTGTGCATTTAGATGACATTAGTATGATTGGTATTATTTTGGTGTTTGGATGTGCATTTAAATTAGAAATTTATTTGAATATATTTATAATTACCCAGATTTGCAGAAGAATATATATCATCAGTTTCAATTATTATACTTCTAAACATTCAAATGAGTATTCAGATACACTTAACGTCGTCCACTTTATTATGAACCAGATATGGAGGAAAAGGAGGAAGAGCATTCCGCCCATGTTATGGAACAGGATGACGATGCGCTGGGGGATACTGTGGATGCAAGGCCAGATAGATCATCAAGATTCACATTTCTCAAGTAAGTTGTAAACTTTGCTTATCTCTTCACACAATCCAATAATTTTGTGAAAAAAGCAGCGAAAAATAGAAATAAAAGCAGTGACCGTTGCAAATACTCAGAAGATCAGGCAGCTTTTGTAGTGAGGAAGAAGTGTTAACGTTTCAACTCTTCGATTCTCTATAGACTGGAAACATTAACTCTGATTGACTCACTGATGGTTTTAAACATTGACAGATTTACTTCATCTGCAGCTTTTTGCTTTTTCATTTTAATTAAAAATGGTCATCAGTATTACCGTTTCTCCAGGCAAGGAGAGTTCCTGGTGGCCAAACATTTTGATCTGATTCCCATTCCTGTTCTGACGTGTTGGTCCATGGCCGTCTCTTGTGCCACAATGAGGCCACCCTCGGTGTAGGTGCAACACCTTATATTCCTTTTGGCTAGCCTCTAACCAACTGGTATGAATATCAATTTCTCCTAGTTAAAAAAAAAAATCCCTTCCCCCTCTTCCTTTTACCTTTTCTCACCTGTCTATTACCTCCCCCTGGGTCCCGTCCTCCTTCCCTTTCTCCTGAGGTCCACTCTCCTCTCCTATCACATTCCTTCCTCTCCAGCGCTTTATCTTTCCTACTCACCTGGCTTCACTTATCACCTATCTAGTCCTCCCTCCTCTCCCCCCACCTTTTTATTCTGTCATCTTCCCCCTTCCTTCTCAGCCCAGAGCAAAAGATGCTTCCTGACCTGCTGAGTTCCAGCAGCATTTTGTGTGTGTTGCTAAGGAGAATTATTCTATCTTTTGAAGTCAGTCTCTGCTAGGTATCTATCAAAATATAACTTGCATAAATTATATGGAAGCCAAGGTGAAGAATCAAACTGAAGTGTAAAAATGGACAAAGATGACAGGAAATATGAAATGAATAATTTAAACAAAAGTAAGTTGGTGAACTAGTGATTCAGTTAGTGCAACAACAGTGAAATGATGGCATTAATGTTTACAGTATTTAGAACGAGGTCAGAGAGACATCCATCCAATCTGTCATAACCAGATGATAATCAAGATGCATTTAGATCAGAAGATGTAAAGGATCCTGTCACACAGCATGATGCAATAACACTAAAAAAAAATACCTAAAAAGCAGAGAGCGACAATATGAACTGATTGCTGGTTGAACAGATATCAAAACAGTCTGACAAATGAATACCCAATCGTTTTGTACATCTTGTATCCCAACCATTTATTCAGCTGATTCACTATGGACAGAAGCAGAAAACATCAGTCCATGCGCCAAGATGAGGCCACCCTCAGGGTGGAAGAACAACATCTATATTCCCTCCAACCTGATGACATGAATATCGATGTCTCCTTCCAGTAAAAAGATTCCCTCCTCTGTCCTTTCTCTTCTATTCCCTTCTCTGGCTTCTAACCACTTCTCACCTGCCCATACCTCCTCCTTCCCTTTCTCCTATGGTCCACTCTCCTCTCCTATTAGTTTCTTTCATTGCCAGCCCTTTATCTTTCCAACCTACCATCTAGCTATCCTCCTTCCCCTCCCTCCATCTTTTTATTCTGCCGTCTTCCCACTTCCTCTCCAGCCCTGAAGAAGGGTCCTGGTGTAAAATGATGCTGACTGACCTGCTGAGTTCCTCCAGCATCTTGTGTGGTTTGTCTTGGAGATGTGTTTGGGGACAGACCTGTCCATATGTGGGAAGCAAAACAACCAACTTGGTTGCTCTGTGTTTTTATTATTTAGACCCTTTGAATGATTAATGCCATGTGATTCACAGACTAGGGTACAATAATCAAGGGTGACTTGGTCATATCTCACTGACATTAAGTAGACTTATCAGGCTCGGTAGGGGAAATATTTTACTATCTTCTGCATTGCTTTGAATTGTATAGAATCCTGAAAAATCTCAGTTTGACAATATGGTGTCACGATGTTGATGTGACTGTAGCTGCTAACAGTCAATACCAGTTCGGTTACGTTTGAAATTTCTGCTCTTTTATTGTCTCTGTGGTGACACACGGAAACCAAGCTCCTTTCGGTCTTGGGCTGAACTACAGAGGATGGGGAGGAGGTCTGGCCCCTGCACACTTAGCACGCAGGCCCACCGGTGTGTGGACACGCCCTGGTGCTGGTGAACCAGATCCCCAGCAATCCTCGGCCTTGTGGGCAGCCTCGGCAGAGACAAAGGCTCCGAGTGTACGCCCAGACAGCAAGTCTGGAGTGGAACCCCGAAGGTGGCTGGACGTCATTGGACATCCTTCCGGCAGCTCCTGCAGCCAAGCTAGTGCCAAACCTATTGCTTCATAAGCTCTCCTTCGGACTACACTGGTGAGGCTGAGAGCAGGATCTTGACGACTGGACGTCCCAGGTGCTCCATATCTTCTGCCCAGGCTTGTGCCCTGGAGAGGTCAGCTCTACAATGGACTGAAACCGCGCACACCCATTGTCCTTCGAAACAGACAGATACCATCATCATCATCATTGTCTCTTTGCCTCTTCTTTACTCAGCGTATGTTAGACGACATTATCAGATGTTTGCTCAACTGCTAGCAAATGCGTGAGTTTCGTAAAACCAGAGCGCACATTTTGGTATACCATTGACTTGGCATAGTTGCATTAGCCATCAAAAACTAACACCAAGTGAATTAGTTTCTTTTTCATTGTAGCATTCGTTGGCTGGGAACCATGCTGACAGCTTAGCAGTCTAAATCCCATACCCAACAGCATTATGGCAGTAGCTTCACCTGCATACAATGTTTCAGGAAGCTGGCTACGACAACTTCAGATGGATGGGTGCAATACACTGGGGTTGCCAGCAATGCCCTATTCCCAATGTGGTGGCACAGTGGTGTAACTGTTAACAGTGCCAGTGATCACCATTTGATTCCTGAAGCTCTCTGTAAGGAGTTTGGACATTCTCTCTGCAAGCGCGTGCGTTTCCTCCCTGTTCTCCGGTTCCCTTGGGTTAAGGTTAGCAAGTTGTAGGGAAGCTGTGTTGGTGCTGGAAGCCTGGCTGCCCCCAGCATAATCCTCGCTGATTTGATTTGACGCCTGCGACACATTGCACTGTATGTTTCAATGCACATGTGACAAATAAAGATAATCTTTTATCTTTTCTAAAGTACCCCAGTAGTCCTTGCATCATCCTCCAGCCTGTATCTTCCTCGTGCTTCAAAATTTATTAGTTATCTCTTAAAAGGTATATGACTGGAACCCTTTCATATTCCTTCACTGCAAACTTTCTTAACTTTGCCTACATTGTGTCAAAGGCTGACAGCTAGACTTAAACAACAATGATTAGTTTTCACTGACTGTATCAGGAGTCATTGTATGGTGCAGATGATTTGACTTGATCTGTAGTTGCCAATCGTAATTCTTACATTTTGATGTGCCACACGGGAGTATAGTCATTAGTGCAGTGGGCATTCCAGAGTTAGCGCCGTCCGTAAGAGTTTGTACATTCCTCCGTGAACTGTGTACGTTTCCTCCAGGTGTTCCCGTTTCCCCCACAGTCCAAAGACTGACTGGTTAGTAGGGTTAATTGGTTATTGTAAATTGTCCCGTGATTAGGCTAAAATTAAGTAGGTGGGTTGCTGGGCAACACGACACATAGGGCCAGAAAGGCCTGTTCTGCTCTGCATTTCTAATAAACACTGAAAGACGGGTTCGCGTTATTTCCTTTTTGAAATACTTCACTTATTGACAAGTGTAAGCTAAGAATGTGTTTCTTGTTCATGCAAATATAGAAAAAATATTTGTAAATTCAATAATGTCACAAACTGTCTATCCTCCCTCTCTGTTAAAATTCATGTGATTTTACATTTAAGGCTTTCTTCACCCGATTTACTATTGAGAAAATAGTCTCCATCAGCATAGTGATTGTCGGCAAAGATGTAAGAGGCCTGGATGACATCAGCAGGTTGTTAAGTCACAGGGAGCCCTCTGAATAGTTCTATAGAAAAGTCCAGTGTGACCTGCTGCTGACTCGGGGGATTTGTACATGTTGAGTGGCCTCACTTGCCCATTATTCAGTGTCACACAGTGTCATGGTGGGGCATGTCAGCTTTCTGGTCTGTTTCTGTTTCAAATAGCCGCAAAAAGATTCTCAGATGCAGAGTGGAGTGCCAATTAATGTGGAATGCAGGTATGAGATCTTAGACTTTTCATGTGCTCTGGTTGGTGTTACAGTTCCTGAGATGATAACTGTGCCGTCAAATTTACAATGTTATAAGCTACAGCACACATCACTTCCTCTTTACAAGAGTGAATTGGACTGATGCCAGCTCATGGCAAGGCCTGCCTCAAAAGGCTGTCCTCTTCATCTGTCTTCCTCACTCTTTCCCAATGACGACAGCTTTGCCACAATTTATGGAAGATATTCTCCACACACAGCTGCTGAATTAAAATTACTGTCATCCTGCCACATCACAAAAATGTTTCTGAATTACTCTCCCAAATAACTACTGATCTGCTTTCTCAAACTAACAGTATGTTATATTATTAGATAGTTTTATGTCTGTTGGTTTTGAAAGTTCAAGGAATAATATAGTTTATTCAACTGCCATTTGCCTCTGGACCCAAATGAAGGTACAGTTTTTCGTCCTTTGTCTTTGTAATCGTCAGACGTTGCTGGGTATCAAGTATGGCAAGTCTAACCTGCTTGCAAATTGCTCAACAGCAGTGGAACTGGATTTTGCACACCATGTTGCAGCCTGCTTCACCCACTTCGGGAAGGAGACGCAGTCCAATGAACACTGGAAATGGTTGCCTTGGACATTTTTACTGTGATCGTAAGACCCCGTTGGACGTCAGTAATGTGGAATGGCTGTTGCCCAATTCACCGGTTCATTGGTAACACCGGCGGCACAGGATCTGCGTGCCCTCAGTTGTTGCGCGGACAAGGCCCTTGTGCCTCGGGGTTGCCTGTTGCGGCCATCGGCGACGGAGATGCCGGAGCCGGCTGTGAGCTTGTTCAGATCTATATACTGTTGCCAAAAGGCATCGTTAAAATAATTTGAATCTCTTGTTCTAAACATGAGATTCTGCAGATGCTGGAAATTCGGAGTGATACATACAAAATGCTGGAGGAATTCAGCAGGTCAAGCAGCAGCTATGGAAAGGAATACAGCTGACATTTCAGGCCGGGAACCTTCATCCACAACCCTTTTCTTACTCTAAGCAAGTTTTTAGAAGACACTACAACAGCCAAAATGATCAATATTATTGTTATAGTCAACCCAGTTTTATTGTTATGGTTCAGTATGGTTTAATACTTCTAGTAAGCTGGCCAGTGGTATAGTGGTATCCACACTGGACTTCGAGGCAAGGGGTCCTAGGTTCGAATCCAGCCTGCTCCTTGCAAAAACCTGGTAAAATGTCCACTTTATAAGATGTGTTACATCTTAGCTGAGGCTCTGGCTGCTCCCGGCTCCGTGTCTGAGAGTTCCGCGACTGCGTTGAACTGAAGCTGTGGTTTGCTCTGGACTTCGTGTCTGTAGACTAACTTTTATTCTGAATGCTACTTGCTTACTTTTATTTGATTTTTTTTCTCTTTGCACTTTGGGTGTTTGACAGTTCTTTTTTAATCAGTTCTTTGTTTTGTGGCTGCTGTAAGGAGACAAATCTCAAGGTTGTGTACAGTACACATACTTTGATGGTAAATGTACTTTGAACATCTTCCACTACTTAAATTAGTCAACCAAGATCCAGGAACCTTTTCAGGGTGAAGTACCATTTTCCTGCAGTAGTGGGCAGTGTAGCACAATACAATGGGATTACCAAGCAATACCTTTTGAAAGGAAAACATCTTAGAAGGTTGAAAGGTCTGGCTCTGAGAACACATCAAGCAGGAGGGTTTGTACTTTGAATACAAAATCATGGAGGAAGTGCGGGGACGATTTCACCCTCTACGCGTTTCTTTTTGTGAAGAAACTAAGTTCACTAGTTGTTGTGCAACATTGCAGAGACTTAATTCTGAGTGGTTCCTTAAATACAAACGTCATCGTCACAGAGTCATCGAAAAGTATGGCACAGAAACAGGCCTTTCAGCCCGTCTAGTTCATGCCGAACATTGTAAACTACCTACTGCCATCGACCTGCACCGGGACCGTAGCCATCCATATCCCACTCATCCAAACTTCTCTCAAATGTTGAAATCAGGCTTGCATGTATCACTTGTGCTAGCAGCTCATTCCACACTCTTACAAACCTTTGAGTGAAGGAGTTTCTCCTCATGTTTTCCATGAAGAGGAGATTGGACCGTTATCACAGAAATTAGTGTGTTTTACTTATGAATGATGTTGAACTTGACAGTGAAATCGGCCAGGCCAGAAGGGGCACACAGTTGGGCTGAATTATACCAGCCTGTGGTTCATTAGTCCTTGCAAGCAGGCAGGTCCTTTATGAATCTGAGTGACAGGTACTTGTACATCTGGCATGTTAAACTCTCAAAAAATTGCTGAAAAGAAGTAAAGGGTGTTTCTTATGTTTTAAGCAACATGCGTCTTTATTCGACATAAAATGTGCTAGCACAATTTGCCATTATCTCATGTATCTGAACTGCAGCGGTGAGGCGATGACCAGCTGGAATTTCCCAGCGATGCATTGGAGTGGAATATCACCTCAACAAAACATTTTCTCTCTGGAGAACAAGGAAGTTATGTGCTTTTTAAAAGTTATTTTCCTTCAGTTCATTGTAAATGTTCTGACATTTTAACTATTAATTTTTTTAAACATTATTTACAGCCATTTTAATATTTGTGAGTACTGTATTCAAAAACTTTAAAACCTCACAGCTTTGATGGGAAGTGCCTCTGCTCCCAATAGTGCCTCCGTTTTTCTGAGGGCAAAGCCTCAGCCCTACAGAGCCTGAGTCTGTGCTGAGGTCTAGCTTTGCGATACCAGATCTTTCCCAGCTGTGGAATGTCAGCTCAGTTGTCCAGCCTCCTACCCATCTTTCCCCAATAAATTCAGGACATGCAATGGTTCTAGCTGAGGTGTTGAAACTGTAAGAGTCAGTTTATTAAAATGAGCAAGTCTGTCAATGTCTTTGCCACTGCATTCGGTTGTCTTAGACTCTACCATTCATCCAACACTAAGCTCTCAGTTAACTCAGAATATATTTTGCTTTCAAATCTCTCCCTAACATTACCTCTTTCTATCCCATGTTCTCCTCAAGGCCTACAGTCCTCCAAAAATCAGGACTACCCTGCTCTTCCCTGCAATAAATTGCTCCACTGATGGAGGCCAATCTTCCAGCTGCTGAAGTCCGATGCTTTTAAAATCCCTTCCTCAAGCCTCACCTGATTTTTTCTTTCCCTTAAGATGCTCCTTAAGACATGTCTCTTTGGTGTTTCAGGTCTTGTCGGAGTCCTCTGTCCTGGACCAGACATTTAGTAACCCGTTTGAGATCATTCCTGTCCCTCAGATGGGGTCTTTGGAGCTTCGGTTTGCATTTTTGTGGTGATGGATTTTACAGGATGGGGTTACCAGCCCCAGGTCCAACTCTCCTGCTCTTGCAGCCAGGTTTGGGACCGTCCACGGTAGCGTTACATTGACTGTCTGTGGCCCAAAATGACCACTGTTTCCTCTCCATCGATGCTGCCTGACCTGCTGAGTTCCTCCAGCATTTTGTGTGTGTGTGTTGCTCTGGACTTTATTTTGGTGTTGGTCCGAAACATTGACAATTTATTCCTCTCCATGGATGCTGCCTGTCTTGCCGAGTTCCTCTTGCATTTCGTTAACCAAGCTGTTGGTCCTCAATCCTACCAAGGCCTTGCATGCTCTGTGTGTCACATGTTGCTTGATGGTTCTGTGAATCAACCTTGTTCCTTTGCTACATTAAAGTATTACTTAAGTTGCAACAACTCTTCAATAACTGCATTATAAAATTAAATTCTCATTATTAATTGACGGGTGACCTAACTATTTTAACAGTAACATTTTATTTAGTTCAGTAGAGAGAAAACTGCCAACTATGTGGTTCGATGGTTCGATTTAATATTAGAGAATGTGTGCAGTACACAGCCTGAAATTCTTACTCTTCGCAGACATCCGCGAAACAAAAAAACTCAAAGAATGAATGACAGAAACATCAGAGCTTCAAAACCCCTCCCCATGCACAAACAGCAACAAAAATATCAACCCTCCCCTCCCCCACTCTTGCTGCAGCTAAAGCACCGACCCCCTCCCTCTACCAAGCAAGCAATAACAAAGCCCCCATAGAGACCTTGATCTAGAGTCCACCAGAAAACTACAGTGCATAACCTAACGCTTCAGGATGTCAAACAGGCTCTCCCTTCAGTGCCGAGGGAGAGGGAGGTCGCTCCTGAACAAGCTCACTGTTTCGATGTTACATTCTTTTCCTGGACTATATCCTGGATTATTAAGTTCTGAATGGTATTAATCAGGAGCTTCTTAGCAGTACTTAACAGCTATTGTTACCAGACCTCAATAAATTTGACAATATCTAATCCAGAGAGGGTTTAATAAATACTCCATTTAATTTTTGTACAGTTTATGTAAAGTAGCATTTTTGTTTTATAGTTGCAACACTGCTATAGAATTTCTTGCTCTATCTATCCAATATACTGGGATCCATGATTTCTCTCATCCCACAGACTGCCAGAAGAGGGGGATTTTTTTTTTGTGAGGGAGCTCTCCTTAACTTCCTACTTAAGAAATCTTGCGCCATAGTGGTATTTCCTGTCACAGTACAGAAATGACAGGGGCCAATAATTAAACTGCAGATGCTTTCCAAAGGAAGCCCATCTCCCTGCTGCTGTAATAGAAGATGATCGGAATGAGCAGAAATATGCAGAGTCTCTATAGTTCAAAAGCTATAAACAAATTGCGTATTTAAAAACATTGAGAGAGAGACAGTAGAATGCATTGATCGGCTTTAAAGTTTTATGTTTATCTCTAATCAAGTCATGTTTCAATGTTTAAAGTTCAAAGTACATTTATTATCAAAGTATATATACGTTACCATATCCAATCCTAAGATTCATTTTCCTGTGGGCATACTTAACAAATTTATAGAATAGTAACTAATAGAATCAATGAATGACTGCCCAGCTAGGGCATTCAACATTGTTGTACAGAACACAACAAACTGCAAATGCAAAAGGAAGAAAAAATAATATAAGTAAATAGCAAAAAATATCAAGAACCTGAGATGAAGAGTCCTTGAAACTAAGTCGATAGGTTGGAGGCAACGTTTCAGTGATGAGGCAAGTGAATTGAGTGAAGTTGTCCCCTTTGGTTTAAAAGCCTGATGACTGTTCCGGAACCCAGCGGAGCAAGTCCTGTGGTTCTTGTACCTTCTTCCTGGGGACGGCATTGAGAGAGATCTTCATAAACGACCTCTTGAAAATGCATGGGGAAACTATTTTACGTTTTAGAGTACCACTCTTCTGATAATTGGAGTTTTGATGTGAAAAAAGCAGCTCTTCAGCATAAAAGCTATTCTCCTATTTTAGTTATTGTTTTATTCTTTTGACTATGATTTATGTGTGAAGGAAAGGTCAAGCCAGCTGGGGCTTTTCTCTTTGGAATGAGGGAGGATGAATGGTGACTTGATAGAGGTGTGTGGGATTATGAGAGACATAGAAAAGAGCAGACAGCCACAGTCTTTTTCCCAGGGCGGCAACGACCAACACAAAAGACATCTTTTTAAGGTGTGTGGAGAAAGTTCAGGGAAGAAGTCAGAGGTGGGTTTTTAGAGAGTGGTGGGTGCCTAGAACACACTGCTCGGGGTTGTGATAGAGGCTGCCATGATAAAAATGTTTAAGGGAATATTAGATAGACATGGGCTGTGAAGGAGGGAAGTTTAAAGTGATGTGGATTAGATTTGGATAGGTCGACACACATTGTGAGCCTAAGAACTGTTCTATATTAAATCTGGCATGAAGGATCTTGGCAGCTGGAAGTGCTACCAAAGTGGAGTATAGGAATGTGCTAAAGAGCAGGTATGGAGGATCACAGATATATCTCAAAAGGTGCTTGTGGCCCAAGAGATTAATAAGGTCATATAGAGGATGTGAAGATGCATGCAAATAAGATTGATGACTTTATAAAAAGGTAAGGCACAGCTTTACCAAGAGTTAATCTTGTCAATTGGAATTGAATTTTGCACAGGCAGCAGAGCTTTGATGCTTTCAGTTTAACAAGAGGTTAATAGAACTTGTGGTTAGAATAGATTGAGAGATTGACTATTTAATCCTCTATTGGCTCTGAGCAGCTCCATTGACTACGTTCCATCCACCAGGCATCTGGCAATGTTCTGTTTTTTCACAAATAGTATTGCTCATTTCCAGAAGACTTTTATGTCTTCAGTCCCAGCTAACAAAGTCAGCGCAATGGCTCTGGGGCGGTGTTAGCGATAATGTTAAAGCACCGGCACCCAGCGAACAACGTGACCGAAGGCACCATCCTTCGGTCAGTTCACAATCCCACTTCTTTTGCTGCTTCACTTTCTTTCAAATGCGTTTCTGCTGCGGTTGGAGCTTGTGGTCTATGTTTTGAGGGTGTGTTTTCAGGCCGATTGAGCAATCTGATGCTTTTCTGTCGCTGAGGGGGGTTCGGTGAGGTTTACAGCAAAGTGCATGGCCTGGAGATGGGGCGCAGACCCGTAATCGACTACGTTATTCGCTGATCTCACTGATTGAGGCGCTGGGAGATTAGAGTCGGCAAGGATGAGAGCAGACTGTGAGTGGGTGATCAGTGCCATGTGCCTATGGGTGACCAGTCTCTCTCTCTCTCTCTCTCTCGCTCTAGCTGGCTGCTCCCAGAGGAAGGTGCGTGCGTTTGACTGGTCTCTTTCTCCCTCTTGCTTGATGCTGCTGGAGGAAGGTGACGGGGTCTTGGGCAAGGTTTGATTGCAGTTTGTGGATTGGACTCTAGCTCACGTTGTGATGTGTTCCTGGCCTCTGGTCGCTCTGTTGCTTTTTTGTTTGATTTTGATCGGGCCGGACTGGCTCTGGGGGCTGCAGTCAACGAACTACACAGCGCTATATTGAGCTGAACTGAATATGCCTGGACTATTTCAACGACTTTTTGTTTGCTGTTTTATATTCTGTGTTTTCTCACTTGTTTTTTGTTTTTGATTTGTTATTTTTTGCACATGGATGTTTGATGTTTTCTTTGAGTGGGTTCCGTTGTGTTTCTTTGTTTCATGGCTGTCTATGGGGAAGACGAGTCTCAGGGTTGTATACTGCATATGTACTATGATAACCAATGGGGATTAACCAAGTTTCGGAGCTGTGTTCTGTCCACACTCTTGTACGGGTCAGAATGCTGGCGCGTGACAGGGAGTGACCTTGCCAAGCTGTCGCCATTCCACACCAAGATCCTCCGTATTTTCTGGCCGAGGAAGATCTTCAAGCATTGCCTACTACCTCAGTGTCACCAAGAGGACATGGCCACAATCAACATGAGGAAACGTTGGAGATGGTTTGGGCAAGTGATGAGAAGGGAGGCCAGCTCCATCATCAAGGCAGCACTTCATTGGACCCCTGAAGGGCAGAGGAAATGCAGGAGTCCAAGGAAAACTTGGCGCCGTAGCACAGAGGCAGAAATCAGTACCCTGAGCCATACCTGGGCCATGGACAGACAGAGGTAGAGGACCTTCATTGCTGCCCGAAATGCCAGCTGCATAACAGGCAATAACAAACTATACTTTGATAATAAATTACTTTGAATCTTTGACTCATAGAGTTAAATCCAACCTAATCACCCAACAAATACCTGAAGAAAGCAAGCCTTCCTATTTCAGCAAGTGCCTATTACAAATAATTTATATAATTCCATGTCAGATTTAAGACTGGCTCTACAGAATAGTTACACAAAACACAATCAGTTAAATTTGGGCATCTTTCAATTAAACTAAGTTTGTCAGTTTTAGGAAGTATTGTCTTGAGCAACAGCCAGGTCATTTCAGTAGTTCAGATATTTCAGTAGCTGATGTAAGATTAAAGGATTATTTTTGGAACTGGTTGGGTGAAAGGGAGAGGGCTCAATGGTCTATTTCTTCTCCCTCTCTCTTTCTGCATTCCCACCCCAAAGACTAAGGCTACGTCCACACTAGACCAGATAAATCCGTAACCGAAGCCTTTTCTCTTCGTTTTGACCCTCCGTCCACACTGAAGCGGTGTCTTCCTCCCCCGAAAACAGAGCTTTTCTAAAACGCTCTCCAGAGTGTTTAAACCTGAAAACGCCGGCTGGGCATTGTAGTGTGTACGGGGTAACCGGAGGTTTTAAAAAACCTGTCATCCCTTTCATCGGTGAAGAGACTGTGGCTGTAGGAAATGTTTCCAGGGTGACCCCTCTGTGGGAGTGGGGAAGATGTTGGTGGGGCCACCTGGGGGTCTGTGTGTCCGTATGTGTAGCTATTGTAGTGGCTGTGAGGCTGGTATTGTGGTGGTGAAAAGTACTCGGGGGGGGGGGGCGGGAGCCATCATATTCCTCATCATTGCATTGAGTTAGTCAGCTTTTCAATGTTCGTTGTCAGCCGGGTCATACTGTTCGTGAACTCCCTGTCGGTTGCCTCCATACGCTCCAGTATTTGTTTTTCTAGTTTTAAGTCCTCCTGCGTGAGAGCCAACAGCTGTCCATCGTTTGGCAATTTCCTTTTCAGATTTTCTAGACCGTAACTGGACAAATGCGCACCAAGTATACCGTATCCTCTTCGCTTGTTTTCTATAGATGTGTCCTGCGCATGCCCAGTAGGAGGAGATTCACCCAAATACCCGTGTTAATGTGGACGGAGGCATTTTCAAAAACGCCTGGTGTGGACGCCTATCCTTTTTACGCGAAACTGGCGTTTTCAAAACTACGCCGGATAATTTTGAAAACGCCGGTTTCGAGTAAAAACAACAGGCGTACACACTAAGCGTTTTTCAAAATATCTCTGTCCACACTAACACGGATATTTGGGCGAATCTCCTCTACTGGACATGCGCAGGACACACAGAAAACAAGCGAAGAGGAAACGGTATACTTGGTGCGCGTTTGTCCAGTTACAGAGTAGAAAAACTTCAAAGGAATTGCTCTTGGCTCTCACGCAGGAGGACTTAAAACTAAAAAAACAAATACTGGAGCGTATGGAGGCAACCGACAGGGAGTTCACAGACAGTATGACCCGGCTGACGACGAACATTGAAAAACTGACTAACTCTGTGGCATTAATAAAGCACCTTGTTAAGTGTATAAAACATGTCTGCATCAGTGTTATCTTGTATTTCCATACAATGTTACATTAGGCTGTTACACATATATTGTCAGAGAGGTACTTGCATAAATAGGTAAACCACCTTCATACAAGCAAGGACAGAAAACAGGGCAAAGTGAGTATACTTATTTATTCAGTAAGCTATGGGTCAAAGTATTTGGTGAGTACATTTCTAACTCTTCTGGCTTCAGTCTCGTTGCCATCTGTTCTGAAATTGTTAGGTTATGTGGGGGGTTGCGTTCAAGAAAACAACGAAATGCCGCGCTGCGACCATCTGTTCCGGCACGTCATGACAGCGTTTTTAAATCCTGTAGTCAAAAAAGCTCACTTTGCAATTTAACTCTCACGCCGTTCACACCGACTGCGCGTTATAACAGCCGTATGGCAGTGCTTGCACAGTACCAAGCAGAAGCAGAAAAAGCATTGTTGTTGTGGTGTTGTCATGACAGCGTTTTTAAATCTCTCCATTTACCCTGTCCACACTGCAACGGATATTAGTCATTGTCATAGTCATAGTCATAGTCATACTTTATTTATCCCAGGGGGAAATTGGTTTTCGTTACAGTTGCACCATAAATAGTAAATACTATTTCTATTACTATGCGTTTTCAGATTTATTCACTCTGGAGACCGTTTCTGAAAATCTCCGTTTTCGGGGGATGAAAACGCCGCTTTAGCGTGGACGGAGGGTCAAAACGAAGAGAAAAAGCTTCGTTTTCAAAATTATCTGGTGTAGTGTGGACGTAGCCAAAGTTCCCATTCTTCACTCTCCTATTCTCCTTTGTACGAATAGACTTGAGGGTTCTCTTCGTTTCTACTTTTGTCTGTTGGGATCCTTTAGAGAAACTCATTGTGATGCAGAAAATGACTCTTGGTAGGGAGAATTTGCTTTACAAAGCAATCAAATTCCAAATATACTTGCTGTGCCAAAGATAAGGTCCAATTACACATCTGAGAGCGATTTTGGTTAGCTGAACAACTGTTCACGTGCACCTTTATTTCATTGTTTCTCCGATCGGGACTTTCCCTGACGGTGAGATATTTGCATGTATGAGAATGGATGGTTTTTACAGTAAGCAAGGGGAGTCATCCAGCAGGAAATCTGTGCATTCATTCATGCTGATAGGCTGCTTGATGGTGTTTATGTTAGACTGGTTCCAGGCAATTGTGAACTTGTCTTTTGTGTTTTGCTGCATTACACTAAAGTACCTGTAATGCATAGATTTATTGAAGGGGGAGCAATATATAAACAATGTGATGTGCCAAGTAAATGTCCCATCGCCTGGAGTCATGTAGAATTGTATTATGCTTGCATCAGCAGAGTATATAGTGTCAACTCAGTCAGCTCCATCAAGGGCACTAGCCTCCCCAGCTTCCTGGACGTCTTCAAGGACGTCCTCAAAAAGGCGGCAACCATTGTTAAGGACCCCCATCAACCAGGACATACCCTCTTCCCATTGCTACCGTTAGGGAGGGGGTACAGGAGCTTGAAGACACACACACTCAACGTTACAGAAACAGCTTCTTCCTCTCCACATCAGATTTATGAATTGACAATGAACCTGCGAACACTAACTACCTCACTTTTTTTTCTATTTTTGCACTACTTTTTTAATTTAACATATACATAATTTATTTCAAAGTACATTTATTATAGAAGTATCTGTAGATTATACAACCTTGGGATTCATCTCCTTACAGGCAGCCACAAAACAAGAAACCCCAAAAAATTTTAAAAAGACCATCAAACACTTCACACTGTAATGCAGTTTTTAAATTAGTTATGTATAGTATTGTACTGCTGCAGCATAACAACAGATTTCCCGACATATGCCGGTGATATTAAACTTGATTCTGATTTTACTTGTTCATCCCAGTGGGGTCTCAAGTTCTTTTCCCAATTCAACAACTCAATATCCACATAGGTCATCTTTCTTGCAGTTTATTTGCCGGTTGCTGAAATTCTGCAGCTGTTCAGGTGTAGACAGTTCAGAGTATGAATTCCACCACCCAACATGTCTCTCTCACTCACTCACTCACACACAAACACACACACACCTTTTCACAGTGATCGCTCCCTCCGTGATTCCCTTGTCCATTCATCCCTCTCCACCAATCTCTCTCCTGGCACTTTTCCCTGCAAACGGCCAAAGTTCCACACCTGCCCCTCCACCTCCTCCCTCGCCTTCATTTAGGGACCCAAACAGTCCATTGTGTCCAGTGTTTTTGATGTGGCCTCCTCTACATTGGTGAGACCCGTCGTAAATTAGGGGACTGCTTTGTTGAGCACCTCTGCACCATCCCTCAGAAGCGAAACTTCCCACTGGCAAAACCCTTTAAATCCAGATTCCCTTTCCTGTTGTGACATGTGGGTCCGTGTGCCACAATGAGGTACCCTCAGGATGGAGGAGCAACACCTTAAATTCCATCTGGGTAGCCTCCAACCTGATGGCATGAACATTTTCCTCTCCCCAGGGGCAGGTGTGGAACTTTGGCCGTTTGCTGGGAAAAGTGCCAGGAGAGAGATTAGTGGAGAGGGATGAATGGACAAGGGAATCACGGAGGGAGCGATCACTGTGGAAAAGAAAGTTCAAAGTCTCTCGCTAGTCCCATCATCTCACGCAGACAGGAGAAGGAAGAAAACTCGCTTCCTGCCATGAGCTACCAGTGCCGCAAACTTGCCGATGCAGCACCCTGGAAGCACTCGACCACAGTCTGAATCTGAGTCGTCCGAAAACTTCGAGCCTCCGACCAGCCCTCCGACAGCAAGCATCATCTCTGCTGAGCGCTTTGACCCCATCCCCGACCGCCAGCAACAGGAAGAGCGAAGGATTTGGGGCCTTCCCTCCGGAGATTCTCGATTGTACAGTAGCAGCGGCAGCGAACTGGGCATTTCAGAAGTTTCTCCAGATGTTCCTCCGTGCTCTCGCGTCTGTCTCCATCAAATCAGAATTGTGCACGGCCCCTATTTAACAAATACGATATCATTTCATCGGAGAGGCCGCGCGCGCTGCGTCGTGCTGCCATCTTCTCCTCCTCCTCCTTAGAACAGATAATGAGGAATCAGAGGGTGGTGAATCTATGGAACTTGTTGCTACATGTGGCTGTGGAGGCCAGGTCATTGGGTATATTTAAGGCGGAGGTAGATAGGGTCTTGATTAGTCATGGCATGGAGGGTTTTGTGGAGAAGGCAGGAGAATGGAATTGAGAAGGAAATGGATCAGCTATGATGAAATGGTGGAGCAGATTTGATGGGCTGAATGGCTTCATTCTGTTCTTATGTCTTATGGTCTTACACTGGTGAGTCCTGATGAAAGATTTCAGCCCAAAATGTCGACTTCTCTAAATGGATGCTGCCTTCCCTGCTGTGTTCCTCCGCGGGGTGGTGGGGGGGGGTGTGTATTGCTTTATTCTTCCCCACTCCCCACATTTCCTTCATTCATAGAGCACTCAGCCAGGACCTCCAACTGTAATCACGAGGAGTATTGATAGGGTGAGCACTCAGAGAAGGGACGCAAAAACAAGGGTGAATACATTTAAGGTAAGGGGTGAACAATGTAAAAACGAGCTATGAGGGAGACAGTGTCTTGACACAGATGTTGGTGCATGTGTGGAATGAACCGCCCGGGAAGCGGTTAAAGTAGGTACAATAACAACATTTAAAAGACATTTGGATTAGTACATGGATAGGAGGTGTTAGAGGAATATGGGACAAATGCGGATAAATGGGACTAGTTTACTGGTGCATCATGGTCAGCATGGATGTGTTGGGCCGAAGGGTCTGATTTCATGCTGTATCCACCCGCCCATCGTTTCAGGTTGGGTAGACTAGCCTTCTCAGATACTTCTAAGAATTTTGATGACAAGGGCTAAAAGTAAGACACAAGCTGAAATAGGTAAAGAACAATGTGGTTTTGTGAAAGATAAAGGTACAAGAAATGTGATATTGATGTTAAGGATACTATCAGAATAAGCTATTCAAGTGCAAAAAGATTTGTTAGTTTTATCAACTACACAAAAGCATTTGATAAAGTGAAGCACAATAAGTTATTTGAAATATTGCAGGAAACCCTAGATCTAGATTCGAAAGACTTCCGCCTAATCAGAAATCTGTACTGGGAACAAACTGCCGCTGTAAGAATAGATGGAGAAGTGAGTCAGTTTACGAAAATCAAGAGAGGCATTAGACAAGAGTGTGTTTTCTCCTGTGTACAGTGAAACAATATTGCAAAAAATAAGATATTTTGGGAATCAAAGTTGGCAGTGAAAACATCAATAATTTCAGATATGCAGATGACACTGTGTTAATTGCAAGTACGGAGGAAGAACTATAAAACTTATTTGATACAATTGTTGAAGAAAGTGCAAAAATGGGTCGATCTATCAATTGCAAAAAGACAGAATGTATGGTGATATCCAAAAAGAAGGAGAATCCTATCCTGCAGGCTGAAAATAAATGGGAAAGACATAAAACAAGTACAGAACTTTTGCTACTTAGGAAGCTGGGTGACATCAGATGGCGGGTGCGACATGGACATCAAAAGAAGAATAGAGATGACAAAAGACACCTTTATGAGAATGAAGAGTATACTGACCAATACTAAACTAGGCATGACAACCTGCCTCAGAGTACTGAAATGTTACGTTTATCCAGTTATGTTATATGGATCAGAATGTTGGACAATATCTTGTAACATGAGGAAATGAATTGAAGCGGCAGAGATTGTGGTTTTTGAGGAGAATGCAAAGAATATCATGGACAAAACAAATATCTAATGAGGATGTCATGAACAGAGCAAACACAAAAAGAACAATAATGTATGAGATCATAAAAAGGCAACGTAACTTCATTGGACATGTGATTAGGAAAGAGGAGTTAGAATGCACGGTAATTATGAGAAAGATTGAAGGGAAGAAAGCAAAAGGAAGGCAAAGACAAATGATGATGGAGACAGCAGCCAGAGAACTGGAAATGAATATTAACGAATTGATCCACTTGACCCGAAACAAGAGTGTGTGGGCCAAGGTAGTCAAAGCTCACTCTGGGCATGGCACCTGATGATGATGATGAGACTAGTCTTAAGTGAAGCTCATTATGCCCACAGTGAGCCCCTGGGTGCCCAGGCTTGTTGTGCTCCTTGCACTCCACCAAACAGCAGTGTTAGCTGTGAGGAGGATGCTAAGAAGCTGCAGGGTGACTTGAATAGGTTAGGTCAGCGGTCCCCAACCACCGGGCCGCAGACCGGTACCGGGCCGCAGAGCATGTGCTACCGGGCTGCGAGGAAGCGATATGATTTGGTCAGCTGCACCTTTCCTCATTCTCTGTCATGGCCACTGATCAGCCATTACACATGCGAGGTCATGACCCGCCCGTTATCCGTGTCAGGACGGGAAGGCGATCAACTCCTCGAGCTTGCAAATGACGATGGGCTGGAAAGTACGTTTGACATAACATCTCTCGGCATTTTGGATCAAAGTCAAGGCTAAATATCCTGAGATAGCCACGAAAGCACTGAAAACGTTGCTTTCATTTCCAGCATTTTTCTGCGAAGCGGAGTTTTCTGCAATGAATGCAACGAAAACTAAACTGCGGAACAGACTGGACATCAGGAACCCCCTTCGAGTATCGCTGTCTCCCATCACCCCTCGATGGGGCCGTGTTGTTGCAGGGAAACAAGCCCAGGGCTCCCCACTGATTCAGCGATATTGGTGTGTTGCAATGATTTTATATATTCATACGGGGAAAATATGTGCTGTGCATTTAATATCCAAATATTACTTAAAATGTTATGATGCTATTGACTTATAAGTGACCTATATAACCATATAACAATTACAGCATGGAAACAGGCGATCTCGGCCCTTCTAGTCCGTGCTGAACGCTACTCTCACCTAGTCCCGCCGACCTGCACTCAACCCATAACCCTCCATTCCTTTCCTATCCATATACCTATCTAATTTTTCTTTAAATGATCATATCGAACCTGCTTCTGTCACTTCTACTGGAAGTTCTTTCAACACTTACTTCAAGCTCCCCTGATAATTGACATCATTATATCCATGCGAGGAAAATATGCGCTGCATGTTTAATATTAAATTCGTTAGATAAACATTTCTAGAAACAAAATTGAGTGTATTACCCACTTATCACCTATATTCCGGTAGTGATTAACACCCACCCCCACGAACAGAATTGCCAAAAAGGATTTGCTTGGCGGGGGGGGGGGAGGAACCGGCAGGTCATGACGCGCATGCGTATTGGTGTCTGCGCAAGGCTTCATGGTCATTGTAGTCTTTTGGATAAACAAAACATTTGACTGCTACTCTTGTTCGTTGGCAACCCTACCCACCCCCAGTCGGCCGATCCGCAAGAATATTGTCAATATGAAACCGGTCCGCAGTGCAAAAAAGGTTGGGGACCCCTGGGTTAGGTGAATGGGCAAATTCATGGCAGATGCAATTTAATGTGGATAAATGTGAGGTTATCCACTTTGGTGGCAAGAACAGGAAAACAGATTATTATCTGAATGGTGGTCGATTAGGAAAAGGGGAGGTGCAACGAGACCTGGGTGTCATTGTACACCAGTCATTGAAAGTGGGCATGCAGGTACAGCAGGTGGTGAAAAAGGCGAATGGTATGCTGGCATTCATGGCAAGAGGATTCGAGTACAGGAGTAAGGAGGTTCTACTGCAGTTGTACAAGGCCTTGGTGAGACCACACCTGGAGTATTGTGTGCAGTTTTGGTCCCCTAATCTGAAGAAAGACATTCTTGCCATAGAGAGAGTACAAAGAAGGTTCACCAGATTGATTCCTGGGATGCCAGGACTTTCATATGATGAAAGACTGGATCGACTAGGCTTATACTCGCTGGAATTTAGAAGATTGAGGGGGGATCTTATTAACACGTATAAAATTCTAAAGGGATTAGACAGGCTAGATGTAGGAAGATTGTTCCCGATGTTGGGAAGTCCAGAACGAGGGGTCACAGTTTGAGGATAAAGGGGAAGCCTTTTAGGACCGAGATGAGGAAAAACTTCTTCACACAGAGAGTGGTGAATCTGTGGAATTCTCTGCCACAGGAAACAGTTGAGGCCAGGTCATTGGCTATATTTAAGAGGGAGTTAGATATGGCCCTTGTGGCTAAAGGGATCAGGGGGTATGGAGAGAAGGCAGGTACAGGGTTCTGAGTTGGATGATCAGCCATGATCATACTGAATGGTGGTGCAGGCTCGAAGGGCCGAATGGCCTACTCCTGCACCTATTTTCTATGTTTCTATGTAAACAGACAAGGCCTAATCATGTGTCACCATTCCAACACCTTTGTTTGCCGGGACTAGTGAATTTAATTCCCCTTTGTTTTTTTTTCAGTTATATTTTTAACTTCTGTGCATGGTCTCCTTTGCAAGGACCCTTGACCATTCATCCATTCCGACATATCTTCCTCCCAGCACTTTTCCCTGCAAGCAGCCAAAATGCTACAGCTGACCATTTACCTCCTTCCTCCCTTTTATTCAGGGCCCCATACAGTCCTTCCAGGAGAGACAGCATTTCACCTGCAAATCTTCTGGGGTCTTCTATTGTGTCTGGTGCTCCTGATGCAGCCTCCTGTACATTGCTGAGACCCATCCTCAATCAATTGGGGGACCTCTTCGTCGAACGCCTCTGCACCAAACTACAAAAGCGGAACTTCCCCGCGGCCGAACATTTTAATTCTTATTCCCTTTCCCGTTCTGGCACGACAGTCCATGGCCTCCTCTTGAGGCCACCCTCAGGATCAAGGAGCAAGACCTTATATTCCGTCTGGGTCGCCTTCAACCTGATGGAATGAATATCCATTTCTCTTTAAGCTAAAGAGAAATCCCTTCCCCCTCCCCTCTTCTATTCTCCAGTTAGCCTCTTACCTCCTCTCACCTAACTATCACCTCCCCTGGGTCCACTCCTTCCTTTTCTTGTATGGTCCACACTCCTCTCCAATCAGATTCTTTCCTTTCCAGCCCTTTTATCTTTCCTGCCCACCTGGCTTCACCTATCACCTTCTAACTATCCTCCTCCCCCTCCCTCCGCCTTTTTATTCTGGTGTCTTCCCCCTTCCTTTTCGGTCCCAAAGAAGGGTCTCGGCCAGAAACGTCAACTGCTTGTTGTTTTGGATTTCCGGCATCTGCAGATGGCAGAGTAGCGTAGTGGTTAGCCCAGAGCTTTACAATACAAGTGGCCCAGGTTTAGTTCCTGTTGCTGCCTGGAAGGAGTTTGTATGTTCTCCCCATAAGCAGTCCTGAGATTAGGCTAGGATTAAACTGGGGGTTGATGGGTGGCAGAACTGGAAGGGCTGTGGCTCAGTACATAAATAAATCTGTGGACTCTCTTTACAATTTGAAAGGAAGCACTGCTGTTTTGATACTCCACTTTGTAGTTTAGGAGGTAAAGACTACTCTGAGTCAGTGGGGCGGAACAATTCCTTACCTGGGTTTAGATTATTTTGATGTCATTCCCAGCTCCACCCACTGAATATCTAACTTGGCAGAAAATACTTAAATACCCAGAAATAATTTGAATATTTGATGTACTGGCCATCTGTAATGGTCATATTAACTTTGATAGGTTGTTCAGTGAATAAAGGCAAAATGTGGTATACTGTCTTTTCAACAGCATTTAACATGATTTGAAGTTTGTGACCAAATAGTGGCAAATTACATTGAGGAAAGTGCAGTCCTATTGGATAGATGTCTGGGGGAGTAGGCTAACTAATTATGGGTTTGACTACTTCATAGCCATTGTAAATGACACCCAAAATCTAGGTGATTCCTTCAAGAACCTTGTTGTGGTCTGGAGGCTTGCGTGCCTCAGTGACCCGGAGAGCTGGTAGGAGCCAGGACTTTATGCTTTGGCTCTTGGTGGGGTCACCCATATCAAACAGGTCAAACAGTAAGACAAACTAAGAGTGGTCCACTGGTCCTCCAGGTTTGGGGGTTCATCTCAGGGCTAATGACCCTGACTGCTGTTTCCATAACAATTTTGTTTTACCAATGAAGAACCCTTCTACATCTGAGTGTGACAGTATTCCTGAGTATCTACCTGGGACTTGCATGATTGACAGCAGTGAAAACAGAGCTACTGACACGATGAAGGAAGCCCTGAACACTGCCAGAGATGGAGAACCTTCTTTGCTGCCCTAAATGCCAGTAGTGCAAGTAATTGGTAGAATTGGAGAGTTAGTTGATGAGAAGAATGAAAAATGTGATTGAGAGAGCATTAGGGTCAATGGGCCCCTGACATGACAGGAAGAAGGATCTACTTCTCCCGCAAGATTTTGTGACTATAATATCAAAAGAAATAATTTGAGCGAGTATCACTATAAAAATGTTACTTTGTGGCTTGCAAAGTGGTGAGTAATTAAAAGCAGTAACACTTGCTTAATAAAAACGTTCATTATATATTGGATTGCAATATCATATTCTTAGGTGGCCTATTGAGATCAGAATCAGGTTTGATATCATTGACATGTGTTGTGAAATTTGTTTTATGGCAGTAGTACATTGCAATACATCACAATAAAAGCTATGAATGGCAATAAAAAGTAAATATGTTAAAAGAAAATTTAATTTAATAACCCTTGTGGGTGCTAGCCTCCAAGACATCGTCAAGGGACAGTGCTTCAGTAAGGCAGTGTCCAACATTAAGGATCCCCACCATCCAGAACATGCCCTCTTCACATTGTTACCATCGGGAAAGAGGTACAGAAGCCTGAAGGCACACGCTCAGCGATTCAGGAACAGCTTCTTCCCCTCTGCCATCTGATTCCGAAATGGACATTGAACCCATGAATACTACCTCACTACTTTTGTTTTATTTCTGAATCTTGCACTACTTAATTTTATTTTAACTATATATAGTTTTATATTTTAATTAATTCAGTTCACTTTGTAGAGATCTGTTTTCACTGTGACATGAAACCCTTTTCTGTTAATCAGTGTCAAAAAACCCAAATTAAATCCACTGTGATTCAATGTTGTAAAACAATAAAACATGAAAACTTTCAAGGGGGAGTGAATACATTTTTTGGCACTGTGTGTGTGGGTGTGTGTGTATGTAGAGGTCAGGTAAATAAATGAGGTTTCTGTTATTTACCCTGAGCTTCCTTATTCTTGAAGCTCTTTGAAATATTTCAAATGCTTCTCTGCTGCCTTGAACAGTCAAGGGCTAAGGATTTCCAGGGATAAATGCGGGTGTTGCTTTTTAAATCTTACAAGAAAGACTTTGAAAAGATCCTTATTTTTATTTTGATAATTTTGCCCTTTGCCAGAACTCTGAATGGAAGATCTGTTTTGGGAGCCTAGTGCCAAACTTGGAAATGAGTTTTCTCATCCAAAGGAGCCAACTAGGGACTGAAGGCTGTGTATGTTGGACATTGACGTTGGTTCAACCATCTTTCTAATAGATGTGGAGGATTCTTCAGAGACAGTGTTGTGGGAGTAGATGCATGTTTTCAAAGAGCTTGCTGTGGACCTTCATTGTTTTACATTGAGATCAGGTTTGTGGAGAACATACTTATGATGAATTCCGAGTGTTAGGCCCAACCTCTTCATAAACTTCAGTGAATGTTTTCAATCATGTGGAGGCTCAACTCCAATCTATCATGGACCCATTATCTGAATAAATGCAATGTTCATTAAATACAGCAATGTCAGAATCAGGTTTAATATCGTTGGCATATGTCGTGCAATTTGTTACTTTTGCAGCAGCAGTACAATGCTTGATAAATATAGAGAGAAAAAACTGAATTGTTGGAAGTATATACATGTATATTAAATGTTTAAATTAAATAAGTAGTACAAAAACAAAAAAAAAGTGGTGAGGTAGTGTTCATGGGTTCAATGTCCGTTAAGAAATCAGATGGCAGAGGGGAAGAAGCTATTTTTGTATCGTTAAGTGTGTGCCTTCAGGCTTCTGTACCTCCACCCTGATGTTAGCACTGAGAACAAGGCATGACCTGGATGATGAGGGTCATAAACGATGGACACTGTCCTTTTGAGGAGTCACTCCTTGAAGATGTCCTGAATATTACAGAGGCTGGTGCCCATGATGGAGCTGACTGAGTTTACAACTCTCTGCAGTTTATTTCAATCCTGTGCAGTAGCCCCCTCCCACCCCACCGCCCCACATCAGACAGTAATGCAGCTAGCCAGAATGCTCTCCACAGTACATCTGTAGAAGTTTGAGTGTTTTAGGTGACAAACCAAATGAAATATAACCACTGTCTTGCCACCATTTTAGCTGCAATAGGTTGGGACCTGGTTAGATCCTCAGAAATATTGACACCAGGGTCTTGAAATTGCTCGCACTCTCCACTTCTAATTCCTCTGAGGATTGGTTTGTGTTCCCTCGTCTTACCTTTTCTGAAGTTAACAGTTAGTAATGCAGTAGGATTTCTGTTATTAAAAAAAGACTTGCCACACTGTAAATTTTCTGAGTGTATTATCTTAAATAATAATTTGAAAAACAGACTTCTTAGTTCTCCACTAGATTTATGTGATTTCGTATTGAGTTAGCCTTTTACCTGGCTGTTCAAATTGGATCACCTAACTGCTTTCATCTTTTGTCACTCGACATTGGTACATTAACTTCCTGTACAATAATACTGTGGAATTCCCTTGAGTTAATTTGTGTTTGTCACCTGTATAACTAGGGTGAGGTATGGCTGCAATGTAAAATATTTGCATAGCAGCATCAGTGGCATGTAGGTAGGACAACACAAGTGTAAATTATATAAGGCTATAAAGGAACTGGGAGACAAAAAGATTTCAGAAACAAGTCATTACTACAAAACAGACAACATGAGGGACAGGTCTACGATAGTAGTGTAAGAGGTCATCTGTAGTGTTTTATTGCTGAAGTATTCTTTGATCCATTTTAGAATATATCTAACACATTTAATTTAGCGGCTTTGCCAAACTTCAAAAATGAGCAAGTCCCTGTGCCTGAAGGCTTTCATTTCCATCACAGAAATGATAGCCAATTCCATTCCCATGTTTCTGGTCACAAATATAACACAATATCCTGGTTCTGTACTGAGAAGACTCGGTGGTTCCGTGTGCCGGTTGCCTTTTCTATAGAAGTGCAAGTTCTGAATGTTTGTGAAATAATGTATCTAGCAACTGTGCAAAAGGTTGAAAATGAGAAAGTCCCTGTGTGAATTCTAGTACAAAATATTGAAGATCCCTGCTAATATTTTTTCCAAGTTGTGTTTTGTGCCTGTGTCATGATGTTAGACTGGTGTTAAAAGGATCAGTTGATTAAGTTAAACTGGTTTCTTTTTAAAATCTTAATGCTTTTGTCAAATTTGTCAAACAATTACATGTTTGGAAAAGGAAGCCAGGATACACTCATAGATGTGTCAAGCTGATACTTGGGTGGTTCTTAGTTGGTCTAGTGCATTTGGCTTTAGCACATTACCTGTGGGAGGAGGGGGGAATCTTCTCAATTAGTTGATCCTTTAAAAATACAGAGCTAAATGTTTAATTAATTTGTTTGAATAGTAGACAGAAATAGATATTTCCCACAGATTTGCAGAAGTTTATTAGAGAGTAGGAAACCTTCAACATTGTACTGTAAAAGTTAATCATGCTCCTTCAAGGGCTTTATAAATGCAATGGTGATCCCCGCCTTTCCAACCCAGTTTCAGATTTCGTATTCCCTCCGCCACTATCTCTAAATTCTTTTGCCAATTACCACAAATGCACATCGCTTCGGTAGTCATTTCTCTACAATGGACAGTAAGTCTTGCCAATCCCAAATACATGCATGTTGGTCAGTTAAATAGCAAATTTGCCTTGACGTGTAGATCAGTGGGGAGAATAAACTTTGTGTAAGTGGATGCTTGATAGTTGGCATGCACTTTGTGGCCTGAAAAGTTCATTTCCATGCGTCTCTTCCCAGCAATTATTTGTTTAGTTAACCAAAGAAGCCATTCCCAGTTTGGACATTGGACAAGCAATACCAATAAAATAACGGTGTCAAATATGCTATCGAACTGTCTGAGAATGAAATACCAAATACTGATCAACAGCACAGCGCACATGCAATAATTCTAACCTGGGTCAACTTAGACCAACACAATTCTAACATGAATATTTTAATAAAATCTATACTCAGTGCAAACCCATTGCATATTGCTTTTTCCAGTGAGTTTTGTTTGGATCATCAAAGGCTACTGTGTTTTAACTGGCATTTTATTTCTTAATCGTGCACAGTAAAACAATGCATTCCTTGTGCCTCCACTTCCAAGCTCTCTTCAAGTATAGACTCCAAGTGCTCCAAAATGTTATACTTGACAGAAAATCATGGATGTTTATCATTTTTAACCAAACTGTGGATTGTAATGAGAAGCTTTACCAATGAGATTTAAAGGTTAAATTCCAGTGAGGAAATTGAAATGGGAGGTGGGAAACACTGCAGCAAGACGCATGACTTGGCGGTTCAAATGGTTCAGTTTAATTTCAGAGAATGTATGCAGAATACAACCTGAAATTCTTACTCTTCACGGACACCCACAAACAAAAAAAAACCCAAAGAATGAATGGCAGAAACATCAGAACCCCAAAGCCCCACCTCCCCCCCACACAAGCAGCAGCAGAAGCCTTTACCCTCCCTCTCCCCTCAATCCACTTGCACCAGTAAAAGCACCGATTTTCTCACCGCCCCCCACCATGCAAGCAATAGCAAAAGCCCCGAAAGAGACTTTGATCTGCAGTCCAGCAAAAACAACAGTCCATCCCTCACTAGAGAGGGAGAGAGAAAATGCTCCTGCAACAATGAGAGCACTGTTCTGATGCAACAATCTTCTGCCTTAGGAAGAGGGGAAGTACAACGAGATCTAGGTTTTCTTCTACATCAGTCACTGAAAGCAAGCATGCAAGTACAGCAGGCAGTGAAGAAAGCTAATGGCATGCTGGTCTTCATAACAAGGAGAATTGAGTATAAGAGCAAAGAGGTCCTTCTGCAGCTGTACAGGATCCTGGTGAGACCACACCTGGAGTACTGTGTGCAGTTTTGGTCTCCAAATTTGAGGAAGGACATTCTTGCTATTGAGGGAGTGCGAGGTTAATTCCCGGGATGGCGGGACTGTCATAAGTCGAAAGATTGGAGCGACTGGGCTTGTATACTCTGGAATTTAGAAGGCTGAGAGGGGATCTTATTGAAACATATAAGATTATTAAGGGATTGGACACGCTGGAGGCAGGAAGCATGTTCCTGCTGATGGGTGAGTCCAGAACCAGAGGCCACAGTGTAAGAATAAGGGGTAGGCCATTTAGAACGGAGTTGAGGAAATACTTTTTCACCCAGAGAGTGATGGATATATGGAATGCTCTGCCCCAGAAGGCTATGGAGGCCAAGTCTCTGGATGCTTTCGAGAAAGAGATGGATAGAGCTCTTAAAGAAAGCGGAATCAAAGGTTATGGGGATAAGGCAGGAACTGGATACTGATTGTGGATGATCAGCCATGATCACAGTGAACGGCAGTGCTGGCTTGAAGGGCCAAATGGCCTACTCCTGCACCTATTGTCTATTGTCTATTGTCTATTGAGTCGCTTCTCTGAGCTCCCCAACACAAGGACCGACAGGCTCTCACTCACCATCGGAAGAGAGAGGACTGCTCGAGTGCAAAGGTTTTCTTCCAACAGCGGCTAGCGATTAGCAAACATGCTGCCTGCTGTCTCGAAGTTTTAGTTTCCCATGACGCTTCTATCGGTGACATCAGCAAAAGACCGGGTCTCATCGAAGGCACACGTCTTCCAGACTGCACCTGGAGATATCGAAACACCAGGCCACATGGCCATTCCGAGAACCCATTGCTCATAGTTTTCCTGAAAATCCATTGAAACAGATGTCATGTGAAGATGAAGTGGCTGTTCTCTGTGACTAAAGTGCTCCATAAAGGTTAAACAAGTTAGGTCTTTATTCTTTAGAGCGTAGAAGGCTGAGTGGGGACTTGATAGAAGTATTTAAAATTATGAGGGAGATAGATAGAGTTGACGTAGATAGGCTTTTTCCATTGAGAGTGGGGGAGATTCAAACAAGAGGACATGAGTTGAGAGTTAAGGGGCAAAAGTTTAGGGGTAACACGAGGGGGAACTTCTTTACTCAGAGAGTGGTAGCTGTGTGGAACGAGCTTCCAGTAGAAGTGGTAGAGGCAGGTTCGATTTTGTCATTTAAAAAAAAATTGGATAGCTATATGGACAGGAAAGGAATGGAGGGTCATGGGCTGAGTGCAGGTCGGTAGGACTAGGTGAGAGTAAGAGTTCAGCACGGACTAGAAGGGCCAAGATAGCCTGTTTCCGTGCTGTAATTGTTATATGGATATAACAGTGTCCAATGTGATGAACAGGAATATTTTTCATTCACTTTATTTATACACCAGACATGGGAATCCCTTTCTGTAATTGCTACCCCAAGCTGATACTGAAGCTCTCTTGAACCACTGCAGTCGGAATCCATGATTTTCTGTCATGTAAAACATTTATCGAGCACTTGGAGGATCATGGTGTGTGTATATTTATAGATCCCTGGAGAGAGCTTGGAAGTGGAGGAATAAGGAATGCATTGCTTTACTGGGAACTGTTCTAAACAATGCTTTGTCTGGAAACATAATACCATGAGGAAGTCATACAGCTCGTTAAGCCTGCCCTGAATCACCCCACAGTGTCCAGTATGCATCAGCCTACACTGTGGAATTGAGCATTCTCTGGGCTCTGTGGTACAAAACTCAGTCCTGTAACTAAAGAGATTTCTCAAAGTTCAATGTACATGCATATACATCACCATATACAACCCTGAGATTCATTTTCTTATGGGCATACTCAACAAATCTATAGAATAGTAACTATAACAGAATCAGTGAAAGACTGCCCAACTAGGGCGTTCAACCAGAGTGCAGAAGACAGCAAGTTGCAAATGCAAACATAAATAAATTGCAGTAAATATTGAGAATATGAGATGAAGAGAGTGCGAACATTTCAATGATGGGACGAGTGTTGAATGAAGTTATCCCTTCATCCTAATCCTAAACAACTGGACTATACGCTCTCCTGCCTCTTGGCAAAACATTCCACATTTTCAAACACGAGGAAATCTGCAGATGCTGGAAATTCAAGCAACACACATCAAAGTTGCTGGTGAACGCAGCAGGCCAGGCAGCATCTCTAGGAAGAGGTACAGTCGGCATTTCGGGCCGAGACCCTTCGTCAGGACCACATTTTCCACATTTTCATCTCAGATTTCTGTATGTCAAAAAGAGCTGGACCGCTTTACTTGCTCTCGATTCATAGAATGACCTTGGAAAAGGCTGCAAGGAATCATTACTTAGTTCCAATGGAAGAAAAGAATGCCAGAGTTGCTAAAATGCAGGATTTTATTCAGCCTACCCAATCCATGCCGAATATACACCGCAATCCATCTCGCCCCACTTCCCTGCTCTTTCCCTATTGTACTGCAAATCAGTCTTTTATCTGCCTCTTCAGATCCCTTTTTGATTCTGTTTCCGCCATCGTCTTGAGGCAGCAAATTCGAGATCAGGAGTTTTTTTTATGTATAATTTTCCTCACAACTCCCTTGTGTTTGTATTGGTTTATTTTTGTCATGATACAGTGAAAGGCTTATGCACGGCATGATCTAACTGAATGGCACTCAAAAGTCCAAAGTACATATGAGTCACCAGACACAACCCTGAGATTCATTTTCTTACAGGCATACACAGTAAATCTAAGCAATTAAATAGAATCAGTGAAAGACTGCATCTAACTGGACGGCCAAACAGCTAGCGTGCACTGGACAGCAGACTGTGTAAATAAAAAAGAAAAATGCAAAAAATATCGAGAACGTGAGATGAAGAGTCCTTGAAAGTGAGTCCATAGACTCTGGGAACATCTAGGTCAGGGGTGCCCAAGCTGGGGTCCACAGACCCCTTCATTAATGGTAAGGCTCCATGCCATAAAAAAGGGGGTGAGCCCCTGATGTTGAGTGAAGTTATCCCCTCTGGTGTTGCTTTGTGGTCTTAAAAATAAAAAACAGAATGTCACAGCCATTAACTTAGGACTGGGGAGGAGAAATTTCTTCCTTGTTCCATGTGGGGAGTGACTATTTCAAGATGAAAAGATATGAAATGTCAAGTTTTTCCTCATCAGTAATTCCACTCTTATGTTCTTACTTTGGAATAAGGTCACTTAAGAGAAGATTAATTTGGACTTTTTCCAATACAGTAATATTTCTGGAAAGCCCTGTTATTGTTCCACATCGGACTACATCAGGAGAAATCAAGACAAATTATCAACCTAGTCGACTGTCCAATATTGGAGTGGAAATTGATCATAGCAGGTTTCCTGGAACAGATGATAAAATTTAAGAGCTTTCATCTTGGTCTCTTTCCTCTGAGGCCACAGTATTACACTGCTCTGTTTCTTTGTGTAATCTAAGTTACAAGCCATCCCTAACTTACCAATGTGTCACCTACTCTTTATCATCACTGGGTGTATATTCTGGAACCTTCTACTCAACAGCATTGTGGGACTGCAGCAATGTAGGCAGGTGGCTCACTGCCTCGTTCTCAAAGACAGTTAGGGACAAACAGTAAATACGGTCTTTTTTATCATTGCCCGGATACTGAAAAATTGAATCACATTTTTTAAAAAAATTCTGCTATTTGTTTCACACAAGCTCTTTGACCTAATAATTCAAAGTCAAAAGTACATTTATTATCAATGTATGCAGTATACAAACCTGAGATTTATCTTCGCACAGACAGTTACAGAACAGAGAAACACCATGGAACCCGTTGAAAGAAAGCCTGAAACACTCAACACGCAAATATGAACAAATCGAGAAAATGGCAAAAAACAAGCGAAAAGCACACAGAATCCTTGAAGCAGTTTGGGAATGTTCAGTTCAGTTCAGTTTAGTGCTGTGTTGTTCAGTGACTACAAGCCACAGAGCCAGTCTGCACTGATCAAAATCACAAAATAGCAATGAACAAAGGAGTAACCAGGAATCAGAAACACTTCTAACCATGTCCAATAACACTAGACAACATGTTTTTCGAAACTGTCACTTCCTCAGAATTGTTTTTTGTTTGTGATAGACCGCTTGAAGCCAAACACAAATATAATTTCAGACTACTTGTATCATGTAGAAATTTGGAGAAACAAGACAATAACTTTTATTAATATATTGCTTTTAACTGCATAACACTGCTGATGCTTTGCAATAGTTCAACTCAGCTAAAAATGCTTTGTTGATGATTTTCATTTGCACAGTGTCTGAGGCTTCTCGCTTAAGTTTTGAACAATAATCAGCCAGCATTGATGGATTCCAGTTGCCCTGATATCGTTTCTCCATGACCGCATCGTCCTGGTGAAACCTTTCACCATGCTCATCACTGAGAGCACCAAGATTTGCAGGGAAGAAGTCTAAATGGGAATGCAGAAAAAGAATCTTTAGTGACATGTTGCACTTCATGGTTTTATATGCTTGAAGCATGTTGTCAAACAGCTGCACATAGTTTGTACAGGTGCTCTGTAGCTGCCGAGAAAACTTTCAACCACATCCTTGAATACCTTCCATGCATTTTTCTCCACCCCACTAAAAATTTGTCAAATTGCCTATCACTGATGATCTGTTTGATTTGTGGAAGAAAAGTACCTTTCTTCATCTTGGTATCAGTTGTTCTGTAAAACATTTACAGTACTCAAATATTAAAATCCTTCACGGAAAATTATAGCCTTTTTAAAATCTGTCCTGCCATGTAGTATCCACCCTACCTATGCTTGCCTGGACAAGATAGAAAACTTTTCAGCCTACATTGTGGGCAACATTTTAATTGACTTGAATTATGAATTCATAATTCAAATATATTTTTCTATATTTTTAAAAAAATAGGCATTTTTTTAAACAGTGCATGATAAGGAAACTTCATGGTGATTTTCACGATCAGCAGCCCAAAATCCATTAAGATATTCCCAAAAGTATTCAGGAAGCAAAATCTTTGTTGTCTAATGTTATTGGACATTATACACCCGGCAACATCTGGAAATGTAGGAAATACTTCCAAGGAACTTACTACTTGAAGTTCATATTGTGTTTGCTTTGCATTATCATGACTGATAATGGACCATTTCTGGGTTGCCTTGCCTCGCTCTGAGAACTGGACCATGTAACATTGGGCCATGCTTTACCCTTGGAGACATGCAAGACTGCAGATGCTGGGATCTGGAGCACAAAACAGACTGCTGGTGCAACTCAGTGGGTCAAGCAGTGAGAGGATAATCGACATTTCGGGTCAAGATTCACCATCAGGACTCCTTTAACCTTGGGCTCCTAATGTCATTCCCTGTCCAACATTCCTCTGTAACAGTGCATAGAAACTTGGACGGCAATCCCAGACTCTTTCCAGCAGAGTATTGGAATGGATCGCTTCTTCCTTCGCCTACATCTATTGTGATGCTGTCAGGAAAAAGCATGTTTTTTCTCCCACAGGAAGACAAGGACGTTGTGCAGGGGCAGGTACCAAATGCATGGAAAGTACCATTCTAAGGGTTTTGAAGGATATAAAGGGACTTTCATTTACAAATGCACTGTCCCATGATTTAACACATCTCCAGTATTAATCTCTGTAGATCTCCCAGCATTTGTTCTTCACCCAAGTATTCTTAGGTTCTGATGCCTCTCACTGCGAGCACTGTGAGGGTCATGTTTTTTGACTTCTCCAGTGCGTTCAACACCATCCGCCCTGCTCCGCTGGGGAAGAAGCTGACAGCGATGCAGGTGGATGCTTCCCTGGTGTCATAGGTTATTGATTACCTGACTGGCAGACCACAGTACGTGTGCTTGCAACACTGTGTGTCCGACAGAGTGATCAGCAGCACTGGGACTCCACAGGGGACTGTCTTGTGTCCCTTTCTCTTCACCATTTACACCTTGGACTTCAACTACTGCACAGAGTCTTGCCATCTTCAGAAGTTTTCTGAAGACTCTGCCATAGTTGGATGCATCAGCAAGGGAGATGAGGCTGAGTACAGGGCTACAGTAGGAAACTTTGTCACATGGTGTGAGCAGAATTATCTGCAGCTTAATGTGAAAAAGCCTAAGGAGCTGGTGATAGACCTGAAGAGAGCTAAGGCACCGGTGACCCTTGTTTCCATCCAGGGGTCAGTGTGGACATGGTGGAGGATTACAAATACCTGGGGAAATGAATTGACAATAAACTGGACTGGTCAAAGGACACTGAGGCTGTCTACAAGAAGGGTCAGAGCCGTCTCTATTTCCTGAGGAGACTGAGGTCCTTTAACGTCTGTCGGACGATGCTGAGGATGTACCACGAGTCTGTGGTGGTCAGTGCTATCATGTTTACTGTTGTGTGCTGGGGCAGCAGGCTGAGGGTAGCAGACACCAACAGAATCAACAAACTCATTCGTAAGGCCAGTGATGTTGTGGGGATGGAACTGGACTCTCTCATGGTGGTGTCTGAAAAGAGGATGCTGTCCAAGTTGCATGCCATCTTGGACGATGTCTCCCATCCACTACATAATGTACTGGGTGGGCACAGGAGTACATTCAGCCAGAGACTCATTCCACTGAGATGCAACACTGAGTATCATAGGAAGTCATTCCTGCCTGTGGCCATCAAACTTTACAACTCTTCCCAATGGGCTGGTCCTGGACTTATTTCCTGGCATAATTTACATATTACTATTCAATTATTTATGGTTTTATTACTATTTATGGTGCAACTGTAACGAAACCCAATTTCCCTCGGGATCAATAAAGTATGACTATGACTATGGCTATGATCCCCACACTCTTTCAGCAGCACAACCCCACTGAGACCAGAGTACTGGGCATTCTGATCACTTTGAATATAGACGCTTCTAAAGTTTGCCGTTTATGTCCAAGAACTCGGATTGCCATTGTCCTTCCTCCCTTCCACAGCACCTCCACCCCTAATATTAGGGCACACTGGATTCTCTTGGCATTATTTCCCTCAATGCAATTGGCAAGCGAATCAGGTGATAAGCTCATGATTAATGCAGACCATAAGACATAGGAGCAGAAAAATTGGGCAGTTTGGCTCATTGGGTTTGCTCCACCATTCAATCATGGCTGATTTATACTCTCCTCACAAACCAATCTCCTGCCTTCTCCCTTTAACCTTGGACATTCTGACTAATCAAGAACCTATCCAATTCTGTTTTAAATATACCCAATGGCTTGGTCTCCACATCCATCTGTGGCAACGAATTCCACAGATTCACCACCCTCTGGCTAAAGAAATTCCTCCTCATCGCTGTAATTTCACATAAAATCAAATCAACGTTTTGGTGTAGGAGTTATGCCAGTTAATTTTCTTTTTTTTTACCATGGCCTTTCCCTAAAGAAACGAATAAGTAGAGCAAATGGGGCAAGCATTCTGAAGTGCAATTAACCAGCCTCATGATGTGGCGAAGCGGAACATTCAAATGGGCCAGGCTAAATGTACCTTCATCATAGCAGCTAAATATCTCAATCGCAACAAGGTCAATTAGTACGAAGAGGGGCTGGACAAACAGCATGTTAGTGTGATTTCTCCTCATGGATTTTCTCTATTTTCCATACAGCAAGAAAAAAACAAAAGATGAACAACGGCAGGATCCTGAAATAGCTGATCGTCACACACGGATTGTTGCACCCACACATCTGTACGATATGAACTACAAAACACTAGGAAAATGCATTATTATTAATAATAAGCATTTTGATGATGTAACAGGTATGGTATTACTTTTGTAACATTTCACTGTGTTTTGAGAGATTGCTAAGTTGCATTAACTGAATTTGGTAAGCAAAGTTATCTATTTATTTATCTCTCCATCCCTCTGCCTCCCTCTTCTGCCCTCTCTCCATCCCTCTCCCTCCTTCTCTCCATCCCTCTCCCTCCCTCTCTCCATCCCTCTCCCTCTCTCCATCTCCCTCCCTCCTTCTCTCCATCTCCCTCCCTCTCTCTCTCCATCCCTCTCCCTCCCACTCTCCATCTCCCTCCCTCCATCCCTCTCCCTCCCTCTCTCCATCTCCCTCCCTCCCACTCTCCATCTCCATCCCTCTCCCTCCTACTCTCCATCTCCCTCCCTCCATCCCTCTCCCTCCCTCTCTCCATCCCTCTCCCTCCCACTCTCCATCTCCCTCCCTGCCAGACTAACTGTTACATGATCCTTTGTTCTTTTTTTATTATATAATTTTTATTAAATTTTCAAAAAGAATACATGAAAAGATAAAATCTACCCCCCCTCCCCTTAACCCTCCCCCCCCCCCGTATGTAGTCCTACCTAAAAGAAAGAAAGAAAAAAATAAGAGCCGCCTGGGTATTGGAAGGTTTCCACATGCTCCATGGGATTCAAAATAAATTTGGTATAATTATTCGTTACTTTCCCCAAGTAACCAAATTCTTTGTCGGAGCACTTAAATATGACATCCTATCTTTTGTAAATAAGGGCGCCAAATATTCAAGAATGTTACATAATTATCTCTTAAATTATAAGTAATTTTTTCAAGTGGAATAGAGCTAGCCATTTCATTATTCCAACGATCCATACTTAAATACAAATCAGATTTCCAAGTAACTGCTATAGTCTTCTTAGCTACTGCCAATGCAATTTTTATAAATTCTTTCTGATATTTATTCAATTTAAGTTTCGGTTTTATCCCTTCAATATCACCTAATAGAAATAATACAGGGTTATGTGGAAGTTGAATTCCAGTAATTTGTTCCAATAAGATTCTTAAATTTATCCAAAAAGGTTGAATTTTAAAACAAGACCAAGTAGAATGTAAAAAAGTACCAATTTCTTGATTACACCGAAAACATTTATCAGATAGATTTGAGTTTAATCTATTTATTTTTTGTGGTGTAATATATAATTGGTGTAAAAAATTATATTGTACTAATCTAAGTCGAACATTTAATGTATTTGTCATACTGTCCAGACAAAGTCTTGACCAATTTATTTCATCAATATTAATATTCAGATCTGTTTCCCATTTTTGCTTTGACTTATGGGTTCCTTGTTTAATTGTCTGTTCTTGAATCAAATTATACATACAAGAAACAAATTTTTTAATTTTTCCTTTTTGAATTAAAATTTCAATTTCATTAGCTTTTGGCAAAAACATTGTTTGACCCAGCTTACCTATCAAGTAAGCCCTTAACTGAAAATAACAAAAGAAAGTATTATTAGATATTTTATATTTATCCTTTAATTGTTCAAATGACATCAATATACCTCGCTCAAAACAATCTCCTATAAATTTAATCCCTTTTTGGTACCAATTATATAAAAGTTGATTGTCCATTGTAAAAGGAATAAGTCTGTTTTGAAACAAAGGTCTCCTTGCTAATAGAGATTTCTGTGTTTCCTTATCAACATTTATCTTATTCCATAGATCAATCAAGTGTGTTAATATAGGAGATTCTTTCTTTTCCCGTATCCATTTAGATTCCCATTTATATATAAAATCTTCAGGTTTATTTTCTCCTATCTTGTCTAGTTCTATTTTAATCCATGCTGGTTTTTGATCATCGAAAAAAGATGCAATAAATCTAAGTTGATTTGCTTTATAGTAATTTTTAAAGTTTGGAAGTTGTAACCCTCCTAACCTAAATTTACATGTCAATTTTTCTTGACATTTTACCTTTCCAAAGAAATTTTCTCACAGATTTATTTAACTCTTGAAAAAATTTCTGTGGCAATTATATTGGTAATGTTTGAAACAAATACTGTAATCTCGGAAATATATTCATTTTTACAACATTGACTCTACCTACTAATGTTATTGGTAGTATCATCCATTTGTCAAGATCTTCTTGAATTTTTTTCAATAGTGGTAAATAATTAAATTTATATAAATTCTTTACATCACTATCAAGTCTTATACCTAAATACTTTATACCATTTACCGGCCATCTAAATTGGGTTACTAATCGACATTGACTATAGTCTCCTTTAGTAAGAGATAAAATTTCACTTTTATCCCAGTTTATTTTGTAACCTGATACCTTCCCATATTCATCCAATCTAGAAGATAATTTATGTAACGAATGTTGTGGGTTTGCTAAATAGATCAAAACATCATCGGCAAAAAGATTAATTTTATATTCCTCTTGGTTAACTCTAAAACCCATAATATCTGGATCCAATCTAATTAGTTCTGCGAATGGCTCTATCGCCAATACAAATAGAGCAGGTGATAATGGACAACCTTGTCTAGTTGACCTTTTTAGCTGGAATGGTGTTGAAATTTGAGAGTTTGTCACTACTTTAACTTTAGGGTTAGAATTTAAAGTTTTAATCCAACTTATAAAAGATGTTCCTAACCCATATTTTTCTAATACTTTAAATAAAAAATCCCATTCTAATCTATCAAATGCTTTTTCTGCATCCAAAGCTACTACTATACTCTTCTCATCCCTTTTTTGTGCCAAATGAATTATACTGAGTAGCCGAGTTACATTATCTGCCAGTTGTCTATTTTTAATAAATCCTGTTTGATCCATATGCATTAATTTTGGTAAATACTTAGATAATCTATTCGATAAAATTTTTGCTATTATTTTATAATCCGTATTCAATAAAGAAATAGGCCTGTATGATGTTGGTTTCATAGGATCTCTGTCCTTTTTTGGCAATACTATTACAATCGCTGTTGAAAAAGATTCTGGAAGTTTATGTATTTTTTCTGCTTGACGTATTAGTTCCATAAAAAGAGGAAATAATAAATCTTTAAATTTTTTATAAAATTCGGAGGACTTCCGGGTCATCAAGGGAATGGCGGCGTAAGGAAAAGGTCTCTCGACAAAAAAGAAGGTAAACTGCCCCAAAATCGAATTTAGACAAATACTTAATATTGCATAACTATATTAATAAAAGGGGCAAGGATGATGTCTAAGAACAAGAATAAAAAGTCCGCTCCGAAGGCTGATAAACATAAAGAGACGCAGCAAGGCGAAGGGCCTAGCTCTCCCACGGCAAGCCAGGACGGAGATAATGAGGGGAAATCGGTGACTTTGTCTTTGATTCTCGGAGAGATTCGCGAGTTCCGACAAGATAACAGCAAACAGCTGGAAGATATTAAAGGAGAAATAGTAAAAACTAACTCGCGGATAGATGAAGCCGAAGCGAGGATTGTTGGAATTGAAGAGAAGCTACAAAATGCAGAGGAAGTGATAGCAGAAATGCTGAAGCTACAAGACCAACCCCAGTGGAAACTAATAGATCAAGAAGGCCGCTCGAGAAGGGAAAATGTGAGGATCTACGGAGTTCCCGAAGGAACCGAAGGTAAACCCGGATTGATGATTCCCTTCGTGGAGAAGCTGCTTAGAGAGAACCTTGATATACCGGCCGCAAAAGACCTACAGATAGAAAGGGCTCACCGCGCGTTGGCACCACAGCCCCCGGCAGGCGCCCAGCCCAGATCGATTCTGATCAGATTTCTCAGTTACAGAACGAAGGAAGAGGTGCTTAAAAGAGCCTGGCAAAAGAAAGGTTTCATGTGGAACAACTGTAAAATCAGTTTAGACCACGACTACGCACCGGGGATTCTTGCCAGATGGAAGGAATATACGGAAACACGGAGAGTCCTGAAGGAAAACAACATCAGATTCCAGACCCTGTATCCAGCTCGGCTGAGAGTCTTTTACGACGAAGGGACAAAAACTTACGCTACGGTGGGGGAGGCAACGTTGGACCTGGCGGACCAGGGACTACCTATTAAAGTTATCACCCAACCGGAGTCGCTACTGGAGAGGATTCGGCAGAAGTCGTGGCAGTTAGTGGGGCGAGGACGCTCCACTCGAACCAGAGCGTCAAACTACAAGGAAAAGCTGCAAATATTCAGACGCGAATGTACAGAGAATACAGATTAATTAAGAGAAATGACTGAAAAGAGTAAATCGGACTTAAAAGTAAAATGAAAACTGGTAACTGAAAATAATCTAGGCGGAATGACTTGAATGATAGCAATATGGTCGAGACATAAATAGGAGAAAATTCTCTATGATTATTCAAACTGCTGAGGGCCCTCTAACACAGGGTGAAGATAGAGGTTATCCCTCTGAACTGAGGCGGGTCGGTGCTCAGGCCTCACTGTGGGAAGTCGGGGAAAATTTTCAAATGTTATACGTTCAGAAATGTCTAGGGTGTGGTTATATGTCTTGGTTTACTGTTGAGAAGGGATTGCTTACTGTTTGGTTAGAAAAGGAGAGTGCTTTTTTTCTACTAGAGAAAAATGCAAACTGGATTGGTAAAAATAATTTCCTATAATGTTAATGGGGTTTTGAATCCAATTAAAAGAAATAAGATTATGTCTAAATTGAAAAAAGAGAGGGCACAAATAGCTTTCCTCCAGGAAACACATATGAGCCAATCTGAACATGGAAAATTAAAAAGAATGGGCTTTAAGCATGTATTTTATTCATCATATAAATTGAGTCACAAAAGAGGGGTAGCTACTTTAATATCAAGTACTCTTAATTATGAACATATTTCAGAGACTAGAGACAAAGAAGGACAGTTTGTAAAAATCACAGGAAGAATAGAAGGTACAGAAATAACATTGCTGAATGTTTCTGCTCCTCCAGGTAGTGAATGGTCATTTTATAGACACATTTTTGACCTAATGGTCAGTTCTCGAGGGGTAGTAATTTGTGGAGGGGATTTTAATATTAGATTAAATCCTATATTAGATTCTTCAAGAATAGTTACTCAGAATAAACCTCTGACTCGGAAAGTGAATTCATTGATGGAGGAGTTGGGAATTATAGATGTCTGGAGGGAATTACACCCTACTAGTAAAGATTATACATATTACTCTTTCCCTCATTCAGCCTATTCAAGGATAGACTATTTCTTTATCTTTAATACAGATAGACTCAGGATAAAAAACTGTAATATTGCAACAATTGATCTGTCGGATCATAGCCCAGTCTCTATGTCTCTAATCCTGGAAAGGAAAATGAGGAAAACACTATGGAGGCTAAACTCACATATACTTAATAACCCAAAAGTAATGCAGAGATTAAGGGGAGAAATCAAAGAATATCTAGACCTTAATGACACGGGAGAAACATCACCAGTGATTTTATGGGATACATTGAAAGCTGTACTGAGAGGGAAAATTATTTCCATTACTACTCACATGAAAAAAATCAATGCACAAAAATTAGCAGACCTTCAAGGAAAGTTAAAACAACTTCAAGTTGGAGATAGCAACAAAAGTAATTCAAATCGAAAACAGGAAATTAGGAAATTGCAAAGTGAAATTGATGATATTTATACGTTGGAAACTCAAAGAAATTTTCTTTACCTGAGACAAAAGAATTATGAAGTAGGAGGTAAATCAGCTAGATTATTAGCATATAAATTACGAAAATAACAAGCAGACAATACAATTCATAAAATAAAGAATCCAAAGACAAAGCTTGTGGAGAGTACAATAGGGAAAATTCAAGAGAGTTTTGAAACGTATTATCGAGAGCTGTACTCCCAACCCCGGGCCCCCAATGAGCCCTATATAGACAGTGTATTGAATTTTTTAGATCTACCTAAACTTACAGATTACAAAATGAAAGTTTATTAGAACCAGTAACTGTCAAAGAACTGAACGTGGCCATCTCTAGGTTAAAGGCTGGAAAGTCCCCGGGTTCTGATGGGTTTACCTCAGAGTGGTACAAGTCCCTGAAGACACAGTTAGCCCCATTACTACTTAACACCTTTAATTGGATCTTGCAGAGAGGAGAAACTCCACCTTCCTGGAGAGAAGCGATTATTTCAGTTATTCCTAAAGAGGGTAAAGATAAACTAGAATGTGGCAATTATCGGCCAATTAGTGTTCTTAATTTAGATTACAAACTATTTACATCTATATTAGGGCGCAGATTGGAAAAGCTTTTACCTGGCCTAATCCATTTAGACCAGACTGGATTTATTCAACAAAGACAAACACAGGACAACATAAGGAGAACTCTGCACATATTAGAACAGGTTAATAAGAACGAGACAGAGACAATGGTAGTAGGATTGGACGCTGAGAAAGCTTTTGATTCGGTTAGTTGGGCATTCCTATACAGAGTGTTAGGAAGATTCGGCTTTCAAGAAAGGTTTATTAAAGTAATTCAGACTCTGTATGACAGCCCAACAGCCCGAATTAAGATAAATGGGGAGCTCTCTGACTCCTTCATTTTAGAGAGAAGCACTAGACAGGGATGCCCAATTTCTCCTCTCCTTTTTGTGCTATATATTGAACCACTTGCCCAACTAATAAGACAGAGCGAAATCGTAAAAGGTATCAAGGTGGCAGGGATTGAACAGAAAGTGGCGTTATTCGCAGATGATGTTTTGGTCTATCTGAGTGAACCAGAAAAATCATTTATAGGATTGTTTACACTGTTGGATGACTTTGGGAAAATATCAGGTTATAAAATAAATGTAAAGAAAACGCAGGTTATGTCCCTAAATTATACACCATCCAAAAAATTGCAGGATACATACGATCTTAAGTGGGAAGCTAAATCATTAAAATATTTAGGAATAACCCTGCCGAAGGATCTTTCAACACTGTCACAGGTAAATTATGGGCCATTAATCTCAGAGATAAAAGCAGATATGCATAGATGAATCTTATCCCCTTTTTAAGTTTAAATTCAAGGATAAATACTATAAAAATGAATATTCTTCCTCGGTTATTATATCTTTTCCGTACTTTACCAGTGGAGGTGGATGATAATCAATTCAGGGAATGGGACAAATGGATTTCCCGCTTCATTTGGCAAGGAAGGAAACCTAGAATTCGATATAACACCTTACAGTTAGGGAAGGAAAGAGGAGGTATGGTTCTTCCTTGCCTGAGAAATTATTTTTATGCCTCACAGATAACCCCTCTGTTATATTGGTGTAATAGGGAATATAAGGCTAGATGGAAGGAAATAGAATTTGGATTAGTTGACAGTTTTCCTCTTCAGGCCTCAATAGCTGACAAAGGATTGATGGCCCAGTTGGAAAAATTTAATAATGCTTGGATAATCTTACATTAAAAGTATGGCAGAAGGTGGTTAATTCATGTGAAATTAATAACATGTTAAAACTCTTAGATGGTGTGCATACGATACCGAATTCCTTCCCAACAGAGGAGATAAAAGATTTGAGCTATGGATAAAGAAAGGTCTTACAACCTACCTCTCATTTATAGATAAAAGAGTATTACAAAGTTTCCAAATCCTGCAGGACAAACATGGCCTAGAACATAATGACTTTTTTAGGTACCTTCAAATACGAAACTATGTTAACCAGAGTTGTAGATATACAGACCTATCAACAGTAGAATTAGAATTTTTCAAGATTCTGAATTCGGCTTGCAGTTCAATACCTAGTAAATCAGTTTCTCGCCTATATAATGCACTCTCCCATGCTAAAAATGTAAATACACTGTATATTAAAGAGAAGTGGGAGAAAGAAGCGGGGTTGGTACTTTCAGAGGAGGCTTGGGGGAAAATCTGCAGCTTTCAATGGTCCTCGACTAATTCTTTGACTTGGAGAGAACATTGTTGGAAAAACATTATAAGATACTTCAAGACCCCATATCAGGATAAATATAAAGATACAAATGTGATGTGTTGGAGAAGGTGCGGCTCCAAGGAGGCAAATCATTTTCATATTTTCTGGGATTGCCCTAAACTAAGTCTATTTTGGGAAGGTATTCATAGAACATTAGTTAAGGTACTTAGGTCCCAGATACCTCTGAACTTTGAGACGCTCTATTTGGGGCATGTATTGTTCCTTGAACAGAAGGAAGATATAAAGTTGCTGCAGGCCCTCCTAGCGGCAAGTAAGAAATCAATCACTAGAAAATGGCTAAATCCAATACCACCTACATTAGAAGATTGGTACGAAATTATCTTGGAAATATTTAAAATGGAAAAGTTGACCTACTCCCTGAGAACTCAAAAAGAAACATTTTATCAAATCTGGAATAAATGGATTGAATATATAACCCCAATGCGAGCAGACTTTAGATGACTCTCCTAATGATTTATATTGCTCTTCTCATCAACACAGTAATATTGCTAACGTAAGCACCCCTAGTCTAAATGTTTGTTGTTTTTTTTTTGGAAAATAGAGAATTAACACAAGTAAAGGGAAAGATTTGGGAAAGGGATAAAAAAAAATGAAAAAATTAAGTAAATAAGTACATAGGGATTGGATAATTATGTCTGCGGGCAGGAACAAGCACGAACAAATTGGGATATAAACACCTACAATGGTTGGTATATAGGCTTGTATGCAACATTTTGGACCAGTGGAAATGGTCCAGAAGGGTTGTATGGAAACTATTATTACCATTTTTCTTAACAACTAATTTCTTTACTTAGCCTAATAGGTTAGATTTACCACAGTACATAATTATCTATTTAAATGTTTATTTTGCTTTTATATCATCTCAATGTGTACTTAAGAATGTATAAATAATTGTAGTTTTATACATATAAAAAAATGGAAAAGGTTAAAAAAAAAAAAAAATTTTTATAAAATTCAGGTGGAAAACCATCTTCTCCTGGAGATTTATTACTTTGGAGTGATCCTAAAGCTTCTTACACTTCTTTTAATGTAAAAGGCATATCTAATCCCCTCTGTTCTTCCAAATTCAATTTTGGAAGAGAAACTTGTGATAAAAACCTTTCTATCTCATTAACATCGTTTTGGGATTCTGATTGATATAATTCAGAATAAAAAATTTTTAAAGTTTCATTTATTTCAAGAGGTTTATAAGATATTTTATTTGCCCTTGTTCTAATTGCATTTATTGTTTTGGAAGCTTGTTCTGTTTTCAACTGCCAGGCAAGAATTTTATGTGCTCTCTCACCTAACTCATAATACCTTTGTTTAGATCTTACAATTGCTTTTTCTGTTCTATATGTCTGAAGCGTATTATATTGTAACTTCTTATTGACAAGTTGTCTTCGTTTTTCTTCTGACATATATCTTTGTGATTCTTTTTCTATTCTTGTAATCTCTTTTTCCAATTGATCTAGTTCTGCCATATATTCTTTCTTAATTTTAGACGTATAACTTATTATCTGTCCCCTAAGATATGCTTTCATCGCATCCCATAATATAAATTTATCCTCCACTGAATGAAAATTTGTATCCAAAAAAAATTGAATCTGCTTTTTCATAAAATCACAAAAATCTTGACGTTTTAATGATCCTTTGTTCTTGAGGGATATAAAATTAGACCAGAGGTTCCCAACCTTTTTTATGCCCTGGACCCCTACCATTAACCAAAGAATCAATGGACCCCAGATTGGGAATGCCTGACATAGACAAAGTAATCTGGAAGCTGCAAAATGTGGGGCAGCAGGTCGTGCCCGTCAAATCAGATTGTGCTGATGGAGAAAAACAGAGTCAGTATCACTACTGGATAATCTGACCTGGTCTAACACATATAAAGCATATTCCTGAAGTTTTAGATTTTGGTTTTAAGTGGGGAATGGGGTGATAGCTCAGTTGAATGAGAGGCTGTAGAGATGGTTCAGGAGACAGAGTTTCAAATTCTTGGAGCATTGGAATCTTTTCTGGGGAAGGAGTGACCTATACAAAAGGGACGGGTTGCACCTGAACTGGAGGGAAACCAATATCCTGGCCAGGAGGTTTGCTGGTACTAGTTGGGAGAGTTTAAACTAGTTATGCAGGGGACTGGGTACCGGAGCCACAGGTCAGTAAGGGAAAGATCGGACCAGAATATAGATGTCAGGAAAAGTATTGAAAAGCAAAATTGAAATAATGGGTATGATGGGTTGGAATGTTAAGTGTGTATATTTTAATGCTAGGACTATTATGGGTAAGGGTGATGAACTTAGAGCATGGATCACTACATGGAACTACGATGTTGCCGCCATTACTGTAACTTGGTTGAGAGAAGGACGGGAATGGGTGATTAATGTACCAAGTTTTTGCAGTTTTAGAAAAGGTAGAGGGGGAGATAAGAGAGGGAGTGGGGAGCTGCACTACTAATCAGGTTTAATAGAGTACACTTCTGATACACTCGGGAGACATAATGAAGAGGTCGGACACTGAGTCCATTTGGGTAGAATTCAGGAATAGGAAAGGTGCAATCACACTGGTGGGATTGTACTACAGCCCACCCCTCACCCCTAAGAACCACTGGGACACTGAGGAACAGATGTGCAATCAGATTGAGGTAATGTGTAAAAATAAAAGGGTTGTGGTCAACTTCCCTAATATAAACTAGGACCCAAAAAGGTGTTCCCAATTAACGCTTTTTAGTTCCTGCCTAATGCCCTTGTAATTTGCCCTACTCCAATTTAAAATGTGCCCACAAGGGCCATACCTATCCTTATCTATATCAGAATGAAAGACTCCAAACTTAATTTTTCATCCTTACCTTTCAGAAATATAGAGCATAAAATAATTGAGAACTGAACCTCTCCCAAACACTCTTCCCTCTAAGCTGGGCCGCACAGTAACTGAAATCCTCCCATGCACGTAGCTTTTATTACAGCACAGCTATTGTGTAATGATCATATAATTTCAAATTATGCTAATGTAATTTTTGGAATTATGTTAATGTAATTGTGAAATACCCTGTTAATAATTGCATGTTGGGTGGCAGGATGGAGCTATGTCTGTACCAAAGGAGGTGTAAAGCCTTTGAAGAGTATTGATAATGGCTGGGGTCACCCATCTTGTAAAGTCACTGCCCAGGAGAAGGCAATGGCAAACCTCTTCTGTAGAAAAAATATGCCAAGACCATATGGAAAGACCATGATCGCCTACGTCATACGGCACAGCACATGACTAACAAATGAATTATGTGTTAATGAATAGAATCCATAAATGTTCTAAATAATAAATATCCCACGCCTTTACTTTGAAACATTTCAGAGCTTCAGCATATTTACATTGTCAGTGTTTCAAGTTACAACTCTGTTACAAATTGTAACAATAATTAAATCCAGGAACAGACTAGAGGTGGAACATTTGGGTGATCTAATGAGGATTAAGATGTAACTTTCATCTGGATGCGAAATTAATCTGGACAGTGTTAATAGACAGGATTTGTAATAAGGACAGACGTGAACACATTTACAAAATATGGAAGATTATCTTTGTTGTACTGTATTTCATTATACTCCACAATTAATAAATAAAATCAAAATGTGTTTTTTCTAAATTCTAAATATTCATAGAATACTTATTATATATATAAAAAAACATATAAAGTGTCGTGCAGTTTTCAGGCCACGTAAAAATTTCCTGCTCGGAGCAGTGGTTGGTTTGTGCAGATGTAAAAAAAAATAGAACTTTGTTCTGAAATGTGATTCTCTCCCAAAGTAGTTCAGAAAATATAGAGTGGTGTGGCAGTTAGAAGTATAGAACTTTCTGACCCAGAAATTGCATTCAAGTTGGTTTGGTTTAATTCGAAAAGAGGGTTTACTATTTTGCTCAGAGATATGGAGAAAAAACAGCAAATTGGATCTTGAAAATATTGGCATTGAAACTTGAGGTAATATGATTCTGTATATCTTTTAAATAGAGTCTTGTAACTTGGTAGCCAATTAAGGCAAAGCGAGGCATAATATCCAGGCTTGACTGTGTGGCCTAAATCACAGCATCACCTTGTGTGGTGAGGTTTCCCACAAGAAAATCCTCTCAATTTCTTCTCCAAAACGCCTGATGCCAGGAAAATGAAACTTGACTAAAGGAGCCATCCAGTTAGTGAAGAGGGTACAAGCAAAGTCTAAATGCCTCACTAGGCAAAGTAACAGGATAGTGAAATGGAGTTATGCATGTACCTGGTACTTACATTAGCAACGCACAGGAAATACTGGAGGAACTCAGCAGGTCAGGCAGCATCTATGGAAATGGGTAAACAGTTGACATTTCAGGCCGAGACCCATCTTCAGGACTGGAAAAGAAGGGGGAAGACGCCAGAATAAAAAGATGGGGGGAGGAGAAGGAGGACAGCTACAAGGTGATAGGTGAAGCCAGGTGAGTAGGGAAGATAAAGGGCTGGAGAAGGATAGGAGAGGAGAGATGAGCATAGGAAAAAGGGAAGGTGGAGGCCAGCCTGAGGGTGGCCTCATCTTGGCACAAGAGAAGGCCGTGGACCAACAAGTCGGAATGGGGATCAGAATTAAAATGTCTGGCCACCAGGAAGTTCTGGTTTTGATGGATAGAGCAGAAGTGCTCGATGAAGCAGTCCCCCAATTTACAACAGGTCTCACCAATGTAGAGAGGCCGCATCGAAAGCACCAGACACAATAGATAACCCCAGCAGGTTGGCCGGTGAATTGTTGCCTCACCTGGAAGGACTTTTTGGGGCCCTGAATGAAGGTGAGCGAGATGCTGTAGCACTTTGGCCGCTTACAGGGATGAGTGCCGGGAGGGATGAATGGACAAGGAAGCCATGGAGGAAGCGATCCCAGTGGAAAGTGCAGAGAGAGGGTGAGGTAAGGATATGTTTGGTGGTAGGATCACTTTGGAGATGGCAGAAGTTGTAGAGGATGATGTGGGGGTTCATGGGGTGGCAGGTAAGGTCAAGAGGAACTCTATCACTGATAAGGCAGCAGAAAGGTGGGGTGAGTGCTAATGTTTGGGAAATGGAGAAGATGCAAGTCAGGGCAGCATGAACGGTGGAGGAACCTTCCACTGGGATATTGCACTGGAACTTTATCTTGTAGATAAGAGGTGTAGTATTCCTGTTGTTCACTGTTTCCAATCATTGGCTTCTGGAAATGGAAATGAGAAAATAAATCCCCATTTGTTAGAGCAGAAAAATTGGTCACGTCGTATTAGGCAAATAATTATAAATTTATTTTCCGGTTATGTAAATGAGATTTTGTTTGTATGCCAGCTTTTTTAATGTCATCATTTTTAATCTACATAATGTTCATATTACAAATTCAAAGATTATTGCACAGTTCTGCAAGTCACAGAATAGGTAAATAAACCCACAGGGGTGTGTGTGTGCGTGAAGCTGTTTTCAACCTTTCCTGCCTCTCTGTAGAAAACAATTCTAATGGTGGATGGTCACGTTTTTTGTTACACAGGGTGGGGGAGCCTATAACTAGAAGTCATGGGTTGAAGGTGAGATGGGAAAAATTTAAAGGGTATCTGAAGGACTGGTTTTTCACCCAGAGGGTGGTGAGCCACCACCAGAGGCAAGAACAAATGCCATGTTAAATATCTGGACTAGTTCACAGTTAGGACAAGTTTAGAGAGATGTGGGCCAAATGGGACGAGTTCAACACGACATTTCATTGGCATGAGCAAGTTCAGCCAAAGAGCCTGTCTCCATGTTGTATATTTCTATGCCTTGCAAAATGTACACATATCCCGGGGTCCCACAAACCCAGGACTGTGTTGAATAAGTAGGAAAAACCAGAACATGCATAACTTAGAAATAACAATAAGGTTGGTAAATGTAATTTCTCCAGCTTCCGGTCATTTCTCCTCTTCATTTCCCCACTCTAGCCTCTTATCTCTTCTCGTCACCTGCCCATCACCTCCCCCTGGGGCCCTTCTTCCTTCCCTTTCTCCCATGATCCACACTCCTCTCCTATCAGATTCATTCTTCTCTACCTCTTTACTTTTTCCACCCATTACCTCCTAACTTCTTACTTCATCCCCCTCTCTTCCACCCACCTGGTTCCACCGATCGCTTTCTAACTTGTCCTCCTCCCCCTCTCTCCACCTTCTTCTTCCCCCTTCCTTTTCAGTCCTGAAGAAGGGTCTCGGCCCGAAAAGTTGACTTTTATTTATTTCCATGGATGCTGTGTGACCTGCTGAGTTCTGCCAGCATTTTGTGTGTGTGTGTGTCTGTCTGTCTGTCTGTTTGTTTGTGTTCGTTCTTCTGGATAGATTTCAAGTTTGTGTTTAAATTACCTATAATAGAAACCATGACCAAACAAACAACTGAAACTCCTTGCCCGCAATGCTTCCAGTAAAGTAAAATCATAAAAAGAATCTTCATAACCTTTACAAGGACCATGCTGTCAAACTGTCCAGTAGCTTTATAAACTATATTTTCTTTGAGTTTAGTGAACACTTCTTTGAATGTAATGAACTTATTTTGAATGGTCCTATCTCAAGTATTCTATCTCTAAATAATGGCTGCTTAAGCTATGCTGAAATTCATAGACTTCACTTCCTTGAAGATCAAAGATTAGTATCAATCATACTCGTAATCACAATAACTTTTGGAGTTCAAGATCGAAGATATGAATTTGTTTTCAAGAGTACATTGAAACATAGCGTGAAGTGCGGTGTTAGCAACCAATACATTGAGAGTGTGCAGGGGTCATCCCACAAGTGTTGTCACACATTTCAGTGGCAACATAGCATAGCCACCTTGTAAGTTATTTATTAAATAACAATTATTATAATATAGATTATCCATTGTAAGTTATTGCCCCATCACTGAAATATTTCTACAACCTACAGACTCACTTCCAAAGACTATTCATCTCATGTTCTTGATATTTTTTGCTTATTTATTTATTATTATTTCTTCCTTTTTATGTTTGCATAGTTTGTCATCTTTTGCACGCCGGTTGAAAGCCCAAGTTGGTTCAGTCTTTCATTGATTCAATTATGGTTATTATTCATTTATAGATTTGTTGAGTATGCCCACAAGGAAATGAATCTCTGGATTGTAGAGTATATGGTGTTATATATGTACTTTGATAATAAAATTACTTTCAGCTTTGTTATCTTGCACTCTGAAAACTTAAGCTATTCTGGTCATATGTGTTGTGTTTTCTAGAAATGAACGTGCGTAACGGCACCGACATTGACGCTGGAAATCTGTTCAAGTGTTTTAGCTCTTTGGGTTTCCACGTTATTGTTTTAAACGACCAGACTTGTTCTCAGATGAGAACAGTACTGCAGGATGGTGAGTAAATGTATGACTGCCTTAGGGACTCCAGCTTCGACTATGAGTGGCTATAGCCGCGAGGCAGTGGAGGTTTGAGATCAGAGTTTTCCTTCTCCTGGATGAGCTGCCAACCACGGCCAACAAGCCCCATTTGCCTGAAAAGACTGGTTTTAAGGAGCCACTAACTAGAAACGGCTCCACTGCGTTTAGTAGCTAAGCCACACGTAAAAGTGGAGAAGTTGAATATCAGAGGCTATTTGAGGTACACACCATTAAGCGTATTTAATATGTAGTGGGAGGTTATCCCACTGCTTCCCCTGACTATAACAACCTTAAGGAACCGTATAATAATTATGATACCAATAAGCTAATCTTTTTCCGCAAGTGGTCTGTGATGGTCTTTTAAAGGGTAGCAGTTGTCCTTAGTATTGATTGTTGAGAAAGGTAATCAGGCATTTGGGATGTACTGATGCTGACATGTCCAATGTGGAAAGCAGGGCCAATAATATGATTGTTTTTCTCCTTTAATTCCACACGATCTATTTAATTTTATGCTGATCAGTATGAAAAATGGTACTTGGTTATCCAAAGAAAAAGCATCTTCTGGAGTGCCTGACTTTTGGAGCTAAATATGTTGCATCTGTAGTTTCTCAGGAAAACCACAGCAACAATGCATGTTTTGCCTGTATCCTTTTGAGCCACGGCGATGAAGGGAAGATCTACGGCACCGATGGACCAATGCCCATCAAGACCCTCACTTCTCTCTTTCGAGGTGATGTGTGCAAGACCCTCGTAGGGAAACCAAAACTGTTCTTCATTCAGGTAACACTAATGTCCATAAGTTTCATTGCAAAAAGACCTTACTCATTTATTGAGTGAACGTGTTTAAATTGTCTGTTACTGTGGTAGGAATGGTGTATGATATACTATAAGCACAAAAAGTCTGCAGATGCTGGAAATCCAAAGCAACACACACAAGATGCTGGAGGAACTCGGCAGGTCAGGCAGTGTTTATGGAAATGAATAAACATAGAAACATAGAAACATAGAAAATAGGTGCAGGAGTAGGCCATTCGGCCCTTCGAGCCTGCACCGCCATTTATTATGATCATGGCTGATCATCCAACTCAGAACCCAGCCTTCCCTCCATACCCCCTGACCCCTGTAGCCACAAGGGCCATATCTAACTTCCTTTTAAACATAGCTAATGAACTGGCCTCAACAGTTTGCTGTGGCAGAGAACAGTTGACGTTTTGGACCGAGACCCTTCTTCAGGACTGAAAAGGAAAGGGGAAGGTACAAGTCTAAAAAGGTGGGGGGGAGGGGAAGGAAGCTAGCTAGAAGGTGATAGTTGAAGCCAGGTGGGTGGGAAAGTAAAGGGCTAGAGAGGAAGGAATCTGATAGGAGAGGAGGGTGGACCATAGGAGGAAGGGAGGTAAAAGGTCAGAGTGGGGAATAGAGGAAAGAGAGGGGGAAAATTGTTTACCAGAAGGAGATTGAATTCTTCCTGTAGTGCAGAAAAGGAATTGGAATTTCCCATTTACAGATTAGAGCAAAGATGAATCCGGCATTCACCAGCCTAAGTTTCACTAAAACTTCCACAGGGCCTTTAAGTGTCCCTGCAAGTGCTGCGAGGTGCTTTGAGGTTAATAAAAGACAGAAGGAAGAATTCTAAGATTCTATCAATAGAGAACCATTTTGGAAGGGTATTTACAGTAATTGGAGGCTGGTTTCGGTTTTTATTTTGATCAAATGTCTCTTGATATCCAGCAATGAAATCAAAATTATTGGGTGGCAGGGTGGAGATACGTCTCTACCAAAGGAGGCGTAAGGCGCTCCTTCCCTCTGCCAGCCTGCAGGTCATCCTTGGGCAGGGTGTGGTACCTGCTAAGCCCCCCGATCAGGGTCACGGGAAGCCATGGGAGCAGCTGGTGCATCTCACAAGTTACACTTGAATCCTAGGGGGACCAATATCTTGGCAGGGAGATTAGCGGGGGCTACTGAGGTGACTTTAAACTAGAATGGTTGGGGGGTGGGAATCAAATTAAAGAGGCTAGGCGTGAGGAGGTTAGTTCACAACAGAGGGATGGGAACCAGTGCAGAGAGACAGAGGGGTGTAAAGTGAGGGGAGAAGCAAAAAGTACAAAGGAGAAAAGTAAAAGTGGCAGGCCGACAAATCCAGGGCAAGCATTAAAAAGGGCCACTTTTCAACATAATTGTATAAGGGCTAAGAGAGTTGTAAAAGAGCGCCTGAAGGCTTTATGTGTCAATGCAAGGAGCATTCATAATAAGGTGGATGAATTGAAAGTGCAGATTGTTATTAATGATTATGATATAGTTGGGATCACAGAGACATGGCTCCAGGGTGACCAGGGATGGGAGCTCAACGTTCAGGGATATTCAATATTCAGGAGGGATAGACATGAAGGAAGGGGAGGTGGGGTGGTGTTGCTGGTTAAAGAAGAGATTAACGCAATAGAAAGGAAGGACATAAGCCGGGAAGATGTGGAATCGATATGGGTAGAGCTGCGTAACACCAAGGGGCAGAAGACGCTGGTGGGAGTTGTGTACAGGCCACCTAACAGTAGTAGTGAGGTCGGAGATGGTATTAAACAGGAAATTAGAAATGTGTGCAATAAAGGAACAGCAGTTATAATGGGTGACTTCAATCTACATGTAGATTGGGTGAACCAAATTGGTAAAGGTGCTGAGGAAGAGGATTTCTTGGAGTGTATGCGGGATGGTTTTTTGAACCAACATGTCGAGGAACCAACTAGAGAGCAGGCTATTCTGGACTGGGTTTTGAGCAATGAGGAAGGGTTAATTAGCGATCTTGTCGTGAGAGGCCCCTTGGGTAAGAGTGACCATAATATGGTGGAATTCTTCATTAATATGGAGGATGACATAGTTAATTCAGAAACAAAGGTTCTGAACTTAAAGAGGGGTAACTTTGAAGGTATGAGACATGAATTAGCTAAGATAGACTGGCAAATGACACTTAAAGGATTGACGGTGGATATGCAATGGCAAGCATTTAAAGGTTGCATGGATGAACTACAACAATTGTTCATCCCAGTTTGGCAAAAGAATAAATCAAGGAAGGTAGTGCACCCGTGGCTGACAAGAGAAATTAGGGATAGTATCAATTCCAAAGAAGAAGCATACAAATTAGCCAGAGAAAGTGGCTCACCTGAGGACTGGGAGAAATTCAGAGTTCAGCAGAGGAGGACAAAGGGCTTAATTAGGAAGGGGAAAAAAGATTATGAGAGAAAACTGGCAGGGAACATAAAAACGGACTGTAAAAGCTTTTATAGATATGTAAAAAGGAAAAGACTGGTAAAGACAAATGTAGGTCCCCTGCAGACAGAAACAGGTGAATTGATTATGGGGAGCAAGGACATGGCAGACCAATTGAATAGTTACTTTGGTTCTGTCTTCACTAAGGAGGACATAAATAATCTTCCAGAAATAGTAAGGGACAGAGGGTCCAGTGGGATGGAAGAACTGAGCGAAATACATGTTAGTAGGGAAGTGGTGTTAGGTAAATTGAAGGGATTGAAGGCAGATAAATCCACAGGGCCAGATGGTCTGCATCCTAGAGTGCTTAAAGAAGTAGCCCTAGAAATAGTGGATGCATTAGTGATAATTTTTCAAAACTCGTTAGATTCTGGACTAGTTCCTGAGGATTGGAGGGTGGCTAATGTAACCCCACTTTTTAAAAAAGGAGGGAGAGAGAAACTGGGGAATTATAGACCGGTTAGCCTAACGTCGGTGGTGGGGAAACTGCTGGAGTCAGTTATCAAGGATGTGATAACAGCACATTTGGAAAGCGGTGAAATGATCGGACAAAGTCAGCATGGATTTGTGAAAGGAAAATCATGTCTGACGAATCTCATAGAATTTTTTGAGGATGTAACTAGTAGAGTGGATAGGGGAGAACCAGTGGATGTGGTATATTTGGATTTTCAAAAGGCTTTTGAAAATCCCACACAGGAGATTAGTGTGCAAACTTAAAGCACACGGTATTGGGGGTAAGGTATTGGTGTGGGTGGAGAATTGGTTAGCAGACAGGAAGCAAAGAGTGGGAATAAACGGGACCTTTTCAGAATGGCAGGCGGTGACTAGTGGGGTACCGCAAGGCTCAGTGCTGGGACCCCAGTTGTTTACAATATATATTAATGACTTGGATGAGGGAATTAAATGCAGCATCTCCAAGTTTGCGGATGACACGAAGCTGGGTGGCAGTGTTAGCAGTGAGAAGGATGCTAAGAGGATGCAGGGTGACTTGGATAGGTTGGGTGAGTGGGCAAATTCATGGCAGATGCAATTTAATGTGGATAAATGTGAAGTTATCCACGTTGGTGGCAAAAATAGGAAAACAGATTATTATCTGAATGGTGGCCGATTAGGAAAAGGGAAGTGCAACGAGACCTGGGTGTCATTATACACCAGTCATTGAAAGTGGGCATGCAGGTATAGCAGGTGGTGAAAAAGGCGAATGGTATGCTGGCATTTATAGCAAGAGGATTCGAGTACAGGAGCAGGGAGGTACTACTGCAGTTGTAGAAGGCCTTGGTGAGACCACACCTGGAGTATTGTGTGCAGTTTTGGTCCCCTAATCTGAGGAAAGACATCTTTGCCATAGAGGGAGTACAAAGAAGGTTCACCAGATTGATTCCTGGGATGGCGGGACTTCCATATGAAGAAAGACTGGATGAATTGGGCTTGTACTCGTTGGAATTTAGAAGATTGAGGGGGGATCTGATTGAAACCTATAAGATCCTAAAGGGATTGGACAGGCTAGATGCAGGAAGATTGTTCCCGATGTTGGGGATGTCCAGAACGAGGGGTCACAGTTTGAGGATAGAGGGGAAGCCTTTTAGGACCGAGATTAGGAAAAACTTCTTCACACAGAGAGTGGTGAATCTGTGGAATTCTCTGCCACAGGAAACAGTTGAGGCCAGTTCATTGGCTATATTTAAGACGGAGTTAGATATGGCCCTTGTGGCTACGGGGGTCAGAGGGTATGGAGGGAAGGCTGGGGCGGGGTTCTGAGTTGGATGATCAGCCATGATCATAATAAATGGCGGTGCAGGCTCGAAGGGCCGAATGGCCTACTCCTGCACCTATTTTCTATGTTTGTATGTTTCTATCCACCACCTGCTCCCATGGCTTCACCTGACCCCCATCTAGGTGTGGGGGGCCTAAATAGGTATGGTACCCTGCCTAAGTGTGACCTGCAGGCTAGTGGGGGGAAGGAGCACCTTACACCTCCTTTGGTAGAGACGTATTTCCACTCTGTCACCCACTTATTCCAGTATGTACATCATAGTCACAGAGTAATTTAATTTGACTTTCAAAGGATATATTGTCTGGGGCATGATAGAGACTCTGACACACATTGTACCTACTTTATATCTTGGTCTCTTACCCAGAACTTACACTTAAAATCATCTGTAAGCCCTAGATCAGTAAATTTGCTGTCAATTGGGTGACATTATAGAAAATAAATTTGTTTTAATTTCAAAATAGAAACTACTTGAGTTATAACTTGATAGTGCTTGATTAATTCAATTGGAATTTGGTTTAATCGCAAATAATACAGTATGATTTTCAAACCATAGTACTAATAATTAACTCAATATAGAACTGTAACTGGGTGTGTGTTTTAAAAAAACCATACTGAACTACCCTCAGTGGCCACATAATGTATGTTCGTGGTCTTCCCTGCTGTAGCCCATCCACTTGAAGGTTCAATGTGTCGTTCATTCAGAGATGCTGTTCTGCACACCTCTGTTGTAGCACTTGGTTATTTGAATTACTGTCACCTTCCTGTCAGCCTGAGCCAGTCTGGCCATTCTCCTCTGGCCTCCCTCATTAACAAGGTGTTTTTGCCCACAGAACTGCCGCACACTGGATTTTTTTTGCTTTTCCTACCATTCTCTGTAAACTCCAGAGACTGTTGTTCATGAAAGCCCCAGGAGATCAGCAGTTTCTGAGATACTCGAGCCACCCCGTCTGGCGCCAACAACCATTCCACAGTCCAATTCACTTAGATCACATTCCTTCCCCATTCTGATGTTTGGTCTGAACAATGCCTAAACCTCTTGACATTGTCTGCACGCACTGAGTTGCTGCCACATGACTGGCTGATTAGGTACTTGTGTTAATAAGCCAGTGTATCTACTAAAGTGGCCTCTGAGTGTACTCTATGGATGGATTGGTATGCAGTGGTCATTTCATTGGTAATCCTAAGTACAGTACATCACAGATCCTTTCAATATCTTTGTGCGCAAAAGCTCCAGCGTAGTTTTTGGAACACACTAAATGTTGATCTAAGATGAACAGCCAAAACTCCCAATTGTTCTGAATTTAGAAAGGGAACCTTTCCAGCTTTATGTAGAACATAGAACAGTACAGTACAGTAGACACCCTTTGGCCAATGATGTTGTGCCAATCTTTTAACCTACTCCAAGATCAATTTAAACCTTCCCTTGCACATAGCTCTCCACTTTTCTATCATCCGTGTGCCTACCTACGGGTCTCATATATGTCCCTAGTGTATCTGCCTCTGCCGCTGTCCCTGCTGCAAGTGGCTTGTAGGAAGAGGCTGCCAGAACCTTAGTTCTACTGAAAGTAATTTGTACTTAAAATTACTCAATTATGCTAATTTGACATGGAGAAAACTGCATTTGAACAGAAGTACTAGAAGTTCTTTCTCTTGCGTGCTACGTGTGCTTTGCCTCTAAAGCAAAGGGCAGCATGGTATTGTAGTGGTTAGCTGCAAGCCAGCTTATTTCCCACCACTGCCTGTAAGGAGTTTGTACGTTCTCTCCGTGACTGCATGGGTTTCCCCGCGCTGCTCTGGTTTCCTCCCACAGTTCAAAGACGTACCAGTTAGGTTAATTAGTCATTGTAAATCATCCCGTGATTAGGCCTGGGTTAAATAGGGGGTTGCTGGGCGATGTGGCTCGAAGGGCTGGAAGGGCCTGCTCCGCATTGTATCTCAATAAATAAACAAATAAAATTTGTTTCACTGACTTCAGAATATTTTAGAGCTGGCAAGTGGGTGATTTCTACTCTCAGTCCTATTAGGATGTGTATGTTAGTCTTCGTACAATGTAATTGGAAGCCCTAAGTATCATGTCAGAATGGCAGGATGGAGCTATGTCTCAACCAAAGGAGGTGTAAAGCGCTCCTTCCCTCTGCTAGCCTGCAGGTCACCCTCGGGCCACGTGTGGCACCTGCTTAGCCCTCCACCCACCCCCGATCAGGGTCACGTAAAGTCATGGGACAGATGGCGGATGGTCATGTGAACAGCAGGTGCATATTACAAGTCCTGGTTATGCAACCACTAATGCCAAGCAGACAATCTCTGAAGAGTATTGAAGACGGCTGGGGTCACCCGTCTTGTAAAGACACTGCCCGGAAGAATAGCAAATAGCAAACCACTTATCTGCCAGAACAACCTAGGTCACGGAGACCATGATCATCCACGTCATACAACACGGCACATAATGATGATGAAGTTTCATGTCAATTACATTACATAATTTACTATGTAAAATTATTATGGACGCTGCTTTTCTTGGCTTGTTTCAGGCTTGTAGAGGTTCAGAATTTGATGAGGGAGTACAAACGGACTCAGGTTCCGCCGGCGAAGTAGAAACGGATGCAAATCCTCGATATAAAATCCCAGTAGAGGCTGACTTCTTGTATGCATATTCTACTGTACCAGGTAATGCATGTACTAGAGTTAATTATGCATTAGATTTTAAGTAATAGTCTAGGTTAATACCTGTACTGCTTTGGCCACTCCCAATATCCATGCATAGTCAATTTTGTGAAGAAATATTGTACAGGCTGGGTTTGTGAGAGGGAACTTGCTAAAATGTACAAGATAAAGTCATGCAGCACAAAAATTAGGCCCTATGGCTCAGTAGTCCATACTGACTTGCACCACCAGGTTCAGGAACAGTTATTATCTCTCAGCCATCAGGCTTTGTAACCAGCTTAACCTGCCCCATCACTGAAATGTTCCCACAACCTCACTTTCAAGGACTCTTCATCTCATGTTCTTCATATTTATTGCTCATTTATTTATTATTATTATTTTTTCTTTCTTTTTATATTTGCAGTTTGTTGCCTTTTGCACAGTGGTTGATCGCCCAGATTGGCGCAGCCTTTCATTGATTGCTATTCTAACATAGATTTGTTGAGTATAACTGCAAGAAAATGAATCTCAGGGTTGTATATGGTGACATATATGTACTTTGTTAGTAGATTTACTTTGAACTTTGACCTTCAAGTACCTATCTCTACTAATCCCAGTCACCAGCAGTTGGTATGTAGCCATTTGTGCCTTAGTGATTCAATTGCTTAACTGAAATGCTTCTTAAATCATCTGAAAGTCCCTGCCTCCAACACCCATTTAGGCTTTCCAGATACCAGCTACCTGCTGGGTGATGTAAATCTTCCTTGGGTCCCTTCTAGAAATTTTATTCTGTATCCTAAATCTATGCCCACTGGTTTTGGACACTGATTCTATGGAAAAATGCTTCCTACCGTCTTTCATATTCATGCCTATTATAATCTTGTATATCTCCCTCACATTCCCTCCCTCCCCTACAACTTGCCGCCTCCACTCCAAGGAAAACACATCCTACCCTCTACCCAGTCTCTATTCGTAACTGAAATGCTCCACCCAGACAGACCCCTGGGGATTCTCCACTCTTCCCCCTCCAGTACAGAGGCCCCTAAAAAATTTGACAGGATGGCTGTGAATATTTCTTCTTGTGAGAGAATACAGAACCAGGGACCACTGCTTAACAATGGCGTGGATCCCATTAAAGACAGAGATGAGGCGAATTTTTTTTTTGTATCTGAAGGTCGTGAGTTTTTGGAATTCCCTCGCCCAAAGGCTGATGGAAGAAGAATCTTTGAATAATTTTAAGAAAAATCTAGCAAGGTTCTTGATAAGATTAGGGAATGAAAGATTAAGAATGGACCAAATGGCCTAACTGTTGCCAGTACAATTTTCTGTGTGGTGGTGTGCTGGGGCAATGACATCAACACAGGCAATGCCAACAGGCTGAATAAACTGATTAGAAAGGCTGGCTTCATTAGAGAAGTCAAACTGGACACACTGGCGGCTGTGGTAGAACAAGGGATCCTATGGAAAATCCTGGCAAATCCGAACAATGTTACTCACACTCTGAATAGAGGAGCACTTTTAGTAATAGACTAAGACAATAGCGCTGCTCCAAGGAATGTTATATGAGGTCATTTTTACCCTTGGCCATTAGCTCTATGAGTCAATCTATAGCCAGGGAGGTGTTGACCCCCTCCTGTTAGACTGTTTGAGGGAACTTATTTTTTATTCTTTCTTACTTAGCTTCTAATATTTGTATATCTGTGCACTTGTAATGCTACTGTGATACTGTAATATCCTTTGGGATCAATAATGTGTCGACAGTGCCTATAAAAAGTAGTTATCCCCCTTGGAAGTTTTCATATTTTGTTGCTTTACAACATTAAATCATGGTGAAATTAATTTGGCTTTTTGACACTAATCAACAGAAAAAAGACTCTTTCATGTCAAAGTGATTTAAATTAATTACAAATATAAAACACAAAATAATTAATTGCATAAGTATCCGCCCCCTTTAGTATGACACACCAAATCATCACTTCATTTTAGAAGTTACATAACTAATTAAATGGAGATCACCATGTGCAGTCAAGGTGTTTCAATTGATTGTAGTAAAAATACACCTGTATCTGGAAGGTCCAACTGCTGGTGAGGACTACACCTAGAAAAACCTACACCATGAAGACAAAAGAACACTCCAACACTCACAACACGCTGGAGGAACTCAGCAGGTCGCCAGCATCCGTGGAAACGAACAGTCAACGTTTCGGGTCGGAACCCTTCGTCAGGACCAACGTTCCGGCCCAAAATGTTGACTGATCGTTTCCACGGATGCAGCCCGACCTGCTGAGTTCCTCCAGCGCGTTGTGAGTGTTGCTTTGACCCCAGCATCTGCAGAGTATTTTGTGTAAAAGAACACTCCAAGCAACTCAGTGAAAAGGTTATTGAAATGCACAGGTCAGGAGATGGGTCAAGAATAGTCAATCAACAAGAAATGGAATGAATATGGCACAACTGTAAATCTGACTAGAGCAGGATGTCCTCAAAAACTGAGTGACCGTGCCAAAAGAGGACTAGTAAGGGAGGCCTCCAGGAGACCTATGACAACTCTGGAGGAGTTACAAGCTTCAGTGGCTGAGATGGGAGAGACTGCACGTACAACAACTGTTGCCCGGGTGCTTCACCAGTCACAGCTTCGTGGGAGAGTAGCAAATAGAAAGCCACTGTTGAAAAAACTCACGTGAAATCTTGGCTAGACATTGTGGGAGATTCTGAAGTCAGCTGGAAGGAGGTTCTATGGTCTGATGAAACCAAAATTGAGCTTTTTGCCATCAGACTAAACACTACGTTTGGCGCAACACCGCACATTATCAAAAACCCACCATCTCTACCATGAAGCGTGGTGGTAGCTGCATCATGCTGTGGGGATGCTTCACTGCAGCAGGTCCTGGAAGGCTTGTGAAGGTAGAGGGTAAAATGAATGCAGCAAAATACAGGGAAATCCTGGAGGAAAACCCAATGCAGTCTGCAAGAGCGTCGCAAATTGGGAGAAGATTTGTTTTCCAGCAAGACAATGACCCCAGGCATAAAGCCAAAGCTACACAGGAATGGCTTAAAAACAACAAAGTTAATGTCCTGGAGTGACCAAGTCAGAATCCAGACCTCAATCCAATTTAGAATTTGTGGCTGGCCTTGTAAAGGGCTGATCACTTAAGAACGCTGTGCAATCTGACAGAGCTGAACAGTTTTGTAAAGAAGAATGGGGAAAAATTGCAGTATCCAGATATGCAAAGCTGATAGAAGCCTATCCACACAGACTCAAGTCTGTAATTGCTGTCAAAGGTGCATCTACTAAATACTGACTTGAAGGGGGTGAATACTTATGCAGTCAGTTATCTTGTGTTTTATATTTGTAATTAATTTAGATCACTTTGTAGATATATTTTCTCTTTAACACAGAAGTATTTTTCTGTTGATCAGTGCCAAAAAAACCAAATTAAATTCACTGTGATTCAATGTTGTAAAACAACAAAACACTTCTGGAAGGGGTGAATACTTTTTATAGGCACTGTATCTATCTAATTCTGCTCCTGTACCTTATGGTCTAAGATCAATTCTTGATTTTAAGGAATACAGGTATACAATGTAGTATTGAAGTTGCAAAGAGACCAGACCAGATATGAGGGAACAATTGATGGACTTCTGCTCCCAATTTGTAGGTTCATAAGTCAACCATGAGCATTAGAAGGACTATATTGATGAATTCCCCACACTACCGATGCTAAGGTCGGGGTATTCAAAGTAAATTTATTATTAAAGTGCATGTGCATCACCAAAAACTACCCTGGGATTCATTTTCTTGCAGTCATTCATTGTAGAACAAAGAAATACTAAAAAATCAAAAAACTACACAGAGGTGAAGACTGGCGAACAACCAATGTACAAACCTACATCACTCTCTGGTGTGTGGGGCTACTGCACAGGATCGAAATAAAGCTGCAGAGAGTTGCAAACTTAGCCAGCTCCATCATGGGCACTGGTCTGCATAGTATCCAGAACATCTTCAAGGAGCGAAGCAGCATCCATCATTAAGGACCCCCATCACCCAGGACATGCCTTCTTCTCATTGCTACCATTAGTGAGGTGGTACAGGAGCCTGAATTTTTAATTATTAACTTGTACTACTATCTAGAGAATGAGTATATTTTTAAATATTTTCTAATCATCCAGTTGAGAGCTAGTTTCGTTAATTGTCTGTCTATAAAATTCACACTATTGTACTTTTGTATGAAGCATTTTTGAGAATGATGCCTATCTATCATTGCAGGATACTACTCGTGGAGGAATCCGGGCAAGGGCTCTTGGTTTGCACAGGCTCTGTGCAATGCATTCAGAGAATATGGGAAGGATTTTGAGATCATGCAAATTTTAACCAGGGTCAACTACATGGTGGCCATGCACTTTGAGTCTTGGTCTGAAGACCCCCGGTTCAGTGAGAAGAAGCAGATCCCCTGCATTGTTTCCATGCTGACAAAAGAACTGTACTTTAAGCAGAAATGAAGCTCTATTTTTCCATTAGTATTTCAGGGAAATGTTGAATTGTAAAATTTAAGTTGCTTTTTAGGTCTTTCTTTCGAGTGATAATTTAAAATTGAGCTGTAGGAAACTGTAAGATTCAGGGAAAACACTTGCTATCTCTGTGAATTTATCGGTTATTTTTTCTCTCTCTCTCTCTCACCTGGACTTCATACATTGGGACATAAACTGATGATGTCTCTTCTCTGATGTTGTCTGAATCACTTCACAATGCAGTTTATAAATGGCCACTTGATATAGCTGAATAGTGCAAACTGACTCATGAATTTGTCTCGTTAATCTGTTATACTTTTTGCTTAAAGATCCAAAGTACTTTAGACAAAGTCAGCAGTATGATTTACAGTACAGACTTATTAATGGGCTGCGAATTTTAAACTTCTAGAAATATTTCAATTAATATGTTTGGTGGATGTGGTTTTGATTAACATTGGTTCAGTACTTGGATGGGAGGAGTAGGGAGGGCTATGGTCAAGGTGCTGGTCGATGGGATTTAGCAGAATAACAGTTCAGCACGGATTAGATGGGTCAGAAAGGCCTGTTTCTAGGCTATGGTGCTCTATGACTTTACCTCAAGGTTGAACTCTTTAAGTGAATTGTTGGGAAATCTGTTTCTTACATCTCAATCCTGCACTGTTCCTTCGAGTGCTGTTCACTGCAAGCACAAGAAACCAAGAAACCTTTCCATCCACCAGAACGTGCAGAGTATCTCTTACCCCATTAATGTTGCCAGAATTTACATATTTTGTTCCAGAATCTGAAACAGTCAAATTACTTCATCTAATTGCATGTGAACACTTCTTGACAGAATTTCCCTCCATATCAGAACTTACTAATGAACATCAAATAATGGATTGGAAATAGAACTCACAGACAGACACACGCACACAAAACTGTTCTTTTATCTCGCAGTCGTTTGATGTTGCTAATATAGAATGCTGCCCTGTTTTCTTAATATGCTAAAAACTTGCTTCAAAAATTGTGCAAAGAGGTTTGCCTTATTTTAATTATTATTATGGTTAATAACTAGAAAAGAACATAACAGGGAGCATGATTTATCTTGGTAAAAGCAGGAAATGCCAATGGATAATCTGGTTTCAATTCAAAGTCAAAAGTTCAAAGTTCAAAGCAAATTTATTATCAAAGTACGTATGCGTCACCAAATATTACCCTAATATTCATTTTCTTTGATGCATTCACAGTAGAACAAAGTACAATAGAATCAATGAAATAGTACACACAAGTAAAGACCATGCAAATACAAAAAGAAACAAGTAATAATAAATAAATAATTCTGAGAACATGAAACATTGAAAACCTACAGCATAATTTTGGCCCTTCGGCCCACAAATCTGTGCTGAACATTTCCTTACCTTAGAAATTACCTAGGGTTACCCATAGCCCTCTATTTTCTAAGTTCCATGTACCTATCCAGGAGCCTCTTAAAAGACCCTATCGTATCCACCTCCACCACTGTCGCCGGCAGCCCATTCCATGCACTCACCACTCTCTGTGTAAAAAACTTACCCCAACATTTCCTCTGTACCTGCTTCCAAGCACCTTAAAACTGTGCCCTCTTGTGCTAGCCATCCAGCCCTGGGGAAAAGCTTCTGACTATCCACACGATCAATGCCTCTCATTATCTTGTACACCTCTATCAGGTCACCTCTCATCCTCCGTCACTCCAAGGAAAAAAGGCTGAGTTCACTCAACCTATTCTCATAAGGCATGCTCCCCAATCCAGGCAACATCCTTATAAATCTCCTCTGCACCCTTTCTATAGTTTCCACATCCTTCCTGTAGTGAGGCAACCAGAACTGAGCACAGTACTCCAAGTGGGGTCTGACCAGGGTCCTATATAGCTGCAACATTACCTCTCAGCTCCTAAACTCAATCCCACGATTGATGAAGGCCAATACACTGTATGCCTTCTTAACCACAGAGTCAACCTGCGCAGCTGCTTTGAGTGTCCTATGGACTCAGACCCCAAGATCCCTCTGATCCTCCACACTGACAAGAGTCTTACCATTAATACTAAATTTTGCCATCATATTTGACCTACCAAAATGAACCACCTCACGCTTATTTGCCACTCCATCTGCCACTTCTTAGCCCAGTTTTGCATCCTATCAATGTCCCGCCGTAACCTCTGACAGTCCTCCACGCTATCCACAACACCCCCAACCTTTGTGTCATCAGCAAATTTACTAACCCATCCCTCCAGTTCCTCATCTAGGTCATTTATAAAAATCACAAACAGTAAGGGTCGCAGAACAGATTCCTGAGGCACACCACTGGTCACCGACCTTCATGCAGAATATGACCCGTCTACAACCACTCTTTACATTCTGTGGGCAAGCCAATTCTGGATCCACAAAGCAATGTTCCCTTGTATCCCATGCCTCCTTACTTTCTCAATAAGCTTTGCATTGAGTACCTTATCAAATGCCTTGCTGAAATCCATATACACTACATCTACTGCTCTACCTCCATTGATGTGTTTAGTCACATCCTCAAAAAATTCAATCAGGTTCGTAAGGCACGACCTGCCTTTAACAAAGCCATACTGATTGTTCCTAATCACATTATGCCTCTCCAAATGTTCATAAATCCTGCCTCTCTGTATCCTTTCCATCAGCTTACCAACCACTGAAGTAAGACTCATTGGTCTATAATTTCATGGGCTATCTCTACTCCCTTTCTTGAATAAGGGAACAACATCTGCAGCCCTCCAATCCTCTGGAACCTCTCCCATCCCTATTGATGATGCAAAAGATAATCGCCAGAGTCTCAGCAATTTCCTTCCTCGCCTCCTACAGTAGCCTGGGGTACATCTTGTCCGGTCCCAGTGACCTATCCAACTTGTAGAGTCCTTGAAAGTGTGTCAGTAGTTTTGTGTCTAATGATCAGTTCATGCAGTGGTGATTGAAGATATCCACACTGGTTCAGGAGCCTGTTGGTTGAAGCCGTACATACTTAATAGACAGTCTAACAAAATTTGTGTACTTATTCTGGCCATTTTAAGTTATATGAATAATTTCATTCTCCCAGGTCAATGTTATGAGTGCTACCACAATCTGAAACTGCTAAATTAAAATCTTACAAACTATTACAGGGGAGCCAAGTTTCTTTGGTATTCCATATTGCATTGAGGATGGAGACGTCATGAAAAAAAAATCTAAAGTAGCCATACGTTTTGAAACATGATTGTGTTCCGCCAAACAATAGTGTAGGCACTGAGATTTCATCTCTTCTCCCAGAAGTAGGCTAGTTATTTGTCCTAATCGTTAGCATTAACATCATTATGCGCCGTGTCGTATGAACGTGATTGTTCTTGGCAATTCTACACAAGTGGTTTGCCATTGCCTTCTTCTGGGCAGTGTCTTGACAAGACGGGTGACCCCAGCCATTATCAATACTCTTCAGAGATTGTCTGCCTGCTGTCAGTGGTTGCAGAACCAGGACTTGTAAGATACACCAGCTGCTCATACGACCATCCACCACCTGCTCCCATGGCTTCACGTGACCCTGATCAGGGGCCTAAACAGGTGCTACACCTTGCCCCAAGGGTGACCTGCTGGCTAGTGGAAGGAAGGTGTGTCTTACACACCTCCTTTGGTGGAGAAGTATCTCCACCCCACCACTCTTTTGCACAGCCACAGAATCGAGAGATATCCATATGGAACAGAGATTAGGAAAAAATTCTTTAGCTACATGGTGCTGAATCTGTGAATTCCATTGCCACAGACAAAGTCATTGGGTATAGTTAAAGTGGAGGTTGATAAGCTCTTAGTCGGGGTGTCAAAGGTTACGGGACAAGTCAGGAGAAAGGTATTGAGATGGATAATAAATCAGCCATGATGGAGAAAATGGCCTCATTCTGCTCTTACGGGAGGTCTTACAGTCTTATTCAAAATGCTTGTATTGAGAAAATAGTATAGTTCATTAATTTCTGGTTTGTGAAAGATATTTATTATCAAGGATTTTTAATGAATTTGAAGCTGCATGCTTGATGATTACATGAAACACATAGGAGGACTTTGAATTGTATATTCCGTATTTTGAATCTATGAAGTCCTGTCAGTCATAATTCAAGAAAAATAACTACCCTTTTGCTATTAATGTGCTAATGATTAGATAATGTTTTTAAGTGACACTGGTTGAGGGATAACCATTATTCTGGAAACCAGAGAGAACTCCTCTTTATTGAGGTAGATTCAGGGGTTCCCAACCTTTTTTTATGCCATGGCCCAATACCATTAAGCAAGGGGTCCATGGACCCTAGGTTGGTAACCCTGAGGTAATTAGAGATTGTAGAACTTGTACTTCCATAGAAAAGAACCAGACAGGCCTTCAGTTTCATAAAAGGGTAGCATTGTCAGTGCCAGTCTGATACAGCATCAGCATTCCTTCGCCTCCACGGATGCCTCGTTGGCCCACAGCAGTCGTCCAGCAATTTGGCTTTTTTTGTTCCAGATTCCGGTACCTGCTGTTTCTCGTGTCTTCAGCCCAAACTTCAGGGTCAGATCACTGGAAAAGGGAATTTATTTATTTATTGAGATACAGCGCGGAATAGGACCTTCCAGCCCTTCGAGCCACGCCACCTAGTCCTCTGCCAATTTAATCCTTGCCTAATTACAGGACAATTTACAATGACCAATTAACCTACCCACCACTAAGTACATCTTTGGACTATGGGAGGAAACTGGAGCACCTGGAGGAAACCCATGTGGTCACGGGGAGAACAAACAAACTCCTCACAGGCAACGGTGGGAATTGAACCCGTGTCACTGGTACAGTAAAGCATTGTGCTGCCCCACCTTCTGATTATGACAGCAACATTACCAGAGCATTTCTGTATCTTCTTGGGTATTTCTGTGTGGAGATTGGATCAGCTCGTTCACTCGTGTTTTGAGATTCATGTCATGCGAAATATTTTCAAGTACTCGACCTCTGAGAATGGTCTTGGTTCTGCTTGAAGATGGCCTTCAGCCAAGTTATGTACAGACTAACTGCAGCCCAATTGACAGCAGCCAGCCACTTTGTCTTCCCATTGAGAAGTTAATAAATAACAATCCTTTTCTATTAGTCAATTATCAGGCATTCAAGAACAAACCCAAGACGTGCATTTCATATTTTCTTTTTTATGGCTAATTTTTTTGTTGCCTAATCACCAGATGATTGAACTAATTGTATACACACATACACAGATTGCTGAATCAGGAAATTTATCACTGTCTTCTATGACATGAGATTTGTTTTTGTGGGAACAGTATAGTGCAAAGACATAAGTTATATTATAAATATAATTATAAATAAGTTATATTATAAATATACTTAAATATAATTATAAATTTACAAAATAAATAAATAAAGGAATGATGAGGTTGTGTTCATGGGCTTGTGGGCCATTGAGAAAGCTGATGGCGGAAGGGAAGGAGACTAAGATGAGCAACACACACAAAATGCTGAAGGATTCATGGTGGAGTGGCGGAGCAGACTCGATGGGCCGAATGGCTTACTTCTGCTCCTTTGTCTTGAGATCTTGTGAACTCAGCAGGTCAGGTAGCATCTATGGGAAAGAGTAAACAGCCAAAGTTTCAGGCCAAAATCTTTCATCACGACTGGATTTCCTTTGGATTTTCAGCATCTGCATATTCTCTCATGTTTGTGGTAACTATTTCATTTAACACATTGTGCACAATATTTTTAAATACAGCAAGTTGTCATACAGTATATAGACAAATAGTTCTCAGATATTGAAATGCTTTCAATTAGAACATATATAAGAAAAAAACAGCATGAGCAAACCTAACTTATCCACAAATCCATGACATACTTACTTAGTTTACTTTGATTTCACAACTAATGTTTTAGAAGTAACTTACTGAATTGAACTGACTTTATTTCTTACATCCTTCACATACATGAGGAGTAAAAATCTTTACATTACATCATCTAAATGTACAACATGCAATCATAGGAATTTATTATAAATAGAACAGTCAATGTAACATAGAAATTCACTCAAATCAACGTGAGTTAATCAGTCTGATGGCCTGGTAGAAGAAGCTGACTGGGAACCTGTTGGTCCTGGCTTTTCTGCTGTGGTACTCATAATTGTGGTTGGGGTAACTCGGGTCCCCAATGATTCTTTGGGCTCTTTTTACACACCCGTCTTTGTAAATGTCCTGAATAGTGGGAAGTTCACATCTACAGATGTGCTGGGCTGTCCACACCACTCTGCACAATCCTGCAATTAAGAGAGGTACAGTTCCCATACCAGGCAGTGATGCAGCCAGTCAAGATGCTCTCAGTTGTGCCCCTGTAGAAAGTTCTTTGGATTTGAGGGCCCATACCAAACTTCCTTAACCAACACACATAAAAGTTGCTGGTGAACGCAGCAGGCCAGGCAGCATCTATTGGAAGAGGCACAGTCGACATTTTGGGCCAAGACCCTTCGACTCCTGATGAAGGGTCTCGGCCTGAAACGTCAACTGTACCTCTTCCAATAGATGCTGCCTGGCCTGCTGTGTTCACCAGCAACTTTTATGTGTGATGCTTGAAATTCCAGCATCTGCAGATTTCCTTGTGTTTGTGTTTCCAAACTTCCTCAACCATCTGAGGTGAGAGAGGCACTGTCGTGCCTTTTTCACCACACAGCTGGTGTGTACAGACTGACTATGTGAGGTCCTCGGTGCTGTGGATGCCGAGGAGCTTAAAGCTGTTTACCCTCTCAACTTCAGATCCATTGATGTCAATAGGGGTTAGCCTGTGTCCATACCTCCTGTAGTCCTGTGTTTTGGCAATGTCGAGGGAAAGGTTTTTTTGACACCACTATGTCAGAGAGATGACTTCTTCCCTGTAGGCTACCTCCTTATTGTTTGAGATTAGGTCAATCAATGCAGTGTCGTCGGCAAATTTATTTAGCAGTTTAGAACTGTGGGTGGCGACACAGACATGGGTATACAGGGAGTAAAGGAGAGGACTTAGTACACCGCCCTGAGGGGCTCCTGCATTGAGAGTCAGAGGGGTGGAGGTGAGGGAGCCCATTCTTACCACCTGCTGGTGATCTGACAGGAAGTCCAGGATCCAGCTGCACAAGGCAGGGTCAAAGCCGAGGTCTCTGAGCTTCCTGTCGAGCCTGGATGGAATTATGGTGTTGAATGCTGAACTGTAATCCAAGAACAGCATCCTCACATAAGCATCCTCCTTCTCCAGAGGTGTAAGGATGGTTATCTATGACAGCCATCTACATTGCCTCCATTTTACAGAATTGATAACTATTATCTCCAGTACAGTGCATTTTAAGCAATTTGTACTTCCCAAGTGTTGCAATAAATAAAACATTTGTGAAAAAACTGCATATAAAATAAAGACTTTATTGATAGTGATGGTCAGCGGTACTTCTAATACTAATCATACATTTACGTCTGCAGAGAAGTATACTCATTCTACTTTTAAGCCAATCTGGGTTCAAAGTCTATTGGGATTGTTTTGGGTGAGCATAAATTTATTTCTGCATAGATAGAAGTTTGTTGAGAAAGCAGCCCTTAGTGCTATCAAATCCATGATCTAAAATATCCATTTCTAAAGATTCCCCTGGTTTTAAACATGGCAACATAAATTCTTGGAATATTCTTGGCGTTCAGAGAGGCGGGACTGCGCAGGCGTGTGACGTTGGGCAGTGCAGCGCGGCAGATTTAAAAGGAACAGAGCCTCATACAGTGGGCAGCGTAGTTTGCGGGCGGCGGAGTGAGCCAGGAGCAGAGTGAAGACTTAAGGGCTTCGGCTCAACGGGTTTAGGCGGAAACGGGCGAGGCGAGGAAGGTTTGGTATTCATTTTCTGTTGTTATTTGAGGAGAGGGGCAGTATGAGTGTGAGGGCAGTTTGTTGTTCTCGGTGTCGGATGTGGGAGGCCCTGGAGTCTCCAAGCCTCCCGGACATCCACATCTGCGCCAAGTGCATCGAGATGCAGCTCCTAAGGGACCGCGTTACGGAACTGGAGCTGCAGCTCGATAACCTTCGTCTGGTCAGGGAGAGTGAGGAGCTGATAGAGAGGAGTTACAGGCAGGTGGTCACACCGGGGCCACGGGAGGCAGACAAGTGGGTCACGGTTAGGAGGGGGAAGGGGAAGAGTCAGGTAATAGAGAGTACCCCGGTGGCTGTGCCCCTTGACAATAAGTACACCTGTTTGAGTACTGTTGGGGGGGACAGCTTACCCGGGGGAAGCGACAGTGGCCGTGCCTCCGGCACAGAGTCCGGCCCTGTAGCTCAGAAGGGTAGGGAAAGGAAGAGGAGGGCAGTTGTGATAGGGGACTCGATAGTAAGGGGGTCAGATAGGCGATTCTGTGGACGCAGTCCAGAGACCCGGATAGTAGTTTGCCTCCCTGGTGCCAGGGTCCGGGATATTTCTGATCGTGTTCAAGATATCCTGAAGTGGGAGGGTGAGGAGCCAGAGGTTGTGGTACATATAGGTACCAATGACGTAGGTAGGAAAAGGGAAGAGGTCCTGAAAGGAGAATATAGGGAGCTAGGAAGGGAGTTGAGAAAAAGGACCGCAAAGGTAGTAATCTCGGGATTACTGCCTGTGCCACGCGACAGTGAGAGTAGGAATGCGATGAGGTGGAGGATAAATGCGTGGCTGAGGGATTGGAGCAGGAGGCAGGGATTCAAGTTTTTGGATCATTGGGACCTCTTTTGGCGCAGGCGTGACCTGTACAAAAAGGACGGGTTACACTTGAATCCTAGGGGGACCAATATCCTGGCAGGGAGATTAGCGAGGGCTACTGAGGTGACTTTAAACTAGAATGGTTGGGGGGTGGGAATCAAATTAAAGAGGCTAGGCGAGAGGAGGTTAGTTCACAACAGAGGGATGGGAACCAGTGCAGAGAGACAGAGGGGTGTAAAGTGAGGGTATAAGCAAAAAGTAGTAAGGAGAAAAGTAAAAGTGGCAGGCCGACAAATCCAGGGCAAGCATCAAAAGGGCCACTTTTCAACATAATTGTATAAGGGCTAAGAGAGCTGTAAAAGAGCACCTGAAGGCTTTGTGTGTCAATGCAAGGAGCATTCGTAACAAGGTGGATGAATTGAAAGTGCAGATTGTTATTAATGATTATGATATAGTTGGGATCACAGAGACATGGCTCCAGGGTGACCAAGGATGGGAGCTCAATGTTCAGGGATATTCAATATTCAGGAGGGATAGACATGAAAGAAAAGGAGGTGGGGTGGCGTTGCTGGTTAAAGATGAGATTAACGCAATAGAAAGGAAGGACATAAACCGGGAAGATGTGGAATCGATATGGGTAGAGCTGCATAACACTAAGGGGCAGAAAACGCTGGTGGGAGTTGTGTACAGGCCACCTAACAGTAGTAGTGAGGTCGGAGATGGTATTAAACAGGAAATTAGAAATGTGTGCAATAAAGGAACAGCAGTTATAATGGGTGACTTCAATCTACATGTAGATTGGGTGAACCAAATTGGTAAACGTGCTGAGGAAGAGGATTTCTTGGAATGTATGCGGGATGGTTTTTTGAACCAACATGTCGAGGAACCAACTAGAGAGCAGGCTATTCTGGACTGGGTTTTGAGCAATGAGGAAGGGTCAATTAGCAATCTTGTCGTGAGAAGCCCCTTGGGTAAGAGTGACCATAATATGGTGGAATTCTTCATTAAGATGGAGAGTGACATAGTTAATTCAGAAACAAAGGTTCTGAACTTAAAGAGGGGTAACTTTGAAGGTATGAGACATGAATTAGCTAAGATAGACTGGCAAATGACACTTAAAGGATTGATGGTGGATATGCAATGGCAAGCATTTAAAGATTGCATGGATGAACTACAACAATTGTTCATCCCAGTCTGGCAAAAGAATAAATCAAGGAAGGTAGTGCACCCGTGGCTGACAAGAGAAATTAGGGATAGTATCAATTCCAAAGAAGAAGCATACAAATTAGCCAGAAAAAGTGGCTCACCTGAGTACTGGGAGAAATTCAGAGTTCAGCAGAGGAGGACAAAGGGCTTAATTAGGAAGGGGAAAAAAGATTATGAGAGAAAACTGGCAGGGAACATAAAATCTGACTGTAAAAGATTTTATAGATATGTAAAAAGGAAAAGACTGGTAAAGACAAATGTAGGTCCCCTACAGACAAAAACAGGTGAATTGATTATGGGGAGCAAGGACATGGCAGACCAATTGAATAATTACTTTGGTTCTGTCTTCACTAAGGAGGACATAAATAATCTTCCAGAAATAGTAAGGGACAGAGGGTCAAGTGAGATGGAGGAACTGAGCGAAATACATGTTAGTAGGGAAGTGGTGTTAGGTAAATTGAAGGGATTGAAGGCAGATAAATCCCCAGGGCCAGATGATCTGCATCCCAGAGTGCTTAAGGAAGTAGCCCAAGAAATAGTGGATGCATTAGTGATAATTTTTCAAAACTCGTTAGATTCTGGACTAGTTCCTGAGGATTGGAGGGTGGCTAATGTAACCCCACTTTTTAAAAAAGGAGGGTGAGAGAAACCGGGGAATTATAGATCGGTTAGCCTAATGTCGGTGGTGGGGAAACTGCTGGAGTCAGTTATCAAAGATGTGATAACAGCACATTTGGAAAGCGGTGAAATCATCGGACAAAGTCAGCATGGATTTGTGAAAGGAAAATCATGTCTGACGAATCTCATAGAATTTTTTGAGGATTTATCTAGTAGAGTGGATAGGGGAGAACCAGTGGATGTGGTATATTTGGATTTTCAAAAGGCTTTTGACAAGGTCCCACACAGGAGATTAGTGTGCAAACTTAAAGCACACGGTATTGGGGGTAAGGTATTGATGTGGATAGAGAATTGGTTAGCAGACAGGAAGCAAAGAGTGGGAATAAACGGGACCTTTTCAGAATGGCAGGCAGTGACTAGTGGGGTACCGTAAGGCTCAATGCTGGGACCCCAGTTGTTTACAATATATATTAATGACTTGGATGAGGGAATTAAATGCAGCATCTCCAAGTTTGCGGATGACACGAAGCTGGGCGGCAGTGTTAGCTGTGAGGAGGATGCTAAGAGGATGCAGAGTGACTTGGATAGGTTGGGTGAGTGGGCAAATTCATGGCAGATGCAATTTAATGTGGATAAATGTGAAGTTATCCACTTTGGTGGCAAAAACAGGAAAACAGATTATTATCTGAATGGTGGCCGATTAGGAAAAGGGGAGGTGCAACGAGACCTGGGTGTCATTATACACCAGTCATTGAAAGTGGGCATGCAGGTACAGCAGGCAGTGAAAAAGGCGAATGGTATGCTGGCATTTATAGCGAGAGGATTCGAGTACAGGAGCAGGGAGGTACTACTGCAGTTGTACAAGGCCTTGGTGAGACCACGCCTGGAGTATTGTGTGCAGTTTTGGTCCCCTAATCCGAGGAAAGACATCCTTGCCATAGAGGGAGTACAAAGAAGGTTCACCAGATTGATTCCAGGGATGGCAGGACTTCCATATGAAGAAAGACTGGATGAACTAGGCTTGTACTCATTGGAATTTAGAAGATTGAGGGGGGATCTGATTGAAACATATAAAATCCTAAAGGGATTGGACAGGCTAGATGCAGGAAGATTTTTCCCGATGTTGGGGAAGTCCAGAACGAGGGGTCACAGTTTGAGGATAAGGGGGAAGCCTTTTAGGACCGAGATTAGGAAAAACTTCGTCACACAGAGTGGTGAATCTGTGGAATTCTCTGCCACAGGAAACAGTTGAGGCCAGTTCATTGGCTATATTTAAGACGGAGTTAGATATGGCCCTTGTGGCTACGGGGATCAGGGGGTATGGAGGGAAGGCTGGTGCAGGGTTCTGAGTTGGATGATCAGCCATGATCATAATAAATGGCGGTGCAGGCTCGAAGGGCCGAATGGCCTACTCCTGCACCTATTTTCTATGTTTCTGTGTTTCTATATTATCAGTAGGATGTCATACCAGTAAGAGATTGTATTATTGATTTTTATACAGAACTTAATTTCAACAATAAGGCATTTCACACAATAGTCAGAGGCTTTTCCCCAGGGCTGAAATAACTAACACAAGAGGGCACAGTTTTAAGGTACAGAATTTGGAAGTAGGTACAAAGGAGAAGTCAGGGGTGTTCTTTACACAGAGAATGGTGAGTGCTGGCGATGGTACGATAGGGTACAGTAGGGTCTTTTAAGAGACTCCTGGATAGGTACATGGAGCTTAGGAAAATAGCGGGCTGTGGGTAACCCGAGGTAATTTCTAAAGTAAGTATATCTTTGGCACAGCATTGTGGGCTGAAGGGCCTGTATTGTGCTGTAGGTTTTCTATGTTTCTAATGAAATACTTTTGAGTATTATGTTACAATGCTGCTCAAAATCACAAGAGATTTGCATCAGGAATACCCTGCCAATTTTTGGAGTTTAGATGAATGAGAGTTGAGCTGAAAAGGAATATTTAGTGTTCAAGGGCGATCTCTGGCTGAGGGCACTTGGAATTAGGTATAGAGTCTCAGAACAGGAACAGAGACATTTCTTCATCTGGTGATGTTGGAGTGGAGAGGAGCTGAATTGCTGCTCGAATGGACGATGCACTGCCAATTGAACACATTACCAATTCATTCCATTTTAGACCAAGGGAAATTAGGGGATAGTTAGGATAGGTGGGAAGATCAGTTATGACCTTTGATTTCCAATATCTTCTGCTTAAGTTTATTATCTGCAGAATGGGCTTTGTGAGGTAGATTGCTACTTCAGTCATTGGCTCCCACTAACTCCGTGATTGTACTGAAACAAAAATCATTATCGTACAAGACTTTATAATGATTGCAATATTTATCAATGGGTGGAGCCAGCAAAGTAAAAACAAATCAAATAAAAATGTACTTTAATACAAAACAATCTGCTTGGTATTTTTAATTGTTCTATACCTAAGTAGGGTGGTGGGGTGGAGATACGTCTCTACCAAAGGAGGTGTAAGGTGCTCCTTCCCTCCACTAGTCTGCAGGTCACCCTTGGGCAAGGTGTAGCACCTGCTTAGCCCCCGATCAGGGTCATGTGAAGCCATGGGAGCAGGCGGTGGATGGTCATATGAACAGCCGGTGTGCATCACAAGTCCTGGCTATGTGACCAGTGACACCAGGCAGAGTATTGATAATGGCTGGGGCCACCCATCTTGTAAAGACACTGCCCAGAAGAAGGCAATGGCAAACCACTTCAGTAGAAAAATTTGCCAAGAATAATCATGGTCAAAGACGATGATCACCCACGTCATATGACATGGCACATAATGACGATAATGATACCCAAGTAATGTGAATATTTGATATACACTTGCTGCTCAGAATAATCCCCATGTTTTCTCCAAGCAAATACTAACCAGGTATAGATGTATCGCTCCAGTCATCCTGTGTCTCCTGATCGTACAATCAAGAGGTGAGATATGGCAAGACTTCAGATGACTAGACCTCTGCATACTGTTGAAGCCTGGTGACCTCTGATGGGAGAGAAGGTTGGGACAGAACGTCGCCCTATCAAAGTCTCTTAAATATTATTGATTTATGATGATGATTAAAAACTAATAAATTGTCAATTTACAATGACCAATTAACCCAACAACGGGCAGGTCTCTGGACTGTGGGAGGAAACCGGAGCACCCAGAAAAAACCCACTTAGTCCCGGGGAGGAGGTACAAACTCCCTACAGCCAGCGGCAGTAATTAAACCAGGGTTGCTGGTACTGTGATGCGTTGTGCTAACCATTACACTATCAAACCAAATAAACATTCAGGTCCAGTGAGTCTCTCATCTCAGCAATTACTAATCTGATCCTGGTAAGGGCGCAGATGCATCCAGCACATGATACATGGAACTGTGTGAAAAACTTGAATTCGAGGTACATAATTAAAGTATTGTATGCAAAACCCAGGTTCTTCAAACTATCCCAAATAAAATCAAGCTTGTAATGAAATCTGGATCCTGGCTACGTGTTTACTTTTGCAACTTTCAAGTGCAAGATATGTCAGAAGAGTTACCCTTTATAGTGTTGATCAACAAAACGCAGATGTACTTAATCAGTGACCATTTCACATTATTGCCAAACTTGGCAATATAATTGTGTACTTATGGCAGTCTAAGTTCACAGAATAAGTCCCTCCTGGCACTTATCTTGCAAGCGGAACAAGTGCTACATCGGCCTCTACACCTCTCCCTCAATACCATTCAGGGCCCCAAATAGTCCTTCCAGGTGAGGCAACACTTCACCTGTGAGTCTGTTGGGGTCACCTACTGTATCCGGTGCTCCCAGTGTGGCGTCCTCTATATCAGTGAGACCCAAAGAAAATTGGGAGACTGCTTCACCAAGCATCTACTGAAAAAGTGGGATCTCCCAGTGGCCACCCATTTTAATTCCACTTCCCATTCCCATTGCGATATGTCTAATCATGTAAACACAAGAACATCTGCAGATGCTGGAAATTCAATTAACACACTCAAAATGCTGGTGGAACGCAGCAGGCCAGGCAGCATCTATAGGAAGAAGTACAGTCAACGTTTCGGGTCGAGACCCTTTGTCAGGACTAACAGAAAAAAGAGATAGTAAGAGATTTGAAAGTGGGAGGGGAAAGGAGAGACCCAAAATGATAGGAGAAGACAGGAGGGGGAGGGATAAAGCCAAGAGCTGGGAAGTTGATTGGCAAAGGGGATACAAGGCTGGAGAAGGGGGAGTATCATGGGATGGAAGGCCTTTCGAGGAAGAAAGGGGGAGGGGAGCACCAGAGGAGGATGGAGAACAGGCAAGGAGTTATTGTGAGAGGGAAAGAGAGAGAAAAAAATAAATAATAATAATAAATAATAATAAATTAGGGATGGGGTAAGAAGGGGAGGAGGGGCATTAACGGAAGTTAGAGAAATCAATGTTCATGCCATCAGGTTGGAGGCTACCCAGACAGAATATAAGGTGTTGTTCCTCCAACCTAAGTGTGGCTTCATCTCAACAGTAGAGGAAGCCATGGATTGACATATCAGAATGGGAATGGGATGTGGAATTAAAATGTGTGGCCACTGGGAGATCCTGCTTCCTCTGGCGGACAGAGCGTAGGTGTTCAGCGAAACGGTCTCCCAGTCTGCGACGGGTCTCGCCAATATATAGAAGGCCACATTGAGAGCACCGGACGCAGTATATCACCCCAGTCGACTCACAGGTGAAGTGATGCCTCACCTGGAAGGACTGTTTGGGGCCCTGCATGGTGGTAGGGAGGAAGTGTAAGGGCAGGTGTAGCACTTGTTCTGCTTACAAGGATAAGTGCCAGGAGGGAGATCGGTGGGAAGGGATGTGGGGGGGACAAACGGACAAGGGAGTCACGTAGGGAGCGATCCCTGCGGAATGCAGAAAGGGGGGGGAGGGAAAGATGTGCTTAGTGGTGGGATCCCGTTGTAGATGGCGGAAGTTACAGAGAATTATATGTTGGACACAGAGGCTGATGGGGTGGTAGGTGAGGACAAGAGGAACCCTATCTCTAGTGGCGTGGCGGGAGGATGGGGTGAGAGCAGAGGTACGTGAAATGAGAGAGATGTGTTTGAGGGCAGAGTTGATGGTGGAGGAAGGGAAGCCCCTTTCTTTAAAAAAGGAAGACATCTCCTTCGTCCTGGAATGAAAAGCCTCATCCTGAGAGCAGATGCGGCGGAGACAGAGGAATTGAGAGAAGGGGATAACATTTTTACAGGTGACAGGGTGGGAAGAGAAATAGTCCAGGTAGCTGTGAGAGTCCATGGGCTTATAGTAAACATCAGTAGGTAAGCTGTCTCCAGAGACAGAGACAGAGAGACCAAGGAAGGGGAGAGAGGTGTCAGAAATGGACCAGGTAAATTTGAGGGCAGGGCGGAAGTTGGAGGTAAAGTTGATGAAGTCAACGAGCTCAGCATGCGTGCAGGAAGCAGCGCCAATGCAGTCATCAATGTAGCGAAGGAAAAATGGGGGACGGATACCAGTATAGGCACGGAACATAGACTGTTCCACATAGCCAACAAAAAGGCAGGCATAGCTGGGTCCCATACGGGTGCCCATGGCTACATCTTTAGATTGAAGGAAGTGGGAGGAGCCAAAGGAGAAATTATTGAGAGTAAGGACCAATTCTGCTAGATGGAGAAGAGTGGTGGTAGAGGGGAACTGGTTGGGTCTTAAATCCAAAAAGAAGCGGAGAGCTTTGAGAGCTTCCTGGTGGGGGATGGAGGTATATAGGGACTGGACATCCATGGTGTAAATAAGACGATGGGGGCCAGGGAACTTGAAATTATTGAAAAAATACAGATCATGAGAAGTGTCATGAACATGCATTGGAATGGATTGAACGAGGGCTCCTGCCCCACCGAACTCATTTCTGCATACCTTGACACTGTTTTATCCCCCCTTGTTCAATCCCTTCCCACCTATGTTCGTGACACTTCTCATGCTCAGGATTTTTACACTTCCTCCCTCACCACCATTCAGGGCCCCAGACAGTCCTTCCAGGTGAGGCGACACTTCACCTGTAAGTTGGCTTGTGTGATATACTGTGTCAGGTGCTCCCGGTGTGGCCTTCTATATATTGGTGAGACCCGACACAGACTGGGAGACCGCTTCGCTGAACACCTATGCTCTGTCCACCAGAGGAAGCAGGATCTCCCAGTGGCCACTCATTTTAATTCCATGTCCCATTCCCATTCCGATATGTCAATCCATGGCCTCCTCTACTGTTGAGATGAAGCCACCCTCAGGTTGGAGGAACAACACCTTATAATCCGTCTGGGTAGCTTCTAACCTATCGGCATGAACATTGATTTCTCTAACTTCTGTTAATGCCCCGCCTTCCCTTCTTACCCCATCCCCAATTTATTACTTATTATTAATTTTTCCCTCTCTTTCCATCTCACAATAACTCCTTGCCTGTTCTCCATCTTCCTCTGGTGCTCCCCTCCCCCTTTCTTCCTCGAAAGGCCTTCCGTCCCATGATACTCCCACTTCTCCAGCCTTGTATCCCTTTTGCCAATCTACTTCCCAGCTCTTGGATTCATCCCTCCCCCTCCTGTCTTCTCCTATCATTTTGGACCTCCCCCTCCCCCTCCCACTTTCAAATCTCTTACTAGCTCTTTTTCCCGTTAGTCCTGACGAAGGGTTTCCACCCGAAACGTCGACTGTACTTCTTCCTATAGATGCTGCCTGGCCTGCTGCGTTCACCAGCATTTTGTGTGTGTTGTCTAATCATGGCCTCCTCCACTGTCGTGATGAGGCCGTACTTAGGTTGGAGGAACAACACCTTATATTCTGTTTGGGTAGCCTCCAACCTGATGGCATGAACATCGACTTCTCTAACTTCCAGTAATGGCCCCACCCCCCTCTCCTTCACCATTTCCCATTCTCTTTTCCCTCTCTCACCTTACCTCCTTGACCACCCATTTCCTCCCTCTGGTGCTCCTCCCCCCTTTGCTTTCTTCCATGGCTTTCTATCTCTTTTATCAATTTCCCCCTCCAGGCTTCATCTCTCACCCGGTGTTTCTCTCTCTCCTCCCTTCACCTTTTAAATCTTCTCCTCAGCTTTTTCTCTCCAGTCCTGCCGAAGGGTCTCAGCCTGAAACGTCAACTGTACTCTTTTCCTAGATGCTGCCTGACCTGCTGAGTTCCTCCAAAATTCTGTGTGTGTTGCTCGGATTTCCAGCATCTGCAGATTTTCTCCTGTTTGTCACAGAATATTTTCCCCACTTCCAGCAATATTGACAGCAGGATATCACTGGTTTACAACAATGAACCCATCAGGAATTGGTGGATAGATTTCATGCACCCGTATTATTTGACAGAGCTACTGCAGAACTTGAACTATAGCAGTTATTTCTATAAAATAAGTTATAATAAATTGTAAAATGACTTTGTAAATTTTGTAACATTAATGATACTTAGTGTTGCTAATCTTCAGATTTGGCTCATTCCATATTTGTTTCCAACTCTGGTTTAATAAAAATGCTCCTTATGTTCTTATTAAAACATTCCCCTCTCACCTTATATTGTACCTATGCCGTCTGTTTGTTTTATCGATACAACACGGAGTCAGCTCTTTGAGACACGCCTACCCCAGCAACCCCAATTAAACCTAACCTAATCACAGAACAATTTACAATGGCCAGCTAATATCTGGTAGGTCTTTGGACTGTGGGAGGAAACTAGAGCAGTTGGGGAAACCCATTCATTCCACATGGAGGACGTATAGAGACCCCTTACTGAACCCCGCTGGAATTGAATTCTGAATTCCGGAATACCCTGTGCTGTAAGAGTGTTGTGCCAACCGCTACACTACCTAGTCTTGATACCCCAACTCTGAGAGAAGGCGCGTGCATTCACCCCATCTACACCTCCTGTGATCTCATATACTTCTGGAAGATCACAAGAAGATGGCGACATGGTTCAGCAAACAACCTTCGGATATTTTCACTCCTCTGCATATCTGAGCTTTATCCAAAATTGCTATGACATGTTTTTATAAATAACATAAAGCAGTGTCAGCATCTCTGATGGTTAAGTAACAAATTCTGCTCCAGTGCTGCTGACCTAATTTTTGAAGAGGATGTAAACCTGCCGCAGAAATGTGAGCCATCTGAATTTGGGATCTTTTGGGGGAATTTTATTATTCTTCCGTGCACAGCATATGAACAAGTGTTGAAAATCAATAAAGGGCAAATTCTCAGCAACTCAGAAGGCATCAATTGAAGGAGAAACTGATTTAAAATGTACAGGTCGAAGACTGTTCATCAAAACAAGCTCTGAATGCTAAATCTGCTGAAAGGCCTTCAAACTGAAATGTTGTGAGATACAAACTAAACTCACTGTAAGTACTCTGGAGTATTGATCTGAAATGTAAATATGATTTATTGCTACTCACAATCAATTACTCTCATACTGAAAATCAACTATTCCAAATATGGTATTTTATTTATTCAGCTGATCAGTATAGGAGGCTGCTGGGGTCATCTACCGTATCCGGTGCTCCCGGTGTGGCCTCCTGTATATCAGGGAGACCCAACGTAGATTGGGAGACCGCTTTGCTGAGCACTTTGCCACCATCTGTGACAAAAAGTGGGAGCTCCCAGTAGCCACTCATTTCAATTCTACTTTCCATTCCCATTCTGACACATCAGTCCATGGCCTCCTCGTCTGCCTTCACCATTCCCCATTCCTGACTCCGTCTTTCACTGTATCACCTTACCTCTGATGGTCCTCCTCCTTCCCTTTCTTCTATGGTCACCCGCTCTCTTCTAACAGATTCCACCTTCTCCAGCCCTTTATCTCTCTCACCAACGAACCGCGGCCCTTTACTTCACCCCCTCCCCTTCTCCCAGTTTCACCTGTCACCTGCCACCTTGTACTTCTTCCTGCCCTCCCCCCACCTTCTCACTCTGACTTCTCCCCTTCCTTTCCAGTCCTGAAGAAGGGTCTCAGCTCAAAACATTAACTGTACTGTTTTCCATAGATGCTGTCTGGCCTGCTGTGTTCCTCCAGCATTTTGTGTGTGTTGCAATATATAAGACTCTTCAAATTTACAAGACCTTTAAAATCTACTCCAGGTCTTCCAGCTCTTCGCGCCACGCCCCCCCAGCAACCCACCTATTTGACCCTAACCTAATCACAGGACAATTTACAATGACCAATAAACCTAATAACTGGTATGTCTTTGGACTGTGGGAGGAAACAAGAGCACTCGGAGGAAACGCACGCAGTCACGGTGAGAACGTACGATCTCCTTACAGGCATTAGTGGGTCTTGATTCATAGGGTCCTTGAGTCCTTGAGGCATATAATGGTGAGACTGGGACTCCCATACCTTAGGAGGACTGGATAGGCATAGAGTTTATCAAATGTGTTCAGGAAAGTTTCCTTAAACAATATATTGAAGTGCTATCTAAAGAAAGACATGTAGGAGAACCCCTCCCTCAATGTTGAAAAAACGAAGGAGTTGATCATGGGTTACAGGAAGAACAGAGACAGGCTATTGACATCAGTGGGACTGTATTTGAGAGGGTAGCTGTTTGCATGAGACAGTGGCCACGCCCCGGGCAACGGCTTCGACAAGCCGGCTAAACCAGGTGAGGGTAGCCGACGGGTCTCAAACCCTCAGTGAGATAGGGAGTTGTCTATCCCAGCATGTGAAGACAGACTCCGGCGGATTGAGCGGACGAGACCAATGGAAGGCTCAACGGTCAAGAAGGCGGTCTCTGCAAGTGTCGTGGAATGTGTAGAGCAGGACAAGACACAGAAGACGACCTGGTCATCCACTGCGCCTAGTCCCATCTCCAGCCGTCTAGACTCTGTCTTGCCACTGGATCCAGACGGGAATTGGGAAGAGAGAGTGAGGCTGACGCTGCACAACTCTCCCTCACTTAAATCCAAATCACACGCTAGTCTCGACACCATCATAATGGTGTCGAGGTCCTCATCGACGCCAACGATGGACGAACAACCAACCAACCATTTGAGAGGGTAAGTAGTTTCAAGTTCCTCGGTATACACATCACCGAGGGTCTGTCCTGGTCTGTACGTACCAGCTGTGTGGTGGAAGAAAGCACAGCAGCACCTCTTTCACCTCAGAAGGTTGAGGAAGTTCAGCAGGAGTCCCCATATCCTCAGAATTTTCTACAGGGGCATCGTCGACAGCATTCTGACTGGCTGTGTCACCAGCTGGTACAGGCACTGTACTACCTTCAATTGCAGGGCACTGTACGGACAGCCCAGTGCATCTGTAGATGCGAACTTTTCTCTTTTCAGGACATTTACTGCAGCAGGTGAGTAAAAAGGGCCCAGAGGATCATCAAGACTCCAGTCACCCTAACCACAAACTGTTTCAGCTGCTTCCATCTGGCAAACTGTACCACAGCATTGAGGCCAGGACCAACAGGCTCCCAGACAGCTTCTTTCACCAGGCCACCAGATCAATCAATACACATTGATCTGATTGCATATCTGACTGTACGCACATATACAAAACAATATGTACACAATCTTAGTGTTTGGGCAACATCCTCCCATATTTCCCTTCCTTATTGCTTGTACATTGCGACAGAGATGCAACATAAAATATTTTTACGCCCTTGGATGTAAGAAATAAAATAAATACAAATTCAAAATGCCCTCTAAACCAGGCAGCTTCCTGGTAAACCTCTTCTGCAGCCTCTCTAAAGCCTCAACATCCTTCCTACAGTGGGGCGACCAGAACTGTCCGCATTACTCCAGATGTGGCCTAACCAGAGTCTTGTAAAGTTGCAACATAACCTCCTGATTTTTGGACTCATTGCCTTGACCAAAAAGCAAACATTCCATTGGCCTCTTCACCACCTTATCAACAGTGTGTAGCCACTTTCCTGGAGCTATGAACTTGGATCTCAAGATCCATCTGCTCAACAACACAGTTAAGGATCTTGCCCTTAACAATGTACTATTTCCTTGCATTTGGGTTAAACTCCACCTGCCATTTCTCACCCATATCGGCAAGTAATCTATATTGCACTGTATCCTTTTCTAGTCTTCTGCACTGTCCACAACTCCACCAGTCTTGGTATCATCCACAAACTTACTAACCCACCCATCTAAATTTTCTTCCAGGTTATTAACATACATCACAAATAGCAGAGGTCCCCACACAGGTCCCTGCAGTACACCACTATTTACAGATCTCCAGCTAGCACAGGTCCCTTCAACACTACCCTCTGTCTACTATATGCGCAAGCCAGATCTGAATCCAAAGGGCCAACCTGCCGCGGATCCCATACATCTTAATCTTCTGGATTAGCCTCCCATGAGGGGCTTTGTCAAAGGCCTTACTACAATCCATGTAGGCAACATCCACTGCCCTACCCTCATCAATCTCTCATTTGAACTGCCCAGTTTAAGAATTGTAGCTGACCAGAATGCATAGATTAAAAAAGACGTACAGGTATATAGCGTGAGTAATGAACAGCTTCACTGGACTTCTCTTCGGAACAGAATCGGGATCAGTGCCAAGGATCTTTGACACAAAATACTCTGCAGTTGCTGGGGTCAAAGCAACACTCACAACACGCTGGAGGAACTCAGCAGGTCGGGCAGCATCCGCGGAAATGATCAGTCAACATTTTGGGCCGGAACCCTTCGTCAGGACAGATGAAGGGTCCCGGCCTGAAACATTGACTGATTGTTTCCACGGATGCTGCCTGACCTGCTGAGTTCCTCCAGCGTGTTGTGAGTGTTCCAAGGATCTTTGGTATCCTCCCGACTAGTCATCAAATTGGAATCCACACAGAAGGGCATGTAACTTGTTCTTTCATCAATCCTTCTACACTGTGTTTTAGACTTACTCTTCTTACCTTCTTATCTCTTGATATACTTTAAATCAGCAGCTCTTAACCTTATTCATGCAATGATCCCTTTAGCAGTCTGGTGAAGCTTATGGACACCTTCTCAGAACAATGTACTTAATTGACATGTTTTGAAACTCAATATTTTTGTATGGTTTTCAAGTAATTTGTTTGATAAATCTGCAAAGAAGTAAGTAATCTGTATGTTAATTAAGCAAAGTGAAGGATATTCAAGAAATTTGTATGCCAGATAAGTAAAATAAGGCAGGTTTTACAATTTATACTAACTTTTAACACTTTTAATGGCCTTTAGAAACTCGGATACACAGAGGGATTACCATGGTAGCCCAGGCGTCAAGTCCTTTCTGGAATTTGGCTATCGAAGCCCACGGAGTCGCTTGGAGTTACAAAAGTTTGCGCGGCCTTACGGAGAGTTAAGAATTCTCGTTTGAACTATCCGGTTTGGCAAAACTTTAACAAACAGTAAAAAATGACTCACCTCCTTCTACGCATTGATCAACAAGCAATTGTAAATAGGGAATACTGGGAGAGTAACGTGGATGTCTGGGTCGCAAATGTGACCATACACGACTTCACCGTTTGGTGGTTGAACAAGGACTAGGCACAGGGCTGCCCGATAGTTGCCCAGCTGTGTTGCGTATGAGCATCTGCAGACAGGAGGACTGTGATTACGTTCGATTTAGTGGCAGGTCTAATAACTACCATGATTTCAAAGTAGTGATGAGTTAACGATATTTGAGATATTTGTAACAAATGTCATATGATATAAAATATCTGGTGACTGGTGATAAAATACTGCTAATATTACTGTGGTTTGTTGCCTACATTCATAATTGAAGGAAATTATAATTTTCAGTTAGCGGTTAGTGAAGCAAAAAATGCAGTTTTTCCTATGTTCAGTGACCCAGGAATCCATCCACGGACCCTCACGTTAGGAACCCCTCCTTTAAATAAATACCCCATAGCAAATTTGAAGTATTCTTTCTCCCTCATTGGTCTGAATCCTTGAAATCTGCTTATTTCCCATTACACATCCTCTTTACAGATCTTCAGTAATTTCCTTCTTAATCCTTCATCAACAAAGAGTTTAAGTTACTTGACTTGCTTTTCACAGCAACTATCTGCTGTGTTTACCAGTAACTTTGGAGAAGAAAGCTGGAGTAAGTCGTCAGAGGACACACGCCCTGAACGAATTTGGGCAGGTCATGTTTTTAAATAAAATCATGAAAGGCCATAAGGTTTTAAACACATTATTTTAAAGGCCACCTCACGTCCGAGGTTTTCAAAAGGAACAAAAAAAGTGGAGTGCCAGTAACTGTTACACTGTTCCTGGCAGACAGGACTGGCTTTTCAACATTCTTCAAATGGTTAGGAAACCATTCATCCTGACAAGTAGAGGTATTCTGTCATTGCTTTGCTTTATTTATCTAATTAATTTAAAAAAGCCAGCCTACATTACAGGCTGGCAGGGTGGAGATATGCCTCTATCAGATGAGGTGTAAGGCACTCCTTCTGTCTGCTAGCCTGCAGGTCACCCTCGAGCAAAATCTCATCACTGATGCAGATATAATGGAGATAAAATGGGTGAATGAACAGGTTGACAGGTTCAGGGGAAATCTGGTTAGCTGAGGGAGCCTGGGGCCTATTGATCAATATTTGTTTTTAAACTGATCATCCATGGTGTAAACAAAGAGATTGAGAATGGGGTGAGTCAGAGATGAAGCATACGAATGAGCAGGTATAGACATTGGTAGAGAAATAATAATAATTTCTAGTTCTGTAGAAGTGCAGGAAGTAATACCAATAGACTTGTGAATATACAGAAACAAAGCTGAGTGGGACAGTGCAGAACTGTAGTAAGGACTATTTCATGTTTCCCACAAGAAGACAGGTGTAGTTTTGGACATTTGATCCAGAGAAAGTTAAAGGTGAATGTCTTCACTATAAGAATGCCTAATATGCTGGGAATTTCCTGCACTCTGACTCACAGTTCACAGCTTTTACATGTTCCATGGTTTTCACACTGTCTGACTGTCCTCATCAACCATAACACAATCATTCATCAAGAGCTGAGCAACATGGATTCCCGTTTGTCACAGATGTCTCCTTCATCCTACCCATCCTTTGCCCACATTCTCTAGAACAGAGGTTCCCAACCTTTTTGGACACCTACCATTAACTGAGAGCTCCATGGACATCTGCTCCAGAACTTAACACTAATTTGTTTCCACTCTTTCACAGTTCTGATGAAGAGTCTTTGACATGAAGCAAAAAATACTGTTTTGCTTTCCATAAAATGGCCAGGCTCAGAATAGTCCCCTTCAGATTTCAGCATATCTCCATATCAAAACAATTAAAGTTAAAACAAATATAGATAATATTTTGCCCTAAGAAAAGTCTAAAGGTTTATATTTTAAGTCCAGAAAAATATATGTTTTGTTGCTTATGATATCAAAGTATGCACAAAATATATAAAAGCCAGAAAGTTCAATTCAACAGGAATTTATCGATAATGTAGTGTCTGGTGGTATCTGTTAAAGCAGCACCATATTATCTAGATCTCCAAGTTAATGTTTAAACTAATAGAACATTTTTTAATAATAATTTTTTAAGAGTGCCAACATACTGAAGCAGAAAATGAACATTTGTGGCTCCAGTCCCTTGCTCCATTATCAGCCACATGTTTACAACTGAAGGAAGGCAATGGCCACAGGTCAGGGTCTGCCAGCAGCACTTGAAACCAGGGAAAGGATGAAGATAAATACAAACTTCTTGAAGAAGCTCCACAAACCAAATGGAATGAGAGGTAAAACATATGTCTTTGATCTTCTGCACCTTGAGTGTGGGATTTTTACAGATAGATAGTCAACATGCCAAGGCTCTGCACGCAGAGCTATAACAAGCCATGTCTATATTACCATCAGCTGGCTAACAAAGCTGGTGAACAGTGTTCCCTCAGATTTAGAGAAAGGAAATCTTCATCAAGCATGTCACAACCCCATTAAAACAATTTACTACTAAATGGAAGACATGACCTAATGATGGGTCCATTCAAAATCTACTGTGGGAGAGACACCCAACAATACGTCTCATTTCAGAGCAGTCTCAACTCATCAACAAACACACCACACACAAAGATGCCATCACTGACCATACTGGAGCAATTCCTGAACTGCAGTACCTGGACAGAATGAGCTAGTTGCAAATTCCAGAAGGTGGATCAGGCTTTTTTTTTGCACCTTTGGAAACTCCCATCATGTCCTAGATATTATCACACAACTAAAATCAAAAGGATACATCGTCATAGACTATTACCTTTTGACTATTATCATATGGCTGACATTCATGCTTTCACACCAGATACCAATACAGACAATAATTCATGGATATCAGTATACCATCATTACAATAAGAGAACATTTGGTATAGTTATATCCTAGAATAGTGTTGGACTGATAATCTTTTGGTTCAAAGGCAGTACTCCTCTCAGCAGCAGTCAAAATGGTATTCAACAATTTCATGTGAAATATTCTATTTCTACCATGGGCTTTGAAAATATCTAACGTGCAAAGGAAGATTATCAGTGTGAAAATCATTTTGTGGAGTATGCTGCTTATGGAAGCATCCAGCCATGGCATCTTTTCACAGCGATAACCAGGCAGGAGGAAAAGAAGCCTGAAGTCCCACACCACATTCCACAACCATTCTGTTCTTGAACAAACCTGCAAAACCTTATTCACTACATTTGGATATTTTTAAAAATCTAATTGTGTTCTTTTTGTTTAATTTATGCTTTACTTATGAATGCTGCTTAAAGAATGCTGTATGTCAGTGAAGCTGCTGCAAGTCGGTTTTTCATTGCACCTGTGCACACATACACTTGTACATATGACAAGTCGTTTGTTCATTATATGCCATGTTTTATGACGTAGGTCTTTTCAAGACCATGATTGTTCTAGGTAAATTTTACTACAGGAGTGGTTTGCCATTGCCTTCTTCTGGGCAGTGTCCATACAAGATGGGTGACCCCAGCCATTATCAACACCCTTCAGACACTGTCTACCTGGCATCAGCAGTCACATAACCAGAACTTGTGATGTGCATCAGCTGCTCATACGACCACCCAGCACCTGTTCCCATGGCTTCACGTGACCCTGATCTGGGCTAAACAGGTGCTACACCTTGCCCAAGGGTGACCTGAAGGCTAGCAGAGGGAAACAGCGTTTCACACCTCTGGCAGAGACGTATCTCCACCCCACCACTCTGCATATGACAATAAACATCTTCAACTTCGATGTGCTCGGCAGCTGAGGAGCATATCCAGAGAGAGAGAGAGAGAAAAAATTAACACCGAGTTCTCTATATTTTTCCCCTTATTTCAGATCTCAAAAAGGCAGCATCTGTCATTAAGGACACCAGGACAGGACATGGCCTCTTCTCATTGCTTCCACCAAGGAGGAGATTCAGGGACCTGAGGACACGTACTCAACATTTCAGGAACAGCTTGTTCCCCTCTGCCAGCAGATTTCTGAATGGACAATGAACCCCGTGAACACCACCTCAGCATGTTTCCTCTCTTTTCCCACTACGTATTTAGATACACACACACACACACAGTGCAATTTGGGTGGTAAGGTGCAGATAGTCTCTACCAAAGAAGGTGTAAAGTGTAAAGCCCAAGGCACCCCTGCACCCTTTCCCCCAGCTAGCCTGCAGGTCACCCTCGGACAAGGTGTAGCACCTGTTTAGCCCCCCCCCATCAGAGTCACGTGAAGTCATGGGAGCAGGTGGTGGGTGGTCGTGTGAGCAGCCGGTGCATCTCACAATCCCTCCTTATGCGACACCACTGACGCCAGGCAGACAACCTCTGAAGAGTAGATAGATAGGTCGATACTTTATTGATCCCAAAGGAAATTACAGTGTCTCAGTAGCATTACAAGTGCACAGCTATAAATATTGTACGTTGAAAGAATAAAAATAATAAGTTACCAGAAACAATCTAACAAGAGGTGGGGGGCGGTCCTCACTTCCCCGGCTATAAGTTGACTCATTGTAAAGCCTAATGGCTGAGGGTAAGAATGACCTCATATAGTGCTCTTCGGAGTAGCGCAGTTGCCTTAGTCTATAACTAAAAGTTCTGCAACACGCATCAAAGTTGCTGGTGAACGCAGCAGGCCAGGCAGCATCTGTAGGAAGAGGTAGTGTCGACGTTTCAGGCCGAGACCTTCTTTCAGTTAGTCCTGACAAAGCGTCTCGGTCCGAAACGTCGACTTACCCCTTCCTAGAGATGCTGCCTGGCCTGCTGCATTCACCAGCAACTTTGATGCGTGTTGCTTGAATTTCCAGCATCTGCAAATTTTCTCGTGTTTGCGTTACTAAAAGTGCTCCTCTGTTCAGCCAAGGTGGCGTGCAGAAGGTGCGAGACATTGTCCAGAATTGCCAGGATTATACAATCCATATTGGCCAAAAGCCAAAGGAAATGAAATTCCCGAGTACTGTCTCTATTTCCCACACTTGCGTTGACTGACATAATGGCTTCTGACCGATACCGAGAACTTCAAACTATGTGTAGAACCAAGAAACTTTTTAAAAAAAAAATTCCCTTCTTTCCCGTGTGGTTATTGGATGTGGCCCAACAAACCCCAGCTGTATTTTTGGTCCCTTGTTAACTGTGACAAAGTCACTGGAGACGGTCACGCCCTGGGGCTGCAGAATTTGATTAATGATTACAAGTTGACGTCGACCGAGAGGGGAGAAAGAAAAAGCACCGAGGTGTGTGATTTCCGGGTGGAATGCCCCTTTGAGAAAACTTAAAAAGCTCGTTCGCAGTCAGAAGAGCAGCGAGAGTTCTAGCGAGGTGTACGCACGGCATCGCTCGGGACTGAACTGCAACGCACGGAATATACCGGCTTCAGCGGAGGGAGCGGAAAGCTCGCAGTACAGTAAGTGCTGTCAAGTCCGCCTCCCGAAACGGGGTTAAACACAGAGAGAGGCTTTACGGGGTTTTATAGAATTCTTCAGAAAATTGAGGGAAGAGGTTTTTTTTTAAATGTTGTATATGTTGCACAGGTTAAATAACGGGGAAAGTGCAAAATCAGAAAGTGGCTGATGATGTGTTGACGATAAGACATAGGAGCAGAATTGTTTGTCTCATCGAGCCTGCTGCGCCATGGTTGATGTATTATCCCTCTTAACCCCATTCTTCTGCCTTCTTTCCGTAACCTTTGACGCCCTAACTAAGAACTATATACTTAGCACATCCAGTGACTTGTCCGCCTCAGTTTCATCGCCCCTTGGTAAATAAATGCCTCCGCATCTCTATTCTAAGGAGACGACCTTGTGTTCCCGACTCCCCCACTTGAGGAAAAATGTTGGGAGTTTCTCCATAACGATGTGTTTGATCCCAGGTGAGACTCAGTACTGAACAGTCCGTTTCTCTGCAAGACAAGGTGTGCTGGAAACGAAAGACATTTGCAAAGACAGTAGAGATAAAAACAACTTGCAGGCCTGCAGGGAAAGAGTAAGGGAACGTATTGCTTCGCAGACAGCTAGCACAGACTAAGTGGGCCGAATTTACACCCTAGCACCTACCCCACCGACTGTGCCGCAACAATTGCTGTAACACTGTGGCATAAAGCGGCTAGAATGAGGTTCCTTCGTCCAGGCACTCTCGGTCCACTTGAATACGAAATAAAATACCTTCGCTCGGGATTTGCGCCAGGAGCTGAAGAGAATAAGCCTGTGGTGTTCGGACAGTGGGAGCTGTCACGGCCGATCGTATTCTAGTGTCCTGATGTTAACAACTGCGCGCCGATAAAGTGTGTTTGGATCGACCTTCTAAGCAGTCTATGCTGTATGGTGGTTTGGGAAACCCAGTTGCTTGTCAGGTGCCCTCCAGGCCAGGGCCAAATCGTTCGAACGATGCTTAATTTTTTTTTGGCAGGGTGGTTTGTTGATGTTTTTCTTTGAACGGTTTCCATGGTTTTCACTGTTTTGTGGCTGTTTTGTTTTGACGACGATTCTCCGAGTTGTATACTGAATAATACTTTGATCATAAATGTACCATGAACCTTGAACGATGTAGTAGGAGGGTCAGTTGCATCTCTCTCTCTCTCTCTCTCTCTCACTCTCTCTCACTCTCTCACTCTCTCTCTCACACTCTCTCACTCTCTCTCACTCTCTCACTCTCACTCTCACACTCGATCATCACAATTGTTTCACGCAACTAGGACTCTTAAATTCGTTGGGTGAGACCTGAGTGAAGGAATTTTGCTTTCTTGTAGGAAAAGAAGTAAAACAGGAAAACTAAACAATATCAGAATAAGATTCTGTGCTCTCCTATGTGTTCATGTTTACTTGCTGTGATTTGCAAGCTTCACAGCATTTCTGTGTGGTTATCATTTTCCTATAAAAATCCCTCAGGCTAAAGAAATTCCTCCTCATCTGGGTTCTAAAGAGATGTCCATGTATGTATGTATATAAATATGCACTGGGACACATCATCAGTGATGTAACCTGGGGTCATCGGGTGTTTCAGTTCTTCCAACATCAGACACTCTTGCCCAAGCGATCCAGCCAGGGTTGATCAGACCCTGGCTTGTGTCCCAGCAACACTGGTCCACAATGTTGCTGTGGAAGCAGTAACACCTTGTGCATCATTATTGCAGCTGTTCAACACAAAAGATTGCACCTTTCAATGACGTCAAATTGGGCTGGTGTGTTTTAAGCACCCGGACTATATTTCCCCCTTCTGAACTTAGGTATTTTAGGTTAGGTATTTTAAATTAGGTATTTCTGACCCTAACTGGACTTTGTATAAGTTGTAGTATCATCATCATCATTATGTGCCTTGTCATATAGATAGATAGATATACTTTATTGATCCCGAGGGAAATTGAGATGTGGGCAATCATGATCTTCCATCTGATTGTTGCCTGTGGGGACGACCCCTGCATACTGTTGTTCTTATTCTTTTATCTGTCCCTGACTATGATTCCTCTTAGTAAATCTTTTCTACAGAAGTGCCTTGCCATTGCCTTCTTCTGGGCAGTGTCTTTACAGGACAGGTGACCCCAGCCCTTATCAATACTCTTCAGAGTTTGTCAGCCTGATATCAGTTGTCACATAACCAGGACTTGTGATACGTGCCAACTGCTTGTATGACCATCCACCACCTGCTCTTATCACTTCACGTGACCCTGACTGGGGGGTGAAGCAGGTGCTACACCTTGCCCAAGGGTGACCTGCAGGCTAATGGAGGGAAGGAGCCCACTACACCTCCTTTGGTAGAGGTACATTTCCACCCCGCCATCGGAAATAGTATAAACTGATAAAATATAATACTTAACCATAAATGTTGAACGTTACCAAGTTCAATTCACTGTGTTCTTGTTGTTAGTAAAGAACCAATCTGAAATATTGGCACTGACTGGATCTTGGGATTTTTTTTAGAACTACTGTATATTTCTGTTTAACATTCTTGGAGTTTGCTGACACATTTTATTCTTCTCCCACCAGATCATTTTGAATAGTAAAAATCTTCTTAAAAATGAATAAAAAAGGTAATTATGGTACATTTTTAAATGGTTTCCATTTTTCAAAGAAAAATGCTTAAAAAACCTACAGCACAATACAGACCCTTCGGCTCACATTGAAAAATGCTTGATCACATTATTTAGCTTGCATTGTAATCGAAAACTTTTATTCTACCTGAGAACACCAGAGAATCCTTTCTTCACCACCACCTTTTCCGTGTGCTATTTTCACCAAAACTACTGTTGCTCTCTTTCATTGAAAATGACTAACGTTTCAAAAATGAACTGAGAATCTCACTTGGGGATGGGATTAAAAAAAACTTTGCTGTCTGCATTAGTAATTCCAGACTCTTACAATCTGAGCATTATATTCGTGCTACTTGGCCAGATTTCTTGCTCGCTTTTGGCCACTTGCACAATTTGGTTTTTTTCCACACATTGGGTGTTTGGTGTTTTATCACACGGTTTCCATGGTGCTTCCTTGTTTCACTGCTGCCTGTGGGAGAACGAATCTCTGACAGTAGTATTCTGCATGATAATAAATTTACTTTGAATCTTTAAGGGATTTGGCATGATCTTAAAATTTTACAGATTCCATGCTATTTTAGAAGTTTAGAAATTTGGTACTATTTTTTCCTTTGCTTTGGACTGCACTATCATGAAAGTAAACCAGTGTGAAACCTGCTGAAAATATTTTTTTATTTGATATGGTACTAATACATAGTTATCTTATAAAATACAGTTAAATTAATGCTACAATGTTTCAAAATAGGTAGTTCAGCATTTTACGTGGGAAATGACATCAAGGAGGATGACATTTGCTATGAGGACTATTTGATAAAGTCACCACCTATGAATCAATTTGCAACACAGGTACATTCAAAATATTCACTGTGATGTTATATTTGACAGCTTTTTAAGCATTCATGAATATATTTCTGGTATTGAAAGTACAGCTAAATTGCAAGCAAAAATCCATGTGAGTATAATGTGATACGGTAGAAATCTGTATTCTTAAACTTAAAAATCTTTTTTTTTCATACATAAAACCTGGCACAGTAGTGTAGTGGTTAACAGAACACCTTACAGTACAGATGGCCCAGGTTCAATTCCTGCCACTGCCTGTAAGGAGTTTGTATGTTATCTGCGTGAACGCGTGGGTTTCCTCCAGGTGCTCCTGTTTTCTCCTGCAATCCAAAGACTTACTGGTTGGTGGGTTAATTGGTCGTTGTAAAGTGTCCTGTGATTAGGCGTGGATTTAATCAGGGGTTTGCTGGGTGGTGTGGCTCGAAGGGCATGGAAGAGCCTATTCAACAAATAAATATTTCTTTAAATTGAAGAGAGTATTACCTTTTAGCAAAACATCCCATCAATGCGCTTAAAAATTTAGTGAACAGCCATTGAAAAAGTTGTCCTATCAAACAAAGGGACAAAAAGTTTAGTGAAATGACAGTTCCTTTCCCTCCACCATATGAGTGTCTGAACAGACAAAGAACCCATGAACATTACCTCACTAATTTTGCTCTTTTTTTGCACTACTGATGTAATTTTAAAAATTTATTTCTTGTAATTTATTGCACATGTTGTGTATTGTACTGTACTGCTGTACAAGTTTCAGGACATAAATCTGTGATAACAATCCTGATCCTGATTCTGATGTACTCTAATTATATGCGCCAGAATTCCACTTTTAACTTAAATTTGAATAACCTACTGCACAATGTCACACAGCAAAATCAGGAATATTACCTGAAATGAATATTACCTGAGTTATCCAATTTTGTCCTGTCACTTTCACGAGTTACAGAAGTGTACAGCACAGGAACTGGCCTTTCAGCAACAGTTATGTCTGTTAATACAGGGTGAAGGGAGTGAATTTAAATTTACAAAATAACCAGAAGACCATAAGATACAGGAGCAGAATTAGGCCATTTGGCCCATCGAGTCTGCTCTGCTATTTCATCATGGCTGATCTATTTTCCCTCAGCCCCAGTTTCCTGCCTTCTCCCCAAATCCTTTCATGTCCTGAACAATCAAGAATCTACCAACCTCTGCCTTAAATACACCCAATGACTTGGCCTCCTCAGCCACCTGTGGCAACAACTTCCACAGATTCACCACTTTCTGGCTAAAGAATTTCCTCCTCGTCTCCATTCTAGAAGGATGCTGCTGTATTCTGAGGCTGTGTCATCTGGTCTTAGACTCCCCCTTCATACAAGGTGTCTTTAAATATTTCTGCAAAAAAATCTCAACAAAATATATTGATAACCAAAAACACTTCCTTCAAACAAAAGGTGTAGCCATGGACAGTCACATGGGTCCCAGCTATGCCTACTTTTTTGTTTGCTAAATGGAACAATCTATGTCCCAAGCCTACACTTGAAACTGTCCCCCACTTTTCCATAGCTACATCAATGACTGCATTGGTGCTGCTTTCTGCACCCATGCTGAGCTCGTTCACTTCATTCCTTTTGCCTCCAACTTCCACCCTGCCCTCAAATTTATCTGGTTGATTTCCAACATCTCCCTCCCCATTCTCTATCTCCTCTGTCTCTATCTCTGGAGATAGCTTATCTACTGATGTCTTTTGTAAACTTACGGACTCTCACAGCTACCTGGACTATACCTCCTCCCACCCTGTTACATGTAAAAACGCCATTCCCTTCTCTCAATTCCTCCATCTCCGCCGCATCTGCTCTCAGGATGAAGCTTTTCAATTCAGAACAAAAGGGATGTCTTCCTTCTTCAAAGAAAGGAGGTTCCCTTCCTCCATCATCAACACTGCCCTCAACAGCATCTCTTTCATTTCACGCAAGTCTGCTCTCACCCGATCCTTCCGCCACCCTACCAGGAATAGGGTTCCTCTTGTCCTCATATACCACCCCACCAGCTTCTGTGTCCAGCACATAATTCTTTGAAATTTCCGCAATCTCCAATGGGATCCCACCACCAAGCACATCTTTCCCTCGCCCCCACTTTCTGCCTTCTGCAGGGATTGCTCCCTACGCGACTCCCTTGTCCATTCATCCCTCCTCACTGCTCTCCCTCCTGGCACTTATCTTTGCAAACAGAACAAGTGCCACATCTGCCCATACACCTCCTCCCTCAACACAACTTAAGGCCCCAAACAGTCCTTCCAGGTGAGGCGACACTTCACCTGTTAGTCTGTTGGGGTCATCTACTGTATCTGGAGCTCCCAGTGTGGCCTTGAGTATACTTAATGACTTGGCCTGCTCAGCCATCTGTGACAACAAATTACACAGACTCACCACTTTCTGGCTAAAATTCCTCCTCACCTCTGTTCTAGAAAGATGCCCCTCTATTCTGAGGTGGTGTCCGCTGGCCACTTATTTTAATTTCATTTCTTATTCCCATTTCGATAAGGCTATCCACAGCGCCCTCTGCTGTCACAATGAGGCCACACAGGCTGGAGGAACAACACCTTATATTCTGTCTGGGTTGCCTCCAACCTGATGGCATGAACATCAATTTCTTGAACTTCTGGTAATGGGCTCCCCCACCTTCACCATTCCCCATCCCCTTTACCCTCTCTCACCATCTCTGGTGCTCCTCCTCTCTTTTCCTTCTTCTAGGGCCTTCAGTCCTCTCTTATTAGATCCTCTTTCTCCAGTCCTGTATCTCTTTCACCAATCAACTTCCCAGCTCTGTACTTCACCTCTCCCCCTCCCAATTCCACCTATCACTTTGTGTTTCTCCTTCCACTTCCCCCCCCCCCCACTTTTTAACGCTACTCCTCATCTTTTTTTCTCCAGTCCAGCTGAAGGGTTTGGGCTCGAAACGTCGAATGTACTCTTTTCCATAGATGCTGCCTGGCCTGCTGAGTTCCTCTGGCATTTTGTGTGTGTTGCTTGAATTTCCAGCATCTGCAGATTTTCTCTTGTTTGTGACTTCCATATCAGTACAGTTTTAACATTCACCCAGTATATGATGTTTATGAAAATTTGGTTGACTAAGTTAAACGATCTTACTTGACACAAGACTGTTGGTCTGTCTGGCTTCAGTGAATGATGGCCTCTAGGCTTCTGATACTTGAAGCACCTGCAGGGCTTTCCAACTTGGTGTCCATAGGCCCCTTGCTTAATGCTATTGGTAAGTGGCATAAAAAAGGTTGGGAATCCCTGGCATGCATGTGATCAATACCAGTAACACTCAGCAAAATCCTCCAAATTCCCTGAAAAGGTAAATGAATCGGTGTCAGCCTTTTCTCCCAACCACACCCCCAGCTCTGGGGCCTTTGTAGCACTAAACCAACAGCATTGGACTGGCCATATCACTTGCATGCTTGACACCAAACTCCCAAAACACGACCCTTATTCTGAGCTTGTGGGAGGAGGTTAGCAGGCAGACAGAGAAAAGGACTGCAGGATGTGCTCAAAGTTTCCATAAAGTTCAAAATTCCCACTGATTCTGGGGAACCATCGGCCCATGACCACCCGAAGTGCCGGAGCATTCAGGTTTGCATTGAATACCTGGAGGATATATATCAGGAGCGCGCAGAATCCCCGTATTAGAGGGGAAAGAGCACGGCATGTTACAACCTCGCCCCCTCAGTCACTTCCTGCCTATTCGTGGAAGGGTCTGCAGTTTACAACAGTCTTCATCACCCACCTCAGAAGACAGAACCTCACTGGAAGCAGGTCATCCTCAACTCCAGGGGACTGTCATAGAAGGAGAACTAAGAGACAAAATTGTGAATGTATAGCATTTATTTACCACAGCATGATGTAAAATTTGCATTTTCTGAAATTAATCTCTGTGAGGAGCAAACCTTGGGCTTGTTACCCCAATGCCACCAAGTAACCAAAGTGTGCTTCTAGCCAACTTGCTCTCGGAGTTGATTGGGCTTTACTCAGTCATTATTTTCTTTTCTTAGTCATCATGGAAAAAACGATATTTCATACTGGCAAAATCAAAAGAAGAACATGTTCTGAGTTACTTCAAAAACAAGGAAGTGAGCCGAAAGTCACCGCCTCTGGGCAAGATACCTATAAGAGAGTAAGAACACGTTATTAAAGTTAATTTATTTTTCATGCTTTGAAGTTCTGCTGTGGTTTATAGAATATCTATACCAAGTTCTCTTTAGAACAGTTTGTCTTTTATTAATTTGTCTGGTAAATTTTGATGATTGAACCTGAAGTGGCTACTCAATCAACTTTTGCTCAGAGACAGCACTCTCAGTTTCGACTTAGTTGAGAGTGGTTCCTCCGACAGTTTTCAGTATTAATTCTGACTTATCTACTTAAGCCATCATCCCCTTCTGGAGCATAGGCTGCCATCAGCAACTCACCAGAGTTCTCTGTCCTGGGCCAGTCTCTCAAGTTATCACAAGTGTAGCCCATCTTCTCCCAGAGATGAGGTCTTTGGAGCTTCTGTTAACATTTCTGGAGCTCTGGGTTTTTATGGGATGGGGTTACTAGCTGCATACCTAACCCTCCTCCTTTCACAACTTGGCTTGGGACTATCCATGGTAGAACTTATTAATCCCGATCTACATATTATTTTCACTGCAAGACATGTTCCATATGTAATCCATCCTCCATTTCTAGATCAAGTGATGCATCCTAAAGTTAGTACTCTTGTGATATATTTCATCTTTCTTTTCAAAAGCTTTAAGTACAGTTTCCAAAGCTGTAAGTCCATTGGAGTATCCTTGCTATATTGAATCTGATTGGCTATCCCTGACCCAAGTACATGCATGAGTTTTAAAAAAAAAGTGTTGGAGGAAAGGGTATTGCTATCTTTTGCTCGGTCCTGACACTGGAAAGCCCAAATAAACCTAAAGCCATTGGAAAAGGCTGAAGAGAAATGACTGTGTTACATCCCACTTCGTGTCATGAAAAATAGGTAACATTATTTGTACCTCCTACTTAATAAAGTGGCCACTGAGTGTACATTCGTGGTCTTCCATTGCTCTAGCCCATCCACTTCATGGTTTGATGTGTTGTGCATTCAGAGATGCTCTTCTGCACACCACTCATGTAATGCATGGTTATTTGAATTACTGTTACCTTCCAGTCCGCTTGAACCAGTCTGGACATTCTCATCTAACCTCTCTCATTAACAAGGCATTTTCACCCATAGAACTGGATTTTTTTTTTGTTTTTTGCACCATTCTCTGTAACTCTAGAGCAGCGATTCCCAACCTGGGGTCTACGGGCCATTCGACCTCTGGTAGAGAACCATTAAAGAGATTGGGAACCCCTGTTCTAGTGACTTTTGTGAGTGAAAACCCCAGAAAGTGAACAGCAATTTCGGAGATCCTCAGACCACTCGATCTGGCACCAACAAACATTCCACGGTCGAAGTCACTTAGATCACACTTCTTTCCCCATTCTGATGCTTGATCTGAACAACAACTGAACCTCTTGACTATGCCTGCACGCTTTTAAGCGTTGAGTTACTGCCACGTGATTGGCTGATTATATATTTATATTTCCCAGCCGCTGTACTAATAAAGTGACCGCTCAGTTTATGTGTAGAATTCCTCAGGGAAGTGACCATTGCACAGTGTTTTCTAGTTGCCACATTAATGACCATTCTACTGTCATTAGTTCAGGAATAATCTGTACACCAGCCATGTCATGATTCTCTATTGTGCACAGAACCATGCCTAATTAAAACAGGATCTGGTAACACACAAGTTTGGGCTGATAAGTGACAGAAATTTCCAGCTAAGGAAAACCCAATCTACTACTCTTGCCTTCAGTGTTAGCAAATGCTCTTCAATTAATGTCCTGGAAAACACCATTAATGTACAAATATTTCAACATAGCTATTACGGAGACAGAAGAGACTTTGTACATAACAAAACAAGAATTAACTTCTGCCCTCTCAAATTCTGTCCACCATTGCAAATGTGAAGAAGATGATGAATGACTGACCTTTAATTAGAAGGGTAAAACTCAAGATTATTCCTTAGCATTTAATACCTTCTCCATCCGCCAAAAGTGGAATTTCCCGGTGGCCAACCATTTTAATTCTATTCCCATTCCGCTTCCAACATCGTTCCATGATGAGGCCACTCCCAGGGTAGAGGAGCAACACCTCATAATTCTGTCCAGGTAGTCTTCAATCTGATTGGCTGAACATAGATTTCTTCTTCCAGTAATTTTTCCCTCCCATCTCCCCAATTCTTCTACTCCCCTCTCTGGTCTCTCATATTTTCTCAACTCCCTATCCCGCTCCTCCTTCCCTCTCTCCCATGGCCCACTCTCCTATCAGATTCCTTCTTCTACAGCCCTTTACTTTTCCCTCCCACCTGGCGTCAGCTATCACCCTCTAGTTTGTCCTCCTTCCCCTCCGCCCGCCTTTTAATTCTGGCATCTTCCCCTTCCCTCCCAGTCCCGACGAAGGGTCTCAGCCAGAAACGTTGACTGTATTGACATCACTTCCACTAATGCTGCCTGACCTGCAGAGTTCCTTCAGCATTTAGTGTGTGTTGCTTAACATTTAATTGCTGTTTTAATTATTAAAGTTTTATTAATGTGTTCAAAAGCTAACACTCAAACCACATTTGGTAATCTTTAATATATTTCTCTTTATTTAAACAGCATTAAAGAGTTTTGCATTAGACCAGATTACCATCCAAAATGGAATACACTACAGAAACTTTTTAAATGTTCTTCTGAAAATGTTATGCTTGTGCAGACCGAAGAAAGAGAATACTTTTTAATCGGAGAAGGGTGAGTATTGAGAACTAAAATGATTGCATTTCGATATCAACAAATGCAGAATGTTCTGAGAAACTTGGGTGAAAATTTATAATATAACTAATATTATATAAATACAGTGCAGCAGAACATTGTCATGACTAATATTCTGAAGCTTAAGAATTTATCCGAGTTTACCAGTTAACCATGGTACTAATAAATCATATTGCTCGATGTCTTTGATCCTGTCTCCAATTAACTTGCTGGTGACTTTCTAAGTATGACACTGAAAACAGGTCCAATACATCTTGGAGATTTTTTACACACAATAGTAATGCCCTTCAGCTTCATCTCTGACATTGCTTAACAGAGCTTCTATCAAGTGCAGTTCCAACTTGCTATTTTTTGTTCCAACATCACCTTTCGTTCTTTTGTCTCTCACACGACAGAATTTATATTAGCCACTTGGAAGGAAATCAGTGCACCAATGTGGTTCCAAGAAAAATGAACAAACTTCAAAATACAGCTTAAATTTATTATCAAAGTACAAATATGTCAGCTTATACAACCCTGAGATTCAGTTCCTTGCATGCATGCACAATAAATCCAAGAAACACAATGGAATAAATGAAAGACCACACCCAACAGGACAGACAACTAACCGGTGTGCAAAAGACAACAAATTGAGCAAATACAAAAAGAAAAAAAGAAAAGAAATATTGAGAACATGAGATGAAGAGCCAGACAGACATGACCCAAACTTGGGTCCCTGGACTGGGGTGACAGTAGAACCAGACACCATGGTAACATAGTGGTTAGTGCAACACTATTACAGCTCAGGGCATTGGAGTTTAGAGTTCAATTTCAGATTCTGTAAGGAGTTTATACATTCTCCCGAGGACTGTGTGGGTTTCCTCCAAGTGCTTCAATTTTCTCCCACAGTCCAAAGGTGTACTGCTTGGCGGGTTAAGTGGTCATTGTAAATTGTCCTGTGATTATTCTAGGTTTAAAAAGGTGGGTTGCTGGGCAGCTTGGCTCAGTGGGCTGGAAGGGCCTGTTCAGTGTTGTATCGCTAAATAAATAAATAGATAAAGAAAGAAACTGATATAGAAGTGGACTGTAAATAATTCCAAGGCATACGCACCTGGAATTAAAGTGACAGAATTATGGGCTCATATATATGGGGGAAGTCATTGGAAGTTCACAGAAGTTTCCATCAACTAAGCTTTTAAAGGTCATGAAGTTAGGGGAAGACTGGCAATAACCAGGGCTGTGGAATGGTATCGCTACATGTGTAACGGTGAGAATTTCCTGTAGATTACCTCTTTTAACTGTGTCTTTTCATTCTCAGAGTATCCTTAGAACTTCTGCATCAAGTAATTGCAAGTGTGCTTCAGATGTGTGAAAGCCAAATCCAGGTAAAAAAAAATTGACACATGCAAAGCTAACTGTGGTGAAAAGTTTCAAATGCACTTCTTCATTTAGAATCATCTTAACACCAATTAAAATGCTACAGGTGCTTCCATAATGTGTGCAACTTGTATCTATAATTTAGCATGAACTAGTAGTGATATGATTATTGGTTAAAGTATATTTAAATTGATTTTATACCAACACTCTGAGGTGGTATTTTTATTATCCAGGAAACCAGTGCCAAGGGTTGTGGGATTTTGCAATGTTTTATACAACTGAAAAATAAATAAATACATGAACTAGGCTTAAACTTTAGATTTCTAGGATGCTTGGTTTTCAAGTTTTAAATAATGCTTATCTACAGAATAATTCCTGTGAACTTGTGAATACCAATCTGAACTTACACTTACAATCACAACTTACACCACCAAATGAAGCTGAAGAAATCTGTGTCTCAATAGATGAAGCTTTGCAGCAAGAGCAGGCAATGCAGTATATTTCTGTGCATTCTATGGTGCTGATACTTCTTACTTGATGGCCATTGGGAAGGAAACCTGAGGCCTCAGGGTCAACCATGGAAGTTGGATCCAAGCTGTCTAGGTATGCGAGCCAGGGCAGTACAGTATGGAGAGCAAGCTTCCCCTCTCCACACATCTGATTAACCCAAATGCACAGCAAAGACCGATACAGTTTGGCACCAACAGCATCTCAGGAGTTGCCAGTCAACATTGAACTCAACATGGGACTACATTAGGGACTCCAGCTCTGTATTTTTCCTTGGGGTTTCCTCCCGAAGCCTTCCCCGTGAGTGGATATAGCCCCAAGGCATCAGAGGTTTGAGATCAGAGTTTTCTTTCTCCCAGATGAGCTGCCAATCACATCTGACAAGCCCCATCTGCCCAAAGTGACTGGTATCAAGGAAGTATACATAGGTTAAAAGGTAATGGGTAACTTGGTGTTGCTCTTTAATATTAACCCAGTTAGTTGAAGGTGTTTCTCAATGATTTGATTAACTGGATAATTTACTTTGATAACATACTCCATCTTGTCAGAGTGTATGAAGTTGGTCAAACAGCAGACTCTCAGGGTGCTTTTCACTTTAGGGAAAAAGAATAGTAAAACCCACATAATAATCATCATCGTCCTACCTGAGGAATTCGTAGGAAGCTTCATTACTGAGAGTGATGCAAACATGGAATTTTCTTCAAGAGAACTTAGATGAGAAGAATGCCAAAGGTGCATTAAAGGAGAAGTTGGTTGATCATAAGAGAGGAGTGGGGTGAGAGGGTTAGAGAAGGAAAGATGCAAGAAGGCTTGAGTGACATGAATTTGTTGGACCAGAGGCTCTTTTCAGTAATGTAAAATCTGCATGTGATGAGTAGACATTTCTAGAATGCTTCTAGAAGCAATTATAATTTTGCCTTGAATCAGAATGGGGTTTAATGTCACTGACAGTATCATTAAGTTTGTTTTGGATGGTGAGGGTGCTCAGTAATGGATTCTTGAGGTACCCCCTTGAAGATGTTCTCGACGGTAGGGAGAGTTGTGCCGGTGATGGGGCTGGCTGAGCTGACCCCCCCCCCCCAAACCTGGAGGAACGGTGGACCACTCTGAGTCTGGCCTCTACCCTCTACTCTTTGCCCTGTTTGGCATGGGTGACCCTACCAAGAGCCAAAGCATAAAGCCCTGACTCCAGCCAACATCGCTCTCCGGGTCATTGAGGCACACAAGCCTCCAAACCCAACGACAAGGTTGTGGTCCTCTTGGTGGTTGATGAAGGATCTCAGCTGGAAATATTCCCCTACATAGATGCTGCCTGACCTGCTGCTGGGTTCCTTCAGCATTTTGTATGTGCAGCTCAAAATCTCCAGCATCCACAGCATTGTGTTTGGGACTCAAAACACAAGTTCAAGTTTATTGTTGTCATATGCTTACATCATGCTATGAAAAGTATCTTTTTGCTGCAGCATTACGAGATGAGGGTAAATATAAGTTATACATTTAAGTTAACATAAATTATATATAACTTGCACATTGTCTGCAGTCAACTTTGTGCACTGTGAACAGATTGCAGTTTAACAACAGCAGATAGATACCATAAAGATATTACAAAGACCGAAATGGCAATTTACCTTTTAGACCAAAAAATACCTCAGCATCGAAAAGCATAGTGGTTAGTGCGGCGCTATTACAGCTCGACGTGTCAGAGTTTGGTGTTCAATTCCAGCGCCATCTGTAAGGAGTTTGTACGTTCTCCCCGTGACCGTGTGGGTTTCCTCTGGGTGCTTTGGTTTCCTCCCACATTCCAAAGACGTACCGGTTGGGAGGTTAATTGGTCATTGTAAGTTGCCCTGTAATTAGGCTGGAGTTTAATAGGTGGTTTACCGGGTGGCGCGGGAAGGGCCTGTCCCACACCATATCTCTAAAATAGAATTATAAAAATGTTTTAAGATGTTCGTATCTGAAGCACTTCTACGTGCATGAACGATGGACATATTTTGCACAGATTTAGAGATAATTGATTATTTCAATCTGCAGTTCTTTGGAAGTGAAGATGTGGTGAAATGTGTTGAACTTTTGAGACAGCATACCTTGCAGTAAAAGCATTTTGAGTTGACCAGGTGCTGAAAACACAGAAGGTGCTACAGACTTGAATGAATTTGAAGCACTGGACAGACTTCATTGAAAGATTACTAATGTATCCTTGTTTTCAGGCATGCAAGCAACAAAAGGCCACAAATAATCCAAAACCATTTGTTGAATATACTTTCAATGAAGACTCCAACCAACCTTATGACATTCCCAGGAGTGCCCAACACAGGTTATCACAGGTAGTGTAATTGTCCTCTTTCTAAACATTTGCCAGTGCTGCACTGGTAGAATCTGCTTTCTTACATCTGCAGTAACCAGGGTTCAAGACTGACCACTGTACTGTCTACATTGAGTTTGCACATTACCCCCCCCCCCCCCCGGGCACACCAGTTTCTTCCCAAGCCCCAAAGATGTGTGGTTTGGAAGGTTCATTGGCAGCTGTAAATTGCCCCTAGTACAGGTGAGTGGTCAGCATAGATCTGGTTGGCCAAAGAATCTGTATGCTGTACGGTGACTCTATAAGTTCTGTTCCAAGTTGAGAGGACTCTGCAAAAGCAGCTGGCTTTGCTATGACAGGCCAGTTACAGAAGATGACAATTGTATTAAATTATGAAATTATCTTAAATGATTACAGGTTCCTTAAGGTTGTTATAGCAATCAGTGGTAATGGGACAAGCTCTCACTACCTAGTAAATGCACCTCAAATAGCCTCTGACAACCAGGTTCAGCTTAAGGCCTTCGTTTGTGACTTGGCTTCTAAGCCTAGTGGAACCATTTCTACTGACCGGAAAAGGGCAAAGGCAGGTTACTGGTAACTTAAAACCCGTCACCTTGGGCAGGTGGGGCTTGTCAGCTCATCTCGGAGAAGGAAAACTTTGATCTCAAACCTCCGCTGCCTTGCGGCTGTCCCCACCCATTGGGAAGGCTTCAGGAGTAAACCCAAAGGAAAAAATCCGGAACTGGAGTCCCTAAGGCAGTCCTACATTGAATTCAATGCTGACTAGCAACTCCTGTGACGTTGCTGGTACCAAACTGGATCGGTCCCTGCCGTTCCTTTGGGTTCATCAGATGCATGGAGAGTGGCAGCTTGCTACATGGGCAACAGCCTGCTCTCCATATCGTTCTATGCTGGCTTGTGTATCTAGACGGCTAGAGGCAATATCCATAGTCAACCCTGACCAACGCAGGCCTCAGCTCACCAAATGATAACATGAGTAGCTTAAATAGGCACCTGGATGAAACAAAATTGCAGAGCTGTGGAGGAGGGAAGGGTTAGGTTGATCTTGGAGTAGGTTAAAAGGTCAGTACAACATTATGGGCCAAAGAGCCTGTCGTATGTTGTAATGTTCTATATGCTCTGCAAAGGTATCAAAACAATAAGTTGCTTCTCTCATCTTTTCTTACTTGCAGCCCACACCCGAACCAGCCAGCAGAGAAAAGCTACGTAGTTATTCACTGCCTACCTCAGAGCCACCATCCCACTATGATGTACCCAGGAAGATTGTAACCGCTGTAAGTTTGACAGATTTCTTAAAAAAAATGTTGCTCCTTACCTACTTGTTTTTTCCCCCACTGTGGTTATATTAACACTTCTGTTAAATTACTGAACCAGTACCCAAAGCCATGAATTATCAATCCAGAAACCTGAGTTTGAGTTTGCGTCTATCAGTTAAATAAAACAAATCAAAGTTCAAAGTGAATTTATTACCAAGGTACATATCTCTCACCATACACAACCTTGTGGGCATTCATAGTAAATATAAGAAACACAATAGAATCATTGAAAGACATTCCCAACAGTTCGGACAGATAACCAGTGTGTAAAAAAACAACAAACTGCAAACACAAAAAGAAAAAGCAATAGTAATAATAATCATAACTGGTGTCTGTAATTGTGGCTGTGAAGCTACTGGATTGTTGTTAAAGCACAACTGGCTTATCAGCATCAAAGTATCAAAGGAGGGACATTAGCAATCCTTACTTGATGGTTCTTATTGATAACTCCACCTCACCAATCTGGTCAGTGCTTATTCACAACTCCAGCTCACCAAACTGATCAGCACATCTTTGCCCTCAGGAAAGGCCTGGTAAGTCAATCACTTCCAGGTCAATTAGATGACAGCAATAGAAGCTTCTCACTAATATTCATTAATTACTTAATCTACAAAACTACCAAATCCTGTCATCTGGAAACATTAAATGGCAAAACTGTGGTTCAAAATTTATTATTTGCAAAATGTATTGTAAAAGATGTAAAGTGCCCCAACACATTTGAAATGTGCAAGAATCAGAATCAGGTTTACTATCACCGGCATAGGTCATGAAATTTGTTGTTTTGTGGCAGCAGCACAATGCAATACAAATAATAAAATCAATAATAAACAAATAAATAGTGCAAAAAAAGGAGGAAAATATATTGAGGTGGTGTTCATAGGTTCATTGCGCATTCAGAAATCTGATGACGGAGGAGAAGAAGCTGTTTCTGAAACGTTGAGGGTGTATCTTCAGGCTCCTGTACCTCCATCTAGATGGTAGCAATGAGAAGAGGGCAGGTCCTGGGTGATGAGGGTCATTAATGATGGATGCCAACTTTTTTGAGGCTTCACCTTTTGAAGATGTCCTCGATGCTGGGGAGATTAGTGCCCATGATGGAGCTGGCCGAGTTTACAACTTTCTGCAGCTTTTTCCATTCCTGTGCAACCAGCTAGAATGCTCTCCCCGGTACGTCTGTAGAAGTTTCTGAGAGTTGTCGATGATATACGGATTCCTAGTGAAGTACAGCTGCTGTCAAGCCAGCTTTATAACTGCTTCCATATGCTGCGCCCAGGATAGATCCAAGAACTTGAAATTGTTCACACTTTCCACTGCTGGTCCCTCAATGAGGACTGATGTGTGTTCCTGCAGCTTCCCCTGCCTGAAGTCCACAGTCGATTCTTTGGTCTTACTGATGTTGTTCCTGTGACACCACTCAACCAGCTGATCTATCTTGCTCTTGTACGCCTCGTCATGGGGAGTAAATTGCCACTAATGTTTAATGAGGCATTATTGTGTTGCCTTTAGTCACCTGCAGGTAGGAGGTGGTAGAGCCCCACCAGGAGGAGTCGACTATCATTTCTGTCATCTGGGAAAACTGTATTAATGCGTTAAACCAGATGAAATAAAGTGAAATTAGAGGACAGACTATCCTCTCTAATTCCATTTGGGATTAGGCTAAATGATAGCACCGTGACTCTGTATTTGATACCTCCGTAGGAAACATTTCACAACAACTCTGCCTGTCCCTGTCCCCATATTTAATCTCATCTTACTTAGAAGTTGCCAAAATTCCTTCAGATCCATTGCACAAGAAATTTTAAAAATAGCATTTCTTTTTGCAGGATTTATGCCAGGAAACTGATACATTAAAAAACCAGATCACCAAGGTGAATGTATTCATTAGGCAATATCTTAACACTCAACAAAGATTGATCGACATAACGCTGTAACTAGCCCAAACTCAAAACACTTAAACAAGCAGTTTTGAATATGAACGTCTCTGGGTTTGTCACATAGTTGGAGATTTTAAAAGCTAACAGTATATTTGCAAAATGTGGCTAATTTTTATTAACTTTTTAGAAGCTAATTCAGTTTTTTTCCTGACACAAATCTAGAACTGGAGAAATAATAAAGTGGTATCGGCTGACTCGGGGATCTATGAGTCCATGTCCACAATGTGAGTATCAAAGAATTTCGGTAGTTAACATAATAGGCCTCTGTAATTAGAAAGATATATATGTTCTAACAATACACACAAAATGCTGGAGGAACTCAGTAGGCCAGGCAGCGTCTATGGAAAAAAGTACAGTTGACGTTTCAGGCCAAAACCCTTCAGCAGGAATTTTTTCCATAGGTACTTCCTGGCCTGCTGAGTTCCTCCAGCATTTTGTATGTGTCGCTCAGATTTCCAGCATCTGCAGGTTGTCTCTTGTTCTAACAAGCACCTTCTTTGTTCTTTGTTTTGGAGATCACAATGTGCTTGTTTAACAGGTATATAAGATACTGTTAAAAATTGAGTTGATTAGTAACAAAAATATGACCATACTACGTTTTGTTTATCTCTGAAGAGTATCTCTTCTGTCTTTGCCCTTCCTGTTGTAAGATCGACTTCATCATAAGTTGGAAGTTCACCTTCTGCCATATTAGCAAAAATAAATAAAATCTCAAAGCACTGACCATACCTTAAATAGGCTACCACCTACCACCCCACCAGCCTCCGTGTCCAGCACATAGTTCTCTGTAACTTCTGCCATACATATCCAGCGGGATCCCACCACCAAGCACATCCTTCCCTCCCCCTCCCCCCCCAACTTTCTGCTTTCCACAGGGATCGCTCCCTACGCAATTGCCTTGTCCTTTCGTCCCTCCCCACTGATCTCCCTCCTGGCACTTATCCTTGCAAGCGGAATAAGTACTACACCTGCCCCTACACCTCCCTTCACCCATGAATCTGTTGGGGTCATATACTATATCCGGTGCTCCTGGTGTGGCCTCCTGTATATCGGGGAGACCTTATGCAGATTGGGAGACCACTTCGTTGAGCACCTGCACTCCGTCCGCCAGAAAAAGTAGATCTCCTAGTGGCCACCCATTTTAATTCCACTTCCCATTCCCTTTCTGACATGACCGTCCATCCTCTCCTATCACAATGAGGCCACACTCAGGTTGGAGAAACAACACAGTATATTCCATCCAGGGTAGCCTCCAACCTCATGGCATGACCATCGATTTCTTGAACTTCTGATAAAGCCCCCCCAACTCCATCACCATTCCCCAATCCCATTTCCGTCTCTCACCTTATCTCCTTACCTGCCTATCACATCCCTCTTGTGCTCATCCCTCTTTTCTTTCTTTCATGGACTTCTGTCCTCTCAGATTACCCCTTCTCCAGCCCTGTATCTCTTTCACTAATCAACTTCCGAACTCTTTACTTCAACCCTCCCCTCTCCCGGTTTCATCTATCACCTTCTTCCTTCCTCCCTTTTTTACTCTGACTCCTTATCTTTATTTTCCAGTACTGCTGATGGATCTGGGCCCGAAATGTCGACTGTTTACTCTTTTCCATAGATGCTGCCTGGCCTGCTGAGTTCCTCCAGCATCTTGTGTGTGTTGCTTGGATTTCCAGCATCTGCAGATTTTCTCCTGTTCCTGAAATGGGCTTGAGGCCTTTCTCATCTTCAAACAAATGTGACAGTTAAACATTTGTTGGGCAATCAGCTCTAGCACTGACGTACCTTGCTAGCTTGCTTTGTGGCAGCAGTACAGTGCAACCACTTGTTTGTTATGTACCGTGTCGTATGACATGGGCGATCATGGTCTTTCCATGACCATGATTGTTCTTGGCAAACTTTTCTATGACACGGCACATGATGATGATGATTATGTGAAAAATAAAATTAAAAATAGGGGTTAAGACTTTGAAAGTTAAGCCAACTACATTTCAATGTTTTTATTATTACAGTAAAGCCTGGCATGATTCGGTTTCATCTATCAGCTCTCTTGGATCTTCTGATGAAAGCAATTATTTAAATCTCAAGGCAATGTATGTACTTCTAACATAATTATATCTGACAAGATTGATCCCAACCTTAAGAGTCATTGTTTACCTTTGAGGGCAGTCAGCCTCCCTAAATGCAATTTACAAGCAACTTGGCTGTTCTCTATCTTATGCCTTTTAGTACTCATATGTAAATTGGTTTCAAACTCCAGTAAATAATGAGATGTAATTACTTTCCTTTCTGCACAGAATGCACAACTGATATGAGTTAGGAAATCATGGTACAGGATCGGGCAATAGATTAGATTTGGGCTTTTTGGGTATGACAATGGAAAATTCTCAGGAACAAAAGTTATTAATGGAAATAAATTTGAAACACAACACAAATTGCATTTGCTACTCTGTTATACATATGATGGATAGATCCCAGGAAACATTTTGATACAAGTCTGTTAAATTCATTAGATAGTTCTACATCAATTTTATTGTACTTAAAGGCAACATAAATGAACTTTGATAATGTTTGTAATCAGTGTTTACTTGTAGAAACTACCAGCACTGCCACTCCATCCAAGTTGTATAACCAATAAAACCATGTTATAATTTTATACTTTGCAAATAACTTGAGATACTTTTCAATAGGCATTCTAATTTGAGGCAAGTTTGCAATTGAATGCTAGGGAGTTGCACGGTGTGGGTGTGAACCATTTATCACCCTTGAAAATATCGGATTTAATACTGCTTTCTTCATCTGTGCACCCCAGTGGTGAGATGACATTGAAATTAATATTTCCACAAGTTTTTATCATTTTTTTTCGAAGAGAAACACTGCAGATGTCAGAAATCTGCAACAAATAGTAACACTGTCAGAAATACTCAACATTTCAGATTTGTGATAATTTATCAGGACTGGTGAAACCTCCTGGAGCTTTAGACTTTGGAGCATAGAATGTAGAATTGTGCAATACAAGAACCGGCCCTTTGACCCACGATGCTGTGCCAAACTGATTAAATTAGTAATCAAATTTCCAATTAAACTCTTCTGCCTGCACAATGGCCATATCTTTCCATTTGCTCCATAATCAGGTGTCCATCTAAGAGCCTTTTGATCACCTCGATCGTATCTCCCTCCACCACAACCTGGGCAGTGCATTCCAGGCACCCACCACTCTGTGTTTAATTTTTTTTTTAAAGTTGGCCTGCACATCTTTGAACTTAGCCTCTCTCACCTTGTGTGTATGACCTCTAGTATTAGATATTTCAACCGTGGGCTGACTATGCCTCTCAGAACCTTAAACCTTTATCAGATCTCCCCTCAACTCTACTACTTCGGAGAAAACACCGCAAGTTACCCAGCCTTTCTTTATAGCTCATGCCTTCTAATCCAGGCAGCAACTTGGTAAACCTCTTCCAGATCCTCTCCAAAGCCTCAAATTCATTCCTAGAATGGGGTGGCCAGAAATGAATGCAATACCCCAGCTGTGACATAACTCAGTAAGCAAAAACACTTACCTTGGCACAGCACGGTAGCAAAGTGGTTAGCACAACACTTTGCCAGTGACCTGGGTTCAATTCCCATAGCTGCCTGTAAGGTGTTTGCACGTTCGCCCTGTGACCGTCTGGCTTAGGGTAGGGTTAAAGCGGTGGGTTGCCCTGCCGCTGGCTCAAAGGGATTATCTCATGCTGTATCTCAATAAATAAATTTCTTTTGAACATGACAGGACATTAAATAAAACAGACACACAACAATTTGTATATGGTTAAGGTAAAACCTAGAAGATCATAATTCAAAGATTCAAAGTACATTTATTATCACTGTATACAGCCCGTTGAAAGAAAAACATCAAATCTCCAACATGCAAAAAAAAGAACAAGTCGCAAAAACGGGAAAAAGACACAAAATTAAACATCAAAGTACAAAATTAATGAAACGTAATATTATTTACACTTTTCCAAATATTGCTTACTTTGAAATATTTGTGTGTAGGGATGAATGTACTTACATTAGTTTGCTTATTTAGCAAGGAATAGCCCTGGCTTAATGTATTGTTTAAGACGGTATTGAACTTAGTGCAGCTCGGTGCATTATGAACATGTGACTGACAGGTGGGTTTCTTCGTTCAGCGATGACGCGTTTCCAGGTGGCTCCCTCGATGAACATTGTTATCAGTCACCACTCGAAGAATCAAACAAGGGAAAACAATCTACCAAAGAGGCCTTGGAAGCATTGATTAGGTAAGAAAGCCTTCTTCCTTCCTCCCCTGGCGCAAATTCTCCACAGCAATGGTGTAATATCACTTGGTTGGAATTCTCTCTGCCTGGGAAAGGTTGGGTAATTTAAGATGAGGGTAGCCTCTTTGATCCCACTGTCTTCATATCAACTAATGTTGCTATTTTGCAGTAAGCTCAATTTCTCAAATTTTACGCTATGTGCCAGTGATTTTAAACCTGATTCTGATGAAAAATTTCTCTCAAAGGACTAAGCAAGAAAGAGTAGTTTATGAGTAGTTTAATCCTGTTGCCCAGCATACCCTGATTTAACCTTAGCATAATCACGGGACAATTTACAATGACTAATTAACTTGTGAACTGTGGACTATGGGAGGAAAGTGGAGCACCTGGAACAAACCCACCCAGATACCAGGAGAATGCACAAACTCCTTGCAGATAGCGGCGGGTGTGTCTTGGACCTAATGGACAGAACTGCCTCCTACCGTGTTGTAAATTTTAGCCAAGATTGGACTAATTATGTTTGGCAGGATCCACGCCTGACAAAAGTAACTGATGAAATTCTTTGTTCTCTAATTCCAAGACAGGCATGTAGGGACCTCGACCTTCAGCTATCTGTAGATCACATGAGTCAGTCGTGCATACTCCTCTGTACGCCCAGTGGCTGACTACAGAACTGTATTGTCCAACAATTAATTACTTGGACACATGATCTATGAGACTTTTCAAAACAGATTTTAGCTTTCTCAGGTCAACACGAATCTCAAACTTATTTTGATGATATTTGCACTAGATTATTCTCAATATTTACAAATCTTTATTTCTCAGCAAAATTACAGAAGAAACCAAGCTGCTAAAATTGAACGTTGCTGTTTGCCAACAGGACTTCAAAACCAATCTTTCACTTTTAGAAGTGCAGAACAAAGTTTGGTAAGTCACTTCTGATTTTTTTCTTCTTCTAACATGAAATTTTTAAGACCAACACAAACTAAGTCATGAAATAAAAAAAATTGTTCCTTCTAAGTTGTTGCAAAATACTTTGTATGAAGGTATGAATAAAGATATATAATATTCACTTGGTTAAAACAAATGGTAGTTCAGAATTGCTCAGAAAAGAGGATATTTCCATATTGCAGCGTACAAAGAGGGAAAAGCTGTACAGAGACCTGGACTGCATTGGTGTTTTGAACGAAGCTGACTCAATGGCAGTCTTATGCATTTTGGTAATATTTGATGCCATTGGAGTACAGATTCAGTCCACAGAATATTGTTTTGTGAGTGTTACAAAATGTGCTTGCAACAGCACATTTCATTTCCTGTTTAGCTTCAGTGCTGACAACCAGAATACCGTTAAGTTTCTTGTTACAAGACATTCATACGACCTGCAAATTGCTCACACTGATAATTTGTCATTCTTCAGCTTGACAGACTGTCAAGGATGAAGAACATGCTGTACTGTGTTAAAGTCTTGGGTTTTACTGTGTTAAGGTCTTAGTATATAGTTAGGATGCCTGAGATTTTTTCACAGAACTGTAATCGTCAACATGGGGCAGAGAGCGAGTTTGTAAAACTGGCAGGGTGCAAAGGAATGGCGAGGGTGGTGTGCCACGATCGGGGTGTGGGTCAGGTGGCAGAGAAGGAGCGTTAGGGGCGGAGGGTTGTGTGGGGACAGGCACACCCAGCCCTGAGACATCAGGCAAGGTCATTCAATTCGAAACAATTGGTTTATTGATCATTACAGATGTCGCTCTGGTGCTTCCCGCTCCTTCCTCTCTCCCTTCCCCTTTTCCCAACCATGACTCCCCTCTCCCTGCCCCCTTCCCACTCTCAGTCCACGTTAGAGACCCAGATCAGAATCAGGTTTATCACATATGACATGAAATTTTGTTTTTTTAATGGCAGCAGTACAGAGCAATATATTAAATTACCACAGTACTGTGCCAAAGTCGTGGACACCCTAGCTATATATATGTACCTAAGACTTGTGCGCAGACTGTAGATGAAGTAAGTGACTATGTGGAAGTGGCAGACGTTCTTCTTGTGCACAACACTCTGCATAAAGAAGAAATCAGGAAATAAGAGGTACAGCCGCAATAAAATTTGCATGATTTTCCATCCATTTGAGATGAATGCAGCGAAATTCAGGATTTTTTGTAGAAGGCTGCTTCACCCTATTCAGTTTTCCTCTGTGCATTCTGCTCGGGCAAACATACGTCTCCAAGACAACAAGGGAAAAAGTGCAGTTTAGTGTTCCATAAACTCATGCCTTATAGGTCAGAAAGTTGTGATGTAGTTTTATAAAACTCTAGTTAGGTTACATCTGGAGTATTGTGTACGGTTCTGGTCACCCCATTATGGGAAAGATGTCAAGGCTTTGGAGAGAGTGCATGGAGATTTACCAGGATGCTGCCTGGATTAGAGGGCATGTGCTATAACAAGAGATCGGTGTGGTAAACCATATATATAGGTTGTAACTGGGTTACCTGTCTGGACACGCCCCTCTGCTGACTGCTCCTGTGGCTCCTCCCACAGACCCCTGAATAAAGGCGATTGTGCCATCGCTCCTCCCCCAGTCCAGGACAGATACTCAGCAGGGACGTTGGTCCATTTACTGTTAATAAAAGCCTTTCAGTATTTACTCTACCTCCAGTCTTTTGGAGTAATTGATCGTGCATCAGTTGGACGAATGTGGGTTGTTTTCTGTGGACCAGCAGAGGCTGAGAGGAGATCTGACAGAGGTTTATAAGATTATGAAAGGCACAGGCAGAGTAGACAGACAGTATCTTTTCCCCAGGGTTGAAATGTCTCATACGAGAAAGCATGCATTTAAGGTGAGAGGGGGTATTTTCAAAGGAGATGTAAGGGACAAGTTTTTTTACACAGAGAGTGGCGGATGCCTGAAAAGTGCTGGCGGGGTGGTGTAGGCATAAAGAATTATTTTAGTTGGCTATTTGATAACTAATCTAATTGATTCAGCACACTGGGCCATAGGGCCTGTTCTTGCGCTGTATAGTTCTATGCCCAATGTACAGCATCAACACAAAGCCAGGGTGAATCATGGCCTGGGAAACTGAGCAATGGTGCCACCTTGTGGCTGATTTCACACAAGTCACCAGCCCCCCAAATACATTTTCTCTCCAATCCTAATGGTCCTTTTTTAGCCAGTCACTTTGTCAAGTGTGTCATAAAGGCCTCCTAATAAATTCTTCATCTTGCCCACAGTGTCGCATATTCAGATGAGAAGTGTGCACTTAAACATGGAGATCAAATTGTGGCAATTAACAAACTTCAGATCCAGAATGTGGAGGAACTGCAGATGTTATTAAACAAGTCAATGGAAGAGGAGGTATGTTGCATTTTTTATGTGGATTTAATAATGGTTGTTCTTCAGTCAAACTATGTATTGGATATTGCTTTAGTAAAAATGAAGTAAGTTTTGAAAAATATGATAATCCCAACACCACCATTCCACTCCTAAAACCAGGCCTTTCCTGTCTGATCCTACTGTAAAATGTTGACCTCTTCAGTATGCTTGTGGTTCCTCGTTGTAAGTACACACATATCCTAGGTTCCTGAACACTGCATCGCTCTATGCCAATTTGGAAATCATGACCCTCATCCCTGGAAAACAATAAACAGAATCACGTGGACTTTTTCTCCAGTAGGATAAGGGAACTGCCCCTGACATCTCAATCTTCAGGGACCGGAGGCATTCCCATGGTCTAGGCTGTTAAGGTGGTCTACTCTCACACAGAGAAGGTGTCCTGAGGTACTTAGTATGAACAAGCCCTACACTTTGTCAGGTTCCAGAGGGAGGTTCCGTCTCATTAGGCTGAAGCCTGGTGTCTCCAAGTTCTGGTCTTTTCTCCTAAACTCCTTTCATGGATGTGCCTTCACTCAGGCAGAGATGCACTGAAACATCCAGAGATTTCTGGTGTCATTGTTCATACTGGTGCAACAACTGGAGATTGTTCTATCTTCTCTTAGATAATGCACAGGGGTATATATGTACATCCAGGCTTCCCCGTGTGGGAAGCTGAGAAGCTGCCAAGTGGGTTAAGATGGTCGGAGAGACCACTCACTGGAAGAATTTCACAGACAGGTAAATGGAAACCCTATGCCTATAGCAAAGAAAGATAAATTTGGGTAATCAAAAGCTTACCAGAAGAGTTGAAGGTTAAGAAGATTTTCAGAGGAACCTTTGACAAAGGATTTCTAGAGATTGAATTGTGATCAGCAAAAGGGAAAAAGGGGTTTATGCCTTAAGTGTGCAGGAGGGTGAAGATTAGAATGGGGTCAGATGACAAAAGGATTCAACTGTGTGAAGTTAAACCACCTTCAAAGATGTTGTTTTGTGCTAATTGGGAAATAAGTTGGATGTTCTTCTGGAAGTTAAAGGAAATGCTTCTTCCCCCTAGGTGCTTGCCACCATATTGCGAATGCCTGATGCTCCATCAGACCACAATAAAAATAAGGAAAATCTAAGGAAGGAACTAATGAAAGTAAGTGTCTATGTCTTGTCTGCAGTGGAATTGGTTCATTTGAACTTTATTGTCCAGAAAACTATTGTGTTATTTGTGGCAATTTTCGTATGTTTAGTTAAAATGGATGTACAGTACAGTGTCTTAGGCATATATGTATTGTTAGGGTGCCTAAGACCTTTGCATAGGACTGTAATAATTTTATGTATTGCACTGTACTGAAGCTGTAAAATAATAACAGATTTCATGACACGTGTGAGTGATGATAAACCTGATTCTGATATGAATCTCTATTGTGGACTGAGAGTGGGAAGGGGACAGGGAGAGGGAATCACGGTTGCGAAAAGGGGAAGGGAGAGGGGATGGAGTGGGAAGTACCGGAGAGACATTCTGTAATGAATAATAATCCAATAGTTTGGAATCAAATTACCTTGCTTGGTATGTCAGGGCTGGGTGTGTCTGCACCTGTGCCACCCCTGCCCCTGGCATTCCTCTGCCACCAGTCCCATATCCTCCCATGGTACTTGACCTCACCATTCCAAGCATCCTTTGCTCCTATCAGATTTACAAACTTGCTCTCCACTCCATTTTGACAAATACAGTACTTTGCGAAAGTCTTAGGCACCCCAGCGTATATACGTACCTAAGATTTTTGCCAGGTACTGTGTTCCCCAAAAAGTGGAAGCATTGCTTAATACAGAAGGGACAATATTAGGGGAAATTGGGGATAGTAGGCAACCTAACAGTATTACAGTGCCAGCGACCCAGGTTCAATTTCCACCAATTTCTTCTTGCGTTCTCCCTGTAACCATGTGGGTTTCCTCCGAGTGCTCTGGTTTCCTCCCACATTCCAAAGACCGTACCATTTTGAAGATTAATTGTATGTAATTGGACAGCACAGACTCAATGGGACAAAAGGGCCTGTTACTGTGCTCTATCTCTTAATCAGGGCTTCCCAACCCTTTTAATGCCATGGACCAAAACCATTAGCAAGAGGTCCGTGGTCTTCCGGTTGGGAACCCCGGTCTGAGTGAAAATAAACAAAGGTACATTTATAAGATAGAGGTTTACCTTTGATTGCTGCTGTTTAATGCATTTGCTAGATTTGGCTGACACTTATCGTTACTTTCATACCTATGGCTCCACTTATGGCAATGGAAACAAGTGTATAACCAAAGACTAATAAGTTAACAAAATTTTTTTCCCTTCCCCCTCCCCTCTTCTTCTATTACACAGTCTGGCCTTTTACCTGTTCTCACCTGCCTTTTGTCTCCTCCGATCCCCTCCTCCTTCCCTTTATCCTGTGGTCCACTCTCCTCTCCTATCTGATTCTTTATCTTTCCCAGCCACCTGGCTTCACCTGTCACCTTCTAGCTGTCCTCCTTCCCTACCCCCAACACTGGTATTCTCCCCCTTTCCTTCTAAGTCCCGAACGAGGGTCTCGGCCTGAAACAGCAGCGGTTTATTCATTTCCATATGTGCTACCTGATCTGCTGAGATCCCCTAGCATTTTGTGTGTGTTGCTAAGTTCACACACATTTAACGTTAGTGCGCAGGGAAGAGTGTGTGTGTTTAGTAGTATTGACACTGAGTTACAAGTTTATTGGACTGAAAGCACTTTCCTTTCAGCTTCCTTTGTTTTTCATTTGTGCATCCTTCCTGCTTTTATTCCACCAAGCAAGTAATCTATTTGAATTACACCATTTCCACCCATGGATGTACAGGACTGGTCTGTGTCCTTAAAACCTGGCCATGGGAATAGCCTCAGAGTCATACCTCATATGCATTACTGAAGGGCCGTGATTGGGACAGGACTCGTGAGAAAGCAAATAAGATGTGCGTTGAATGACTAGGAAATGAAAAACAAATATCATCCAGCTGAAGAGAAAGTTTAAAAACATCTGAAATCTGTTTGATAGATTCTTGATTAGTCAGGGCATAAAGGGATACAGGGAGAAGGCAGGAGATTGGGACTGAGAGGGAAATAGATCAGCTATGATGAAATGCCCGAGCTGATTCAATGGACCAAAACATCTAACTCTGCTGCTATATCTTATGGTTTTACGATCTTATGGATGTTTTTGAAACTATGTTTAAGGAATGTTAATGCAAATTAATTATATTTAATTTCTTTTTGCAAGGTTGTACAAAGTGCTAATTTACACAAAGAACCACCCACAAGCTCATCACCATGAAAACATCATCAAAGCCAGAAATAATTACCTTATGTTATCCAGCAGACATTCATCAGTATTAATTGAACTGGTAGACTCTTCTGAATCTTGTGGATCACTACTGATTTAATGATGAACACGTCTGCAACGTTTAGTTCTGGGAACATTTGTCGTCCTTTCATTCCACCCGGTCTGAGTTCATTGACACCACTTGCAAGTTCCACTTTGAATAATGTGCAACATCTGGGCAGTATGCCTTTGACAAATAAGGAATCTTTCTTTAACACTTTGTTGCAGTTTATGTCATTTACTTAATAGAACAAAAGAAGTTGTGTTAATATCTGCTGTTAAAAGGTGCTGTTCATTTCTAAGACACTTTACATCATTATAAGCAGGAGCATCATGCTTAATTGCTCAGCGTCTTTCCCTCCAATAACTCCTTGGCAAATGTACAGTTAATAGTCACTGTCCTTCATAAATGATTTCCCAGGGTGTAGTTGATAAAATAGTGTATTTTCATGTTGAAATGTAGTACAGAACTGACTTGGTAGTAATGAGCACTTGCTGCCCTAGATCTGTTCCGAGATGATCTGACCTTGGTGCTGTTTTACCCATTCAGAATTACTATCACTTTATTGCCAGTATGTGAAACATAAGAACATAAGAAATAGGAGCAGGAGTAGGCCATCCGGCCCACTGAGCCTGCCCTGCTATTCAATGAGATCATGGCTGATCTGTCCGTAAACTCAGCTCCATCTACCTGCCTTTCCCCATAACCATTAATTCCCTTACTATGTAAAAACCCATCTAACTGTTTCTTAAATATATTTAGTGAGGAAGCCTCAACTGCTTACCTTGGCAGAGAATTCCACAGATTCACCACTCTCTGGGAAAAAACAGTTTCTCCTCATCTCCGTCTGGAATCTTCTCCCTGAAACAAACTAGAATTGTTTGTGGTTCGGTACCAAGCATCAAACACAGGACAATAACAGAACAGGCAACACAAAGCAACCAAGACAACAGTGCAAACAGCCTCAAATGCCTCCTCGATCTGGTCTTCCCAAAGAACTGTCAGTCCTGCCATGACCACCTGCCTTGAGGTTCCTGACAGGATGACGATGTCAGGTCTCAGTGATGATGGCAAAACCATAACAGCCAACACAACAGTCAATAAGACGATCGTGCAAACGGCCATGAGCAATTGGCAATTAGCGCGTGTCAATCAAACTGAAAAATATGAAGATATGAACAGACTCAACAATTATCAACAAAAGAAGGAGAGCAGGAGGAACCATTTCACGGATTTTGTGCAGGGACAGTCAGGTATTACACCGGAGTGAGTTTTATTGAGAAGCTGGGTAGCTACAGGAAAGAAGCTTCAGAGATGATGTGCAGTCCTGGTGATGGACTTGTAGCGTCTCCCTGATAGCAATTTGGTGAAAAGGTGACTGCTAGGGCAATAACGTGCATCTTGATGATATCCAATTGCTCTGTGAAAATCCTCCAAATCAAGGAATTTAATAAGCAGCAAAACTTATTAGCTAACAACCCAATCATTAGTTTGGAATTCTGCATGTTTTCTGTGTCTTTTTGAATCCGTGATTGAAATTGACACTTAGGCGTAAAGCTGCCATTTGTTTAAATGACAAGTTGAAAGCCATCTGCTGTTTTACGTAGATAATTAAAGCTCTCGTGGCAGTGTCTTTACCCGATGTTGTTCAAACAAATTATCTGCTCAGCTTTGTTTTGCACAGTATACCAAACTTTGCAATTCACACACTGAGCGCTGTAGCTTCCGACGCCAAGAACAAAACAACAAAAGAACTTCAGTTGTGGTGAAACGCTGCAAGATATCCCGATGTCATGAAAAACATATAAAAAATGTGTTCACTGCCACTGTATGCCAAAGCAATATTCTAAAAGTATACAGGAAATGTTATAGAACAAACAGCATGTTAACAGCACTATTGAAATCTTCAGCAAGATTTGTAACTTTAAACTGTGATTTTATATATATAGCATAAAGCCTATAGAAAATACAATCGATTATAATTGTCTCTTGCAAGTTGCACCAGAGTGTAAATATTGCAATGACGTATATATGTATAACTGTAATTTAGGCAGGCAGTCAGTGGATGTTTAAAGCATTGATTTTATATGAAGATTAGGAATTTGAATCTACAGTTTCAAATCTTTTATATATATTGTAGTGGTAAATTAATCTAGTATTATGACATGATTTCTATGGATTGTATTATTTTCTAAAAGAAACACAATGTCTGTAAATGGCACCTTGTAAATAATTGTAATGTCAGATCATTGCGAGCTCCCTTCGAGCTCAGTGATCAGTTGAGATATCAATCAGATATTTCAAGATTTAATGGTAATTCATATCTGACCTTCCTACACTTGAAATGTAACGTAATGGTTGTTCGTTGATGTACACTGCACGTTTGAGTACACAGTTGGTGACATTTATGCTTTATGCAGGTGTTCCCAACCGAGGCCCATGGACCCCTTGCTTGATAGTATTGGTCCGTGGCTTAACTAAGGTTGGGAACCCCTGCTTTATGTCTTTAAATGATATAATTGAACACTAACATCATTGAGAACCATGAACGAACAGTCAAAAGTTTTTGAAAAGGTACTGCTGTATGTTTATCTTTAGACAGATTGTAGCTCAAGTGATTTGAAGCACTGTGCTGGATATAATCTGTAGCACATTCTTTCCTCAGACTTCAAAATTTCATTTAGGGCAGAGGCTAACACACACTCCAGCAGTTACAAGTTTAAAATTAGTTAGTTGAGCCATTGTATCGATTATGCCCTTTTATCATTTTTATTTATTCTGGATTTTTTTCTAGTGGCCTGATTTAGATGTCAAAAGAACCCCAATTGGTATAGATTAATGTTGCTGTACTTATTGCAACTAGTGGGGTGCTGGTTTGTTGGGCTTCCAACCTTAATCCACCAGCAGGCTGGATGACACTCCGTGGGACCAGTACTCTAGCAGCCGAATGCTTGGAGTTTGCTATGCAGCTGAAGTAGCAAGTCACCAGCTGGATGCTGATAATTATAGCACATTAACGCACAGCTGCTAAACGTTAAAGGCTCAAAGATCAGGTCTTTCACAGTACCTGCTGCTCACCAGAGATTTTTAATACTCTGTTCTACAGGTTTTAATTTCACAATTGCATCCATTGTTGATAATGTCTCCGGTCAGGTGTATGTTGCCAAATCATTGTCAATCCTTTTTTTTGCATACTTTTAATATGTTATATCATTCATGCGAGAATACAGCTTGACTGGCATGAATTCCTGTGATTTTCGTTACAGAATTACCAAGAAAGACAACTGAAGGAAGTAATTCCCAAAAAGTATCTGCACTCTTTTAAGGTGTTGGAGTTGTTTGTAATTCTCCTAATCTCCAGTAGATGCCACAGTTATTGCATATTGCAAAACATGTAATGTAAGCATAATATGAACACTTTTACAATAAAAAGATTTATGTCTGAATCAGCTCTAATTGTCAATTCCTATGTGTTCCCTGCAAAAAGGTTCAAAATGAGTCTAAGTGACCCTGAACGTAATGTTCTCAGTCTTAGTTAGACCATAAGACATAGGAGCAGAATTAGGCCATTCAGCCCATCGAGTCTGCTCCGCCATTCCGTCATGGCTGATCACAGATCGCATTCAACCCTATACACCCGTCTTCTCCCCATATTCTTTGATGCCCTGACTGATCAGAAAACTATCAACTTCTACCTCAAGTATACCCACAGACTTGGCCTCCACCACAGTCTATGGCAGAGCATTCCACAGATTCACTATTTCCTGGCTAAAAAAAATTCCTCCCTTACCTCTGTTTTTAAAGGGTCGCCCCTCAATTTTGAAGCTGTGCCCTCTAGTTCTCAATACCTCCACCAATGGGAACATCCTCTCCACATCCAGCCTATCTAGTCCTTTCAACATTTGGTAGGCTTCAATGAGATCCCTACACATTCTTCTAAAATCCAGTGAGTACAGACTCAAAGCTGCCAGACGTTTCTCATATGTTGACCTCGTCCTTCCGGATTCATCCTTGTGAACCTCCTCTGAACTCTATCCAATGACAACGCATCCTTTCTGAGATATGGGGTCCAAAAAGTTACTGTCAATTTATGTGATTTTGAATTCAGGGTTATCTATTGAATTGCTTTAGTGGTATGCCAAAACACAAGGCATCCACTGCAACTTCCTTCTGTTTTCATTATTTCACAATCCTGTCACCATGCTTGATAAAGATGGAATATGGCAATCTCTGCTCATTTATTTAATTTGCCTTTTCATGACACAGTGCAGAATAGACCTGTTGAGCCGTGTTACTGAGTAACCCGCCGATTTAACCCTAGCCTAATCATAGGACAATTTACAATGAACAATTAACCCACCAACTAGTACATCTTTGGACTGTGGGAGGAAACCAGAGAACGGGGAGGAAACCCATGCATTCCATGAGGAGAACACACAACCTCCTTACAGAGGATGCTGGGATTGAACTCTGAACTCTGACACTCAGACTTGTAATATCATCAAGCTAACTGCTAAGCTACCAAGGCAACCTATAATATAACTGAGGAGAGGCAACTAAGCCTTAAAAGTCCTTTATAGCATTCACTCTCAACACCTGTTACAGTTTACAGTCAGTGCCATTTCACACAGCTCTCTCCCTCTTGTCTCAGTGCCAAAAACATAGATGACAGAAGATTAAAGAAGGTAAATGGTAGGGCATTGAAGAATGCAGTATAACAGAGGGATCTAGGCATAATGGTGCATAGTTCCCTGAAGGTGGAATCTCATGTGGATAGGGTGGTGAAGAAAGCTTTTGGTATGCTGGCCTTTATAAATCAGAGCATTGAGTATAGGAGTTAGGATGTAATGTTGAAATTGTACAAGGCATTGGTAAGGCCAAATTTGGAGTATTGTGTACAGTTCTGGTCACTGAATTATAGAAAAGATGTCAACAAAATTGAGAGAGTACAGAGAAGATTTAACTAGAATGTTACCTGGGTTTCATCTCCTAAGTTACAGAGAAAGGTTGAACAAGTTGGGTCTTTATTCTTTGGAGCGTAGAAGGCTGAGTGGGGACTTGATAGAAGTATTTAAAATTATGAGGGAGATTGATAGAGTTGACATGGATAGGCTTTTTCCATTGAGAGTGGGGGAGATTCAAGCAAGAGGATATGAGTTGAGAGTTAAAGGGCAAAAGTTTAAGGGTAACATAAGAGGGAACTTCTTTACTCAGAGAGTGGTAGCTGTGTGGAACAAGCTTCCAGCAGAAGTGGTTGAGGCAGGTTCGATGTTGTCATTTAAAATAAAATTAGATAGCTATATGGATAGGAAAGGAATGGAGGGTTATGGGCTGAGTGCAGGTCGGTGGGACTAGGTGAGAGTAAGCGCTTGGCATGGACTAGAAGGGCCGAGATGGCCTGTTTCCGTGCTGTAATTGTTATATGGTTATAAGGATGTAGTTCAAAATTAAATGAAAATTGTTGGCTATGGATCATTTACATGAAGCCCTATTAACCTAAGGTCACCATCACAGAATAGAACTCTCGAACTTTGGAAACGATTAACAAAACATTGCTCAAAGACTATTAAGAGGCAACAAAGCAGCAAATCATCCTTTGAAGTCTGGAGTTTTACCACATGTCGAACTTCCAGACTCCCTACACACTGAATACAATACTCAAAATAACACACTGGTTTTACCCTGTAAAATTTCAGTCTTGCCCAAATCATCTTCTATCTGATTTCAGTGCAGATCTGCTGTTGAATATGAAAAATGATGCATATATGCCTTCATGAAGCTTCTGTCCATTTCAAAAATGTGTTAGAGATCATATCAAAGTTCAAAGTAAATTTATTATCAAAATATACATATGTCACCATATACCACTCTGAGATTCATTTTTCCAAGGACATTCACAGTAGATACAAAGAAACACAAAACTACACACAAACAACCAAAGTTCAAAGTAAATTTTATTGTCAAAGCACATGAATGTCACCATGAACAACCCTGAGATTTGTTTTCTTTCAGGCATACTCAACGCATTTATAGAATAGTAACTTCAGCCTATGAATTATAAGTCATTCACCCTATGAGAACATGATGCATTGGTCTAGATGGGATGGGAACCAAATTACTCTGAAAGCTCTTTGTTCCTCTGATGCCACTGTCAGAGAAGGTACTATAAATGATTGTTAAGTTTTTGATATGTTGACTGGTCAATCCTGTCCAAATCCCGCTTAAAGAAGAGCAAGATTAGTCAGAGATAAAGAATCAACAGGACAAAGAACATAGGAGCATTGTTCGCTCTGTTCCAGCTGTCCTATTGCTGTTAGAGGTTTTCCCAGTGTGTTTATTCATAGATGTGGGGATCATTCTGAAGCAAAATAAGATATGTCAGTCCCTGTTTCAGGGCTTTTCCACAACGTTGCAAGTTTACTGAATATTGGGTCTGGAGAACCTGAGTTATAAGGAAAGATCGAATAGATTAGGACTTTTTTCCATGGAACATAGAAGATTGAGAGGAGATTTGACAGAGGTATACAAAATTATGAGGGGTATAGATAGGGTAAATGCAAAAAGACTTTTTCCACTGAGGTTGGGTGGGACAAGAACAGGTTGTCATGGGTTAAGAGTGAAAGGTGAAAGGTTTAAGGAGAACATGAGGGGAAACTTTTTCACTTAAAGGTCATGAGATTGAGGAACCAACTGCCAGTGCATGCGAGCTCAATTTCCATGTTTAAGAGAAGTTTGGATAATTGTATGGATGTTAGGGGTATGAGTGGCTTTGGTCCCGGGGCAGGTTATGGAAGTGGGCATTTTAACTGGTTCGGCACAGACTAGATGGGACAAAGGGCCAGTTTCTGTGCTGTGCTTTTCAATGACTCTCATGCAGACAAGAGAGCTTCTTGCAGGCTTGAGCCCATGACCTTCAATAGCAAAGGAATCCAGTAGAGATCAGTGTTGCTACATGTCCACAGCGTATAACAGATAACTACAGCATGTCTCCATGACTGAAAACTGTCACTAACAAAATTCTGTTGTCATTTTGTCTACAGCTCCCTTTTAGTTCTTTCATGTTCTTCCCTCATTCTTTGCATCTGTCATTATAGAATCATAGAATAGTACAATACAGAAATATACCCTTTGACCCAACTTGTTCTTGCCAACCAATGTTCCCATTTAGGCTAGTGCCATTTGCCCACATGTGGCCCATATCCCTCCAAACCAGGAGCTCTCAATCTCGGGTCCACGTGTTAAGGGTATTGGTCCATGGCATAAAATAGGCTGGGAACCCCCGCTTTAAACCTTTTCAAACCCAATAATTACTAAAGGTCTTTTAAATGTCATTATTATACCAGCCTCAATAACTCTCCCTGGCAGCTCGTTCCTCATAATGCACCAAACTCTACATGAAGAAGTTATATCTCAGGTCCCTTTTAAATTGTTAATCTCTCATCTTAAAACTATGCCCTCTAGTGTTTAGTTCCATTTCCTTAGACTCTGTGAATTCATCCTGTCTCTGCCCCTTGTGATTTTATGCACCAGAGTAAAGTTGCCCCTCAGTCTCCTATATTCCAAGGGATAAAGGCCCAACCTTTCCAACCTTTCCATAACTCAGGCCATTGAATCCTGGCAACATTCTCTTCTTGTGCTTTTTCCATCTTGATGACATCTTGCCTATAACAAGGTGACCGAAACTGAACATAATACCCAAGTGCAGCCTCACTAGTGTCTTCTACATCTCACATCATAAACTATCTCTAATTGCTTCCTGTTCTGATGAAAAGGCCACTTGAAATTTTCCACATTAGCAGATGCCAGAACCACACAGAAGGTCAGGCTACTGTGTATGGAAAGAGAAACAGGGTTAACAAAAACTTCCAAACTTGCATTGCTGACTACATTTCCCTCCCCAGGTGCTGCCTAATTGCTGACTATCTCCAAAACGACGGCTAACAGCGACTCCTTTACTGGCAGCTCTATTTTCATCTTTAATATCTCTATTTTTCCCTTTCAGGGTTCTTTTGAAGACCCTGCCCTGGAGTTACACACTGACTATGTTCTTTGCGGGAATGGGACCCGCCCTCAGGGTTTAATGACTGGCTGTTATTCGGCTCGCTAAGGGCACAACCTAAAAGCTTCGCTCACCTTCAGAGGTCCAAGATTTCGTGGCTGTGGAGATGGGGGGGATTTGACGTTGGTGTCCAGGCAGGAGATTGGTGTGTTGTGGAAGATGGAAGATCTAAGGCCGTGTGCCCAGAGACCGAAAGATCTTTGGGCACAGAGCTCAGAAAAAGTTACGCAATGGACTTTTAACATCGTAAACCAATGAGTTGTTTGTTATGTCTCCCTTCTCACTCTGAAACGGAGACATCCCTTTCTCCCTTATTAGGGGGAGAGAGAGCCTGTGGTATGTTAAATACAGAGTGAATGAGTAGTCTTTGGAGTACTGCAAGTCTGTGTCTTTGCTGTTGCTTTGCTGATGCTTGAGTGCTCAGTGGTGGGTGCCCATGCTTTTTTTTTGCCGATGGGGTGGGGGATCGTTGCTTGTTGCCACTTATGCGTGGGAGGGAGGGAAGCTGGGGGGGGGGACTTCGGGGTTCTAACATTTAACTGTCATTCATTCTTTGGGGGCGCTCCTTTGTTTTCATGGATGGTTGTGAAGAAAAAGCATTTCAGGATGTATATTGTATACATTTCTCTGACATTAAATGTACCTTTGAAACCTTTGAATGTTCCAGTTTTACTGTAGAATTCTACCATGCATTGTTTCTGCTGTATCTTAGTTGCTTATTGGGAAATTTTTTTCTGAATTATTTTCTAAGTTCAAGGTTCAAAGTAAATGTTACTACAAAGTACATAAATGACACCATATACAACCCATTCTCTTGCGGGCATACTCAACAAATCTACAGAATAATACCCATACCAGAATCAATGAAAGATTGCCCAACCAGGGCATTCAACCAGCGGGCAGAAGACAACAAACAGTGCAAATACAAAAAGAGTGGGTGAGGCCTTCGTCGGTCAGGGTCGACCATGGATGTGGCACCCTAGCTGTCTAGATACTCGAGCCAGGGCAGTACAATATGGGGAGAAAGCTGTTGCCCATGTAGCAGGCTTCCCCTCTCCATGCATCTGATGAACCCAAAGGCAGAGACTGATGCAGTTTGGTACCAACAGTGTTGCAGGAGTTGCCAGTCAGCATTGAACTCAATGTAGGACTGCGTTAGGGACTCCTGCTCCGTACTTTTCCCTCAGGGATTACTCCTGAGGCCTTCCCTGTCAGTGGGTAAAGCTGCAAGGCAGCAGAGGTTTGAGATCAGAGTTTTTCTGCTCCTATATGAGCTGCTAACCATGGCTGACGAGCCCCATCTGCCTGAAGTGACTGCTTTTAAGGTGCCAATAACCGGCCTTTGCCCCTTCTCCTGTCAGTAGAAATGGTTCTGATAGGCTCAGTAGCTAAGCCACATGTGAAGGCCAAGAGCTGGACATGGCTGCCAGAAGCTATTGGAGGTGCACGCCATTGGAAGCATTTAATAGGTAGTGGGAGCTTATCCTTATTACCACCCTGACTATAAGAACCTTAAGGAACCAAATATAGAAAGAATAAACAATAAATAAATAAGCAATAAATATCGAGAGCGTGAGGTGAAGTGTCCTTGAAAGTCAGTCTATTGGTTGCACGAACATTCCAAGGATGGGGCAAGTGAAGTTGAGTGTAATTATCCCATCTGGCTCAAGAGCCTGATGGTTGAGGGGTGGTAATTGTTCCTGAACCAGGTGGTACGAGTCCCAAGGCTCCTGTACCTTCTTCCTGATGGCAGCAGTGAAAAGAGAGCCTGTGCTGGGTAGTGGGTGTCCCTGATGATGGATGCTGCTTCCCTGCAAGAGTGTTTCATGTAGACGTGCTCAATGGTTCGGAGGGCTTTACCGGTGACAGACTGGGCCAAAACCAGTTTTGCTTAAGAATTGTACCATGTATTGTTTCTGCTGCATTTTAGTAAATTGTTAGGAAAGCTTCTCCTGAATTATTTTCTGGATTGATTTGCAACTATTTCAGAGTCATACAGTACTATAGCATGAAACAGGCCCTTTGGCCCAACTCAGCCATGCTGAACAAGTTGTCTACCAGAGCTCATCCCATTTGGCCCATTTCCTTTCCTACCCTTGTGCCTGTTCAAATGTTTAAAACATTCTAACATTCATGTTCCTTCAGATTTGAATTGCCTGGCAAGTGAAAACATACATTTACTGCTGCCTTATCATTTAATTAAAGGCCTCGTTTAATTTGTCCTCAGCCTCCTCTGAAGAAAAGAGGTCCCACCTCATTTAGAAGGAGGTTGTGAGAAACTAGTTAATTCCTGGAGGTTTGAAATAGAAAACCTTCATAGCACTTTCTCTAACAATAAATTCCACAATGTATTAAACCTGCTTCTGACTCTGACATGCAGTGAAGACTCTTGAATCATGTAGACATCTGTCTCCTGCAGAACCAAGCCAAACTTTTGAGGGTCCGAGACTTCAGGTAGCTTCTTCCCCAAGTTCATCAACTCTAGTGTTGGAACTTTTATTGAAAGAACTTTCACACTGTGGTGTCCCCAAACAAAGGGAGGCATCAGCTGCTGGGCCATTTCAGAATGAAACTCACCAGTGACGAACCTGTCAAGCTGTCCATCAGAGAATCTGGTCTTTGAATTGCAATTACAGAGGGTCCGCTGTCGAAAGCAAGTCCCAACGTACAATCAACAAATGGGAATTGTGCACTTTGGATTTCCCAGGTTCCGCCACTGACGGAAATTCAACAGCTAATGACATGAGCTTCAGCCAGTTCATTCCATAAATTTATCAAATTGAATATATCGCCATCATTCTCCCCACCATCAAGGAGATCTTCAAAAGGCACTACCTCGAGAAGACCACATCATCATTAAGTACCGTCTCTAGCTAGGGCACGGCCTCTTCTCATTACTATCATCAAGGAAGAGATCCAAGAGCCTGAAGACCCACACTCAACATTTCAGGAACAGCTTCTTCCCCTCTGTCATCAGATTTCTGAATGGACAGTGAACCCATGAACCCTACTTGACTACTCCTTTCTTGCACTGTTTATTCATTCAGTCATCTATGTATTTATTTATCTATCTACGTATTTATTATTGCAACTTACAGATTTGTTATGCCTTGCATTGTACTGCTGTTACAAAAGAAAAAAAAAATCATGACATATGTCGGTGATAATAAACCTGATTCTGCATTACCATCAACGCTCCAGGTAGGTGGGACAAATCTGAGGCCTGTAACTTCCATCATCTCTGGAAATATTGGACGATTAGGGGTATACATTTAACTGTTGGACAGAAAGTCAGCAGCTCTTCTGGGACATAGCGAAACAACAGATCACCTCTGCTGAGCGTGTAACTGACACAGACTCATTCCTCTACCTCATTTGGATAATGTTAGCCATTAGAAATGCTCGTTTTCACAAAGGGAGCTATATTTCAGAGTAACTTCTTAGAACTTCTTACAGCGTGCAAGATCAAGGCTCCTGCATTGAAACATTTCTCTCCAATTTTATTTTGAAAGCACACAATGCATGGGTCATGCTGGATGTAATGACAGAGAATTAAAACAAAATTATGAACAGTTCCCCCTCCCCCCATTTGCAAAAGCTCTATCTTTCCTGACTAATGCTTCTGAATGTTAGTATAATTTTAAAACAGTAATTAGCAGTAAAGACGCTATCAGAAACCACCATATTTGAGTAAAATCAACATTGGAGCTTTTAGACTTCCTCTCAGTTTTAGTTCAAGTAGTTCTTGTGCCAAAAATCACAAGTCTGCTTAAAAGGTTATCCTCGCAGGCAATAAACACTATCAGACAAGACAGCCTGCTGTTTGCAAGCCAACTGAATGAGCTTTAACATTTCCAGTGTGCTAATTATACTGAGACAAAATGTTTTCGAGTCTGGGAGGAAGAAACTTTCTCTCCATGAATGCATCAACTATTTTTTAAGTATAATCTGCTATTGATACTTTACAATATTAGTGAAAAGTCATTGCCTTGCTGTTTCATCTAAACCCCTGATCTCCGGAATTTTGTTGCTGAATCTTTCCATACCTAACTAATCATGTCTCCTAATTAAAGACAACTTTAAACCAAGGTATCATATTAAGCAAGCTTTTAGTCACATATCCCAAAGTTTGGAACATCTGGACAGCAAAGATATGTACATTAGGATGCTCTTTATTGATTATAGTTCAGCAATTAACATAATCATCCCCTCAAAACTAAGCAGTTCCTCATTCCCCTCTAACTCTCAACTTGTTCTCTTGCAAATTTTCCAAATGAGGATCATTTGCCATTCTGCTACACTAAGGTGTAATCCACTGACGCCAATTAACATTTCAGTTATTCCAGAGTGGGAAATCCCCACCTGGGGGTCACGGATGCCTCAGTTAATGGCAGGGCATGGAAAAGGTAGGGAAACCCTATTCCCAAAAGGAAGGATCTCGACTCAATTGTCGACTCTCTTTCTCTCTCCACAGCAACTGCCTGATCTGTTGAGTTCTTTGCTAATCGATTGGTTAATTAAGACTCACCAGCCCCACTTATTACATGGATTCATGGAAGGTATATCCATGGTGGTGAATCTGTTAAATTCATTGCTTCAGACAGCTGTAGAGGCCAAGTCATTGGGTGTATTTGCGGTGGCGGTTGCGAAGTTCTTGATTAGTCAAGTTGTCAAAGGTTACAGGGAGAAGGCAGGAGAATGGGATTGAGAGGAATAATAAATCAGCCATGATGGAATGGTGGACCAGACTTGTGAGCGTAATGGCCTAGCTCTGTTCCTGTGTCTTATGGTCTTATGTTGCATTGAGTTCCTCTCTGCAACTTGTGGTACATTGGGCAGCAACCTTGCCGTTTCTCTTCACATTTGTCTGTTTTTTACGAGTTGTTAGCTCGATGCTCAACCCAGCATGGATGGAAAGCATGCAAGGAGATGGCCAGGACCAGTCACCTCAAAGTTAGGTGCAGATGCCACCATACCACTGGAGAGCTTATGGTTTTATGGTCAATTTGGAAACGTTCTCTCAGCACCTAAAATAGGTGACAGCCAAAAATTTTGCTCCTACATCTGTCATTATTCTTCCTGTCATATAAATTAAAGCTAAGCAAAATTTGCAAGAAAATGCACACCAAGAAAAATTGCAGCTGGGTGGCTGGCCCCGGGCTGATGGATCATAATCACAAACAATAACCTCAAGATTGTAAAAAGTCAGTGAAGTACTTTTAACTTCCAATATGGAACCTCTGCACCGAGGAGGGGTCAAGAAAATAGTTATGATTTCCTGTTATCAAATGTCTTTCTACCATTATTACAAAATGCAGTGATCAAACTTATTTTAGCCACAGCTACAGAGAGCTTTTGCAAGTAAACCATTGCTACTCATCATGATTCTGTCATTTGACTTCCTCCGGCTTTCAGAACACATTAGTCACATATACAGTATCTAATGGAAGGTAAAGGCTTTCCAGTAGGAAATGGATTCTGCCTCCTTTTACTAAATGGATTATTATTTCAGGGGTTGAACTAGGAGCATTTAGACAGGAGAAAAAAGAGAAATAAAGCAAGATGGATTAAGAGCAGAAATCTTGAAAGAGCTGACAATGGATGGAAAGGTGTGATCAGTGTCGGGATGAGACAAATGACGGTAAATTATCATCTTAAAAGGAAAAAGGCAGGGGAGCTAGGCAAAAGGTATGAGTGTGTTGTTGGGTGAGACAGGATGGGCTTTAAAGTTCAAAGTTCAAAGTAAATTTATTATCATAGTACACATATATGTCACCATATACAACACCAAGATTGATTTTCTTGTGGTTATACTCAATATATCCATCATAGAATAAAACCATAACAGAATCAATGAAAGACTGCGCCAACTGTACAAGAGGCTGACGGCCCTCTAGAACCTCCTGATTTGGGATGGAGGGTCTCCAGACTGAAACGTTGACTCCAATTCAACACACATAAAACGCTAAAGGAATTCAGTAGGTCAAGCAGGATCTGTGAAGGGAAATAAACAGTTAACTTTTTGGGCTGACACTCTTCATCAGGACTGGAAAGGAAAGCATCAGAAGCCAGAATAAAATGGTGGTGTTGCCTATTTAATATTTTAGTAATATTTGAATAATTTTGTATATGCATTGTTTGATTGAGCATTCTTGTTCATTTAAGTAATTAATTATGGGTTAATTACATTTATTGCATTTGTTGTCACACTACCATGTGATACGTGCACCCCTCGCTTAAAGTAAACTGGAAGTTACACCTGCATTCCTGGACTCCCATGTCTTTCCTGAATTAATTTAGTGTTTTGAAGTTACAAAAGGTAACAGGTAGAAGGCAGGAGAGGAGCAGGATTCAGCAGATAATTGGTGAATATACGTGAGAAGATGGGAAAGAGGGAAAAATGGTACAATGTAAGAAACCTGACCTAATGAATATTTCCAGCACTTTCAGATCACATTAAAAAGATAACAAGCTTAAAATTCCTCCAAATCTGTACCCAGATTTCACATGTCTCAACCAACTCCATCAAACTGAATAACTAAGTTGCAAATTTGTAAACATATAGTGAAATTTTGAACAGAGGTAAGTTACATGCATTATGACTATTTATCCAGGAGTCCCCAACTTAATACAACTGCCCACCAAACCTGGATGAATCCACCATCATCCAGGTGAGATAGTTTCCTAAACAGCCTTGCTCATGGGATGATTCAATGTCATGGCCAGATGCTCAGCAGCTGGAAAACTTAGATATTTCTGTTCTTTTAGTTGTAACTGTTCAAGCTTTTTATCAAAAAATTACTTACTGGAGACAACTCTGTATTTTCTGTCCTTTTGGTATATCTTTATTGTATAAGCATGGCAGATTTAGAGTTGAAAATCTTCTCCATTTGTGTGTACATCTTAAATGTTATGATCCAAAGAAGAAATACACATTTGTAAACTCAGTGTTTCCTCGGACAATGCTTGCTTATGCTGCATTACAAACACTTTAAATATGGCCACATCCTAACAAGATCAAGAGAATATCTGGGTTTAGCTTGATACCTACTTATCACTGAGCAGATAAAGTACTATGCAAGGATCTGAGGCACACATATACAAGCTAGGGTACCCAAGACTTCTGCACAGTACCGTATTTGTCAACGTGGAGCAGAGAGCGAGTCTGTAAATCTGCCAGGAGCAAAGGATGCTGGGAATGGTGAGGGTGGAGCGCCGTGGGCGGGGTGTGGGACAGGTGACAGAGGAGGAGCGGCAGGAGTGGGGAGTGGTGTGGGTGCTGACAGACCCAGGCCTGAGACAACAGGAAAGGTCATTTGATTTGAAACAATTGGTTTATTGATCATGACAGAATGTCTCTCTGGTGTTTCTCACTCCCTCCTCTCTCCCTTCCCCTTTTCCCAACCATGATTCCCCTCTCCCTGCCCCCTTCCCACTCTCAGTCCACCACGGACACCCCTATCAGAGCCAGGTTTATCATCACTCACATATGTCATGAAATTTGTCTTTTTTTCTGCGACAGCAGTACAGTACAATACATAATACTACTACAGTACTGTGCAAAAGTCTTACACACCCTAGCCCCACACACACACACACACACACACACACACACACACACACACACACATATGCGACTAAGACTTTTGCATAGTACTGGATCTGAGTCAAAAATTTGCAATTGACACCACAATGAAGCTGCCGTGTCAGAAGAGCAGAAGTACGATATAATGCAACGTTGGCAAGCACAAGGCATTTGGAAATAATTGCACGACAATTCTCCACAGACTATGGCTCAATTGGTTCATTAACTGCGGCTGGCTGGTAAAATTAAATCCTTGTCATTATATACTTACCTAATACATTTGTAAATATTTATAATAAAACTCTGAAGTTTGACTGCTGTGATGTAAGTATATTGATGTACCATAAAGCATACAGTAGAGCTAGAAAGAGTGCAGAAGAGATTCAGTAGGATGTTGAATGGAGGACTTTGCTTAGAAGAAGTGATTGATAGGCTGGATTATTCACTCTGGAGAGCTGGAGGCTGAGGGGTGACCTTATAGAGTTTATAACATTATGAGAAGCATAAGACAGAATAGATATTGACAATCTTTATCCAAGGGTAGGTGTCACAATGTGCGCTGGTTGTAGCTGAACCCAAGTGCGGAGACAGTAATGAGAGTTTATTCTTAATACATCTATAAGAACTTCGATGGCTCGGCTGAGCAACACTGCAAGGTGCAACATGTTCAAAACTAGAAACCCATGATTAGTGCTAATCGGACATCCGCTTAAATAACGCAAGTAACATGAAATTCCTGAGTCTGTCAAAATAAACTTAACAAGTTTAAATAGAATGCACTAGGAGACCTCATTACAAAGAGTGAGTCGCTCAGGAAAAACACAAGCCACTCCAAACAATTAATAACTCTGATTAAACAACAATTAACCAATTCAGGTGCTCTATAAACTGCAGAGCCCAATGCTCTCTGGCACCCTGCGCAGCCCTGAAGAGCTCATTACAGGCAGGGGTATCCAAAACTAGAGAAACGTAGATTTAAGGTGAGAAGTCAAAATTTAAAGCAGAGCTGAGGGACAAGTTTTTCACAAAGGGTGGTGAGCACTGTTCCTTCTAAGCTGCACAGGTGCACAGCTACACAGTAACTGAAATGCTCCCATAGCCTTTGTTGCCGTGCAGCTGAAATTTTCTTTTGTATAATATTAATATAATTTTGAAATCTATGTCAATGTAGTTGTGAAATACCTTGTAATTAATTATGTGTTAATAAATATAATCCATAAATTTTCAAAATAATAAACATACCACAGCCTTTGAAACATTTTCGAGCTTCAATGTATTTACATTGCCAATGTTTCAAGTTACAACTCTGTTACAAATGCAACAATATACACAGAATGGAAGCCAGTAGCTTGTTGTTCATAAGCCATCGGCCTGCTAAACACTGGCATCGTCTAGTCAAAACATTTTACTTTTGCCATTGTGCCTGTCAGTTGTTTTGACTGCCTGACATCATTTACTCGTGTTGTGAATTGTGGTGATGTTTGTTTGAAGTACATATTACAAAACAATATACAAAGTGCCACACAGATTTCGGACCGTGTAAAAGTTTCCTGTTCAGAGCAATGGTTGTTCCGTGCATCTGTAAAAAAAAGAGCTGGAGGGAACATTGGCGGTGGATATACAGAACAAGCTGCAGAGGAAATTAGAGAGATAGGGACAATCATCACATTTAAAATAATTTTTATAGATACGAGGATAGGAAAAGAATAGAGGAATATGGGTCAAATACAGGAAAATGAAAAGAGCATGGAAAGATGCATGGAAGAGTTGGATTAAATAGTCTATTATTGTGCTGTCTTGCTCTATGACTATGACTTTACGAGTCTATGAAATAAATCCATGTAATAGCTTTATTTAGCATCAGAGATAAAAAGTCAGAAGAAACTAACTAAATGGCTAGAAACATTCTACTGAGCTTCATTTAACATTTGTAATACTCGTCTCTGTGCTAAACTGATGCTGTGGCCTACAACTAGGCTCCTGAATCAGTAGCAATGTTGCCTGGCTTTGTGTCTGTGACTCACTTCCGTGAACTTCAGTTCTGAATGTTATTTGCTAACTAGTGCAGTACTGTTTTCACAAGTTGCTTTGTTTTTCTCTGCACTTTGGGTGTTTGATGGTCTTTTTTTTGTGTTAATGGGTTCTACTGGGTTTCTTTGTTTTGTTCCTGCCTGTAAGGGGACGAATCTCAAGGTTGTATAAAGTATACATACTTCCTTCTTCTTTATTAATCTTTTTATTGATTTAAAAGGAACATAAATACAAAAAGAGGAGAATTATCTCAAATATATATATCAATAACAGCATAAACAGAGATTGAAATAGACATTAAGCTAGTATGTAATAAATAATAAAAAAAGAAAACAGCAATTCTCCTCTTAATAGTTCATGAAGAGGAAAGTAAAAACTTTGAATTTTAAATGAAAAAAAAACCCACTACACTATACAAAAAAAGGGACTGGGCAGTCCATTCTGAGAATAGGACCAAAAAAAAAAGAAATACTTTCTGATCAAATATAAAACTTTGAAAAAAAATTGGAAGAGTAATAAATCAAATCAAGTGAAAATATTGAATAAAAGGTCGCCAGTTTTGCTCAAATTTAAAGGATGTATCAAATGTCTGACTTCTTATTTTCTCTAAACTTAAACAGGACATAATGGAGGAAAGCCAATAAAAGACAGGTGGATTAGAATCCTTCCACTTCAGTAAAATGGCTCATTTAACAGTAAATAGTAAATAAGTAAAACAGTAAAAAGGATTTTTTTACGTGGCTTGCTGCAAAATTACCCTTCTGCTTATCCACCTAATATGACAGAGGCTCTTTTTCAGCTTAAACTACTTCAAAAAGGGTTGATAGCTATAATTTATAAACGGATATTGAATTTATGAATGACATCTGATGATAAAATGAAACGTGCTTGGGAATTGGAAGTTCAAGAGTCATTTTCAGATAATCAATGGAGTAAAATTCTTCATTTGGTTAATAACTCATCTATTTGTGCCCATCATTCCTTGATACAGTTCAAGGTAGTGCATCGGGCCCATATGTCAAAGGATAAACTAGCACGTATTTTTTCCAATATCAATCCTATTAGTGACAGATGTAATAGTGAGGTGGCCACTTTAACTCATATGTTTTGGTCTTGTATAAAGCTAGACAATTTTTGGAGAGATGTTTTTAAAGCATTATCAAAAGTCTTGGATCCGGACCTACAATCTAATTTACTTGCGGCAATATTTGGGATTACCCCATCGAAACCAGGAAACATTCCCGTTTCTGCTCAATGTATGATAGCCTTTTCAACTTTATTGGCTAGGAGAGCCATTTTACTGAAGTATACATACTTCCCTCTGTTAGCCTCAGGTCACCCTTGGGCAAGGTTAGCCCCCCCCCCACCTACCGATCAGGGTCATGTGACACATGGGAGCAGCCAGTGTATATCACAAGTCCTGGTTACGTGACCACTGACACCAGGCAGGCAATCGCTGAAGAGTATTGATAATGGCTGGGGTCACTGTCTTGTAAAGACACTGCCAAGAAGAAGGCAATGACAAACTGCTTCTGCAGAAATGTTTGCCAAAAACAGTCATGGTCATGAGACCATGGTCACCTACATTACACGACACGGAACATAATGATGATAATGAGAGGCATGGACATTAGTCTGGACGCTGGGAGGGATCCCCCATTCATCCTGTCGTCAGTAATATACACAACACAAAATTCAGCAGGATTTTTTCACTGCTTGGAACTCAGTATCACATCCAGCGAATGAGCCAAGCAGCAGAGAAGCCAATGCATCTTGGAAGCCAAATGAGCACTTCAGGAAAAAGGAATACGAGGTCATTTTGACACACTGAGATTAAATAATTTGAATCCGATGCAGCTTCTGTGGAGATTTTTAAAAATACCCACACTGATTGGTTGAGAGCATGCTCTGTTCCTCTGATGTAAATTAAATACACTTCAATAGCACATATCACCTACAAATTGCACTGTAGAAACCCATTGTCAGCAACTCGAAAACCTCAGACATCCATCACCTAGGAGAGAGGAGAACACATTGACCTGAATGGACCTGAATGCTCCCAGTTGAAAGTTTCCCTGTATACTGACTTGGAAAAATTACTTGTTTGATCATTATGTACTGTGTTGTATGACACGGGCATTCATGGTCTTTTCCCATGATTGTTCTTGACAATTTTTTTGACAGAAGTAGTTTGCCTTGCCTTCTTCTGATCAGTGTCTTTACAAGACAGGTGACCTCAGCCATTATCAATAGTCTTCAGAGATTATCTGCCTGGCGTCACTGGTCGCATAACCAGGACTTGTGATATGCACTGGGTGATCCCATGGCTTCACGTGACCTTGATGGGGGGGGGGGCGCGGAGGAGCTAAGCAGGTGCTACACCTTGCCCAAGGGTGACCCGCAGGCTAGCGGAGGGAAGGAGCACCTTACACCTCCTTTGGTAGAGATGTATCTCCACCCCACCACTCAGGAAAAGTTATTGCTTCTTCTTAATTGGTAGGTTTAAATCTCAGATCTCTCTCCTCAACAGCATTTTCACTCCCATGGACTCTTACACTTGAATAAGGTCACTTACTTTTGTTATCTCAATGGTTCTTAGAAACATATAATAAATACTGTCCTTGCCAGCAGTGCTTAAATCCTCTGGATGGCCTTAAAATTTGGTGCCTTGCCTTTTTTTTGCACCAACTTCAAAACACATAATTCAACACCTAATTAAATGACAGTACGTTTTATAGCAACACACACACACACAAATGCTGAAGGAACTCAGCAGGCCAGTAAACATCTATGGAAAAGAGTAAACAGTCAATCTTTCAGGATGAAACCCTTCACCAGGACTGGAAAGGAAAGGGGGAAGACAGAGTGAGAAGGTGGGGGGAGGGGAGGAAGAAGTACAATCTGGCGGGTGATAGGTGAAACCGTGAGAGGAGGACGGTCTGAAGTAACGAGCTGGAAAGTTGATTAGAGGAAGAGATAAGGGGCTGGAGGAGTGGGAATCCGATAGGGGAGGACAGAAGCTCATAGAAGAAAGAGAAGGAAGAGGAGCACAAGAGGGCAAGTAAGGAGATAAGGTGAGAGAGTGAAACAGGAATGGTGAACGATGGGGGTGGGCAATTAGTGAAGTTCGAGAAATCGATACTCATGTCTTCAGGTTGGAGGCTACCCAGAAGGAATATAAGGTTTGTGCCTCCAGCCTGAGTGTGGCCTCATCTCGACAGTAGAGGAGGCCGTGGACTGACATGTCGGAACGGGAATGGGAAGTAGAACTGAAATGGGTTTTATAACCCAAAGCACGATTTATATTGACAGCTCTAATTATGTGCTCAAGTCTGCGCAGTAAAACCTGACCTTGTGACCTATCGACGCAGAGGCGTATCAAGCATCCTTCAGCAAAATTGCTGCAAGTCACTAATATGGCCATTTAAATGGTGGTGTCACTGACGCAGAGACTGCATTTTAACATGACAAAGCAACAACATTTCAAGGAATTATCTTAGTGATCTTCAGCACCCAATTGCACTAATCTGTAAAAGTGAACTTAAAAAAAACAAAAACAGAAGTTACTTTATTCCGGAATTTATTCACAGGAATTATAACTCAGCTGGAGTGTCTCGTTATTCCCAGTGATGCATTTAATCTTATTAGGCACAAATATTCATACACAACAACTTTCATTAAAGTTTACAAATATCACTCTTCATTTAAAAATTAATTAGATTTAAGGAAGAAATTAACACGACACTTGCAAGTCCAACCCATTCAGTTCACATCGTACAGTAGCAAAGTTCTCCATGAGAGTTGACACCATAATTTTCAATAACTCAGCATAATCGTAGGTCAAAGAATGATTAATTTAAAAGAGGACTGAACAATCTGTTGAGGATAGAGCTCCATTAGGAGGAAAACACGCACTTATGACTACTATTTTTAGAAGCAGCAATTACACTGGCACTTCCACTCTCCCTGTGCTAATTTTGCTTTTATCCTAAATGCAGCTGAGAATATAAAGGAAGAGATATTAGCAGCCATTATAGTACACTCAAATGAGGAAGCTCATATTTATTTTCTTGAATTGGCAATACAAGTTGAAATATGCGTGAGTTCTCAGGGCATATCTTTTACATGGAACTTCTTATAATAATAATAATAATGGAATGTGAATATATTGTACATGAGATCTGCAGCCAGTACCTGCTCAGTGTGAAGTAGTGCCAAGATATTCAGAACTACCTGGCTGTTGCTTTCAAAGTTCAAAGTAGATTTTATTATCAAGGTACAGTACATCGCTCTATGCCAGTCTGAGATTCATTTTCTTGCCGGCATTCACAGTAGAACAGAGCAATACAGTGAAAAACTACACGCAAAGACTGACAACCGATGTGCAAAATAAAGCAAACTGCAAATACACAAAATAAAAAACAAACAAACAAATAAATAGATAGATAAGTAAATAATACTGAGAATATGAGTTTGACCATAAGATATAAGAGCAGAATGAATCCATTTGGCCCATCGAGTCTACTCCACCATTTCATCATGGCTGATCCATTTCCCTTTCAGCCCCAATCTCCTGCTTTCCCCCCATAACCCTTTATGCCCTGACTAGTCAAGACTCTATCACCCTCTGCCTTAAATATACCCGATGACTTGGCCTCCACAGCTGCCTGTGGCAATGAATTGCACAGATTCATCGCTCTCTAGCTAAAGAAATCCCTCCTCATCTCCATTCTAAAAGGACGCCATTCTATTCTGAGGCTGTGTCCTCTGGTCTTAGACTCTCCCATCATAGGAAGCATCCTCACCCACGTCCACATTATCAAGGCCTTTCAACACTCAATAGGTTTCAATTAGGTCCCACCTCATTCTTCAAATTTCCAGAGAGTATATTAATTGGTCCTCATATGATAACCCTTTCGTTCCCAGAGTCATTCTTGTTAACCTTCAACGTTAGCACATCTTTTCTTAGCTAAGGGGCCCAAAACAGCTCACAATACTCCAGATGAGGCATTACCAATGCCTTATAAGGCCTTGGCAATACATCCTTGCATTTAGAGTTGTAAAGTGAGCCCATAGATTATGGATTAAGTTCAGTGTTGAGTTGAAGGAAGTTATCTACACTGGTTCAGGAGCCTGATGATTGAAGGTTGCTAAAACTGTCCCTGAACCAGGTAGTGTGGGATCTAAGGCTCCTGTAGCTCCTTCCCAAAAGGCAGACACTGGCATATATACATAGAAAATGGAGGACTCTATTTTAACAGCATTTTAGGGCAGTTGAAAGACAGGGCAAGTGATGTCATTAGTTTTACCCTGGTATTAAAATGACTCCATGAGATATTTAAAAAGAATTCCAGAGGATTTACCTGCCTACCTGCTGAACAGCAATTCATTTCAGGCTGGAATTATATTCTAGCAACATACACAAAGTGCTGGAGGAACTCAAGAGGTCAGGCAGCATCTATGGAAAAGACAGCTGACATTTCAAGCCAGGCTCCTTCATCAGGACTCATTGTGTCTCATGTTTGTAATTATATTCTCCTTGGAATTTAGCCCAAGCTCTAGACTTAATCTTCTAGAGTTCTCCTCTTAATGTTTCTCAAGGATGAATATGCTCTTGGTATCTCCTGGTCCAGTAAGACATTTAATTGTTCACCACCTTTCATAAGCAGATGTGGGACGGCTGCAGAGCTGCACACCATAGAAACTCTAGGAAAACTAGCATTAGAGCAGCATGAGTGAAACTGCACCTGGACCACTGCATTAAGTTTTAATCCTATGATTTAACACAGGATGTGTTTGCATTGCCAGCAGGTTCAGCAGGATGAAAGAGTTGATCTATGAAGAAAGCCTGAGCTGGCTGGGTCAATAGTCATTGTAGGGAAGAGAATTTGGAAAAACGAAAAGTGATCTTATGAAACATTTGAAGATTTGGAGGGGATCTGACAATGTGGGTGCTGAGAGAATATTTCTTCTGGTGGGGGTACAGTACTGTGCAAAAGACTTAAGCACCCTTGATTTTTCTATATGGTTTCAGATGGCATGATCTCCAAAGAGCCCTGATCATTGGTGATGCTTCTAGCAATTATTCTGAAGGCAAAAAGGCACCCATGAAGAAAAGAAACTCTGAGCAAATTGAAAAACCAGAACATATCCTTTCCATCCCTTCTATATACTACTGTATGGGTACATTTTTTTCACTTTTCTGCACTCTACAATGATTTAAAACTATGAAAAGTTCAGACTTAAATTCTCATTCATAAAAAAGACTATCATCTCCACAGTGCTGAGGACTCACTTTTGGGGACTTTGCAGTTAATGTTGTTTCTTTATTTTTTATTGTTTGCACAATTTGTTCCTTTTTCACAGATTGAGTGTCTGATGGTCTTGTGTGGGGTTTTTCACTGAATGGGTTCAATTGTGTCTCTTTGTTTTGTGGCTGGCTGCAAGGAGGCAAATCTCAAGGTTGTACACTAAACACGTAGTTTGATAATAAATGTACTTTGAACTTTGGACAGTTACTCCTATGCAATGGTCTTCCAGATCAGATATCAGAGACGAAACTTGAAAAGGCATGTGCTGTTTTCAGAAGCTTCCTTCATCCGTGCTATTTCTGTGATTGCATTTAACTTCAGCCTTTTTAATTATTTTACAGTGATTCACAAATAAAATATCTTAAAAATTGCATCATTTATACAGAAAATGGGTACATCCAGAAACGGCTGAATAAATTTTAAGAGCTGTCGCTTGCAAATCAATCAAGTGCCATGAGCACCACATAAAATTTACAGTCCTTCATGCTCTGAATCTGGTGATAGTAAATCCTTTGAGTGTTCTTAACATCTGTGTTGCTCAGAAGCCTCAGCAAATCAACACTATAATTTCTAGGCACTTCAAGTGAAAGTGTCTGTATCTGATATCCATTTTGTTCTTTTACTACTATTTGTTAGTAATTTTATCCCTACTTTAGCTCTTGTTTTGTATTCTCTTATGTTCTTACCAAATCCACTTAGACAAATTTTACAAGATTTTCACATTTCTGCTAACATTTTATTGGACACACAAAGTAATCCCACATAAATTCCTCACTGTGTACGTTTTATTAGTCTATCAGTTATATATTACACATAATGATTTGCTATGGGCTTATGAATTATCTCTGATTTTACTATTTCATATTTTAAAGCAATTTATGGAAGAACCCAGCAAATAAAACATTCCCATTAGCTGAAAATGGTTTGGATATGATATAAAGTCTTGAATAGTCCCCATCTGACATCTTGTATTCGGATATGGGCAGAACACCACTAGGAAAATATTTCATTCCTGGCTGGGGTACAATACAGGTTCACAAACACAAGGCCAGAGTTTAGAATTCAATTATGAAAACAGATTATACACTCAGTAGCCACTTTATTTGGTATATCCTGTTTCTAATAAAGTGGCCACTGAGCGGATGTTTGTGGTCTTCTGATGCTGTAGCCTATCCACTTCAAGGTTTGACGTTTTGTGTGTTCAGAAATGCTCTTCTGAACACCGCTGTTATAACGCATGGTTATGTGAGTTCCTGTTGCCTTCCTGTCACCTTGAGCCAGTCTGGCTATTCTGTAACCTCTCTCATTAACATAGCATTTTAGGCCACAGAACTTCCGCTCACTGGGTTTTTTAAAAGTTTCTCGCACCATTCTCTGTAAAGTCTAGAGACTGTTGTACATGAAAATCCCAGAAGGTCATCAGTTTCTGAGATATTCAAATCACCCCCTCTGGCACCAACAATCATTCCATGGTCAAAGTCACTTAGATCACATTTTTCTCCATTCTGATGTTTGGTGTGAACAACAGCTGAACTTCTTGACCAGGGGCAGAGCTAAGGTGGTGCTAGCTGGGGCTATAGCCCCAGCAGAAATTGCAATAGCCCCACCATAGCACCACCAAGAAATTAACTGCAGTTGCTTGCCTTCTCTGTATAGTTTTGAATACAGCTTGTTTCTCCAGTTGATCTAGTGAAACAGCACCCCCAATTACCATAGCACCCACGCAGCAATAAAGTTACAAACTCTGTCAGATCCACTCTACACTTCTGCTTATTCGTTCGTTGACAATGTCTTGCCGTTGCTGTCCTCAGATCAGTTAAGCTGATCTAAGATCATTTAAGGTGGTGATGTCACTCACTCTCACTCACGCGAGAGATTGATAGTATACATCCAGGCGCAGATCCATGGTCTCGTGAGACTAACGGATGCCACACATGCACGTTGTGCTTTTACAAGCTGGCGTCGACCTGGCACGTGCATTATTTTGGCCGGCGTGAAAAATGGATCGATTTTTAGTCAGAAGACGACCTCATCCAGTGGTGTCTCAGCCTGAGCATGTCTTAACTGAAAGTGAAATGCAGAAAGGAGTAAGTGGGGATGAGGACGACAGCAGTTCATCGAAGGAGTGTGAGGGCGCAGTAGAGGAACAAGAAATGGAGCAGGATTCGGAAGAGAACGTGGATGAGGCTCTCTAGTGGCAATACTGTTAGCGATGTTAGCCAGCAGCCTGAGGAAGGACCCCGTCGGCCAGCATTGAAAAAGTACCCTTCGCAACAGTTCGGCAATCAGCAAAGGAGTTTTATTCGTGGCTGGTTTGACCTGTACTCCTGGCTGGAATATTCAATCACAAAAGATGCTACATTCTGCTTCGCAAGCAGGCATTTCCTGTGTGGAGGCCATAGGTTCCATTCTGAGTCTACCTTCACTGTCACCAGTTACCACAACTGGTGGAAAGCTACAACAGCTTTCAAAACCCACCATGTAAGTGCAGCTCATAAGTTTGCGATGGAGGCATGGGCCGAATTCAGATTGAGAAAACAAGACAGTTCAAGATTGGGAAATATGCTTGATAAGGGGCATGCAAAGATGGTCCAAGAAAATCGTGAGTATAAGAGAGCAGTAGTTGAGTCTCTACGCTATAATGCGTGCCAAGGCATTGCCCAGCGAGGACACCGGGAGAATGATGGATCTGGCAATAGGGGAAACTTTGTTGAGTTGCTCAGTGTAATTGGAAAGTTTGATAAGACTGTAGCTAAAAAAATAGAGGACAATCCTGGAAATGCAAAAAACACCCATCATGATATCCAAAATTAAATTATGGGTATTATGGCAGATATGGTCAGACGTCAAATAAGTGCAGAAATCAAGGAAGCTGGATATTTTGCCATCATGGTGGATGAAAGTAAAGACTTGAGTAAAAAGGAGCAAATATCAGTGGTGGTGCGGTATTTGAATAACGAAACAGTGCTTGAAGAATTCTTGCACTTCACTCCAGTGGAAGGGTTGGACGCAGAGTCACTTCTTAAAAGCATTGAACAGATACTTGCCCAGTGTGTTATTGATAAGAACGCATGTATGGGTCAGTGTTATGACGGGGCAGCAGTGATCTCTGGGTTCAATAACGGGGTACAAGAGAGGTTCAGGAAAGAGGTCCCGCAGGCATTATATATACACTGCCATGCTCACAGACCTAACCTTGCTTTAGTGGATGTTGTGAGCAATGTACCACAAGCGGGTGAGTTTTTTGAAACTGTGCAGCTGCTTTACAACTTCTTTTCAAACTCTGTTGCCCACGACCTTTTCATGAAGAAACAGAGAGAACTGGGATCAACTGCACAGACCATGGAGTTGAAGAAGTTGTCAGATACTCGCTGGGCATGGCAGTATACAGCTTTGTGGGCTATAAGGAAATCACTCCCTGCCATTCTAGCTACACTACAGGATATTATGGGTCAACCAAATGCACGGAGGAAAACGGAGGCCAGAGCTGTAAGTGGACTGATTGACGAGCAGTTTGCTTTACTCCTCACTCTGTTTGAGGATTTATTCCGAGTCACCAAGTTCATGTCAGACCAGCTACAATCTCCCAGTTTGGAGCTTTCATCCGCTGTGGAATTGGCTCAGTCTGTTATCGATGCACTCTCAGCAAAACAGGGAGAGGAATCATGGAGTGAAATTCAGACAAGAGCTAGGGACCCGTGCGTCAAGGCCGGTATACAGAGCAGACCACATGAAAGGAGACAGGCCCAGCCACTCCGCCGCCTAAATAATTTTGTTGTTGAGGCCCAGACTGAACGCACACCTGTCACATCCTCTGATGACCTTCGCAACCACTGTTTCTATCCAGTTATAGACATATTTCTGACTGAAATGAAAAGACTGTTCTCAGTTGAGACTGGGGGTGTTCTGACTGGAGTCTCAGCATTGAGTCCCAAACACAAGTTCTTCCTAGACAAGAATTGTCTTTGGCCAATGGCCCAATACTGTGGAGTGACTGAAGTGAACCTGACTGCAGAGCTACATCAGGGTCGGCATCGGCTGGAAACAAAACAAAAGCAAGGACAGACAGTGAATGACGCAGTGGAATTTCTAGCTCTAATGAGACCCTACCGCGATGCATTTATAGATTTATACAAACTAATCTGCATATCACTGACTCTGCCTGTTACATCTGCCTCATGCAAACGGAGTTTCTCTTGCCTCAGACGCATCAAAAACTACTTAAGGAATAGCAACGGCGATGCTTGGAACAGCAACTTGGCTCTGTTGGCCATAAACAGCTGGAGGACCAAAGCACTTGACATCCAGAAAATCATTGATGCTTTCACCACTAATCACAACAACAGACAGATCGTGCTTCTCTGAAAACATTAATGGTGAGTGCAGTTGATTTTTTAAAAAATTTGGGCCAAGACTAATGCTGATCATTGTTATTATTTTGTGGTGGATACCCCATAGTCCTTATGTTTCCTGCAAATCCTGAAATATTACATTTACTGCTACTAAGCCTACTGGTTTTGCTTAGACTTCCAAGCGGTGATTCTATTGATTTTTGTTTTAAATTCAATAGCTTAATTAATTGAGGTATTGTATGGTCAGAGTACGATTTGTCCAACTCCTGGTAAAGCCTTGCATCTGTTGTTTGCCTTATTTGACTTTAGTAACGGTGTACCTTTTGGCATTGCTGTCTATGTAATGCGAATAGCAGTGGGTTCAATTGAAAAGCACACATTTGACGCTGATTGCGGGATAGGTGAGTGATTCACGTTGTCTGCTGTTGCTCGGATGCTCTGTTTGTTTTTTTTTGTTTCTGCTCCGTGTAGCCCAGGTTGTCTCCGATGCCATTGACACTGTAACAGTTCACTTCTATATTAGATCTATCAATTGCTGTTGCTTGTGAATCAACAGAGGCATTTATAGTAGGCACATAATGCTTGAAACTGACATTTTAACACCTCGCGTCTGGCCTTGCGAATACATATTACCATATAGTGCATCCCTCAGCACCATCACTGAATAATTCAGCCCTTCCGTAGCACCAGCAAGAGAAAATCTCTGGCACTGCCACTGTTTTTGACCATGTCTGTATTGAGTGGTGGCCGCAAGATTGGCTGATTAGATGCAAGCATTGATAAGCAGGTGTACAAATGCCCCTAATAAAGTGGCCACTGCGTGTTTAACCTTGACTTCTATTCCCTTGAGTTTAGAAGTTGAGGGATGACAAAATTATTTTCAGATGATGAAATTAAGTTTGGGAATTCTCTACTCGGAAGGATGCATACATCACGTCAGTTGATATTTTCAGGCTGTGAGTGACAAGTCTTTTATTAGATGTGGGTAACAAAGGGGAAGGCTTAAAACCGAGTAAATGGAGTTGGTGCAGTGGGCAGCCAGGATCTAATTAAAAAGAAGAATAAGTACACATTCTTGTTTCAATATCTCATTATTGGACAATGTTCCAGTGTCAACATTTGCTTTGTATGACATAATTACCTCACTGTTCAGTTCCTTTCCCCATGGCATCCTAGAGAAATTATTCTCTTCTGGTGATGCAGTCCAGCACGGTGGGTGGGGGGGGGGGGGTGCATGGAAGAGGTGAAATTGGAAACTTTAAAACAAGTTGAAATTGATCTTGAACTTGAAGCCTGTTGGAAGGAAAATCAGTAAATATTTTTTACTGAAATGTCATGAAAATGTAGGATTCTCCATCCAAAAGGTTGTGAATGCCGTGTCAATTGACATTTTTCAAGTTTTATGAAGGAGTGGATTCTATGAAGTAGGAGTATTGAGGAATAAGAGTTAAGGTCAAGTAAATGGAGATAATGAAGGGGCAGCCAGGATCTCATTAAGTGGAAGAACAAACTCAAGGTCCCAATGGCCTGCTTCACATCGTGGCACCACATTCTGGTGCTGACATAAGATTCAAAGAAATCAGTATTTTATAGATTTTTTTCTCTCTCCCAAAGTATTAATTTTATTTATTTTTTTATTTATTGATATTCAGCTCAGAACAGGCTCTTCTGGCCCTTCGAGCCACACCACTCAGCAATCCTCCAGATTTAATCTCAGCCTAATCATGGGGCAATTTACAATGACCGATTAACCTACCAACTGGTATGTCTTTGGACGGTGGGAGGAAATTGGAGCACAATCATCTCGAATTACAGCCTGACAAACTGTTGCGCAGTATGTTCCATTTACCTCACAAACATAGGTAATCCACACTGATGAAATGAGCCGTCTTAGCCCCTCGTTAACAGCCTGATAGGTGGCAATCAGAAAGCAGTTCCTTCTAAGTGCAAAATGCTGCCCAGATGTGGTTGTGAGCCTGTATATATTGACTCCAACATGCCGTTCTTTTCAAATAAGTAATAAATCCTCCTTTGAGAACAGAATTACAATGTGTTTCAGTGACAGAGGATAAGAAACGTACTCTGTACTTTACTCTATTAAATATGACCCAGCAATATTTCATTCTGGTACAAATTTGCAAAGGTGGAAATGGTGCCCTCTGATCCCCTTCAGGCACAGAAAAAAAACACCCTTTGAGATAGTTATGTCAATTCAATGAGCATGGCTTCAATTGTTTAGAGCTATTTACTTTGATCTACTTTGAAATAAACAGAATCGTCTTCAGAATTAGATTTAAATTTCCTCTGAAGCAAATAGATTTTAATCAGACTTGTGATAAACAAGAAACCCTAAAATTTTGTGGCCTAGTCATCCCAGGAGAGGAAATGCTCTGGATGGTTAATTAACTCCATCCAACATGTGACCTTGCTTCTATAAGGGAAGTGAAACTTTTGATTTAATGCCCGTACAACCACAGTTATGATACTCTATCTAACTGGGCACCTCGAAATTTCAAACACTAACTGCATTTTCCCAGTAAGTTCAAAACGACAACAAGGATCAATATGAAGTAATTTTCTTCAGAAGCTTCGATATAAAATGCTGAGAACATTTGTGTTACTAATAAATCAGTGAATTGCTTTTGGGCCTCAATATGAAACATATATCAAGAATTCTATTTCATGGCCGTCTCCATTGACTGCTCCACGAGAACTTGATCTGCAATATATAACTGAGGAATTTTGAAGCTTGTTAAAGAGACACAGACAATTTTGATGATTTACAAGCCTGGAAGTCTAACATTCAAACCAAAGATGGAATTTTGTAATTCAATACAGTTAGAAAGGATTGTAACTGCACAGCAAGAGGATCAAAACATTTTAAGAACATTAACATCAGGACAGGCATGTACATTCCCATCAGCTTCAAGCTGCCAAAAACTATTATTCAATGACAATATATATATAGCATTTAATACCAAAGTTTTCATGTGGTAAGAAGGTCTTCAACCCTGCAATGCTTGACTGAATTTCATAATTCTGATGATATTCTAATATTTCAGGCTCAAGTTTTTATTGAAAAGCGAAAAGGATGTTGGTAATATTCCTCCAATTTAATCATGGCGTTATTGCAATAATAGGGTGTATGATATGTTCAGGGAGGGGTAGCACCTCTAGTGAAGGGACTTGTTGTGCCCTCTGGGCAGCTCACTCAACTTTGGTTCCCACCAGACACTCAGCTCTCACCTGTGGCTCCAAGTAACTGTTCGCAAACAACAGTGGTCACACCCCAGTACTTCGCTTCAACTAGACCAGGTAGACCAGGTGAGTGTAGTTGGCGGGCTCCATACCCCAGTGAGCTATGGACACGTCTTTACTAGCATATGAATTCAGCTCTGGTGGACTGGACAGATGAGATCAAAGTGAGATCTAATGGCCAGGAAGGCAGTTCTGCAAAAACTCAATGGAGAGCGAAGGGTATGGCAAGGCACAGAAGAAGTTCAAAGTTCAAAGTAAATTTTATTTTCAGAGTACATGTATGTCTCCACATACAACCCTGAGATTCATTTTCCTGTGGGCGTACTCATTAAATCTATAGAATAGTAACTATAACAGGGTCAATGAAAGATCAACCAGAGTGCAGAAGACAACAAACTGTGCAAGTACAAATGTAGATAAATGGTAATAAATAATGAGCACATGAAATAACATGATAAAAAGTCCTTAAAGTAGATCATCGGTTGTGGGAACATCTCAGTGTATGGGCAAGTGAGTGTAGTCATGGTCATCCACTGCAACCAAGGAAGTGATGTTGAGACAACAACTTGTACCACTGGACCCAGACCTACAAGGTCCATAGAGTGGAACTGCCCCAGTCTAACGGCTTATCCACTTTAGAAACTCTCCTGCTTAGGTTCTTTCGTGCTCTGTTATCGTCAGATACGATGGGCAACCAACCAACCAACCTGCAATAACGAAGGATGGTGCCTTGTCAGTCATTTTCTTTCAGCTGAGATCAGACTGGTGAATGTAGATGCACAGCCAAACTGAACTCTCATGTGATTTTTAAAAAAATGAGATGGATTCCCAGAGAAATAGCCATTATTTATCTTACAGCTGATATTTGAAAAGTATATTGGCCAGTACTTGCGAGCCTCTCACACTCACCATTCATTTGCTTGCCAAGCCATCCAAAGGGATGGGCCTCTGTGATGGGAATTGGCCAGTATGAGCAACATTCATGAAACAGCTGGAATAAACTCTGGCAGTTTGCTAATCCTTGGGTTTAAATGGTTATTAAACCTGCCAAGAGTTTGAATGATTCCCCAAATCATTAAGACCCAAAAAGTATTAAAAATCAATTAACTAATTAAAACATCAAAAATATTAACATGAAAAGATGCAAAAATTCAAAACTACTCTTAAATAATTAAAGCCAAATTATTTCAAAAAAATTAAATAACCTTGTCCTTACATGGGTCAATTGCATCTGCTTCCTTTTGTTGAACCCTTATAGGTAGATTAACTATAAGATATAGAGGTAGAATTAGGCCATTCAACCCATTCAATCAATGCTGATTTATTTTTCATCTCAATCCCATTCTCCTCATAACTTTTTACACATCTGAAAAACCTATCAATCTCTGCTTTAAATCTACCTAGTGACTTGGCCTCCACAGCCATCTGTGGCAATGAATTCCACAGATTTACCATCTGGCTGAAGAAATTCCTTCTCATCTCTGCTCTAAAGAGATATCCTTGTATTCTGAGACTGTGCCCTTTGGTCCTAGACTCTCCTTCTATAGGAAACATCCACTCTATCTAGACTTTTCAATATTCAATAAATTTCAATGATATTCATCCTAGACCAAGCACAAACCCAGAGCCATCAAATGATTCTGATTCATTAACCTTCTGATTCTTGGGATCATTCTTATAAACCTCCTCTGGGCCTTCTCCAATGCTAGCACATCCTTTTTCAGATAAGGGGCCCAAAACTACTCATAATACACCAAATCTGGTCTGACCAATATCTCAGCATTACAACCTTGTCTTTATATTTTAATTCCCTTGTAATTAATGCTAACATTTCATTTGTCTTCTTTATTGCCAACTAAATATTTAGTCTTTTTTAAGCAAGTTAATTTTTAGGGAATCCTAATTCCCTTTGCACCTCTGATTTCTGAATTCGCTTCCCAGTTAAGAAATAGTCTATGCCTTTATTCCTTTTACCAAAGTGCATGCCCATACACTTCCCTAAACGGTATTCCATCTTCCACTTCTTTGCCCATTCTCCTAATCTGTCCAAGTCCTTCAACAGACTCTCTGCTTCATCAGCACTACCTGCCCCTCCACCTACCTTCATATCATCTGCAAACTTGGCTACAAAGCCAACAATTCCATCATCCAAATCATTAACATATAACATGAAAAGAAGTGATCCCAACACCTACAGAATACCACTAGTTACCCGTAGCTAACCAGAAAAGGTTCCCTTTATTCCCAATTTTTGCCTCCTGCCAATCAACCAATCCTCTATCCATGCTAATATCTTTCCGGTAATACCATTGGCTCTTATTTTGTTAAGCAGCATCATGTGTGGCACCTTGCCAAGGGCCTTCTGAAAATCCAAGTACACAGGATCAACCAATTATCCTTTGTCTATCTTGCTCTATTTTATCATGTGCCTCCTTAACATTCGACTCCAACATCTTTCCAACCACTGTGGTCAGGCTAATTGACCTAAAATTTCCTTTCTTCTGCCTCCCTCCCTTCTTGAAAAGTGGAGTGACATTTGCAATTTTCCAGTCCTCCGGAACCATGCCAGTATCTGGTGATTCTTGATAGATCATTACTTGATGATTCCACAATCTCTTCAGCTACCTCTTTTAGAACCCTGGGCGTAGTCCATCTGGTTCAGGTGACTTATCTACCTTCAGCCCTTTCAGCTGCCAAAGCACTTTCTCCCTATTAATAGCAATTGCACTCACTTCTGCCCCCTGACACTCTCAAACTTCTGCTATGCTGCTAACATCTTCCACAGTGAAGACAATGCAAAATACTTACTTAATTTGTCTGCCATTTCCTTGTCCCCCCTTATTACCCCTCCAGTGGTCTGATATCTACTCTCACCTCTCTTTTACTCTTTATATACCTGAAAAAACTTTTGGAATCCTCTTTGATATTGATATTATTGCCTATCTTCGTATTTCGTCTTGTCCCTCCTTATAGCTTTTTTAGTTTCTTTCTGTTGGTTTTTAAAAGCTTCCCTTTCCTCTAACTTCCCACTTGCCTCGATCTTCAGTCTTCCTTGGCACTTCAATCAGCGAGATCAACAAGAGATGGAGTTGATCCTGGTCCCCAGGCTTTCAGGCCTTCACGCTGCACACTTTGCTCACAGCCTCATGGAACCCTCTCAGACACAGCAAAGCTCCCGATCGCCTCATCAGCCCGAAACCACACCACCAGACTGTAGATAACAGGCTCTAACAACAGCAGAACCACATCTGAAATAGAAAGAAGACATAAAAGAAGTGAAAGGAAAAGCTTTGTGACCCTTCTTGAGGATGTCACCTCTGGTAGCATTGGTGGCTAGCGCCATCTTTCAATTGCCCTCTTTTATGATTACCAAAGAGATATTGTGATTCCTACCTGTTTTGTAAGGGACATGTAAATGGAGCTCTGTTTTAGCAGTTCAATAACGTGATCACAAACACAGTGACTGGTTCAGAAAGCTGGGTATTTTTACTGACATTTCACTTATTGCAGGGAGAGGATTAGATAAGCAACTTATTGTGACTTAGCTTCCTCTCTTCCCTTTCACCTTACTTTTTCAAATGCTTCGTGATCCCATAATGTTTAAACATTTGCCATTACTGCGCACTAAAAAATAACATGGTCCCATTAAGCTCTTCAGTTAATGCATAGTTGGCTTCTGGTGCACCTGTGTTTGTTTCCATTGTGTTTCAAACAGTCCAGGCTAATGCTTCACATAGTAACGGAGCCCAAGAAACAAATACAGAATACTTTGAAACAATAAAGATTCACAGAGATCGAATTAGAATCAGAATTACAATCAGGTTTATTATCACTGAAATTGAAAAGGGTTCGGAGGAGGTTCACAAGAATGACTCTGGGAATGAAAAGTTTACCAAGCGAGGAGTGCTTGATGGCTCTGGGTCTGTATTCACTGGAATTTAGGACAATGAAGGGAAGTGTGGGTCTCATTGAAACCTACCAAATGCTGAAAGGCCTTGATAGAGAGGACGCGGAGAGGGTGTTTCCTATAGTGGGGGAGTCTCCGACCAGAGAACACAGCCTCAGAACAGAGGAACACCCATTTAAAATGGATATAAGGAGGAATTTCTTTAGCCAGAGGGTGGTGAATCTTTGGAATTTGTTGCTACTTGTGGCTGTGGAGTCCAGGTCGTTGGATGTATTTAAGGCAGAGGTTGATCGGTTCTTGATTAGCCAGGTGTGAACGGTTACGGGGAGAAGGCAGGAAACAGATCAGCCATGATGGAATGGCGGGACAGAGCCGATGGGCTGAATGGCCTGATTCTTCTCCTATGTCTTATGATCTTATGGACATACCGAATGTCTTGAAATATGTTATTTTGTGGCAGCTGTACAGTACAATACACAAAATATGCTGTAAGTTACGTGCAAAAAGAGAACAGTGTAGGTAGTGTTCATGGATTCATTACCGATTCAGAAATCTGATGGTGGAGTGAAAGAAGCTGTTCCTGAAAAGTTGAGAGGGTGTTTTCAGGCTCTTATACCTCCTTCCTGCTGGTAGCGATGAGAAGACCCGGGTGATGGGCATCCTTAATGATGGATGCTACCGTTTTGAGACATCACTTTTTGAAAGTGTCCTGTATGCTGAGGGGGACTAATACCCGTGATGGAGTTGGCTGACTTTACAAATCTCTGCAGCTTTTTTCAATTCCTATGCATCAGCTCCTCCGTATCAGATGCTGATTGCAACCAGTTAGAATGCTCTCCACGGAACATCTGACTGAAATTCACTGGGTTAACAATTGCAAACTGTGTATTTGCTGTTACTAGACTGTAAAACTGACAGTAGCTTCTGAACTATGCACATATACAGTTCAGCAAGGGAAACCAAAAGCTGCTGTTAGTAATTCCAAACTGCTCCACAGCATTCATTGCTTTAAAATCCTCTTCCAGCATGGCATTCCTGAATTAGTGAAATTGTTGAAAACTTCAGTTCAAGATTCAAGTACATTTATTATCAAAGAATGTATAAATTATACAACTTTGAGATTTGCTTGTTCACAGGTAGTCACAGAGAAAGAAACTCGAAAGAACCCATTAAGGAATAAAAATAAAAAATAAAAGGCCTACACTTGATGTGCAAGAGAAAGACAAAAAAAAGATCATGCAAACAACAGTATTCCCAACTCCCAGTTAGTAATTCCTTACTAACTGTTCCTGCAGTAAACCAAACTAGAACATTAGGCTTTGTTGCATGAGCTAATAACAATGTTCTCTTTTTTGTTAATGCTTAGCAAATTTTACCAGTAAATAACTAATTTTGGTGTGCAGATATTTCTAAGTATAGGACGTAGGCATTACTGATATCGCCAGCATAGAACTTCTATCCTTAATTGCCCTTAAACTAAGGAGACATTTAGAATCAATCATACTCTTCACTGCTATCCATATAAATAAGTATTTAAATTTTTAAAACAATGTGCCAAGATCATTTATATTTCAATCTGAATCATAACCCCGCAGCTGAAAAATTTTTTGAAAATTGCTTTCTACTGGCTGGCTTGCTATCTGGAAGAATTCTTTAATTTGATTGGCTGGTTGTCAGGTACTGCCAAATACTGGCTTGAGTTTAGAAATGGAAAGTTCAGTGCCACAGAGATTGTCAGATGTTTACTGAGCGTTTACTTCAAGACCAGTGGCTGCCAACCACAAAATATTGGGCTAATTTAATTTTTAATGCACAGCTTCACATTGATCTCCACAGAACTGATAACCATCACCCTCGCCCTCAAGTTCCATCAAGCATTTAAAGTTCAAAGTAAACTTGTTATCAAAGTACATGTATGTCACCATATACAACCCTGAGGTTCATTTTCTTGTGGGCATATTCAATAAGTCCATAATAGAATCAATGAAAGACCGCACCAACTTGGGTGTTCCACCAGTGTCCAAAAGACAACGAGCTGTGCAAGTACAGAGAGAAAGAAAAAAACAGATAAACGGGTAGACAGATAAATAAATAGATAGATTCACATGCATTCAGTGTAATTTTTCTGCTGTCCAGACTTCAGAGCCTTCAGTCAGGTCTGATGCTGCGTCAGCCACATTTCTGTTCGAACTCCTCAAAGATTAGATTTTTCGTAGGACAATTAAACTGCAAAAATCTGAATGTCTGGTAAACTGTTTCTTCTTCAGTGAGGTCTTTCTCGCTTCCAGCTCAGAAATTCCAAGACCTAATTCTTGTACCTAATTTAGAAGTATATAATACTTACTCATGAGTTGCAAGTATGGAAAAATGTTCTATTTTGGAGCATAATCTTAATGAGGATTTAAAAAGGCATTTATCCTGCTGTTCCTGTTTGCTTTCCATCTTATCTGTTTATCTTATCTTGAAGGAGTTTTGATACCACTTTGAATACCTTACTTTTGGGATTGCTCACTGCATAAACAATAAAACAGACTGTAAGTTCAAGCTACATATTCGAGTATAGCCTATGACCAAGCACATAGAACAGATGATAAATTGCATGTGGTACTGCAACAAAGATCAACTGGGAGTTTTGAAAGGATTTACATGTTTTGTTAAAAATGCTAGGAAAGCAATCTGTTAAGTTTTAGTTCTAAATTCCATTATTCCAAATCACAGTATAATTGTTTCAAGTTGTGTAAAACAGAGATTTTCAAATTAGGTCTGGGTGGTTATGTCCATCTGGGACTTGGTATTTTGCTTGCTGCAAGTTGTTTTTTTTTAAATATAACCGCACCATTCAACATCTTATTTGTATCAGTGGGCAAAAAATATACAGTATCTATGATCTTTCACTGACAGCTGTGCAGTGTCTATAGTGAGAACCCTATGGTCATCTAGGATTCTTCTGCCAGGTTTCAGATGAAGTGTCCCAGATCCTCTGTCAATGTTTCTAAGATGTTCCACGCAAGATAAAGCCTTCATAAATAAAATCACTCTAGCTCCCACTCAGTCATAGATGTTGATTGGAACTAGGCTCTGAAACCATGGTAGCCAGTTCCACACAACATGAGCCATCCCTTAGGAATATCCTCAGTGCCATTCCACACCACACAGTACAAGCTGCTCCTACCCACTCTCCACTTCCTACCCTTATCTGCCATGGTAGTCGCTTCTATGACCTAACAGTGGGGAGGCATGGTGGTGGTCTCTCTAAGTGAGAGTCTTTACCCTTTACATTGGGGACCAGCAGTGGAGGGTGTTGTATAGAATAGTGTCACACTATGTTAACTTGGTTCAAGGCCTCCCTGGGCTGTTTGCCAGTTTTTGCAGCCTAGAGAAATCTGTGTTCTATGTTTACATGGAATGTGAAAGGTTGCAGCCCCCAAATGAGTGCTCAAAGCAGCTGGTAAGTTCTGGTGCACATCAGCTCCAGAATTTTGGCGCCAAGTGTGTGGGAGTGGGGTCAGTAGTAAGTGAGAGAAGGGTGGTGGAGGGTATGTGAGTAGCTCTCTTCATTGGTCAACTCCTGGTCCTGGTTAAAAAGGCCATTCACAGGTTCAGGCAGTGGGCCACTGCAGGGCTGTCTGAGCTGACTGCTTGCCAAGGATATGTTATGTCAGGGTATTCTTGGAGAGAATGCACGCAGAGCTGCTGACGCATCAGACGACTTTCTGGCCTGATGGGGGTTGGAGTACATCCAGGATGAAGGATAATAATGTTTTAATTTGAAAATCAAGCAAATATTCTGAATATGTAAATAAATCTTCAATGTAAAAACAATAAATTACTAATGTTTCTTCATAATCATCTGTAGGTTCTGAAGTTATTCAATGTGAACATACTATATCTGTTTTATAATATTTCAGATTGGATCCTGAAAATTAGATGAAGAAAGAAACTCTATTTTTTATAGGATATAACATTCATGGAAGTGCAGGTTGAGTACCTTTCACCCAAAAATCTATAATCCAATAAACATCAAAACCCGAAATTTTTTTTGAGTGCTGACATGACGTCAGAAATGGAAAGCTCCACAGGACATGGAGAAGGCTCCAGGCAATGCGCAAGTCTTTGTGACCACAGACAGTTCTGAGAAGCGACCTCACATATGTAACGAAAAAAGTTAATGAAAAACAGAACACTGCATTAAGCAAAAAATGAAGGTGTCGATTGTGTATTGAAAGAGGAGATTCATCAGCGTCAGAGTGAACGTGTGCCACTTAACAGCGTGCTGATCATGAAACAAGTAAAGATCTATCATGACAAACTGAAAATTGAAGGTATTTGTGAATATTCAGCCCATTGGTTGCAGAAATTTAAGAAAAGCCATGGCATTACATTTTAAAGCATCTGCTGAACACATAGCAGCAGAAAAATTAATTGATGAGTTTGCTGAGATTGTCACCGATGAAAATCTAACACCAGAACAAGTCTACAATGCAGATTGCTGATATATAAAACCTATAGATAGAGTGTACTGTAACCTTTTAATCAAAACACAGCATTGGTGATGGAGAGTGAAAGTTTGCTGGTGTATGTAGTTGTCCAACAGCTGATTCAGGTATTCTGTTGCTGCTGTGTTGCTTCTGTTACCCTGCACGCATTATATTTTCATCATATTAGTGGCATGCAATAATTTTTACTGTAAGTACATAGGTGTGATGAACAAGGGTGAGACAAAGACTGCTTACCAGTAGCACATAAATTCAGGGTCAGGAATGATGGTGATCCCAAATTATCTCATTATATATTCCAAAATTTAAAAAAATCCAAAATCCAAAATACTTTCAGCCCCGACATTTCAGATAAGGAGTACGCAACATGTATTAATAAATGAGTGAGCAAATTGATTTACTACCTTTCAGTTTGAGCAAGTTATAATAAAAATGTTACTGTATGCAATTGCTGGATTTCCATTACTATTATTTTGCAGGATACAGGTTTGAATTTTTTTGATAGGTTTGTCAATTTTAGTGCCAGTGCGACAGTTACAGCATTTAATATCTGTATGTCTTATGTGCAGCTTGCACATAATCACCTGAGAAACCCCTCAGGAAATATCAAGGTATTTCACAGCAATCTTTATCCAATGTAGTTTGTTCCAGCAACTAAGGAGGTGCAGCAACCAATCCATGTGTCTGTAAAGGTAGTCCCGTATACGTAAATGAGACAGTTTGTTGGATTAATTGGTTGATGGAGACACGTTGCACAGTGATGCAGCTAGTAGAACTTCTACCCCACATCTCCAATAACCAGGGTTCAGATCTTGACCTCCATTGCTGCCTGTGAGGATCTTGTCTATTCTCCCTGAGAATGCAGGGGTTTCTCTGCAATGCTCCTGTGTCTTCACACAACCGAAGGACATGTGAATTGGCCACTGTAGGTTTGAACTTCTGCTGGGAATTGATGGAGAATGGTGTGAGATCAATGTAGAATTAGGGTAAATGGCACATGATAGTTGATATAGATTCAGTGTGCCCAGATGAGCTGTTTGCATACTGTAAGATTCTATAGTTTCTCTCCTCAAGTAACAACAGAGAATCCTATTTATTTAGCAATACAGTGTGGAGTAGGTCTTTCTGGTTCTTTGAGCCGTGCTGCTCCAGCAGACAATAACAACCCTGATTAAACCTAGCCTAATATTGGGACAATTTACAATGACGAATTAACCTACCTGGTACGAGTTTGGACTGTAGGAGGAAACTAGACACCCATGAAAAACCCACATATTTCATGGGGAGGACGTACAGAGACTCCTTACAGACAGCACTGCAGTGGAACTAAGATCTGCAATGGTGTCATGCTAACTGCAACACTACCATGGCTTGCAACTGAACAGATAATTAGAGACTTTGCTTTAATGTCTAAAATTTGACATCTGTAACAAAGCAGCCTCCCCCAGACATGCAATGAATATCTTGAATCACTGCATCACTGCCATCTTTCAAATACATTCGTATTGTTCCCTGATAAATCTAATCAGAGCCATCTGTTCTTCTTCACCTGAAACTGTAACAAAGGGACCAGAATGAACATTTTGTCTCTCTTTCAACCATGTTCTCATCTTCTGCAGCTGCATTTTGTCAGTCTTCAATCTGAGTAATCTGATACGTTTTCTTTTCAAGATTTACTTAAAAGATAACATGTTCTAAAGCTGGTACTAATGCCAAATGTTTGGATCCTATCAGCGAAGGATTTACACATAACAAATTCGTTTTTCCTATAATCAGTAATAAATATGTTGTAAGTCATTGTTTCAGAAATGTATTTGTAGAGGAAGACCACGTCTTCAATGGTATATCATGTTACCTGTTACACTGTTATTTTGATCAGCATTGACACTCAACAATACAAGAACAGTTTCTTCCCCTCTGCCATCTGATTTCTGAATGGACATTGAACCCATGAACACTACTTCGATATTTTTAATTTAATTTTTGCACTACTTATTTAATTTAACTGTTTATATATACATAAACAGTTAAATTAAATATATATGTACACTTACTGTAATTTACAGTTTTTTCTCTATTATTATGTATTGCATTGTGCTGCTGCTGCAAAGACAACAGATTTCTCGACATATGCAGATGACATTAAACCTGATTCTCAGCCTCATTGACCGCAGGCTAAATCACTTATCCCAATGCATTGGAATAAATCAAGTTTAATCTGAATTCAACTTGTCCAAATGGTCAAATGCGACTCAATTTAGTAAAGTTATTCTGCTGCAAAGTACACTTGTCTGCAATATCCCTGCAAAATTCTGCCACTGTCTGTAAGGAGTTTGTTCGTTCTCTCCAGGTTTCCTCCGGGTGCTCTGGTTTCCTCCCACATTACAAAGGGAAAGTAGGTTAATTGGCCCATGGGTGTAATTGGATGGCGTAAGCATATTAGGCCTGAAGGGCCTGTTACTGTACCATGTCTCTAAATACAATAAATAAATAAACTGTAAAATATTCCAAATCCACTGGCTGAATAAGATATTCAACTCTAGATCAATCATGTGTCTTTAGCTTGACACATTAATTCCTGTTCCTTTCTCACAGAAGCCATCTCTGCTGCTCAGTCTTTCCACCAATTTTATTTTCAGGTTTTCAGTATTTGCATTTTATCTTTTTTTTTTAGGACTGAGTAATTATCTCAACCATTTTACCAAGTACCATAATTCTGATACAAATCTTTACTGTCCAGGAATGGGAATACAAGAAAAGACATCATTTGCATATTTATTAGTGGTAAATGATTTATAAACATTTTTAGAAAAATATTCTGTTATTCTATTGTTGTATGTTGACAAGAAATGTTTAATATTTCTGGTGTCTTCCCCTTCCTTCCCAGTTCTGATGATTGTGTGGCTAGACACAACTCAAGCACCAGCTGATGACACTATTGTTGGCAGAATTTCAGATGGAGACAAGAAGGCATACAGAGGCAAGGTATATCAGCTGGTTGCGTGGTGTCGCAACTAGGGTTGACAATTGTCCCGTATTAGCCAGGACATCCTGTATATTGGGCTAAATTGGTTTGTCCCATACGGGACCGCCCTTGTCCCGTATTCCCCCCACTAAGGTAGAGCATTGCTATGAAACTGTTCATAAGCCGAAATGGCGTAAAGCGAAGAAGCAATTACCATTAACTTATATTGGAAAAATTTTGAGCGTTCCTAGACCCAAAAAATAACCTACCAAATAACACATAAAACCTAAAATAACACTAACATATAGTAAAAGCAGGAACGATATGATAAATACACAGCCTATATAAAGTAGAAATAATGTATGTACAGAATAGTTTCACTGAATAGAATCGGGAATATTAAGCCAAAACTGATTTGTAGAAAAAAATCGGCATGTACACGCGTGCGCACGTCATGTATGTGCACGTGACGCATGCGCACACGGGTGCCCGCGCAAGGCTTCATGGTCATGGTAGTCTTTCTCGGGGTAAACACAAGTGTCCCGTATTTGACTGCTACTCTTGTCCCTTATTTGGGAGTGAGAAAGTTGACAACCCCAGTCATGACAACAACCTTGCTGTCACCGCCAGTAAGACCAACGAACTGGTTGTGAACTTCAGAAGGGGAGGACGAGGGAACACACGCCAATCCTCATACAGGGATCAGAAGTGGAAAGAGTGAGCAATTTCAGGTTCATGGGTGTCAACATCTCTGAGGGCCCAACATATCGATGCAGTTGCAGAGAGAGCACGACAACAGTTATATTTCATTAGGAGTCTGAGGAGGTTTGGTATGTCACCTAAGACACTCGCAGATTTCTACAGCTATACTATGGAGAGCATTCTAACTGGCTGCATCACCACGCGCTATGGGTTGGGGGGGCCATTGCACAGGTTCAGAAGTAGCTGCAGAAAGTTATGAGCAGAAATTATCTGGTTCATTAACAGGGAAATATATTTTTTATTCTGATAGAAGTAAATCATTTAAGAAATGATGAATGCACACAACAGGTACAGAATCAGAAATCAGGTTTATTATCACCGGCATGTGACGTGAAGTTTGTTAACTTAGCAGCAGCAGTTCAATGCAATACATAATCTGGCAGAGAGAGAGAAAAAAATAAAATAAAACATAATAATAATAATAATTAAACAATCGATTACCTATATTGAATAGGTTTTTTAAAACGTGCAAAAACAGAAATACTGTATATTTAAAAAACCGTTTAAAGGAGATGTGCAAGACAATTTTTTTACGCAGAAAAATTTGGGTGCCTGGATCGTGCCGAAGGTGGTGGGGGATGCAGATATACTACAGATGTTTTAAAAGGCATTTAAACAGATACAGGAACATAGAGGAAATGAAGAGAAAAGGACTATGTGCAGACAGAAGGGATTCATTTAATTTGACTTATTATTTATTGATTTTTTGATATACAGCATGGTAATAGGGCCTTCCAACCCAACGAGCCCAAACTGCCCAATTATATCCATGTGACCAATTAACCTACTAACCCATATGTCTTTGGACTGTGGGAGGAAACCAGAGCACCCAGAGGAGACCCACATGGTCATGGGGAGAACGTAAAAACTCCTTACAGACAGCGGTGGAATTGAACCCCGGTCTGCTGTAATAACATTACAACAACCATTATTCTACCCTGCCACTTCACGAGCAGAGGAGATATCTAGGCTGAAGCGCCAGTTTGGGCCAAGTTGTTCTATGTTCTAAATAACAACTTTTCCATTCTCTTTTAACTTGCCGATGTACCAAATTATCCAAAGGCAAGGAAAATAATGGAAAGAGGTGTATCAGATTGCATGGTGTGTTACAGAAAGATATGTACTCACTTAAAACATTTGTACCACAAAATTGGTTTAACTCCCCTAGCGTACTGGAACCAGACAGTACAAGTATTTTACCATTTCATTACCATTTGCTATCAGTCCACTGAACAAGATACATTTTAACTCCCTCACCAACTGTCTTTCATTGAGTGTGTGTATATATATATGTGTGTGTGTGTGTCTGTGTAGAAACACTCATTACTGTGCAAAAGTTGAATTATATAGCCGTCACATATATAGCTGGTGAGCCTAAGACTTTTGCCCAGTACTGTAGTAATTTTATGTATTGTACTGTGCTGCTGCCACAAAAAAAATTCATGACATGTGTGAGTGATGATAAACGTGATTCTGATCTGGTCTCTGTTGTGGACTGAGAGTGCGAAGGGAACAGGGAGAGGGGAATCGTGGTTGGGAAAAGGAGAAGGAAAGGGAAGCACCAGAGAGACATTCTGTAATGATCAATAAACCAATCATTTGGATTTGAATGAACTTGCCTGGTATCTCAGGGCTGGGATTATCTGCACCCGTGCCTCCCCGGCTCCTGGCACTCCTTCTCTGCCACCTGTCCCACGACCCTCTCATGGCGCTCCACCCTCACCATTCCCAACATTCTTTGCTCCTGCCAAATTTTCAAACTCGCTCTCCGCTCCAATCGGGCTGAGATCCTTTGGCAGAAACATCGACTGTACTTTTTTTCACAGATGCTGCCTGACCTGCTGTGCCCCTCCAGCATTTTGTGTGTGTTTCTTGGACTTCCAGCATCTGCAGATTTTCTCTTGTTTGTAATCAAGAATCTATCAACCTCTGTTTTAAATATACCCAATGACTTGGCCTCCTCATGAAATTCCTCCTCAGCGCCATTCTAAAAGGACGTCCCTCTATTCTGAGTCTGAATCCTTCAGTCTAGACTCTCCCACCATCCTCTCCACATCCACTCTACCAAAGCCTTTCGACATTCGATAGGTTTCAATGAGACTCCCCTCTCATTCTTCTGAGTTCCAGTGGGTAGAGGCCCAGAGACATCAAATGCCCCTCGTTTGATAAGCGTTTCATGATCCAGCACTGAACCCTCTCCAATGTCAGCACATCCTGTAAATGATTAGATACAATTGTACATGGTGTAAATGATTAGATACACTTGTTTTTATTTTACTGAGATAAGGCGCCAACTCATTAAACTTCACCACATGCCTATCTTTTTCTATTTATATTTATTAAGTTGGAAGAAAAATATATTATCATTACAATATTAGTACCAAAAATGAATGTGCTTTTTAAATGTGCGTCAGCTTTATAAAGGTCTTTTCTTGCATTCAAGCAGCTAAAGAAAATTTAGGATTATTAATTTTTGCAGAGCTTGCTGCACTTCTGGCAGAGAACATAAAGTAATATCAGCGTACGCCATGCCATGTAAAGATCTAAGAAGCTTGCTGCTTAACACGTACAGCACAGACCTGATAGACAAAGCTAAGTGTGTATTTCTGAATATAGTCTTATAACATCAGTTTTCAATTTAAAAAATAAGATTTAAAGGTATCAAAGCTATGGTTTCTTTCCAACATTGCCTGAAGCTGCTTAACCCTAATCAATCAGCGCCATCTGTTAATTAAGACCCATTTGATGTAATGGGTCAAAAATGAACCAAAGAACAAAAGTCTCCAGCAACAAATTGGCCATTATAATTACTCAAACAGCAGTCTAAATTCATTTCTTGTTTATCTTGTTAACAAAACAAAAGGGGATTGTTCCTTTTACAATGAGAAATTCACTGAGCTTATTTCAATGTTTTTGTTTTGTTTTGGAGTCTATTACATGTTTGAGGATCCATTGCCATATCTTTGAGTTTATTTCTGCCTTGAAAATTAAGGATAATTGACAAGGTTTATTACCATTTTTGGGGTGGAAGGTGTCATCCATAAACCAGTCAACAATTTGTAAAGGGACATGTATACCTCTCAAAATCGTCTGGAAGAAAATAATTCAACAATAGGGGAAGATGGTATCGGGCTAAAATTCCACAAAGTACAAGTGTGTGTACGCGGTGCAAATGATTCACTGCACTAGAATACAGGTGTGCATTCATGGTGCAAATGATCAGACACACCAGAATATAGGTGTGCATTCATAGTGCAAATGATTCACTACACTAGAATACAGGTGTGCATTCATATGCAAATAATTAAGTACACTTATTTTTATTTTATTAAGATACAGTGCAAAATAGGCCCTCTGGCCCTCTGAACCGCACCACCCAGCAATCCCCTGATTAAATCCCAGCTTAATCACAGGACAATTTATGATGACAAATTGATAGGTCTTTGGTTGGTGGGACGAAACCCATGTGGTCATGGGGAGAATGTGCAGACATCTTTCAGGCAGCGGCGGGAATTGAACCCATGTGGCTGGTACTGTAAAGCGTTGTGCTAACCATTAGGCTACTATGCCATAAATGATTAGATCTACTAGAATACAGATGTGTTGACATGGTGTAAATGATTGGATACACTTTCCTAAAACTGTCCTGTCTTCTGCTAAGTCTGTGGAATCAGGAGAAGCTCCTTTGGTCAGTTTTGAAAGAGTCAGATTATTCCAATAGAGATGCCTTGAGGATACCAGGCTTTATCACAAGAGAATTACAATCAGGAAGGAAGACGGGTTATCAGCTTTAACAGGATATTTCCCTTAAAGTTTTGTCATCTGACATTCATTGGTGAAACACTATTTTTCTGTATGAGAGAGACGTTGGAGGAGACAGAGCACGAAGGTGTGTACAGTCCAATAGTGAATGATCGTCTTAGTCACTCTGTTTGTGATTGCGAGACCCAGGTGGACATTGTGAATGCAGAACGCTAAAAGTCCGATTTACTGATTAATTTGCAGACAGCAGAGTGCTGAGTGGCTTTGGTTGTAGTGAGGACTACGCCTCGAGCTGCAGTGTCCACTGCTTACAGCTGCCCAGAGGTGAGGTGTTGGAGTTGGTGTGCTCCACCAGACTGCATGGAGTCGGTGCCGTCCCCTCCACCCCCCGGGGTTCATTCTGCAGAACATAAGCTGTACTGTGCACGACTGCAGGCTGCTGGAACATGCATGGACTCGAGGTCTTTGACTGTATAGTCTTTTGTGTGACTGGATTTTACTGATATTTTATATGTGCCATATCTTGTTGTGTATGTGCTTTGCACCTTGGCCACAGAATAATGTTTGGTTTGGCTGTATTCATGGGTATTCACGTATGGGCAAATGACAATTAAGCTTGAACTTGAAGCTAAGATGCCTAGCAAGAAGTTGTGTGACAGCAGTGGGGGCTGTGGAGGGGCAACTTCACGTCCCCGGGCACTGGGGTTAGTTGTGCAGCAGAGCAGGGATACTGAGCAAACTCATTCTGTTGGGATGATGTTTGTGGGCAGTTTGAGCTGCACGTGCACGACAATGATCAGCCACTTCTCGGCATCACTGCAAACGTACACCCATGGCTGGGTGGGTACAGCTAAATGTACCATGTCGAAGTGAATGGCTTTTGATAATTATTTTGTCACCCTGAAACTATCCTCACTCCCCCCCTCCCTGCTCCCACCTAAACTAAACTCTTGGCCAAGGGTTTTAGGATCAGAGCCATGGGATCTGTTATTTCTGCATTGGGACGATGCCCATGTGGGCTGAAATGATTGTCTCTGGACAGTGGGTGGGGTTCTGCCATTGCCAATGTGGTGGGGAATGACTATGAGTAGGGCCTCAGGGTGGATAGTGCAAGGCGCAACCAGCACCCTTTGCACACTCCTCACAAGCCAAGGTCATGGCTGAGGGAAAGGCACACACAGGCTACATGGATGACTGCTTGCTCTCCATATTGTACTGCCCAGCCTTAGGTATCTGGACACCTAGGACACAGCATCCATGCTTGACCCTGACCAACAGAGGCCTACACTGTACCATATTCCCCTGCTTAGAGGCTGCCTGACTTGCTGAGCTCCTCCAGCATTTTGTGTGTTGTTGTAGAATGAAGATGTTTGGTAAATAGATGAGTGACAAAAGGAATTTTTTTATATCTCAGGTCTGAAGGGAATTGTCTGTTGGAATAATGGAGGCAGATTCATATGGAGCTTTCACTCAGGAGTGTTTGTGTTCCCAGTGGGTCCCCAGGAATGGGGCACTGTTTAGAAGCAGTGTAAGTGACCACCAGATGCAGTGCAACATTTGCAAGCTTAGTGGTGTCAGCTGTACAGCTGGACTCTTTAAAAAACTCACTTCTGTTCCTCAAACACGCTTTATTTACTTGTGCTCAGATCCTGTTACGAAAATGTTCTGAAATCTGAAAAGAAAAATGCTATTTTTATACAGCCTTAATTAGCAGTAATGGATAACGTCCACTTGGTAAACTGTGTATATTCAAATTCCTTACTCGTAAGATCAATCACCATTCACAATACAGGTGTTAAAAGTCAATATAAACAACAACCGATGATACTTTGAAGTTAGTAAAGCAATTGTCCCTTAGTTGGTGTGTGGCTTACATACTTCGATTGTATCTGTAGCTTGTCTCCTTATGCCAAATTGCACTGGTCCCCTGCTGTGCAAGGGGAAGCTGGGCTCTACAAAGACTTTTCTTCAAAGACCTTCCTTGCCTGGACATTATTTTAACCCTTGTCTTCCCATAATTTCCACACTGGGACATTGGGAGTCAGGATGCAAGGAGTGGGACAGGAAGCTCCTGTGAGAATGTAGTCAAGGAGTCAGCAGGGAGAGGGACAGACTTCACAGGAGGTCTTCAGTAACATCACTGTGTTTTCCAGGGGACTGCAGGCAATGGGGCAGTGTTCACAAGAAGCCATCCCAGCTGTTATTTTCATGATCCATTTATGTGTCTCCTTGCAATATTTCACTTTATTTCTCAATTCAAGGTTGAATTAAACTAGGATAATCCAAAATATTTTGTGCAATGTCATAGCCATTTCCTTGTTTCCGAGCACATCTCAGCAGTCAATCTCCCTTAATCTCCCTTAACTCCGTTGATAGTGAGAATAAACAGTCTCACCGCTACCATTCCCAAGGTCACAGATCCAGGTCACCATGGAAACCAGTTATTGTTTTCACCCTCATCACATCATTGCAACCCAGCCAATGAGCAGGTTTTTACTAAATATGGAGATGTTGAGATCTGACCACTCAGGGAGAGGTCAAAGCCTGACCTCACAAGGTCACTGTCACACTAATGGGACACATCACAATGAGATGTAATGTCACAGCAGGTTTCAAACTCTGGTCACCTAGATACCAGAGGCATATCAACCCCTCAGTGCAGCTGGAGGACAGTCTGCTGATCTGGAGGCTGGTGTAGACACAATGTGTTCAGATGCCTCTCTCTGGGCTGCAGATTCCTCTGATCCTCGGATGGTGATGTCAGGATTTGACTGGTTAAAGTGACAAATCTGGTGTTTGGATCTCCCAGCTCACTAGCATTCCCAAGGGAGCAGTACTGATCGAGTCAGAACCTGGTGAATTCAAATCTTCCGCACCACCACCAGCCAAAAGGTCTCATTTTGGACTCTAGAATTCTTCTTTTCAGAAAGATTTCATTGTGATCTTGACTACCTTTCATGGACTGTATTTTCTGTTTTGGAACTCTAACACTGGAAAGGGTGAACACAGGAGACTGTGGAAAAGAACACATCCTGTTTTTAGGGTTGAATATTTGACAGAGAAAGAGCTGGAGAAGTGGGAGAAGAGGACAGAGACAGACATGGAGGATCTATGGAGTGTTCATTGTAGTAGCACCATGATGGATGAAAGGCCTCATCCTGAGAATCAGGATCCTGATCCTTGGTGGGATTCCATCCCAACCTTGACTGACTTTCCTGGACTAAATATTCGACATTGAAACTCTAAAGAGAAAAGAGGCAGATGTGGAGAATAGTGGAAGATATCTGAAGGAGAATGAGGAAACCTGCACAAGGTGGAGAGACACCCCGAGAGAGAACTGCAGTAACAGTGAGACCAAGTACTGATTCTTTCCATTTCTTTAGAGGAAAATGAGTAGAGTGATAGTCTTTGGGAGGGATGATAGATTAGCTGTTGGGATTTGGAAGATCGGCTCATGGTAAACATGGCTAAATACTATATTGGGTCCACTGTCCTTTTTGATCCTGGGTCGTTGCTAAGGAGCTTCTTCTAAATTGATGTAAACAAAGGCCCTTCAGTGATGTCAGATGCTCCCCTTGAGCTGGCAAAGTTGTTGCCATTGTCCAATTGCAGAATGGGGATCCTGTCACATTTCACCCTGCTTCAAAATCTAGAAATGTAAACGGTCTTGTAGTTTCAATCTGTCGTTTGTTTTCTGTGTTAAAGATTTGAGGGAGAGTGCAGATGGTATATTTAGTTTGTGAATGACACCAAGAGTGGTGAATGGTGACTGTGAGAGTCATTTAAGGTTACAATGGGATGGAGACCAGCTGAGAGAGAGGACTGAGGAATGGCAGGTGGAAGTTAACTGGGACAAGGACAACATGATAGATTTTGGGAAGTTAAACCAGAACAAGACATATAAAGTGAATAACAGGGCTCAAAGACAGTTGTAGAACAGAGAAACTGAAAACGGTGACACAGGTGGACAGGGTGGTGAAGAAGGTGTGGACGGGTTCCTGTGCTGTGTATCTCTGTGTGAAAGGCCCTGTGGTTGTTTAGTTGTAAATTGGTGAATTTACGTTTGCTCTTTCTTCTCCCAGAGGACAATGACTGCTGGAAACCAGGGCGTCTGGGTGAGAGCAGGGAAACGGAGGCTTTCACCTCATGTGCCAGTGATGGAGCTGTGAGCAACCTGTCCACCATACAAGCCCAAGACAGCAGATCCCTGACCGCAATCGAACTGATGCTTCTCAGATCAATCTCTCAGTGTCCCATCCACATCTCAGTGCTAACTCGACAATCACTGGCACTCCCTTCCACAGGTCAACTGTGTGAAACCACCTTTCACATGTCAGGACTATTTGACGTAGTGCGCCAAGGTTTAAAAGCAGACCACCATATACAGCGGCCATCGTTGGAGTGGACTGAGTCACAGTGGGACGGCTTTGGCTCAACCAGGCTTCGGCAAGAACAGGTAGAGGCCAGGGTAAGTTCCGGTAAGTTTTTTATTCAGATTGTCTAGCGTAGAGAGAATGCCAGGCAGGATGTTGGAATGCTCCTCTTGCAGGATGTGGGAAGTCAGGGAGCCCTCTGGTGTCCCTGACAACGATACTTGCAAGAAGTGCATCCAGCTGCAGCTCCTAACGAACCGCGTTAGGGAACTGGAGCAGGAGCTGGATGACCTGCCGATCATCCGGGAGAATGAGGAGATTATAGATCGTAGCTACAGGGAGGTAGTTACACCAAAGGAGCAGAGGACAGGAAATTGGGTCACTGTCAGGTGAGGGAAGAGGAAAGGGCAGGCAGAGCAGGGTTCCCCTGTGGCCATTCCCCTCAACAACAAGTATACCGCATTGGATACTGTTGAGGGGGATGACTTCCTTGGGACTAGCTGCAGTAGCCGAATCTCTGGCACTAAGCCTGGCTCTGCAGTGCAGAAGGGAGGTGGGAAAAGAGGAGAGCGGTAGTGATAGGGGACTCGATAGTTAGAGGTGCAGATAGGAAGTTCTGTGGTCGTGACAGAGAATCCAGGATGGTTTGTTGCCTCCCGGGTGCCAGGGTCAAGGATGTCTCTGATCGATTGCATGACATTCTGAAGTGGGAGGGTGACCAGCCAGATGTCGTGGTGCACATCGGTATCAATGACATAGCAAGGAAGAGTGAGGAGGTCCTGGAGAGTGAGTATAGAGAGCTTGGTAGGAAGTTGAAAAGCAGGACCTCGAGGGTGGTAATCTCAGGATTGCTACCTGTGTCACGTGCCAGTGAGGGTAGGAATAGGATGCTCTAGAGGATGAACAAGTGGCTGAGGAACTGGTGTAGGGGACAGGGTTTCAGATTTCAGGATAATTGGGACCTCTTCTGGGGCAGGTGGGACCTGTACAAGAGAGATGGGTTACACTTGAACTACAGGGGGACCAATATCCTTTCAGGGAGGTTTGTTAATGCTATTGGGGAGGCTTTAAACTAGATTTGCAGGGGGATGGGAACCGGAGTGCCAGAGCTGACAGTGTGGCTGGGGTGAAAATAAATGATGTTAAAAGTTCAAGCAAATCCGCTAATAGAAAGGTTGTGAGTGGTGGTAAAAATCTTCTGAGGTGTATATATTTCAATGCTAGGAGTATTGCGGGGAAGGCGGATGAGTTGAGGGCGTGGATTGACACGTGGAATTATGACGTTACAGCAATTAGTGCAACTTGGCTACAGGAGGGGCAGGACTGGCAGCTTAATATTCCAGGGTTCCGATGTTTCAGATGTGATCGAGGCAGAGGAATGAAAGGTAGGGGAGTAGCATTGCTTGTTAGGGAAAATATTACAGCAGTGCTCAGGCAGGACAGATTAGAGGGTTTGTCTACTGAGTCCTTATGGGTGGAGCTGAGAAACAGCAAAGGTATGGCCACATTAGTGGGATTATATTACAGACCACCCAATAGTCAACGAGAATTGGAAGAGCAAATCTGCAGAGAGATAGCAGGCAACTGCAGGAAACATAAAGTTGTGGTGGTAGGGGATTTTAATTTTCCATATATTGATTGGGTCTCCCATACTGTTAGGGGTCTAGATGGTTTAGAGTTTGTAAAATGTGTTCAGGAAAGTTTTCTAAATCAATATATAGAGGGACCAACTAGAGGGGATGCAATATTGGATCTCCTGTTAGGAAACGAGTTAGGACAAGTGACAGAAGTCTGTGTAGGGGAGCACTTTGGTTCCAGTGATCATAACACCATTAGTTTCACTTGATCATGGACAAGGATAGATCTGGTCCTAGGGTTGAGGTTCTTAACAGGAAGAAGGCCAGATTTGAAGAAATGAGAAAGGATCTAAAAAGCATGGATTGGGACAGGTTGTTCTCTGGCAAGGATGTGATCAGTAGGTGGGAAGTCTTCAAAGGAGAAATTTTGAGAGTGCAGAATTTGTATGTTCCTGCCAGGATTAAAGGCAAAGTGAATAGGAATAAGGAACCTTGGTTCTCAAGGGATATTGCAACTCTGATAAAGAAGAAGAGGGAGTTGTATGACATGTATAGGAAGCAGGGAGTAAATAAGGTGCTTGAGGAGTATAAGAAGTGCAAGAAAATACTTAAGAAAGAAATCAGGAGGGCTAAAAGAAGACATGAGGTTGCCTTGGCAGTCAAAGTGAAGGATAATCCAAAGAGCTTTTACAGGTATATTAAGAGCAAAAGGTTTGTAAGGGATAAAATTGGTCCTCTTGAAGATCAGAGTGGTCGGCTATGTGCGGAACCAAAGGAAATGGGGGAGATCTTAAATAGGTCTTTTTCATCTGTATTTATTAAGGAAACTGGCATGAAGTCTATGGAATTAAGGGAAACAAGTAGTGAGATCATGGAAACTGTACAGATTGAAAAGGAAGAGGTCCTTGCTGTCTTGAAAATTAAAGTGCATAAATCCCCGGGACCTGACAGGGTGTTCCCTCGGACCTTGAAGGAGACTAGTATTGAAATTGCAGGGGCCCTGGCAGAAATATTTAAAATGTCGCTGTCTACAAGTGAGGTGCCGGAGGATTGGAGAGTGGCTCATGTTGTTCCGTTGTTTAAAAAAGGATCAAAAAGTAATCCGGGAAATTATAGGCCAGTAAGTTTAACGTTGGTAGTAAGTAAGTTATTGGAGGGAGTACTAAGAGACAGAATCTACAAGCGTTTGGATAGACAGGGACTTATTAGGGAGAGTCAACATGGCTTTGTGCGTGGTAGGTCATGTTTGACCAATCTCTTGGAGTTTTTCGAGGAGGTTACCAGGAAAGTGGATGAAGGGAAGGTAGTGGATATTGTCTACATGGACTTCAGTAAGGCCTTTGACAAGGTCCTGCATGGGAGGTTAGTTAGGAAAATTCAGTCACATGGAGAGGTGGTAAATTGGATTAGACATTGGCTCAATGGAAGAAGCCAAAGAGTGGTAGTAGAGAATTGCTTCTCCGAGTGGAGGCCTGTGACTAGCGGTGTGCCACAGGGATCAGTGCTGGGTCCATTGTTATTTGTCATCTCTATCAATGATCTGGATGATAATGTGGTAAATTGGATCAGCAAATTTGCTGATGATACAAAGATTGGAGGTGTGGTAGACAGTGAGGAAGGTTTTCAGAGCCTGCAGAGGGACTTGGACCAGCTGGAAAAATGGGCTGAAAAATGGCAGATGGAGTTTAATACAGACAAGTATGAGGTATTTCACGTTGGAAGGACAAATCAAGGTAGAACATATAGGGTTAATGGTAAGGCACTGAGGAGTGCAGTAGAACAGAGGGATCTGGGAATACAGATACAAAATTCCCTAAAAGTGGCGTCACAGATAGATAGGGTCGTAAAGAGAGCTTTTGGTACATTGGCCTTTATTAATCAAAGTATTGAGTATAAGAGCTGGAATGTTATGATGAGGTTGTATAAGGCATTGGTGAGGCCGAATCTGGAGTATTGTGTTCAGTTTTGGTCACCAAATTACAGGAAGGATATAAATAAGGTTGCAAGAGTGCAGAGAAGGTTTACAAGGATGTTGCCGGGACTTGAGAAACTCAGTTACAGAGAAAGGTTGAATAGGTTAGGACTTTATTCCCTGGAGCGTAGAAGAACGAGAGGAGATTTGATAGAGGTATATAAGATTATGATGGGTATAGATAGAGTGAATGCAAGCAGGCTTTTTCCACTGAGGCAAGGGGAGAAAAAAACCAGAGGACATGGGTTAAGGGTGAGGGGGGAAAAGTTTAAAGGGAACATTAAGGGGGGCTTCTTCACACAGAGAATGGTGGGAGTATGGAATGAGCTGCCAGATGAGGTGGTAAATGTGGGTTCTTTTTGAACATTTAAGAATAAATTGGACAGATACATGGATGGGAGGTGTATGGAGGGATACGGTCCGTGTGCAGGTCAGTGGAACTAGGCAGAAAATGGTTTGGCACAGCCAAGAAGGGCCAATAGGCCTGTTTCTGTGCTGTAGTTTCTATGGTTCTATGGTTCTATGGTTCCATCCTGTCCAACCTGGGCTCACACTTCTCTAAGTTTGTTTTGATGTTGATTTATGTCTAATTTAAAAGCTGCCATTTATGTATGTTGATGGGTGTATCATTTGGACCACTCTGATTGTTTCTGGGTGACATCTGACAATGGGTTCTCCCCTGAGCTGGATCATCACGTCCTGTCTCCGTGTCCGCACATTGGCAACAGTAACAGACCCTGCTCCGGTTCCAGACTCAGCCTGGCATTGCTCAGAGTAACAGCACTGGCACCGGAGAGATCAGTTCTGGCCAATGCCAACTGGGGGCTCTCCCCTGGCACTGAGGCAAACAGAAGGACTGGTTAAAGCCACTGGCCAGACAGTTGCTGCCCACCCGCCAGCCACATCATCTGGTAAACCTTGGAACACACTAGTACCAAGACCTCCTAGAAGACAGGATGGGTCCTTGTCTGGCAACAGCTGGCTCTGAGGAGTCTCTGCCCGAATCAGGCTAGTTCCCCCAAGAGCCAACAGCTGCTGTTGGTGTATTTTTCACCAGGGTGCATATTATGCTCTGTGGTGTCTCCAGCCCAGCCCTGGGACCCTGGTCTCCGGTTGGTGCCAACTCATTTGGAGGAACCACCCTCCTGGATGGCATCCCACTCCGGGGCACCCGTGTTGTCGGTGGGTTAGGTTGTGGGGAGGGTGGTCACAGGTCTCAATTGGCCCTAAAGTGACTCTTCCCCCCCCAGTGTGGACCCACCCACAGCCGGTCTCTGCAATTCCTACGGGGGTCATTGGGGTTGATCCTGGGGTTGGCACACCTGGGGAGGATATATGAACCCCAGCGGCACCTATCTCGAGAGGCAGGGGCTCCCGGCGAGGGCCGAACTCCTTCAGTCTGTAATTGTGAGCTTGGAGCGGGATAGCCACCTTCATTCCTGATCCCAGGGATTCCCTCTCAGCCTTCCTTCCCTGCTGGTTCACCCAAAGGAAGCTTCCCGAGGGCTCCCATCTTTGGAAGCCAGTGAGAAAGTGTGTCGGTTACAACCCTCTTGTCATTTTGGCTGATGTACTGAACAGAGGGTGATACAAGTCTGGAACTGAGGGTCTGGATGTCCCTCCACTCATCCTACCAATGTCTCTGATTGCACCTTCTGGCACCTCAGATCTTGCAGGTAAGTTGAAGAATCAACTGGTATCAGAGGAAGGAACGCTCTCCGAGATCAGCCACTGCAGCAGCAGCCACCGTGAAGGAGCAAGTCCCTCGGCCTAGTCACCACTTCACCTGCCCCTCCACCTCGGGCACTCCTCCAGGTTGCGCAGTGGCAGCATCAAGAAGGCCTCAAATCCCTCCGCTACTTCCTGGATAATAGACCTCACCAGTTCCCCACCACCACTACCCTCCTCCAGTTGGCGGAACTGGTTCTCACACTCAATAACTTCTCTTTTGGCTCTTCCCACTTTCTTCAGACTAAGGGTGTAGCTATGGGAACTCACATGGGACCCAACTACGCCTGCCTCTTCATTGGTTATGTGGAACAGTCTGTGCTCCAAACCTATTCTGGTACTGCTCCCCAACTTCTCCTTCGATACATTGACGACTACATTGGTGCTGCTTCCTGCACCCATGCTGAGCTCGTCAATTTCACCGACTTTACTTCTAACTTCCACCCAGCCCTCAAGTTCACTTGCTCTATCTCGGACACTTCTCTCCCCTTTCTCAATGTCTCGGTCTCCATCTCTGGAGACAGACTGTCCACTGACATCTTCTACAAGCCCACTGACTCTAAGAACGACCGCAACTATACCTCTTCCCACCCCGCCACATGCAAAAATGCCATTCCCTATTCCCAGTTCCTCCGTCTCCGCAGCATCTGCTCTGAGGATGAGGCTTTCCGTTCCAGGACATCTCAAACGTCCTCTTTCTTTAAGGATCGTGGTTTCCCTTCTACCATCATGAATGTTATCCTCTCCCGCATCTCCTCCATTTCCCGCACTTTGGCCCTCACCCCATCCTCCCGCCACCACAGCAGGGACAGAGTTCCCCTTGTCCTTACCTACCACCCCACCAACCTCTGGATCCAGCACATTATCCTCCGCAACTTCTGCCACCTTCAACAGGACCCCACCACTAAGCACATCTTTCCCTCTCCACCCCTCTCCGCTTTCCGCAGAGATCGGTCCCTCCGCGACTCCCCTATCCGCACGTCCATCCCCACTGATCTCCCACCCGGCACTTATCCCTGTAAGCGTAAGTGCTACACCTGTCCCTACACCTCCTCTCTTGCTACTATTCAGGGCCCTAAACAGTCCTTCCAGGTGAGGCAACACTTCACTTGTGAGTCTGTTGGGGTCACCTATTGCATCCGGTGCTCCCGGTGCGGCCTCCTCTACATCGGTGAAACCCGACGCAGATTGGGGGACCGCTTCGTCGAGCACCTCCACTCCGTACGCCACAACAGACAGGATCTCCCGGTAGCCACCCACTTCAACTCTGCTTCCCATTTCCATTCAGATATGTCCATACATGGCCTCCTCTACTGCCATGATGAGGCTAAACTCAGGTTGGAGGAGCAGCACCTCATATACCGTCTAGGTAGTCTCCAGCCCCTTGGTATGAACATAGAATTCTCCAACTTCCGGTAATTCCCTTCCCCTCCCTTCCTCTATCCCTATTTCACTCCACCCCCCTCCCCCAGCTCCCTCATGGTTCCGCCTCCTTCTTCTACTACCCATTGTTTTCAGCGCTATGACGTCAATGCTTCCCCTCCCCCACCCCTTTGTCTTTCAAATTGCTGGTCTTTCAACTGAAGCTACAAGCATTCTTCAAATCCTTCCCCATCTTTCATCCTTCAGTCCCGACGAAGGGTTCCGGCCCGAAACGTCGACTCATTGTTTCTAACCGATGCTGTCTGAACTGCTGAGTTCATCCAGCGTACTGAAAGTGTTGCTTTGATCACAGCATCTGCAGATTATTTTGTGTTTACCTTTAGGAGATCCCTCTCTGACTGTCAGGGAGCAGGGGCACAGCACACTGGTAGCATTGACTCCCATCCTTGACATCTCCCCTTCCACCAGCCTCTCCGAGGCTGTGCTCAGACCCTGGTGTCCATTGTGCCGTACTGACCCGTCCTTCGGGATTAGGAATGAGGGGCCACCTTCTCTAACCATTCACCTCTGAGACCCTGTCCAGCTTGGTCACCCAGCATCCAGCAGATGGAGTAGGCCACAGCCAGTGATCCCAAGAGGAATCACTAGGGATGGCTCAATCCAGTGCTTGGGTCTGGGAGATCTGAGGTAGTGAAGCCCCACTCATTTCATGCCTTCAGCCTGCATGTTGGTTTTATGTGGGCTTATCTGGCTCTACTGGTGAACACACCATTGGGTGATCTCATGGTCTCTGACCATACACACTATGGAAGGGTCATGCATCCACACTGGGAATGTGTCCACAGATCTCCTGTGATGCAGCATTTGAATAAGTCGGGGTCCTGGGTGTCCAGCCTTCTCCGGGCTGGGTGCTGTGGCTCTCGGGCCCTTCAGATGTTTTGGCAGTTGGGTGTGAGGACGATGTTCAGGACCAGTGGGCTTCTGGGCCACTGAACGTGGATGTGATCACCTGGTACTTCCACAGGCTCGGAGAGTGAAGGGTACAATCAGCATTGTCTAGTTCCAGACTCGGGGCAGGGTTAAGTCAACGTGTCTCCAGACAGACAGTATGACCAGAGTCCAGGGCACTGCCGATGTGCTGGGACCCTCTCCCAGATCTGTCTGTCTTGGCAACACACTGCTTCCTAAACGACAGGGTGACAATCCGCCGGGGTCCGACAATCCAACAGCTGACTCTCTCAGCTGCTCTGAGCTCCACCCTCACGAGTGGATGAACAACACAGAGGCAGTCCAGATCCCCTCTGGACTCAGAAGAGGTCACCAGGCTGAGTGAGTTGCTCACATCACCAGACAATTACCATTCTGCTCGGACCTCGGGCAGAGGGTCCACAGTTTTAAGGCGCCGGTAACCTGTCTTTGCCCCTTCTCCTGTCAGTAGAAATGTTTTCTGCTGGGCTTAATATCTAAACCACATGTGAAGGCCAGGAGCTGGACTTGTTTGTCAGAGGCTATTTGAGGGGCATGCCATTGGGAACATTTAATAGGTAGTGGGAGCTTGTCCCCATTACCATCCCTGGCTATAACAACCCTAAAGATCATGAAGTAAGATACAAAACCATGAGATATTGGAACAGAATTAGAACATCTGGCCCATCGAGTCTGCTCCGCCATTTCATCATGGCTGATCCAATTTTCCTCTCAGCCCCAATCTCCTGCCTCCTCCCCCATATCCCTTTGTGCCCTGAACAATCAACAATCTATCAAATTCTGCCCTAAATATACAGATACATAAAGACTTTGCCACGTCAACCTGGAGTGCAGTGCTGCCAAAATGGAGAGATCAAATCAGAATCAGGTTTACTATCACCGGCATATGTGGTGAAATTTGTTGTCTTTGCAGCAGCTGTATAATCAATACATAATAATAATAGGAAAAAAAACATGAATTACAGTAAGAATATATATTAAATAGTTAAATTAAATAAGTGTTATCAAATTTGAAATAAAAAGTAGTGAGGTAGTGTTCATGGATTCACTGTCCATTCAAAAATGGAATGGCAGAGGGGAAGGAGCTGTTCCTGAATCGTTGAGTGTGTGCCTTCAGGCTCCTCTACCTCCTTCCTGGTGGTAACAATGAGAAGGGGCCATGTCCAGGGTGATGGGGGTCCTTAATGATGGACTCCCTCTTTTTGAGGCATTGCGCCTGGATACTACAGAGACTAGTGTCCATGATGGAGCTGACTAATTTACAAGCCTCTGCCGTTCATTTTGATCCTGCACAGTAGACCTCCCCCGCCCCACCCCATACTGGACAGCGATACAGCCAGTTAGAATGCACTCCACGGTACATCTGTAGAAATTAGCGAATGTCTTTGGTGACATACTAAATTTCCTCAAACTCCTAATGAAATATAGTCCCTGTCAAGCCTTCTTTGTAGTTGCATCGATATGTTGGGCCCAGGATAGATCCCCAGAGATGTTGACACCCAGAAACTTGAAATTGCTCACTTTTTCCGCTTCTGACCCCTCTATGAGGATCCCTCATCCCACCCTTTCAGAAGCCCACAATCAGTTCGTTGGTTGTTGCTGCAACTCCACTCAACTAGTTGGTATATCTCACTCCTGTACGCCCTCTCGTCACCATCTGAAATTCTAGCAACAATAGTTGTACCTAAAATAAAGTAATTGAATAGATATTACGTGATTTGGCAGAACTGTTAGAAATTTTGAGAATTGTAGGATATTCCAGTAAACAGATGTACTCAGCAGGACTAAGTGAGCTCATACCGTTCTTCCTATCTGCCTCGTTATGGGGTGCAATTGTGATAAATAACAAAATCTTTAAAATAAGTAAAATATTCATGAATTTTAAATGCCAAAGTGTGTCCCTCGCAACCTAAAGATCTTTCCTTAGCTTATTTCAACAGAGGCTTTCTTGCAAAGTCACGTTACGTCTGCAGCTGGCCATGTGTCAGATTGCTGCCTGCCCTAACTAATTTAGGGCTTTTACTAAATATGGAGATGTTGAGGTCTGACCACTCAGGGAGAGGTCAAAGCCTGACCTCATAAGGTCACTGTCACACTAATGGGACACATCACAATGAGATGTAACGTCACAGCAGGTTTCTAACTCTGGTCACCTAGATACCAGAGGCATATCAACCCCTCAGTGCAGCTGGAGGACAATCTGCTGATCTGGAGGCTGGTGTAGACACGATGTGTTCAGATGCCTCTGTTTGGGCTGCAGATTCCTCTGATCCTCGGATGGTGATGTCAAGATTTGACTGGTCAAACTGACGAATCTGGTCTTTGGATCTCCCAGATCACTAGCATTCCCAAGGGAGCAGTACTGATCGAGTCAGAACCTGGTGAATTCAAATCTATAGCACCACCACCAGCCAAAAGGTCTCATTTTGGATTCTAAAATTCATCATGACCTCGACTACTTTTCAAGGACGGCATTTTCTGTATTGGAACTCTAAGACTGGAAAAGGTGAACACTGGAGAATGTGGAAGAGAACATGTCCTGTTTAAAGGGTGAAGCGTCTGAGAGAGGAAGTGCTGGAGGTGGGAAAGGAAAGGACAGAGAAGTCATAGGAGCAGTATTAGGCTATTCAGCCCATCGCGTCTTCTCCTCTATTCCATCATGGCTGATTCCGGATCCCACTCAAACCCACACACCTGCCTTCTTGCCATATCCTTTGATGCCCTGACCAATCAGGAAACTATTAACTTCTGCTTTAAATATACCCGCGGACTTGGCCTCCACCACAATCTATGGCAGAGAATTCCACAGATGCACTACTCTCTGGCTAAAAAAATTCCTCTTTACCTCAGTCCTAAAATGTCACACCTCAGTTTTGAGGCTGTGCCCTCTAGTTCTGGATAACCCTACCATAGGAAACATCCTCTCCACATCCACCTTATCTAATCCTTTCAACATTTTGGAGGAACTCAGCAGGCCAGGCTACTTCTATGGAAAAGAACCTCCTCTGGACTCTCTCCAATAGCAACTAATCCTTTTTGAGATATAGGGCTCAAAACTGTTGACAATACTCCAAGTGCGGCCCGACTAGTATCTTATAAAGCCTCAGCGTTTTCTCCTTGCTTTTATATTCTATTTCCTATGAAATAAATCCCAACATTGCATTTGTCTTCTTTACTACAGACTCAACCTATAAATTAACCTCGTGAGAGACTTGCATGAGTACTCCTAACTTCCTCTACACCTCTGATGTTTGAACCTTCTCCCCCCTTAGATAATAGTCTTCACTGTTGTTCCTTTACCAAAATGCATTGTCATACATACCCAACTCAATAGTCCATTTGCCACTTTCTTGTCCATTCTTCCGATTTGTCTAAGACCTGCTGCAATCGCATTGTTTCCTTAGCACTACCAACCCCTCCATCTATCTTTATATCATCTGCAAACTTGACCACAAAGTCATCAATTCTACGATCTAAATCATTGGCAAACAGTGTGAAAAGTAGCAGTCCTAATACTGACTTCTGAGTAGTCACTGGCTGCCAACCAGAAAAAGGCTCCCTTTATTCCCACTCACTGCCTCCTGCCTGTCAGCCATTCCTCTATCCATGCTGGTATATTTCCTGTAACACCATAAGATTTTATTTTGTAAAGCAGCCTCATGTGAGGTGCCTTATCAAATGCTTTCTGAAAATCCAAGTAAATGATATCCACTGCCTCTCTTTTGTCCACCCTGCTTGTTACTTTCTGGAAGAACTAAAAGATTTGTCAGGAAAGATTTCCCTTTACAGAAACCGTGCTGACTTTGACTTATTTTATCATTACTCTCCAAATACCCCGAAACCCCATTCTTAATAATAGACTCCAACACTTTCTCAACCACTGAGGTAAGGCTAACTGGCCGATAATTTCCTTTCTTCTTAAAGAGTGAGTGACATTTGCAATTTTCCAGTCCTCCGGGACCATGCCAGAATCAAGTGATTCTTGTAAGATCATGACCAATGCATCCGTTATCTCTTCAGCAACCTCTCTCATGACTCCGGGATGTAGTCCATCTTGTCCAGGTGACTTATCCACCTTAAGACCTTTGAGTTTGCCTAGCACTTTTTCCTTTGTAATTGCAATGGCACTCACTCCTGCTCCCTGACACTCACGGACCTCTGGCACACAGCTAATTTCTTCCACAGTGAAGACTGATGCAAAGTACTTATTAAGTTCATCTGCCATTTCTTTGTCCCCATTATTACCTCACCAGCATCATTTTCCAGTGGTCCAATAACAACTCTCACCTCCCTTTTACTTTTTATATAACTGAAAAAACTTTTAGTATCCTCCTTCATATTATTGGCTAGTTTGCCCTTATCTTTTCCCTTCTTATAGCATTTTTAGTTGCCTTTTGTTGGATTTTAAAAGCTTCCCAGTCATTCAGTTTTTGCTTCCTTATATGCGGTGGCTTCCTTGGCTTTTCTGTGGTCCTCAGCCACGGTTGCCTACCCCTGCCATTTCTGAACGTCATCTTCTGTGGGACATATCTAGCCTGCGCCTTGTGAACTATTCCCAGAAACTTCTGCTGTCATCCCTGCCAGTATCCTCCTCCAATCCACCTGGGCAAGCTCCTCTCTCATGCCTCTGTAATTCCCTTTATTCCATTGTGCCACTAAAACATGTGACTTTAGCTTCTCCCTATCAAACTGCAGTATAAATTCAGTCATATTATGATCACAGCCTCCAAAGGGTTCCTTCATGTTAAGCTCCCAAATAAGATCTGGGTTATTACACAACACCCAATCGAAGATAACCTTTCTCCTAATAGGCTCAAGCACAAGCTGCTCTAAAAAGCCATCTCATCAGCATTCAACAAATACCATCTCTTGTGATCTGACACCAACCTGATTTTCCCAATCCCCTTTCATATTGCGGTTCCCCATTACAATTGTGACATTGCCCTTATTACATGCCTTTTCCAACTCCCTTAACAATCTTAACCCCACATCTTGGCTACTATTTGGAGGCCTATATATGATTCTACTAATGTTTTTTTTACACTTGCAGTTTCCTAACTTCACCCACAAAGATTCAGCATTCTCTGACCTTATGTCATCTCTTTCTAAAAATGTAATTCCATAGAGGAGATATAATTCCAGGACATGGAGGATCTATGGAGCATTCACTGTAGCAACATTATGATGGATGAAAGGCCTCTTCCTGAGATCCAGGAGCCCGGTTAGACTTGACTGACTTTCCTGAATTAAATCTTTGACATTGAAACTCTGAAGAGAAGAGAGACAAATGAGAATAGGGGAAGATATCTGAAGGAGAATGAAGAAACTTACACAAAATGGAGAGACTCCTCGTGAGAGAACTGCTGTAACAGGAGTTGAAGAACTGATTCCTTCCATTCCTTCAGGGAGCAATGAGTAGAGTATTGTCTTTGGGAGGGATAATAGATTAGCTGTTGGAATTGGAAGGTTGGCTCATGGTAAACATGGCTAATTTACTGCATTGGGTCCACTGTCCTTGTTGATCCTGGGTCATTGCTAAAGAGCTTGCTCCTAGGTTGATGTAGACAAAGGTCCTTCAGTGATGTCAGATGCTCCCCCTGGGCCTGCCTGAAGGCAATGCTGATTATCCAGTAGGGGATCCTGTCACATTTAATACTCAGACAGTGTTTCACCCTCTGTCGGAATCTAGAAGTGTAAATGGTCCATGTAGTTGTCCTGTTTTAATCTGTTGTTTGTTTTCTGTGGTAAGGATTTGAGGGAGAATGGAGTTGGTATAATTAGTTTCTTTAGATTAGATTAGATTATGAGGACACTCAGTCCTCGTTAATTGTCATTTAGAAATGCATGCATTAAAAAATGATACAATGTTCCTCCAGAATGATATCACAAGAAACACAGGACAAACCAAGACTAAAACTGACAAAACCACATAATTATAACATATAGTTACAACAGTGCAAAGCAATACCGTAATTTGATAAAGAGCAGACCATGGGCACGGAAAAAAAGTCTCAAAGTCCCATCATTTCATGCAGACGGTAGAATGGAGAAACTCTCTCTGCCATGAACCTCCAAGCACCGCAAACTTGCCGATGCAGCACCATTGGAAGCACCTGACTGCAGCCGACTCTGAGTCCGTCCGAAAACTTCGAGCCTCTGACCAGCCCCTCTGACACAGCCTCTCTGAGCACCATCCTCTGCTGAGTGCTTCGACCCTACCCCAGCTGCTGAGCAACAAACAAAGCCGGGGACTCGGGGCCTTCTCCTCCGGAGATTCTGGATCACACAGTAGCAGCGGCAGCGAAACTGGCATCTCAGAAGTTTCACCAGATGTTCCTCCATGCTCTCACGTCTGTCTCCATCAAATCAGAAATGTGCACGGCACCCTACTTGACAAATAACAGACATCACCACCAGAGTGGCCACTGCGAGCTGCGTCGCGCCACCATCTTCTCCTCCTGCAGAACACCAAGAATGGTGAAAGTGAGAGTCATCTAAAATAATAATGGGATGGAGACTAGCTGGGAAAGAGGGCCGAGGAATGGCAGGTGGAACTTAATTGGGACTAGGGCAATCATGATAAGTTTTGGGAAGTTAAACCAGAACAGAACATACAGAGTGAATGACAGGGCCTAGGGAAGAGTTGTGGAACAGAGAGACCGTGGGCACAAATGTAGAGTTCTGCAAAAATATGATGCAGATAGACAGGGTGGTGAAGAAAGTGTGAACGGGTTCCCTTGCTGTGTACCTCTGTGACTGGAGTGTAATCGGTCTTGTCATTGTCTAGTGAATTTACATTTGCTGTTTCTTTTCCCAGAGAGACATGGCTGCTGAAAGCCAGAGCATTTGGTTGAGTGCAGGAAAATGGAAGCTTTCACTGCATGAGCCCATGATGGAGCCGTGAGTGACCAGTCCACAATATAAGACCAGGACAGTAAGACTGTCCATTTAGGGCGTTCAACCAGAGTGCAGAAGACAACAAGCTGTGCAAATACAAAAATTAAAAAAAATAATAATAAGCAATAAATATTGAGAACATGAGGTGAAGAGTCCTTGAAAATGAGTCTTTTGGTTGTGGGAAAACTTCAATGATGGGGTGAGTGAAGTTGAGTGAAGTTACCCCCTCTGTTTCAAGAGCCTGATGGTTGAGGGGTAATAACTGTTCCTGAACCTGGTGGTGTGAGTCGTGAGGCTCCTGCTGGCAGCAGCAAGAAGAGAGTCTGGCCTGGGTGGTAACAGATCCTGATGATGGATGCTGCTTTCCTGCGACAGCATTTCATGCAGATATGCTCAATGGTTGGGAGGGCTTTATTTGTGATGGACTTGTCTGTATTCACTATTTTTTTCGTTCAAAGGCATTGGTGTTCCCATACCAGGCTGTGATGCAGCCAATCGATATACTCTCCACTACACATCTATAGAAGTTTGTCAAAGTTTTAGATGTCATGTCAAATCTCCACAAACTGCTAAGGAAGTAGAGGCACTGCCACGCTTTCTTCGTAATTGTACTTACATGCTGAGCCTAAGGCAGGTCCTCTGAAATAATAACACTGAGGAATTTAAAGTTAGTAACCCTCTCTACCTCTGATCCTCCGATGAGGCCTGGCACATGGACTGTTGGTTTTTGTTAGAGATATACTGGGGTTGGTTTATATTTGACACATACCAAGATACAGTGAAAAGCTTATCCAGCGTATTGTTAATACAGATCAAATCATTACACAGTGCAGTGAGGTGGAACAAGGTAAAACAATAAAAATGCAGAATAAGTCTAAAAGTTGCAGAGAAAGCACAGAGCAGGTAAATGATAATGTGCAAGATCACAATGAGGTAGATTGTGAGGCCAAAAGTCCATCTTGTCATACAAGAGGTATGTTGAAGGGTTTGATAACAGTAGTGTAGAATCTGTCCTTGAGCTGGAAGGTGTGTGCTTTCAGGCTTTGTATCTTCTGCCTGAGAAGCAACAATGTCTGGAGTGAGTGTGGTCTTTGATGATGCTGGCTGCTTCACTGAGGCGGTGAGTATAGAGAGTCCATGGAGGGGAGACTGGTTTCCCTGATGTGCTGAGCTGTGTCCACGATTCTCTGCAGTGTCTTGTGGTCACGTGCAGAGCAGTTGCCGTACCAAATGGGTCTGCATCCAAAAAGAATGCTTTCTATGGCCTATCAACAAAAAATTGTAACGGTCAAGACTGAAAAAAAAATAGTCGAAGGTAGTTTTAGAGGTCATCAGTTCAGTTCAGGAACACAATGGTAGTGGGGAAGAAGCTGTTGTTGAACCCTGAGGTGTGTGTCTTCAGGCCCCTAGACCTCCAACCCGATAGCAGAGTCTTTTAAATCTTTTTATTGAGTAAGTATACAAAAAAGGTAAGCCATATAAACATTAATACAATGTTAAAGTATAATAAAATTCCAAAAGATAACAATACCAAAAAGAAAATACTACAAACAATGTAATTTAAGCATAAGAAACCAAGATAACATAATAGTATACTAGATTTTATATATATCAATGGAAAAAAAGAAAAAAAAACCCCAAAAAAAAAACCCACCGTGCAACTAACTAAAAGCAAAGCAAAGCAATGGGCTAACTTGAAACCAAACAGAGTTAAACTTAAAATCACGTCCTCAATCCCGACCTCCATTAAAACAGTGAAGAGAAAACAAGAAGGGTAAATATTACATTAAATGAAAATATCGAATAAAAGGTCCCCAAATCTGTTCAAATTTAAATGAAGAATCATAAAGGTTACTTCTAATTTTCTCCAGATTCAAACATAAAATCGTCTGAGAAAACCAAAAAAAGGTAGTTGGAGCATTAAGCTCTTTCCAATGTTGTAAAATACATCTTTTCGCCATTAAAGTAAGAAATGCAATCATTCTACGGGCTGAAGGGGAAAGATTACTAGAAATTTTAGGTAGTCCAAAGATAGCAGTAATAGGGTCAACCCGATAGCAGAGTCAAGAAGAGGGTGTGGCCCAGTTGGTGAGGTCCTGGTACCAGACAGCATTTGAGGAGAGCACATGGTCTCCTGATTGTCCTGAAGAGGAAAGGGCCAGGCATCCTGCTCCCTCCCATTCAGTCCTGACCTCTTCCAGTGGAGGGATCCTATCGGGCTAATCCCTTACTCCTTTTCTCAATGCAGCCCGATAGCATATTCTCCCTCATCTCCACGCATTTCCCTTTGAGTCAGTAAACACATATGTATTCTACAATACAAAAGGACGACAAGTTAATCACAATACAGTGGATTCCAGTAACAGTGTCTATAAAAAGTATTCACCTGCCCCCCACCCAGAAGTTGCATGTTTTATTGTTTTACAACATTGAATGACAATGGATTTAATTTGGCTTTTTTGATACTGATCAACAGCAAAAGACTTTAGTGTCAAGTAAAAACAGATCTCTACAAAGTGAGCTAAATTAATTACAAATATAAAACACAAAATAACTGATTACATAAGTATTCACCTCCTTCAAGTCTGTATTTAGCAGATGCACATTTGGCAGCAATTACAGCCTTGAGTCTGTGTGGATAGGTCTCTATCAGCTTTGCACAACTGGACGCTGCAATTTTTCCCCATTCTTCTTTACAAAACTGCTCAAGCTCTGTCAGATTGCATAGGGATCGTGAGTGGACAGCACTTTTCAAGTCAAATTCTCAGTTGGATTGAGGTCTGGACTCTGACTTGGCCACTCCAGGACATTAACTTTGTTGTTTTTAAGCCATTCCTGTGTAGCTTTGGTTTTATGCTTGGGGTCATTGTCTTACTGGAAAACAAATCTTCTCCCAAGTCGCAGTTCTCTTGCAGACTGCATCTGGTTTTCCTCCAGAATTTCCCTATATTTTGCTACATTCATTTTACCCTCCATCTTTACAAGCCTTCCAGGGCCTGTGGCAGTGAAACATCCCCACAGCATGATGCAGCCACCACCATGCTTCACGGTAGGGATGATGTGTTTTTGATGATGTGCAGTGTTTGGCTTATGTCAAAGTCTGATGGCCAAAAACTCTCAATTTTGGTTTCATCAAACCATAGAACCTTCTTCCACCTGACTTCAGAGTCTCCCACATGCCTTCTGGCAAATCCTAGCAGCAATTTCATCTGAGCTTTTTTCAACAGTGGCTTTCTCTTTGCCACTCTCTCATAAAGCTGTGACTTGTGAAGCACCCGGGCAACAGTTGTACGTGCAATTTCTCCCATCTCAGCCACTGAAGCTTCTAACTCTTCCAGAGTTGTCATAGGTCTCTTGTTGGCCTCCCTCACTAGTCCCCTTCTTGCAAGGTCATTCACTTTTTGAGGACGGCCTGCTCTAGGCAGATTTATAGCTGTGCCATGTTGTTCCAATTTCTTGGTAATTGACTAAACTGTACCACAAGGGATAGTGGGTGACTTGGAAATTTTCTTGTATCCATCTCCTGGCTTGTGCTTTTCAATCACCTCTTCACAGGGTTGTTCTTTTGTCTTCATTGTGTAGTTTTTGCCAGGATACTGACTCACCAGTAGTTGGATCTTCCAGTAACAGGTGTATTTTTACTACAATCAATTGAAACACCTTGACTGCATGCATGTCTCCAAAAACAGACCTCCATTTATCTAATTATGTGACTTCCAAAACCAATTGGCTGCAGAAGTGGTCATTTAGTGTGTTATATTAAAGGAAGGATGAATACTTAAACAATTAATCATCTTGTGTTTTATATTAGCAATTAATTTAGATCACTTTGTACATATCTCTTTTCACTTTGACTCAAAAGGTCTTTTTCTGTTGATCAGCGTCAAAAAAAGCCAAATTAAATTCACTGTGATTCAATGCTATAAAACAATAAAATATGAAAAGTTCCAAGAAAGATGAATACTTTTTGTAGGCACTGTAAATGGGAGCCATCAGGACCTATACATTTTGGGCAATTAAGGGGCTGTGCCAATTAGCCGGTTTCGTGAAAATAGTTAAAAAGGCATAAAAAATACAAACTACCGCTTAACTGAGTAACAAATTATGTATTTAACTGAAATACATAACAAATTAGAATACTATCAATACTACCGCAGCTTGGACTTAACAAATGCTTCGACCAGCTGGTCAATGCACAGTTTTAAATTAGTATTCTTCCTGAGGAACATCCTGTGAACTCAGTGACCTACTAACTTCTAAGAACAATTCATGGGAGCTTGAAAAAGAAGTATTATTGAAGAATTCAGTCGGAGTATGTTGTGCTATGGAGACTGGCATTATCCTGTAACCCACGAGAGGTGCTGTAGATCGATGTTACATTATGAAGTTTGATCAATGATGCCTTTAGAATGAAAACTAAACTATTTCATTCCCCTGTGTAGCTAGTAAGTTTGCCAACATTGTACGGATATATGGCCCAATGTCCAGTGATAAAATCATTTTTGGTTTGATTTTGACAAATATTTTTATCATCCTCACTCTCTTTCTGATGCTATTTAACTGGCATGGCATCGTAACGGTTAGCACAATTGTTTACAGTATCAGGACTTGGGTTCAATCCCCACTGCTGTCCATAATGAGTTTGTATGTTCTCCCTGTGACCACATGGGTTTCGTCTGGGTGCTCCGGTTTCCTCCCATAGTCCAAAGACATACCAGTTAGTAGGTTAATTGGTCATTGTAAATTGTCAGGTGATTAAGCTAGGGTTAAATCAAGCGTTGGTAACTGGGCGGCACAGCTTGAAGAGCTGGAAGGACCGACTCCATAGTCTATCTCAATAAATAAACAAATGAATACATTTTACCCAGTGATAGCCTTTGTAAAATAAATGTTTCCATTCTCTGGTGGTCCTGTTCTAGACCCTCAGTTGTGGCTCTAAACTATCTTCAGTCAGTTAAAACAATGCTGACGAGAACTCTTAGTGATCGTGTTACTGAGGATCCAGAGACATGAGTTTGACAGCTGGAGAATCTGGTGCCACTAGCAAGGATTGTGAAGCTACTTAACTGTTTGCTAATATCTTTCAGGGAAGGAAACCTGCCATCTTCACCTGGTCTGGTCCACATGTGACCCAGAATCTATGGTCGTCGGCCAGATTCCTAACTGCTCCAGCAGCAGCCTAGAACAAGAGTATTTGGGGAAAGGTAATAAAATGTCAGCCTTAACCACATCTGCATTGGGTGGCGGGGTGAAGATATGCCTCTATCCAAAGGAGGTGTAAGGCGCTCCTTCCCTCCACTAGCCTGCAGGTCACCCTTGGGCAAAGTTTAGCACCTGCTTACCCCCGTGATCAGGGTCATGTGAAGCCATGGGAACAGGTGGTGGATGGTCGTATGAGCAGCTGGTGCATATCACAAGTCCTGATTACTCGACCACTAACGCCAGGCAGACAATCTCTGAAGAGTATTGATGATGGCTAGGGTCACCCATCTTGTAAAGACATTGTCCAGAAGAAGACAGTGGCAAACCACTTCTGTAGAAAAATTTGCTAAGAACAACCACAGTCATGGAAAGACCATGATCGTCCACATCAGTACAACATGGCACATAATGATAATGCTGATAACCTACATCTGCAACCAGCTGATAAAACAAACAATGCAACTAAAATCTCTAATTTTCCTTGTCCTGGTTGCTCTCACTGTCAAAGACTATCAATATGACAGCCAATTAACTGAATGACTGATGTCCTACCTACAGATTTGTGGATCATCAAAACATCAAGGTGGTGCTATCTACTGAGATATTACTGAGATGAAGTCCAGTGTGTCATTTGCTGCTGTGTGTGTTCGGCACGCAGTGTTTTGACTTTAATAATTAATGAGCTGTCTAAAGCTCCTGTTTCTGACCCAGTACAAAGCAGGTGACCGAACATGTTTGACTTCAGTTGTTACGTGTCCCCAGTTTCGTTTTACTGGGGGTCCACAGTTCCGTTTCTGTGAGTGTTATGTGTCCCCAGTTTCGCTTTACTGGGGGTCCACTGATCACTTCTGTGAGCGTTACCTTATGACGTATGCCGACGGTATAAAAGAAATGTGGACAGTGCTGAGAGACATTTGAAGGAGTCGAAGGAGAGAGAGAGAGAGAGAGAGAGAGTGAAGATCACAGACATCGAGCTATCCAGGAACAGTTCACGAACGAGAGGAATAAAGTCTAATGCTTACCCAAACCCAAAGGATTGGGTTAATCAGCAGCACACTGTGCATTGTGGAGACGTGTCTGTCCTTCACGTGATCCATGGGTGTGGATTTCATGACAGTCACTTTGTGAAATCACTCTTCGTGGACTTCAGAACAGGATCGCTCGGCTGGGATCTTTGGTAACCGTTTCTTATTTCACTAGCCGTGGAATCTTTGGAATTCATCATGATCGCCTCGTCGTTGCATTGTGAATCCACAAGCCTCTCCTCTCACCTATTTTGTGAATTACTGGGACTCTGAACTGCCACTTTACGGCTGTGCTTGAGTAAGATTTGTTAAGAACGGGCTCTAAGTTTGACTGGAAGGGAGCTACAGATGCATAACACTGTTAACTTCTGTTTATGAAAGTAGTTTATTTAATTTTCTATATTTTTGAGTAGATGTAAATAAATATAGTGATTTTAATATTAAAATATGACTCAATTTGTCATCTCCCTGCTGGTACGTTATGAAATCGTTACAAAATTGGGGGCTCGTCCGGGATATGAACAAAATTGGAGCTTATGGATTGATTGATTATCGATCTCATTGGCTACTACGCTTTTGATTGACTTGTGTGGGGAAACCAACAACAATGGATATTGGTGCATTTCTGGCATCGCCAGACCCTAAGGCATTAGGGGTTACCGGAAAGGACGACTTGTTGGCCATTGCTAAGAAGAGGTAAAGCGGGATATGAAAAAGGTACAGATTCAGAGGTTAATAGCTGAGCACTGTATTTCTTTGAGGAAGTTTGAAGAGGGGGTGTTAGAAAGGTTTCCTGAAAGTAAACCCAGTGATCTTGAGCTCCAGTACAAGTTGGAAAAATTAAAGATGGAGGCTGAGGATAGGCAAAGACTGCAACAGCTCAATTTTGAGTTATGACAAAAACAGCTTGACGCTGAGGAAGCAGAAAAATAGAGGCAGTTTGCAGCTGAAGTGGCAGAAGGACAAAGGAGGTTTGAGTTAGAGAAGATAGAGAAGTTGCAGCAAAGGGATCTAGCGTTTGGCTCTGGTGATAAGCTTGTTGCCAGTTGGGAAGTTAAATTGGTCCCTCCATTTGATGAAACTGAGGTTGATAAATACTTACAGCATTTTGAGAAAGTGGCTCAGAGCCTAAATTGGCTGGAAGGAAGCTGGCCTCTCTGGTTACAGAGTGTATTTAAGGGTAAGACTCAACAGGCTTATTCTGCCCTATCAATTGGAGATGCAGCTAATTATGAGATCGTGAAATGGGCTGTACTTAAAGCCTATGAATTGGTTCCAGAAGCCTATAGGCAAAGGTTTAGAAATTTGAGGAAATCTGTGAACCAGACTTATGTGAAATTGGCTTATGAGAAGTTTGTGTTTTGACCACTAGTACACATCTAAAAATGTGGATGATAATTTTGAGAAACTGAAAGAGTTAGTTTTAATTGAAGAATTTAAAAGGGGCGTCCATAATGATATAAAGGCATATTTAGGTGAAAAGGATGCCGCCACTTTGCAAGAGTCTGCTAAACTAGCAGATGAGTTTGCCTTAACCCACAAGGTTAATTTTACTCCGAGTTAGATCTTCCAAAAGAGCAGCATGGATAGTCAGGGTAAACCAGAAATCAAATCTGGGTCTAGTGATGAAGGTAAGGATGAAGGGAAACAATTAAAGGAGAAGCCCTCTGGTCCTACTTGTCACTATTGTAGGAAACCTGGTCATGTTACGGCTAACTGTTTCCTTCTGAAAAAGAAGAAGGAAAAGGAGGCAGTTCCAGATGCCAGTGTTCAAAATGTTGAAACACCTGTGAACCCACGGGGTTCTGCACATTCTGATGAAGCTCTGCCAAAGGCTAAAACGTCTGGTCAGGTTCCTTCATTTTACGTCAGATGGGTTTGTTTCAGTAAAGGAAGGGTCAACCCTGGTACCGGTGAAAATTCCTCGAGATACTGGGGCTTCTCAGTCACTTATGTTAGACAGTATTCTAAAGTTTGGTGATGAGACTGCTATTGATGAGGTAAATCTCATTCGAGGTGTTGGATGCGATGTTTCTGTACCTCTGCACAAGGTAATTTTGAAGTCAGAGTTAGTGTCAGGACTTGTTAAAATAGGACTACGACCCAGTTTACCGGCGGAAGGTATTTCTTTGCTGTTAGGGAATGACCTAGCACAGGGGTCGGCAACCTTTTTGCCTCTGTGGGCTGGATTGCATATTAATGAGTGGACGGTGGGCCAGACAAATGCCATAAAAACTTGAAATATGGGAATTATCGATTTAAATATATCTAGTTATGTTTTGCCTCAAATTAATGAATAACGCATGCTAGAAAATCATTTGTGCTTAACCAAGGATGCCAATTAGTAATCAAAGAACACACTTCAGTTGCAATTTATTTCAATCAAGGTATCCTTTGAATCTACTAAAAGGACACAAAGAATCTTTAAATGTAAAACATATGATCATGATTCATTGAATGGTGGTAAATTAAGTATAATAAAAAAGAGAAATATTATGCAAACAGTCGATAAGTCAATGTGATACTTGATGCTGTTTTTTGCTTGAAAGCTTCTCAATATTGGGTGCCAGACTTGTTGATGCCAACAGCAAGACATTATCCCGATGCGCATCAGTCAATCTTGTTCTCAAATGGTTCTTGATGTGCTTCATTTTTGAAAATAATTGCTCACACAGATAAGTGCTGCCAAACAATGATGCCATCTTTTTTGCATGGTCCACTAATTTGGGATACTTCCCACTTGGATGAATATATTTTCTATAGAAGTCAAGCACTGACACATCTTCAGAATGAAATTTCAATCTCAATATGTCATCACACTGCATCTCAATCAATTTTATTTGAAAAATTTCTGATGCAGTGTCCACTTCCACATCAAATGGAGTAGCAAACAGCTTGAACTCATTTGCATGCAAGCGAAAATCAGCAAAACGAGATGAAAATTCTTTTCTCAATTCTTGGACCATATTCACAAAAATGCCTGGATCTTGTGCTTTCCCAGCTTGCTCGATGAAGAAGTAATCTAGTGTCCAAGTGTCTTGGAAATTTCGGCACTCAGTGTCTACCTTCCTGCGTTTTGCATTCATTGCCATTGGAATTCTTTTCTTCAATTTTATTTCGAAACGCGAGTTATTCAACAAGTATCGTAGCACATGTAAATATCTGGATATTTAGCGTGGATTTCTTGTTAAAACACAGTGATGCTGTTTCTGTTTACAAATTTGAACGATCCCATCTGAAAACCTGTGCGTGCACGGAGAGTATCTAATACATATTAATAAGGTAGTCTGCCTTCCTGTCATTTGTATATACCAGTGTTTGGTTTGGAACAAAACGGAACCCGGGGCCAGTGTAACAAGACGCCATGCATGTTCATCAGTGTGGTCGCGTGAAACACTGAGAATAAGGAAAAATCGTTCGCAGGCTGGATAAGCACAGTATCCCAATATTTGCTCGCAAGCTGGTCAAAATACCTTCATGGGCCGGATCTGGCTCATGGGCTGTAGGTTGCCTACCCCTGACCTAGAAGGTGGTAAAGTTGTTCCTGGAGTACAGCTGACAACTAAGCCAATCAATGATGATTCAAAGATAGACCCTAACACTTATCCCTTGAGTGCAGTAACTTGAGCTATGGCCAGGAAACTTGCCGATGCAGATGGTCCTGTGCAGCATGACTCGGCTACTAATGATAGCCCAAATAGGGAATCAGATTTTGATGACTTGTCAGGGACTTTTCTGCCTTCGTTGTTTCACCAGGATCCAGGTATTAAATCTGATAATAAAGATTTATCTCTGTCTAGGAAGGAGTTTATAACAGAACAGAGCAGAGACCCTTAGATTGAAGCTTTGAGAGAAAAAGCTCTCTCAGGTGAGGAGATTGATAAAGACCCAGTAGGGGTTTATTTCAAAGATGGAGTGTTAATGAGGAAGTGGAGGCCACCTGATGTTCCTGCAAGTGAGGAATGGGCAACTTTTCACCAGGTTGTAGCTCCTAAAGCCTATAGGAATGAGATTTTAAATTTGGCCCATAGTAAACCCTTGGGTGGCATCTAGGTGTGAAGAAAATTGTGAACAAAGTTTTAAAACAATTCTTCTGGCCTAGTTTGAGGAAAGATATTGCAGCATTTTGGAGGACTTGTCACACTTGTCAGGTTGTGGGTAAACCTAATCAGGTCACCCCAGTGCCCTCACTGCAGCCTATTCCTGCATTTGGTGAACTCTTTTCTAAAGTTATTGTGGATTGTGTTGACCCATTGCCAAAGACTAATTTGCTAACTATCATGTGTACAGCATCTAGATAACCAGAGGCAATGCCTCTCAGAAATATAAAAGCCAAAACTGTGTCGAAAGCTCTTATAAAGTTTTTTTTTTACTTTATTTGGTTTTCCTAAAGAAATTCAGTCTGATCAAGGGAGTAATTTTATGTCAGGATTATTCTAGTAGGTAGTTTACAAACTGGGAGCCAAACAGATTACATCATCTGCATATCATCCAGAATCGCAAGGGGCCTTACAGAGATTCCATTCTACCCACAAAACCACAGTTAGGACATTCTGTATTGAAAATGAGAAGGATTGGGATGAGGGAGTTCATTTGCTTTTATTTACAGTAAGGGGATCAGTACAAGAGTCCCTAGGCTTTAGTCCCTTTGAACTTGTGTTTGGTCACCAGGTCTGAGGACCTTTGGCACTGTTAAAGGAACAGTGCGTTAACAATGACCTGCATGTTAATTTGCTAGATTATGTTTTGAAGTTCAAGGCCAAATTGCAAACGGCTTGCAACCTAGCAAAGGAAAATTTAAAATCAGCCCAGGAAAGAATGAAAACTTGGTGTGATAAACAAGCCAGAATGAGGTCATTCAAGCCTGGAGATAAAGTAGTTGTTTTGTTTCTTGTACAAACAAACCCTCTACAAGCTCAGTTTCTTACAAAGATTGATCTGTTAAAAGGATATTGGTGTGTTCCATTAATGGATAGAAGTTGAGTAATTTCTGCCTTTGTGACACTTTCTAGGTTGTATGGATACAATGTTCTGCCATTTGGAATGAAAAATGCTCTGGGAACATTCCAGAGAATGATTAATTCTGTAATTCAAGGGCTGGAACACACAGATGCCTATATGGATGATTTAGCCACGGGGAATGACACCTGGGAAGCCCATATCTCTGCAGTGGAAAAGCTGTTTGAAAGGCTCTCAAAAGCCAACCTGACCATTAACCTAGCTAAGGGTGAATTTGGCCATGTCACTGTGACCTATCTTGGTTATGTTGTAGGTCAAGGCAGGTTGTCTCCTGTTCAGGCAAAAGTTCAGGCAATTTCTGAGGTTCCCATTCCAACCGGGAAAAGGGCTCTTAGAAGATTTCTGGGAATGGCCGAATATTATCTCAAGTTCTGTAAGAACTTTGCTGATATTGTTCTCCCATTGACTAACCTCCTGAAGAAGGGTAAAAAGTTTGTTTGGACAGAACCTTGTCAGGAGGCGTTTGATAAATTGCAAGCTATCTTATGTCACCAACCTGTGCTCAGGTCACCTGATTTTGCCAAGCCATTCTCCATAGCTGTGGATGCCAGTGATGCAGCTGTAGGAGCAGTGTTACTACAAAGGGATGATTATGATGATGTTGACCATCCTGTGGCTTACTTTTCAAAGAAATTTAATGAGCATCAAAGGAATTATTCCACCATAGAGAAGGAATTATTATCATTCATTTTGGCTTTGCAGTGTTTTGATGTGTATGTTTGCACAGCTCAGAAGCTGCTTGTGGTTTATACAGATCATAATCCACTGGTGTTCTTGAGTAAGTTGAAAAACAAATAGAAGGCTGCTGAATTGGAGTTTGATTTTGCAAGAATATGATCTCGTGATAACTCACATTAAAGGCAAAGATAATGTAATTACTGATTGTCTTTCCAAATGTTAAACTTGCAACATAATTTTAATAATGGAGTGGAATTTAATATTTGTATATGCTCCTGCAATATGCTGTATTAGTTTGTAGTGTACTATATGATAACCATGTATGTATTGTCCCACATATTGTAGATTGTAGTTAAAATTTTGCTCTTACAGATCAAAATGTTCCCTTCTTGGGGGGAGGTGTTACGTGTCCACAGTTTCATTTTCCTGGGAGTCCATAGTTTCATTTACTGTGGGCGTCACGTGTCTCCAGTTTCATTTTACTGGGGGTCCACAGTTTCGTTTCTGTGAGCGTTACCTTATGACGTATGCCAACGGTATAAAGGAAATGTGGACAGTTCTGAGAGACAGTTGAAGGAATCAAAGGAAAGAGAGAGAGAGTGAAGATCGCAGACATCGAGCTATCCGGGAACAGCTCACGAACGAGAGGGACAAAGTCTAATGCTTACCCAAACCCAAAGGATTGGGTTAATCAGCAGTACACTGTGCATTGTGGGGACGTGTCTGTCCTTCACATGATCCATGGGTGTGGATTTCATGACAGTCACTTTGTGAAATCGCTCTTCGTGGACTTTGGAACAGTATTCCTCGGCTGGGATCTTCGGTAATTGTTTCTTCATTCACTAGCCATGGAATCTTTGGAATTCATTGTGGTCACCTCGTCGCTGCATTGTGAATCCACAAGTCTCTCCTCTCACCTACTTCGTGAATTACTGGGACTCTCTGAACTGCCACTTTATGACTGTGCTTGAGTAAGATTTGTTAAGAACGGGCTCTAAGTTTGACTGTAAGGGAGCTATAGACGCATAACACTGTTAACTTCTGTTTATGAAAGTAGTTTATTTAATTTTCTATATTTTTGAATAGATGTAAATAAATATAGTGGTTTTAGTATTAAAACCCGACTCAATTTGCTATCTCTTGCTGCTGGTATGTTATGAAATTGTTACACAGTATAAACAACCCATCTAGATTTTATTAATGGAGTTATGGGGAGGGGAGGCTTTGCTGCATGTACCTCCAATAAATATTTTCCACATGTCTGTAATTTCCTATCCCTGGGTTCTGTTCGAAATTTAGGAGTGAGCCAGAAACTTTGATTCATTGATTCTTCATGATTGTTTATCTTAAAGTTTAAACAAAGATACAGAGCATTTGAAACTAAGCGAGGAGCTGAGAAGCAATGCAGATTCAATAGATTCAATATAAAGATGGCGCCTTTGAAAAATCTATCACTCTTATATTTGAGTTAACAGAAATTCCTTAGATAAGAATAAACCAATCACTGTTTGCACAATCATAGCACATGGGTAAAATGTTAGCATTTAGCCAATTAAAACATGAAAAGGTATACATAACTGCTATACTGCCTTGTGCCAGTAAGTGGAAACGAACTATCACAAACTCTGAAAAATACGAGTTTGCTAAAAATACAAATTGTTAAAAATATAAATTATATCAGTAAAAAAGCTATGATTGAAACTACAAATTTACTCTTGCATTAAGTTAATTAATATCTTATAAAAAGTATTAAAAAGCAATCAATTCCAACACTTGGTTCTGCAGATTTTCAATGCCATGGATCTTAGTAAAGCACGTAGCAGATGTCACCATGGTAGTTGTCATTATACTTTTATCTGTTTGATAGGCCGTCAAAGGCCTACAATAATTTCTGGTGTTTATAAATCAATTTCTTAATGGTCTACGTTTCCCTTTGCTTCAATAGAGCTGACAGTTGACCTGACACTTCATGCATCTCTCTTGACCTTCCTTGTTATTGTCACTGTTACGTACCCCGTAACTGGGTTGCCAAACCAGCAGAAATGGATCACTCAGTTGGAGTCTGGAGTACTAGAACTAAGAAAGTTTTATTAAGGAAACAAGCAACACAGTAATCGGAAGGATAATAAATGCAACAGTTCAGTGATGATAAACACACATGTGCACAGAATTAAGATAACAGCATCAATCAAGCTCTATCGTTGTCTAGGGGTAAATGACCAATTTCAAAATGACTCAAAGTTCAGTCCAGTTTAGTAGTTCAGTTCGCAGTAATCGTTGCCATGGCGGTGGACAATGTGGGGGAAGAGAGAGATAGAATAGGAACAACTCATCATTCAGAACGGCTTCACTCACAGACCAGCAGGATGGCTCACAGACCAGCGAGATGGCTCACAAACAGCTTTTTGGGCGGGTCCTTGGTGATGTCACCTGAGGTCACCGACTGTGACCCCTCCTCCAGATGCGGTCGATCCTCTGCAGTGAACCCGGCACCCAGGCAAGGGCGGACACACACCGGGTTCCCGCTGATCGTACCTTTCCACCCTTGTCGTTGTCTGGGACTTCTCACCCACTCGTGAGAAGCGCACCGCTTCCAGGGTCTCGTTACCTCGGGTGGCGTGTGTGTCTGTCTTAGCGAACCTGTCCCTTTTTATCCCCCTGCTGGGGTATCGCCTGTCCATCACTTCAAACAGTTCAGGGTTCAAAGGGGGGAGCCGCTCCAGACAGCTCTTCCTCCCACATCCCTTCATTACACATCTCCAGACGCTGCTCCATTGTTCCTTATCTCTCCTTCCCCTGAGGGCAGGTGGCAGACCAACTGCTGATGCCACTGATGCTAGCCCAGGCCAGCAAACATCTTAATTTTATGTGTATTCTCGTAACATCACTTACTCCATCACAGCTCACTGAAGGATTTTTCTAACACATTCCTTCAAAAGAGCTATCCAAGGCATGCGCTCTGCTGAAATCTATGCCAGTATTTGGTGTGGAAGAATGTATGCTCAGAACCTATTTCACTTCAAGGCAAAAGGAAAAAAGAGTTAGAATGCGTATTATTTAAATGATGCTAGTTTATTGTATTGTTTATTATGGAGTTATTACCATACAACTATCCTGAACCAGTGTGGATAATTTCACTCATCTCAATGAAGAACAGACTACGCAACCTATAGACTCATGTTTAAGGACTCTACACCTCACGTTCTCAGTATTATTTATTTACTTTTTAAAATTATTTGCACGATTTGTCTTCTTTTGACATTGGTTGTTTATCGGTCTTTGTTATTTATAGTTTTTCATGAATTCTATTGTATTTCTTTAATTCCCTGTGAATACCTGCAAGAAAATGAATCTCACGGTCATATATGCTGACATATATGTACTTCCATAATTCATTTACTTTGAACTTTAAAGAGTAGAATGACCAATTTATCTGTGCATGAATGCTTAGAAGAAGCAGTTGGATTGATCAAAAAGGTCTGATACATGTTAGCATCTTTTGATAATATTTCTAAAATGCAGTTTTCTTTCATTACGTTTTTTGATTGGGTCTCTTTGATCTTGTTTCTTGTTCCATTTTTTATCCCTTTCACAGACATTCCCTTTTATCCCTGTTTTCCTTTTTCTATTGCTACGGAAACAGTAATGAAGAATCCTTCTACACCTGAATGCAATGGTATTCCTGAGTCTCCGCCTGGGACTTGCATGACTGACAGTGCTGAAACCCGAGACAAAGCTGCCAACGCGATGAAGGAAGCTTTGAACACTGCCTGAGATGGAGGACCTTCATTGTTGCCCTAAACACCAGCAGTGTAACAGACAGTAAGCAGCCTCTTCTTTGCATTTTAAGATTTGTTTAATCTGAACCTTTGCCACTTTTAATGACCATGGGACTTGAACTGGTGCTTAACCTTTTGACTATTTCTAGTAATTTCTATTTATATTTTGGACTGGCAGCACCTACAGTGTTTCATTTTTACAATGATTCTCTGCAAATGTATGAGAAACATGGTAGGTAAAGAGAAAATACTGATTATGCAGAGCCAATGAATGTCAAATACATATCAGGTGTACTTATTGAAGTTAGTTCATTAAGATATAATACAAAACAGAAAAAAAATTTGAGATTTTCCAACTAACATTCCATGTAATTATGTATTTTTAGACCATAAGATATAGGATCAGAATTAGGCTAGTTGGCCTATCAAGTCTGCTCTGCCATTTCATCATGGCTGATCCAATTTTCCTCTCTGCTGCAATCTTCTGCCTTCTTCCCATATCCCTTTATACCCTGAACAATCAAGAATCTATTAACTTCTGCCTTAAATATACAGATACATAAGACTTAACCTTCACAGCTGCCTATCACAAAGAATTCCACAGATTCGCCACTCTCTGGCTGAAGAAATTCCTCCTTATCTCTGTTCTAAACGGACATCCCTCTATTCCAAAGTTGTGTTCTCTGTTGTTAGATTCTTCCACCATAGGAAATATCTCTCTATATCCACTCTATCAAAGCCTTTCATCATTCGATAGGTTTCAATGAGGGCACCACTCATTCTTCTAAATTCCCTTGAATACAGGCCCAGAGCCATCAAATGCTCTTCATGTGACAAGCCATTCAATCCTGGAATAATTTTCATAAACCTTCTTTGTACCCTCTCCTGTTTCAGTACATTCTTTCTAAGATAAAGCTCTTCACAATACTCCAAATGAGGCCTCAGCGGTGCTGTAAAAAGCCTAAACATTACATCCTTGCTTTTATATTCTAGTCTTCTTGAAATGAATGCTAACATTGCATTTGCCTTCCTCACCACTGACTCAACCTGCAAATTAACCTTTAGGGAATCCTGCACAAGGACTCCCAAGTCCCTTTACACCTCAGTGTTTTTGTATTTTCTCTCCTTTTAGAAAATAATCAGCCGTAGTGCATGATCACACATTTCTCAACACTGTATTCCACTTGCCATTTCTTTGCCCATTCTCCTTATCTATTTAAGTCCTTCTATAGCCCCTCTCCTTCCTTAAAGTTACCTGCCCCTCCATCTATCTTCATATTGTCTGCAAGCTTTGCAACAAAGCCATCAACCTCATCATCCAAATCATTGACATATGACATATAACTTGAAAAGAATTGGTCCAAACACAGACCCCTGTGGAACACCACTGGTGATCAGCAGCCAACCAGAAAAGGCTCCCTTCATTCCCACTCTTTTCCTCCTGCCAATCAGCCATGGTAGAATCCATGCTAGAATCTTTCCCATAATACCATGGGCTCGTGGCTTGTTAAGCAGCTTCATATGTGGCACCTTGTCAATCCAAAGTACACAACATCAACCGATTCTCCTTTGTCTATCCTGATTGTTATTTCTTCAAAGAATTCCAACAAATTTGCCAGGCAAGATTTTCCCCTGAGGAAACCATGCTGACTACAGCCTATTTTATCATGTGACTCCAAGTACCCCAGAACCACATCCTTAATAATCGACTCCAATATCTCCCCAACCACTGAGATCAGACTAACTGACCTATAGTTTCCTTTCTTTCGCCTCTCTTCCTTCTTGAAGAGTGAAATGACATTTGCAATTTTCCAGACTCCCAGAGCCATTTCAGAATCTAGTGATCTTGAATGATCATTACTAATTCTGCCATGATCTTTTCAGTCACCTCTTTCACAACGCTGGGGTGTACACCATCTGGACCAGGTGATTTATCTACCTTCAGACCTTTCAGTTTCCCAAGAACTTTCTCTTTAGTTATGGTAGCTTCACACACTTCATGCCCCCTGACAGCTGGAACTTCCACCGTACTGCTAGTGTCTTCCACATTGAAGACTGACACAAAATACTTATTCAGTTCATCTATCATTTCATTGTCCCCCATTTCTACCCCTCCAGCATCATTTTCCAATGGTCCACCCTCTCCTCTCTTTTACACTTTATGTATCTGAAGAAACTTTTGGTATCCTCTTTCATATTATTGGCTAGCTTACTTTCATATTCCATCTTTACCTTCTTTGTGACTTTTTTAGTTGCCTTCCAGTTTTTAATCCTCTAACTTCCCATTCATTTTTGCTCTATTATATCCTCTTTCATTGGCTTTTATGTTGGCTTTGACTCCTCTTGTTAGCCATGGCTGTGTCATCTTTGCTTTAGAATACTTCTTCCTCTTTGGGATGTATATATCCTGTACCTTCCAAATTGCTTCCAGAAATTCAAGGCATTACTGCTCTGCTGTCATCCCTGCCAGTGTTCTTTTCCAATCAATTTCAGCCAACTCCTCTCTCATACCTCTGTAATTCCCTTTACTCCTTTGAAAAGTTGAACAAGTTAGGTCTTTATTCTTTGGAGCATAGAAAGTTGAGGGGGGACTTGATAGAGGTACTTAAACTTAGGAGGGGGATAGATAGAGTTGACTTGGATAGGCTTTTTCCATTGAGAGTGGGGGAGATTCAAACAAGAGGACATGATTTGAGAGTTAAAGGGCAAAACTTTAGGGGTAACATGAGGGGGAACTTCTTTACTCAGAGAGTGGTAGCTGTGTGGAATGAGCTTCCAGCAGAAGTGGTTGAGGCAGGTTCGATGTTGTCGTTTAACATTAAATTGGACAGCTATATGGACAGGAAAGGAAGGGAGGGTTATGGGTTGAATGCAGGTCAGTGGGACTAGGTGAGAGTAAGAGTTCGGCACGGACTAGAAGGGCCGAGATAGCCTGTTTCCATGCTGTAATTGTTATATGGTTATATGGTTTGTTATATGGTTACTCCACTGTAATATTGATTCATCTGACTTTAGCTTCTCCTTCTCAAATTTCAGGGTGAATTCGATCATATTTTGATTACTTTCCCCAAAGGGTTCTTTTACCCTAAACTCTCTAGTCAAATCTGGTTCATAGCACATTACCCAATCCAGGATAGCTGATTCATGAGCTGCTCTAAAAATCCACCTTGTAGGCACTCCAGAAATTCCTCCTCCTGGAATCCAGCACCAACCCAATCTACCTGCAGATTGAAGTCCCCCATAACTATTGTAACATTACCCTTTTGACACATATATTCTATCAACCATTGTAATTTGTAGACTGTATCCTTACTATAGTTTGGGGGTCACTATACAATACCTATCAAGGTCTTTTACCCTTGCAGTTCCTTAGCTCTATCCACAATGATTCAACATCTTCCGACCCTATGTCACCTCCAATTGTTCATCTCAGTTTGGCAAAAGAATAAATCAAGGAAGGTAGTGCACCCGTGGCTGACGAGGGAAATTAGGGATAGTATCAATTCCAAAGAAGAAACATACAAATTAGCCAGAAAAAGCGGCACACCTGAGGACTGGGAAAAATTCAGAGTCCAGCAGAGGAGGACAAAGGGCTTAATTAGTGTTACGTATCCCGTAACTGGGTTGCCAAACCAGCAGAAATGGATCACTCAGTTGGAGTCTGGAGTACTAGAACTAAGAAAGTTTTATTAAAGAAATAAGCAACACAGTAATCGAAAGGATAATAAATGCAACAGTTCAGCGATGATAAACACACATGTGCACAGAATTAAGATAACAGCATCAATCAAGCTCTATCGTTGTCTAGGGGTAAATGACCAAATTTAAAAGTGACTCAAAGTTCAGTCCAGTTTAGTAGTTCAGTTCGCAGTAATCGTTGCCCTGGCGATGGACAACGTGGGGGGAAGAGAGAGATAGAACAGGAACAACTGATCATTCAGACATGGCTTCACTCACAGACCGGCGATATGGCTCACGAGCAACTTTTTGGGCAGGTCCTTGGTGATGTCACCTGAGGTCACCGACTGTGACCCCTCCTCCAGATGCGGTCGATCCTCTGCAGTGAACCCGGCACCCAGGCAAGGGCGGACACACACCGGGTTCCCGCTGATCGTACCTTTCCACCCTGGCCGTTGTCTGGTACCTCTCACCGACTCGTGAGAAGCGTACCGCTTCCAGGGTCTCGTTACCTCGGGTGGCGTGTGTCCTGCCTTAGCGAACTGGTCCCTTTTTATCCCCCTGCTGGGGTATCGCCTGTCCATCACTTCAAACAGTTCAGGGTTCAAAGGGGGAGCCGCTCCAGACAGCTCTCTCTCTCCCACGTCCCTTCATTACACATCTCCAGACACTGCTCCATTGTTCCTTACCTCTCCTTCCCCTGAGGGCAGGTGGCAGACCACTTGCTGATGTCACTGATGCTAACCCAGGCCAGCAAACATCTTAATTTTATGTGTATTCTCGTCACATTAGGAAATGGAAAAAAGATCATGAGATAAAACTGGCAGGGAACATAAAAACTGACTGTAAAAGCTTTTATAGATATGTGAAAAGAAAAAGATAGGTTAAGACAAATGTAGGTCCCCTACAGACAGAAACAGGTGAATTGATTATGGGGAGCAAGGACATTGCAGACCAATTGAATAATTACTTTGGTTCTGTCTTTACTAAGGAGGATGTAAATAATCTTCCGGAAATAGTAGGGGACAGAGGGTCCAGTGAGATGGAGGAACTGAGCGAAATACATGTTAGTAGGGAAGTGGTGTTAGGTAAATTGAAGGGATTAAAGGCAGATAAATCCCCAGGGCCAGATGGTATGCATCCCAGAGTGCTTAAGGAAGTAGCCCAAGAAATAGTGGATGCATTAGTGATAATTTTTCAAAACTCATTAGATTCTGGACTAGTTCCTGAGGATTGGAGGGTGGCTAATGTAACCCCACTTTTTTAAAAAAGGAGGGAGAGAGAAACCAGGGAATTATAGACTGGTTAGCCTAACATCGGTGGTGGGGAAACTGCTAGAGTCAGTCATCAAAGACGTGATAACAGCACATTCGGAAAGCAGTGAAATCATCGGACAAAGTCAGCATGGATTTGTGAAAGGAAAATCATGTCTGACGAATCTCGTAGAATTTTTTGAGGATGTAACTAGTAGAGTGGATAGGGGAGAACCAGTGGATGTGGTATATTTGGATTTTAAAAAGGCTTTTGACAAGGTCCCACACAGGAGATTAGTGTGCAAACTTAAAGCACACAGTATTGGGGGTAAGGTATTGATGTGGATAAAGAATTGGTTAGCAGACAGGAAGCAAAGAGTGGGAATAAACGGGACCTTTTCAGAATGGCAGGCAGTGACTAGTGGGGTACCGCAAGGCTCAGTGCTGGGACCCCAGTTGTTTACAATACATATTAATGACTTGGATGAGGGAATTAAATGCAGCATCTCCAAGTTTGCGGATGACACGAAGCTGGGCGGCAGTGTTAGCTGTGAGGAGGATGCTAAGAGGATGCAGGGTGACTTGGATAGGTTGGGTGAGTGGGCAAATTCATGGCAGATGCAATTTAATGTGGATAAATGTGAAGTTATCCACTTTGGTGGCAAAAATAAGAAAACAGATTATTATCTGAATGGTAGCTGATTAGGAAAAGGGGAGGTGCAACGGGACCTGGGTGTCATTATACACCAGTGATTGAAAGTGGGCATGCAGGTACAGCAGGCGGTGAAAAAGGCGAATGGTATGCTGGCATTTATAGCGAGAGGATTCGAGTACAGGAGCAGGGAGGTACTACTGCAGTTGTACAAGGCCTTGGTGAGACCACACCTGGAGTATTGTGTGCAGTTTTGGTCCCCTAATGTGAGGAAAGACATCCTTGCCATAGAGGGAGTACAAAGAAGGTTCACCAGATTGATTCTTGGGATGGCAGGATTTTCATATGATGAAAGACTGGATGAACTAGGTTTATACTCATTGGAATTTAGAAGATTGAGGGGGGATCTGATTGAAACGTATAAAATCCTAGAGGGATTGGACAGGCTAGATGCAGGAAGATTGTTCCCGATGTTGGGGAAGCCCAGAATGAGGGGTCACAGTTTGAGGATAAAGGGGAAGCCTTTTAGGACCGAGATTAGGAAAAACTTCTTCACACAGAGAGTGGTGAATCTGTGGAATTCTCTGCCACAGGAAACAGTTGAGGCCAGTTCATTGGCTATATTTAAGAGAGAGTTAGATATGGCCCTTGTGGCTAAAGGGATCAGGGGGTATGGAGGGAAGGCTGGTACAGGGTTCTGAGTTGGATGATCAGCCATGATCATACTGAATGGTGGTGCAGGCTCGAAGGGCCGAATGGCCTACTCCTGCACCTATTTTCTATGTTTCTATGTTTCTAATGATTTGATTTCAATTTTTACCAACAGAACAGTGTTGCCCCTCTGCCTATCTGCCTGCCTTTCAACACAATGTGTATCCTTGGACATTAAGCTCCCAGCTTTAATCTTATTTTGCCATTATTCAGTGATGCGTACAACATCATACAAGCCAATCTGCAACTGTGCTTCAAGTTCGTTTTACCTTATTCTGCATACTGCATGCATTCAGATATAACACCCTCAGTCCTGTATTCATCCCTTTTGATTTTGTCTGCCTTTTATGTTGCAATTTATCCTGTTGACTACAATTTTGCCCTACCAACAGCCTCTCCAGCTACCTTAGCTTCAGCATTATTATCTGCCTTTCCTACGATACTTCTTGAGTGAAATACCGGCAGCTCAGGACACTAGTCACACCATGCTCAACCTCTTGATTCCTAACTTAGTCTGAGGTCTTACCAACATCTGCCTTCACAACCCCTCCACTTCCTGTTCTGGCACTCTGGTTCCTACCCCCCTGCAATTCTAGTTTAAATCCCACCGTGCAGCCTTGACAAACCTACTTGCTAGGATATTAGTCCCCCTCCAGCTCAGATACCACCTTCCCTGGAAGAGACCCTGTTGTCCAAAAATCTTATGCCCTCTCTCCTACACCAACTCCTTAGCCACATATTAAACTGTGTAATCTTCCCAGTTCTGGCCTCACTAGCATGTGGCACGGATAGCAATCCTGAGATCACAATCCTGGAGGTTCTGCCCTATAATTTAGCACCTAACTCCCTGGATTCTCTATGCAGAACCTTGTCACTTGTCCTACTTATGTCATTGGTACTTACATGGACCATGACGTCTGGCTGTTCACCACCTCACTTAAGAATGCTAAGCACTCGATGTGAGATATCTCAACTGGCACCCGGGAGGCAACATACCATCCGGGAATCTCTCTTTTTCCCACAGAACTTGCTATCCATTTCTCTAACTAACGAATTCCCTATCACCACGAAATACCTCTTCTCCCCGCTTCCTTTCTGAGTCAGAGAGACAGACTCAGTGCCAGAGACCCGACCACTGTGACTTTCCTCTGTTAGGTCGTCTCCACCAATGGTATTCAAATTTGTACATTAGTTGTTGAGGGGAATGGCCACAGGGGTACTCTGCACTTGCTCCTTAACCCCTTTCCTCTTACTTACTGTCACCCAGTTTCCTGCGTCCTGCGCCTTGAGTATAACTACCTCTCTATATGTGCTATCTATCATCCCCTCAGCCTCCAGATTGATAGAAGCTGCAGCTGGAGGCACCTCTCGCAGTTGTTGTCATCAGGGACACTGGAGGTCTCCCTGCCTTCCCACATCCCGCTAAAGGATTGCACTGCCCTGCCTGGCATCTCGACCGTCCTAGCTAAGCAGATATAAAAAAAGGGAAGGAAAAAAAAACTTAACCTAGAGCTGTTCTTTTCTTTGCCTTCCTTGACTGAAGCCTCTCTTCAGTGAAGCCTCAAGATGGCCACTCCGACCCTGCCCACTCAGACGATGCCTGCTGCACTTGCACCTGCCTTCCTTTCATTTGCTCTTGATAATCAATCACAAACACCGACTGATCGCTATTCAAAGCTCTTTCTCGCTGTAGCGACCTGCTGCTACCATTTGAATGTGGGCAATGGACCTCATTGAAGATGCCTTCTCTCAAAACTCCTGATGTCTGGAATGACTGCTGGTCAAAGCTCTTTTTCGCTGTAGTGACCCACTGCTGCCTTTTGTACTCGTGCAGTTGACCTGATTGAAGTTCCTTTCTCTCAAAATGACTGCCGGTCAATGCTCTTTTTTTGTTGTTACATTTTATGTCAAATATGTCAGAATATTGTTTATTGACTCCAGACTGCCTTCAATACTACTATTTCAAGTAGACTCAAAATTCAAAGTACATTTATTATCAAAGTATGTATACTTTATACAGCCTTGAGATTTGTCTCCTTACAGGCAGCCACGAAACAAAGAAACCCATTAAAACAAAAGAAGACCATCAAATATAGAAACATAGAAAATAGGTGCAGGAGTAGGCCATTCGGCCCTTCGAGCCTGCACTGCCATTCAGTACAATCATGGCTGATCATCCAACTCTGAACCCTGTACCTGCCTTCTCTCCATACCCGCTGATCCCTTTAGCCACAAGGGCCGTATCTAACTCCCTCTTAAGTATAGCCAATGAACTGGCCTCAACTGTTTCCTGTGGCAGAGAATTCCACAGATTCACCACTCTCTGTGGGAAGAAGTTTTTCCTCATCTCGGTCCTAAAATGCTTCCCCTTTATCCTCAAACTGTGTCCCCTCGTTCTGGACTTCCCCAACATCGGGAGCAATCTTCCTACATCTAGCCTGTCCAATCCCTTTAGAATGTTATATGTTTCAATAAGATCCCCCCTCAATCTTCTAAATTTCAGCGAGTATAAGCCTAGCCGATCCAGTCTTTCATCATATGAGAGTCCTGCCATCCCAGGAATCAATCTGGTGAATCTTCTTTGTACTCCCTCTATGGCAAGAATGTTTTTCCTCAGATTAGGGGACCAAAACTGCACACAATACTCCAGGTGTGGTCTCACCAAGGCCTTGTACAACTGCAGTAGTACCTCCCTGCTCCTGTACTCGAATCCTCTTGCCATGAATGCCAGCATACCATTCGCCTTTTTCACCACCTGCTGTACCTGCATGCCACCAACCCAATGTACCAATACCAAAACACCCAATGTACAGAGAGAGAAAAAACAACAAATCGCGCGAAGAATAAAAGTAAGTAAATGGCATTCAGAACTGAAGATCACAAAGCCAGGCATCACTGCAGCCGAGTCAGAAGTCCGTACGTTGCAGGCCACAGCCTCAGTTCGGTACAGAGATGAGTAAACCTCACGGAGAAGCAAGCTGAACCGATCCATCCTTTGCCTCCAGGCACGAAACCCTGAGCATTTCAATCTGGTGTGGTGCTTAAATCATCCAAACCTTGGATCTTTCCTTGCCTTCGCACCCTGCCACTTCGATTAGCTCTCATCATCAAACTCCAATCCCTGGAAGTCAGTGCCTCCCTCTGCATCTGGATTCTCCCTGACCAACAAACTGTAATAAGGACAGGCAGCAACACCTCCACCATGATTAATCTCAAACTGGTGCTCCACAAGGTTGTGTCCTCAGTCCTCTACTCTACTCCCTCTACACTCATGGCAAGATTCTTGCTGTAACTAAATCTACAAGTTTCCAGACAATGCAACTGTAGTGTGCCATATCTCAGATAATGTTGAATCAGAGTACGGGAAAGAGATAGAGAGCTTAGCATCATGGTGTTATGACAACAATCTTTCCCTCAACATCAACAAAGCAATAGGGTTTGTCATTGACTTCAGAGAGGTGTGGGGGGGGGGGGGACAGTGCACACGCTCCTGTCATCATCATCAGCAGCATTGACCTCTACTTCCTCAGGAGTCTAAAAACTTTTGGCACGTCCCTGTCAACCCTTACCAGTTTTACTGATGCACCATAGAAAACATTCTCTCCGGATGCATAATGGCTTGGTAAGCAACTGCTCTGCACATGACTGCAAGAAACTGCAGAGAGTTGTGGACACAGCTCAACACAAGATCCAACCTCCACTCTACGGACCCTTTGCTTCCCTCTGCCTCAGTAAAGCAGCCAGCATAATCAAAAATCTATCCAGCCCGGACCTGATCTCTTCTTCCCCTTCCCATCTAGAAGAAGATTCAAATGTCTGAAAGTATGTACCACCTGGCCCAAGGACAGTTTCTATTCCACTGATCCCACTGTTACCAGACTATTGAATGGATGGTAAGTTGGACTCTTAACCTTACAATCTATTTGTCATGATCTTGCATTTTATCGTTCACTTGCACTGCATTGTTTCGGTAGCTTTACACTTTATTCTGCATTGTTATTGTTTTACTTTATTCCAGCTCACTGCTCTGTGTAGTGATCTGATCTGTATGAACAGTATGCAAGACACGTTTTCCACTATATCTCGGTCCATGTGACAATGATAAACCACTGCCGATATCACCTTTCAGGCTTTTGCTAAGCAGAGAAAACAGTCGGAAGATTCGGCAGCATCTATGGAGAAAAACAAATTTTGCCTGAACTATTGACAGTTTCCAAAATCTAGTCTAGAATTGTGTAACCCAGAGAGATTTTGGATCTCCAGAAGTATTTAAATATTTGATAGATCAGGATATAGAGGAGTTGAGGCCTGGGTCCAGTCAGTTTATTGAGGACTATGTGGAGCTGATATATGAGAGGAGCAGAGTCCTGGGTCAGTCAGCCATGGGTCATACTAAATGGCTAGACAGGTTAGAGGGGCCAACTGACCTCTTCCTGCTTCCACGTTCTTGTGTTGCCTTTGTTTTAAAATTTCCACATTTGACAATAATGATACTGTTATCTGATCCTCCACTTCAGGAGGAGATTGAGATGAATGAGGCTTCCTCCTCCATTCTATCCAATTTTTACAGGAACATCATTGAGGGTGTTCTGATCAGCTGCATTACCATCTGGTACAGGTATTGCATGACTTATGACCACAAGACCCTACACAGGATTGCAAGGACTGCCGAGAACATCATTAGGATCTTACCTCCACCCATCCAAGATATTTATCAGAGCGCTGCATACACAGTGCCCTTAGCATCATCAAGGAATCCTCACATCTATCCCTCAATCTCTCTGATCCCCTACCTTCAGACAGGAGGTATGGTAGCATCAGGGCAAGAACTGTTAGGATGTGAAACAGTTTCTTCCCCCGGGCTGTGACACTACCAAACTCTCTGCCACTACACCAGTCTCATTACGTATGAAGTGCCAGTAGTGTTTACTATTTACCTTTTAACTTGTGTCAGATCTCAAACCTCTTGCTGTCTTGCATCTATACCCATGCATAGGGATAGCTTTGGGAGTAAGCCCCGAGAGAAAAATCTGGAACTGGAGTCCCTAAGGCAGTCCTACATTGAGTTCAACACCAACTGACCTCTCTTAGGACACTGCTGGTGCCAAACTGTCACAGTCTCTACTGTTTCTTTGGACTCATCAGATGCAAGGAGAGGGGAAGCTTGCTACATGGGCAGCAGCTTGCTCTCCATATTGTAGGGTCCTAGCCTGTGTATCTAGACAGCTAGGATGTAACATCCATAGTCGACTCTGACTGACAGAGGCCTCATTTGTTAATTTATTTATGGTAATATTTTATGTATTGTGTATGGGTTATAGGTAATGTGTTGTGCACCTTGGTCTTGAAAAACATTGTTTCATTTGGCAGTATACATGTGTATGGATGAACGACAATAAACTGGAAATTGAACTTATTATACTAATGTGTGGGATACCACAATTTAGAAATTGATGGAGCAATAAAAGGAAAAACAAATCAATGTGTTTGGAATCTGCCATCTACAACGGACAAAACCAAAAAAATTCAAATAAATTATCAGTGTCTCTGTGCTTGAAACAAATCATTAGTAGGTTGGGTTGTAGGGTAACGTAATTGGTGCAGACATACATAATTCACAACCACCAACATTGAGTTGGGGTTCACTTTAAGAAGCTGGTCTGACGTGATGACGTAATTAGGCTTTTATCATGTTTTGTGTTCATTTCTTTGGAGTTCAATAAATGAGTTGTTACTTTTTTTCCTAAACATAAAATGCCTCACGTCATTTTATTTGCAAAAACCTAACTTAAATCAGCCGCCAAATAAATCATATGACTTGTAGCACAAAATATTAGAAACATAGAAACATAGAAAATAGGTGCAGGAGTAGGCCATTCGGCCCTTCGAGCCTGCACCGCCATTTATTATGATCATGGCTGATCATCCAACTCAGAACCCCGCCCCAGCCTTCCCTCCATACCCCCTGACCCCCGTAGCCACAAGGGCCATATCTAACTCCCTCTTAAATATAGCCAATGAACTGGCCTCAACAGTTTCCTGTCGCAGAGAATTCCACAGATTCACCACTCTCTGTGTGAAGAAGTTTTTCCTAATCTCGGTCCTAAAAGGTTTCCCCTCTATCCTCAAGCTGTGGCCCCTTGTTCTGGACTTCCCCAACATCGGGAACAATCTTCCTGCATTTAGCCTGTCCAATCCCTTTAGGATTTTATACGTTTCAATCAGATCCCCCCTCAATCTTCTAAATTCCAATGAGTACAAGCCCAGTTCATCCAGTCTTTCTTCATATGAAAGTCCTGCCATCCCAAGAATCAATCTGGTGAACCTTCTTTGTACTCCCTCTATGGCAAGGATGTCTTTCCTCAGATTAGGGGACCAAAACTGCACACAATACTCCAGGTGTGGTCTCACCAAGGCCTTGTACAACTGCAGTAGTACCTCCCTGCTCCTGTACTCGAATCCTCTCGCTATAAATGCCAGCATACCATTCGCCTTTTTCACCGCCTGCTGTACCTGCATGCCCACTTTCAATGACTGGTGTATGATGACACCCAGGTCTCGTTGCACCTCCCCTTTTCCTAATCGGCCACCATTCAGATAATAATCAGATAATAGGCTAAAGGAAATAGTTTTGTAATGTATAGCTTTAAATATTTTGTAAAATACCTAGTGGAGAAAGAGAAAGAAAGAATATTTTTGTATCAGACAAGCACTGTACAAGTCCTGTTTAAATGCAAGGATAAACTTTATCTTTTTTCAAACACACAACTAATTTCAAAAGAGAGATAGTGTATTTCTTCCCAATTCCTTTTTTCTTCAAGACCAGAAAATTGGTGCTGAAGAATTTCTTTTATTGTCTGTCAATAGAGGTGGGGGAGTGGAGAGTGTGACCAGGAGAAAGAGAAATGTAACCAAAATAAATTTAACCAGAAAAAGAAAGTACAACAAGTATTATCTAACCAGTGATGAAATGGAACCCAAGTAATTAGAACTAATGCTGGCTGATGTCTACAATTGCTTTATCAAGAAATTTCAACCCAGTCTTTTGAGTCTAGTCAGTAATGAAACATGTTTGTCTAAGGTGGTTACTAGGGCAACCATTAGTTACTTGATATGCTTTACTCATATTGATTAATTTAAAGCTAAATCAATTCGAGGATCAAATTGCACCAGTGGCATCTAGGTGATAAATGAATATTGAATTTTATCTTAGGTAAAAATACGTCAAATTGAAATTAGGATTGAATCAAATTTCTAATTATCTTGCTTCTAACGCTTCAGTTATTCTGCATTTTACGTATTTTTGCTTCTCTTCCTGTTATCTTATCTACCCACGGTAGATTGTTCCACTCTGAGTTGGGACCTAGCCTTTCAATTTATAAAACTATCCATTTCTGCACAAGTAAGACGAGCGTTATGGATCGTTCAGTAAAATTAACACTAGAGGTTCTGCAGCTGCTGGAAATTCAGAGTAACACACACAAAATGCTGAAGGAACTCAGCAGGTCGAGCAGCATCTATGGACAGAATTAAACAGTCGATGGATTGGGATGAGACCCTTCGGAGAAGCTAGAATAAGAAGGTGGGAAAGGAGGGGAAGGAAGACAAGCTAAAGGAGATAGGTGAAGCCAGGTGGGTGGAGAGGGAGGGCTTTGAAGTAAGAAGTTGGAAGGTGATAGATGGAGAAGTTAAAGGGCTGGGAATCTAGGACCAGAGGACACAGTCTCAAAATAGAGGATACCCATTTAGAACAGAGATGAGGAGGTATTTCTCTAGCCAGAGGGTGGCGAATCTGTGGAAATCGTTACCACAGGCAGCTGTGGCGGCCAAATCACTAGGTACATTTAAAGAGGAGATTGATAATTAGGGCGAAAGGAGCTTGATAAGGCAGGACATGAACGGTTATTGGGAGGGCAAGAAAGTGGGGTTGAGAGGGAAATGGATCAGCCATGATGAAATGCCAGAATAGGCTCGATGAGCTGAATGGCCTAATTCTGTCCTATGTCTTATGATCTTATGATCTACAGCTGGAAACGAAGGAATCTGATTGGAGAGTGTACCATGGGAGAAAGGGAAGGAGGAGGGGGCACCAAAGGGAGGTGATAGGAAGGTGAGGAGAAGAAAAGGGATAAGAGAGGAGTCAGTGTGGGCAATTGAAGAAAAGGGAAGGGTAGGGGGTAAAAATTGGAAGTTGGTGAAATCGATATTCATGACATCCAGGTTGGAAGCTACCCAGATGGAACATGAGGGGTTTCTCCTCCAACCTGTGTGTGGCCTCATTGTGGCAATAGAGGAGGCCATAGGCTGACATGTCAGAATGGGTAAAATCACAGGAGATGAACGTCGTCCTTAAAGCTCTTGCTCAGATATTTCACAGCAGGGGCAAAGACATTGACAATGTATGTTTGGTTTTATACAGAAATATACTTTTATACATCTGCCCAGAGCCTGCCTACCCATTACCTCATGCCCACTTACTTTTTATATTCCAATAATAGACTTCATTTATTTAAAGATACAGCATGGATCGAGCCGCAACATCCAGAAATCCACCGATTTCACCCTAGCCTAATTAATCACACGACTATTTACAATGACTAATCAACCTACTGGACTGTGGGAGGAAACCCAGTAAGTCTCAGGGAGAACGTACAAACATTCTTACGGAGGTCGCCAGAACTGACTCTGAAATCGGATGCCTCAGCTGTATTAGTGTCGCACTAACCACTACGTGAGAAACCTACACATTCGTGCTAATTATATTCCATAGTCACCATCGTCGTTATACACCATGTCATTATATTCAGTAGTATAAACTTCAAAAGAAAACAAAGCAAACAGTGTGATAGTCAGTCATATGGCTCCGAGGTGACATCTTTTCATTGTACGAGGAGCTTCCCCACCTAAAACTGTCCCTCCATGTGTGTAGCAGAAGAACCCTGTAGATATTTTGTTTATTTATAAAATATACTTCATTCATGATAATAAACATATACAAGAAGATGAAATAGTACAAAAGAAACTTTACATTCTTGGTCAGTATAGTGATCATCATTAAAAATAATGGGTACTTTATTGATCCCACCTGGGAAATTATTTCATTACAGCAGCAACATTCAAAAACAAAATTAGTAATAATAATAAATATAATATTAACTAATAAAGTACAGAATAATAATATATACAATAATTTACCAATGTGCAATAATATGTAATACTGTGCAATAATAATGTATGAAATAATAAAACAGATTATTGTACTATGATGTGTGCTCTCCTGTCACACAGACATGAGCTGTTGTATATGCTTATTGCATTTGGTAGGAAAGATCTTCTGTAACAATCCTTGTGAACAGCAGAGCTGAATGAGCTTGTTCAAAAGGGTGCTCCGCTACTTATTCAGTACATCATGGAGAGGATGTGCCTGATTGTCCATCATGGATAAGAGTTTGTTTAGTGATCTCCTCTCCACCACGAACTCAAAAGTGTCTGGGTTGCAGCCAAGGACAGATCCAGCCTTTTTGATGAGTTTATTTAGTCTTTTTGTATTACCAGCACTGATGCTGCTCCCACAACATAAAGCCACAAAGACTGCACTCACTGCAACAGACTGGTAAAAGATCTCCAACATCCTGCTGCACACATTGAAGGATTATGTGCCGTATCGTACAACGTGGGCAATCATGGTGTCTCCATGACCATGATTGTTCTTGGCAAAGTTTTCTATAGAAGTGTATTTGCCATTGACTTCTTCCAGGCAGCGTCTTTACAAGACGGGTGACTATCAAAACACTTCAGCCACTGTCTGCCTGGCGCCAGTGGTCGTCGCATGACCAGGATTCGTGAGATGCACCAGCTGCTCACACGGCTATCTATCACCTGCTCCCTTGGCTTCACATGACCCTGATTGGTGGGGGGGGCACTAAGCAAGGGCTTCGCCTTGCCCAAGGGTGACCTGCAGGCTAGCAGAGGGAAGGAGTGCATTACACCTCTTTTGATAGAGATGTATATCCACCCATCCACCCGTCAGTATATCACATAGTGTGAACTTTACAGAGAGAGAGAAGAGAGGAAGGAGAGAGGAGAGAGGGAATCATTTGCGATCACATTGCCCTAGGAGGTATTATCCCTCTCATTGTTTGGGAGACTTCCTACCCAGCTCTTGGCTGTCCAAGAGGTAGCAGAAGGAGCCTTGCTGCCCCAAGTTTAAGTGTGTGCATTGGTACCCAGGTGTACTGGAAGACCAACAAGTTCAGCCAGGTCAAAGGGCTTCTTTCCCCAAGTTGATAACCTTCCAGCAGCACTTGACGTCTGTCTCAGTTTGTACCGCCAGGACAACTCATAACAGCTCTGATACGAAGCTTCTGGGGATGAATTGGAATATCGATCCTTGCATCCTGCTCCACATTCCTTTACCAAAGCCTAAACAGTGTTCCGCAATGGTTTCATTTATAAGACCCTCAGCCTTCCCCTTCTACCTTGTTAATGGTCTCCTGCCTTTTTCACCAAGGCTGACTGTACATATTCAAATTTAGACTGCATTCCCAATCTTTGGTGAGCTTGCCTTCATATTCCTCTTCCCTGAGTTGTAAACTTTGTCCTTTAGACACCTCCACCTCCTTTAAAACACACCTTCAATCCAATTTTGAATCGGAATCAGGTTTACGTATTGGCACTAACGCATTGTGAAATCTGTTGTTTTGCAGCAACAGTACAGTACAATACATTAAAAATACTATAGGGCTCAATAAGAAATGTAAACTAAATAGTGCAAAATGAAAGCAAAATAGTGAAGTAACATTCAAAAAGCCGATGGCAGAGGGAAGAAGCTGCTACTGAAATATTAAGTGTGCATTTTGAGGCTCCTACACTTCTTCCCTGATGTAGCACTGACAAGAGGACATGTTTTGGATGGCGAGTGTCCTTAATGATGATGCTGCCTTCCTGGGGCAAAACCTTTTGAACGTGTTCTCGATGCTGGGGAGGCTTGTGCCCAGGATAGACCTGGCAGAGTCTACAACCCTCGGCAGCTTTTTTCAATCCTATGCATTGGAGCCTTTATACCAGATGGTGATTCAGCCAATTAGAATGCTCTCCACAGTACATGTGTATAAATTTGCTAAAGTCTTTGGTGAAATAACAAATCTCCTTAAACTCCAAATGAAGTATAGTCGCTTTACTACAGCCATTATCATGTGTCCTCAAACATCACTGGGTGGACTGGTGTTAGATTTGTTTTAAACACAAGAGATTCTGCAGATGCTGGGAATCCAGAGTAATATACAAAATGCTGGAGGAACTCAGCAGCTCTGGCAGCATCTATGGAATAGAATAAACAGCTGATGTTTTGGGCCAAGACCCTTCCTCAGGACTTCTTTTGTGAGTTCTTCTGCAATGTACCTTATAAGATCTTACTAAGTTAGACAAATTGTTCTTGTTTTTGTCAATCAATTTTCAATTACTATTGTAATTAAATCAAAGTATTCAAAGCAATCTAAAAGCAATTACATTTTCTCAAGGCAAAAAAACCAGTAAGACAACTAATTTAAGCTAAAGCTACAATGATAGTGAAATCAGGAAATAGTTATTAAAGATATGTAACAGATTTCAATAAAGCTAAATGGTTTCAGTGAAGAAAAATGCTTGGCATCATAACAAAAATGCTCATAACAGGAGGTTACTAAAAGGTCTATGCAATCAACAAAGTTTATTATACAAAACATTGCACAGAATTTAATAATTTAATACGGCACGCAACAGAATGCACTTCTAAGATAACTCTGCCACCTGTGTCCAATATGACCAATGGAAAATGATTGCAAATTCTGACAGAGACCCAAAAATGGTTGCTTAAAGTTGACTCAAAGAATCCATGCACGTGTTTGTTATTCTGAAAGCTTTTCACCATAAATTTTGCCAATGACATATGGTAAATACTTTTGAATTTTAATAACAAAATGTTAAACTATTTACTTATCCTATATTTGAAATTTAATTTACTTATTGTGATATAGTGTGAAATAGGCCCTTCTAGCTGCAGCACACAACAATCCCCTGATTTAATCCTAGCCTAATCACGGGACAATTTCCAATGACGAATTAACCTACCAACCGGTACATCTTCAGACTGTGGGAGGAAACCGGAGCACCACGCAGTCACAGGGAGAATGTACAAATTCCTTACAGCTAGTGGCAGAAATTAAACCCAGGTCACCTGCACCACAAAGCATTGTGCTAACCCACTATGCTACCGTACTGTAATTAAAAGATTATTGGATGGCTTAATATAAAATTTTGTTTTAAGTTAACTCAATTAGTAAAATTATTTTCTGATGTCACCAAAAAAATAGACATTCCAAACTCAGTCATTACTGTCCTGGAAACTATTTCCACTTTTGAAAAAAATGTGTCCAAAAAAAGGTCTAGAGGTGGATGGGGGACAGTGAATTGCAAAATCACTATTGTCCGGTGATAAGATCTTGCTCTGATTAATTGCATTTCAGGATGATGGAAATACTCAGGGAGATCTTGAGGTGCAGATAAAACCAGTCAGAAATGATGAAAAGACATTAATTACAATAGGCAGGCTGTGGTATTTAATCCCACACTTAGTCCCCAGAATATGCTGGACAAGAGGGCAGCTAATATGACCACTTTGAAAGTGCAATATCACTCTTTTCCATCCGACCTCATGATATTATATTCTACAAATGTTTAAACCATACAATATAGGAACAGTATTAGGGTTTTCGGCCCATCAAATCTGCTCTGCCATTTAATCATGGCTATCTTTTTTTTCCCTCTCACCCCTATTCTGCCACTCCCCTAAACCTTAGACACCCTTTCTAATCAAGAACCTATCAACCTCTGTTTTAAATGTCTTGGCCTCCACAGCCATCTGTGGCAATGAATTCCACAGATTCGCCACCCTCTGGCTAAAGAAATTCCTCTTCATCTCTGTTCTAAAGAGATGTCCTTGTATTCTGAGGCTGTGCCCTCTGGTCTTACACTCTCCACTATTGGAAACATCTTCTCTACAGCCACTCTATCTGCACCTTTCAATATAAGTGGGTTTCTAAACTCCAGCAAGTACAGGACCAGAGCCATCAAATGCTCCTCATACGCTTACCCTTCCATTTCCATTCATCCATTCCTCTGGAACCGCCCCAGTGGCAGGACATCCTTTCTCAGATAAGGGGCCTAAAACTGGTTGCAATACTTCAAATGTGATCTGGCCTTATAAAGTCTCAGAATTACATCCTTTTCTTAATATTTTAGTTCTTTTGAAATGAATGCTAATATTGCATTTGCTGTCCTTACTACTGACTCAACCTGCAAGTTACCTATAGTGAATCTTGCTCTAGGATTTCCAAGTCCCTTTGCACCTGATTTCTGAATTTGCTCCCTATCCATTTCCCTTCACTGTATTCCATCTGCCACTTTTGCCCATTCTCCTGAGCTGTCCAAGTCCTCCTGCAAACTTCCTGCTTCCACAACACTAGGTACCCCTCCACCTACAGTATATCCATATAGAAACATAGAAAACCTACAGCACAATACAGGTCCTACAACCCACAATACTATGCCGAACATGTACTTACTTTAGAAATTACCTATGGTTACCCATAGCCCTCTATTTTTCTGAGCTCCATGTACCTATGCAGGAGCCTCTTAAAAGACCCTATTGTATCCACCTCCACCATAGTCACCGGCAGCCCATTCTACACACTCACCACTCTCGTAAAAAAACTTACTCCTGACATCTCCTCTGTACCTACTTTTGAGCACCTTAAAACTCTTCTCGTGTTAGCCATTTCAGCCTGGGGAAAAAGCCTCTGACTATCCATATGATCAGTGCCTCTGATCATCTTGTACACCTCTATCAGGTCACCTCTCATCCTCCGTCGCTCCAAGGAGATAAGGCCGAGTTCACTCAACCCATTCTCATAAGGCATGTTCCCCAATTCAAGCAACATCCTTGTAAATCTCCTCTGCATCCTTTCTATAGTTTCCACATCCTTCCTGTAATGAGGTGGGCAGAACTGAGCACAGTACTCCAAGTGGGTTCCAACCAGGGTCCTATACAGCTGTAATATTACCTCTTGGCTCTTGAACTCAATCCCTCGGTTGATGAAGGCCAATGCACCGCATGCCTTCTTAACCAGTCAACCTGCGCAACAGCTTTGAGTGTCCTATGGACATGGACCCCAAGATCCTTCTGATCCTCCACACTGCCAAGAGTCTTACCATTATTACTATATTCTGCCATTATATTTGACCTGCCAAAATAAACCACCTCACACATATCTGGGTTGAACTTCATCTGCACTTCTCAGCCCAGTTTTGCATCCAACTGATGTCCCACTGTAACCTCTGACTCCACACTATCCACAACACCACCAATCTTTGTGTTATCAGCAAATTTACTAACCAATCCCTCCACTTCTTCATCCAGATCATTTCTAAAAATCATGAAGAGAATGGGTCCCAGAACAGACCCCTGAGCACACCACGCTGTCACCGATCTCCATGCAGAATATGACCTGTCTACAACCACTCCTTGCCTTCTGTGGACAAGTCAACTCTGGATCCACAAAGCAAGGCCCTTTTGGATCCCATGCCTCCTTACTTTCTCAATAAGCCTTGCATGGGGTACCTTATCAAATGTTTTGCTGAAATCCATATACACTACATTTAAAACTCTACCTTCATCAATGTGTTTAGTCACATCTCGTAAGGCACGACCTGCCTTTGACAAAGCCATGCTGACTATTCCAAATCATATTATGCCTCTCCAAATGTTCATAAATCCTGCCTCTCAGGATCTTCTCCATCAACTTACCAACCACTGAAGTAAGACTCACTGGTCTATAATTTCCTGGGTGATCTCTACCCACTTTCTGGAATAAGGGAACATTTGCAACCCTCCAATCCTCCAGAACCTCTCCTGTCCCCATTGATGATGCAAAGATCATTGCCAGAGGCTCAGCAATCTCCTCCCTCACCTCCCACAGTAGCCTGAGGTACATCTCATCCAGTCCCAGTGATTTATCTAACTTGATGCTTTTCAAAAGTTCCAGAACATCCTCTCTCTTAAGCTTTTCAGTCTGCTGTAAGTCATCCCTACAATCGTCAAGGTCCTTTTCTGTAGTGAATACTGAAGCAAAGTATTCATTAAGTACCTCTGCTATCTCCTCCGGTTCCATACACACTTTTCCAATGTCACACTTGATTGGTCCTATACTCTCACGTCTTACCCTCTTGCTCTTCACATACTTATACAGTATATTATCTGAAAGTTCAGCCACTAAGCCTTAAATTCCATTTTTCAGATCATTAACATATAATGTGAAAAGCAGCTAACCCAGCAAGCTATGTGGAACAGAAATACGCACTTTATTTAAAATTCTGTTATGGCAAGAGAGTACCAAGTGGATTAAAAAAAAATAATGATATTCTTAAACCTTTTTGATGAAAACTAGCTCATGAGAAACCCTGGACCATGACTACTCAAAATGGAGAAGGGAATCCTGATTGGCTTTGAGAACTATGATATGAATATGGTTCTTAGGAAAAACAAAATAAAGACCAACCATTTGTTTTTGAGATAGAAAATATATTAAAAAACAAAAAGTCCACACTTAATAACAGTTAATTAGTAGTTCTCAACCATTGGCCTCTGGGTCTGTGATGTCAGCTTCAAATTTTTCTCCTTTGATATGGAAACACCAATGACTTTGTATGGAAAATCCTATAGAAAGTAGTAGACATGGCCCAATCCATCATGGATGAAGCCCTCCCCAATACTGAGCGCATCTACATGGAATGCTGTCACAGGAAAGCAGCATCCATCATCAGGGAGTCCCCACCATCCAGGTCATGCTCTCTTCTCACTGTTCCCATCAGGAAGGTGGTACAGGAGCCTCAGAACTCTCATTGCTAGGTTCAGGAACAGTTATTACCCCTCAGCCATCAGGCTCTGAACCAGCTGGGTTCACTCAGCACATAACTGAACT